>NC_052625.1:100316731-100941731 GCF_016161935.1 Mauremys reevesii | reverse complement strand
GGGTCTGGAGCTGGCCCTGGACCTGAGTAATGGGATGGTAGGTGGGGTTTTCAACTGTAATAGAGGAGGGGGAAAGTAGAGCAGGTTTGGGAATTGAACTCAGTAGTCTGATTATTAACACGTTATGTTAAGGTAAGGCATTAAGATGACAATGAAACATCTACAGAGAAACATCACATAGATGAGCTGAGACCCAGGATTGGATGGAAGGAGACAGAAACTTGAAAATCAGTCATAGAGATGGCAGTTGTAACCATCTAAATGGATGAGATTGCCTGGAGACAGGGTGTAAAGGGCAAAGACAGTGACTTGAGGTACCTCCCACTGAAAATGAGAAAGAGAATGAGAACTGACCAAAAGAGAGGCAGAAAGAATGGACAGTGCAACAGAAGGAAAACCAGGACAGGATGGCATCACTAAAGGCCTATCGTCTCTCCCTGATGATTACCTGATATCCACTGATATAGCAGATGCATGTTTCCATGTCAGTGGAAAGTTCTCAAATTTGCATGCAAAATTATGCCTTTCCACTTTTCTGTATCAAATATATTCCCAAAAGTTTTCATAAACCATTAACAATTACTTATACTGTTATCCCCAGCTTTAAAGTATCCACATGTTATCATACAAACAAACAGAACTAACTGGGTGACAGACAATGATTAGAACAATTCAAAAGACAAGAATTTGTAACCAACTGAGAAAATTATATATAATTTAATTGTCTTTGGTATATGCCTCTATCTCCATATAGTACCATTACAGTTGAAATCCAATGAAGTGCTCAGACTAACAGCCCCCCTGGTTGAAACAGGAAGGGGCTAGAGGCAGAATGTTTTCGCTGAAAGATCTTCGGTTCTGGAACATGTTTTCTCTGTTAATCCACTAGAGCCCAAATTTGCTGACCTTCAAGTCATGCCGCAAAGCTCATCTTTTTTCCCAGGCAATTCTTAGTTGAGTAGTTTGTATTAGATAGTAGGAAAGTCAAAGTTTGTGTGGTTTGGGGAGGATTTCATATATTGACATTGGTCTATTTTGAATTATTACTCCTGAGGAGTTAGTATTAATCAACATGTGTAGTGGTGGCAAAATCCTTCCCTGATTATATTTTAAAAAAGAAAGCAGAATCTATTTTACTTTTCATTGTCTACTCTTTTGTTACCTTGTATTTCCCACAATGAAAATAAACTGGAAAGTTTCCCTCTTGTCCAATGCTTGGGCTTCAAACACTGTAAGGGAATGTTTGATTAGAAAAAACTTTTTCCTTCTTTATTTTTTGGGGATGGGGTTATTTAAAAAAAACTTTTTTCTTTTGGTTTTGTGGTTTTTTAATGCGTATTTTTTACAAAATTCTAATTTTTGCATCAAATACATTTTACAGGATCCCTTAAAGAACTAAGAACCATCACAAACTCACCATTATTACTTCAACCTTCCCTTCTTTTATATAAACACATAGCAGTGTGTATGAACAAAAACAACACACTACACTGCAAAAAATTCTCTCCAGAGGCTGAGACAAAGAACAAACTGCACATAATAGACGTTAGTCATGTCACTTAATGCACTACCAGAAGGCACTCAGATACTACAGTGAGGGCAGAATAAGAACTTTGGGCTTGGCTACACTTACAAGTTGCAGCGCTGGGAGTTACAGCGCTGCTCATGCAGCTGTGTAAGGGCCAGCGCTGGAGTGTGGCTACACTGACAGCTACCAGCGCTGCAGTGTGGCCACACTTGCAGCACTTTCCAGCGCTGTATTGAGAGGTGCATTGTGGGCAGCTATCCCACAGAACACCTCGTCCCGTTTTGGCGCCGTTTTGGCGCTGAGTATTGTGGGAAGGGGAAGGAAGTGTGCGGGTCATTCCGCTTCCTGTTTGCCAGCGCCCCGTGGTGCATCGCTTCACATCCCAGCATTCATTCCGGCAGCGTTTGGCGCCATTGTGAGTGTCTTTCTGTTACTCTCTGTGAATCGCGATTTCTGTGGCAAATGGAGCCCGATCTGCTGAGGACTCTGCTGATGAGTGTCACCAGCACAACACGTTTGGCAGTCGAGCTATTCCTTCAGCTCCAAAGTGACAGTGAGGAGTCCGACGATGATATCAATATGGATTTGTCTGCCGCGTGTGACACTACAGTGCTTGCGGCATTCACGGAAATGCTCAGCACCGTTGAACGCCGCTTTTGGGCTCGGGAAACAAGCACTGAGTGGTGGGATCACATCGTCATGGAAGTCTGGGATGACGAGCAGTGGCTGCAGAACTTTCGTATGAGAAAAGCCACTTTCATGGGACTGTGTGCTGAGCTCGCCCCCACTCTGCGGCGCAAGGACACAAGATTGAGAGCTGCCCTGATGGTGGAAAAGCGGGTGGCTATTGCAATCTGGAAGATGGCAAATCCAGACAGCTACCGGTCGGTCGGGAACCAGTTTGGTGTGGGAAAGTCGACCGTGGGAATCGTTTTGATGCAAGTTTGCAAGGCAATTAATCGCATCCTGCTAAGAAAGACCGTGACTCCGGGGAGCGTGCAGGACATTGTGGATGGCTTTGCACAAATGGGTTTCCCTAACTGTGGAGGGGCGATAGATGGGACGCATATTCCTATTCTGGCCCCCCCCCACCTGGCATCAGAGTACGTTAATCGTAAGGGGTATTTCTCTATGGTTCTCCAGGCGCTTGTGGATCACCGCGGGCGTTTCATTGACATTTACACAGGCTGGCCTGGAAAGGTGCATGATGCACGCATCTTTCGGAACAGTGGCCTGTTCAGGAAGATGCAGGCAGGGACTTTTTTCCCAGACAGGAAGATCACAGTAGGGGATGTCGAAATGCCCACTGTGATCCTTGGAGACCCCGCATACCCGTTACTGCCTTGGCTCATGAAACCCTATACAGGGAAGCTTGACAGGAGCAAGGACCGGTTCAACTACAGGCTGAGCCGGTGCAGAATGACTGTGGAGTGTGCTTTTGGGCGTTTAAAGGCTCGCTGGAGATGTTTGTATGGGAAGCTAGACTTGGGGGAAAGCAGCATCCCTGCGGTTATAAGCGCTTGCTGTACCCTCCATAATATTTGTGAAGGGAAGGGTGAAACATTCAGTGAGGCATGGACCACCGAGGTTCAAGTCCTGGAGGCTGAATATGCACAGCCAGAGAGCAGGGCTAATAGAGAGGCCCAGCACAGGGCTTCAAGGATTAGGGATGCCTTGAGGGAAGAATTTGAGGCTGAAAGCCAACAGTAATGTTTGCTGCCTTGCATGGGAGTGAATTGCACTGCTTACACTGTTATTCTATTATCCATAATAATAATATGATTTGCAGTGCCTCTTTCTTTACTGGGCTAAGGTATCTTTCACTATCTGCTATAATAAAGACTGTTTTCAAAGCCAAGAATTGTTTTATTGAAAAAAACTTCCTTGACAGACAGACAGACACACAACATTTCATTAACACAAGAGGGCAATGGTGTGGGTTGGTGAACTGTACAGTCACAAGTTTGCATATGCCATGTCTGGATTGCTGTTTAATGAATCCTGCACTTCAGGGTTCATATACTGCATGGTGATGGGGGTTGAATGCAGAGGGTAAGGGTGGTGGTAGGTATCAGGGCTGGTTGGGGAACGTACAGGTGTTGGAGGCAGCTGGTGGTGGTAAGAGCCTGGATGCTGGGGAAAGGTGGTTTGAGCTGACATTGGGGCACAAGGCACAAAGGACGGGGCGGGTGGGGGAGTAGCACGGTAGTGCTCTGCTTGCATGGCAACGAGTGACTCTATAGACTCCGCTTGGCGCTCCAGGATGCTTAGCAGCCGCTCCGTGCTTTTCCTCTTGGCCACTGCATTTCTCTTGCGGGTCCTGCTTTCTTTCTCTCGCCACTCCTTCAATTCTTTTCTCTGTAGCAGAGTGCTGAAGAACAGTTTTCAGCATGTCCTCTTTGCTCTTTCGGGGATTTTTTCTCAAATTTTGAAGCCTCTGTGATGTTGAACATCTGGGCAGTCCAGTCAAGGTCACTGTAGACAAATGACAACATTTAACACGGGCAGCATTGTATCCACTATCTCCAGACATGAATTGTTACACTGAGGGAGTTCTCACTTGCAAGTTCTCACTTGCATTCTTTATCCCAAAAGGAAATCACAACAGAAGCCACGAAATGGTGAGTGAGGAGTGTTTACTTATATAGGGAGAAGAGGGGCTTGAGTGAGAGGGGAGCTGGTTGCTTCGGGTAATCTGGAGTGCTAGAGGGGTTGAGTGAAGATGCAGATGCAGGGGTGATCTTATCTCCCTATCTCTTCACTAAAGAGTCTCCCAACATTTTTCACAGGACTTAATCCTGGAAGATGTTTCCCTAATGCCAGTCACTAGGGACCAGCGGGGGGCTCTTTTAGAGCAATGTGGATTCCGCCCGGGACCCTATGCGGCGTGCCTGTGTTCAGAAATGGTCCCCTGGCCGAAGAGTGGCGCGGACGCGTCACCGTCACTGGGACAAGGGACACAGTGGCTCTGCCTATAAACCTGTCAGGCATATTGCCCACGCTCTGGATGAAGCTTTTGCTGAGATAACTGAAGCAGATTACCGCGACGTGATAGACCACATCAACGGGCTATTCCACATCTAGACGCTGCCATGCATGCATCCATAACCCCCCTTCCTCTCCAGAAACATTTCCACCCAGAAAATAAAAGCCGCTTACCGGTACCCCGCTCCTCTGCTTGTCCTTCTGCAACTGCTGGCTGCTGCGATTGGGTACTTTCCTCCTGGCTTGAGAAGAGCTCCTGGCTGCATGCCTCCAGGGAATCTGCGGTTTCTTCCCCCATCCCAGGAGCTTCACTCGCGGTTTCCTCTCCCCCCCCCGCAGCCTCCTCCTCCTCCTGTCCCCCAGCCTGCTCAGAAGTGTCCATCGTTACCCTGGGATTGGCAGTGGGGTCACCCCCAAGTATGTTGTCCATCTCCAAGTAAAAACGGCAGGTCGTTGGAGCAGCTCCGGATCTGCGATTACCCTCGCGGGCTTTGTAATAGGCACTCCGCAGCTCTTTAACTTTCACCCTGCATTGTAGTGCGTCCCGTTGATGGCCCCTATCCAGCATGTCCCTTGCTATCTGCTCAAAGATATCGTAATTCCTACGGCCGGAGCGCAGCTGTGCCTGAACAGACGCCTCACCCCAAACACTGATGAGGTCCTGCAATTCACCTGTGCTCCATGCTGGGGCTCGTTTGCCGCGTGGAGGCATGGTTACCTGTAACCTGTAACTGATTAACTGATTGCACTCCACACCTGGCTGCAGCAAACAGGAAGGAGATTTTTAAATTTCCCGGGGCATTTAAAGGGCGGGTCACCTGAGGCAAGAGCAGTAGAGTGCAAACTGATGTGCAGAGTGGCTGAACAGGAATTCTGGGATAGCTCCTTATTCCCTGGAGGACAGGTAAAGCGCTGGTGAGTGTCCACACCTGCTGAGCAGCGCTGGTGTCACCAGCGCTGCACTCCTTATACCCCAACCCGGATGGGTTTTCAGCCAGCGCTGCAACCAGGGAGTTGCAGCGCTGGTTGTGCCCTGCAAGTGTGGACGGGGTGTTAATTGCAGCGCTGGAAAGCCTCCACCAGCGCTGCAACTTGTAAGTGTAGCCAAGCCCTTATAATACAAGTTACAGTGCTTACTCCACTTTACCAGTAATTTTCTTTGCTCAGAAATAACACGTCCACTCATCCTAAAAAGTTTTGTACTGTTATTTTTATTAGAAAGGACTGTTCATAGAAGATTAGGGTTGGAAGAGACCTCAGGAAGTCATCTAGTCCAACCCCCTACTCAAAGCAGGACCAACCCCAACTAAATCATCCCAACCAGGGCTTTGTCAAGCCAGGCCTTAAAAACCTCTAAGGATGGAGATTCCACCACCTCCATAGGTAACACATTCCGGTGCTTCACCACCCTCCTAGTGAAATAGTTTTTCCTAATATCCAACCTAGACCTTCCCCACTGTCAGTTATGTAGAGTGTTGGAAATAAATAGCAGCATTCCAGTGATCACTGCTTATATATATTCTAGATGTAAGACCCATATACCAAAATGAAATAATGAAAAATACTTGTGATTGACATATGTATACTTGTCTGAATTTTGAATCTACACTACAATACGACACCTTCCATGAGATGTGTTTTTATTACTATGACAGTTGTAAAAATGAAGCACTTTTTTTAATCTTGTAGGTGGGTAGTCATTTACAATGAGTCATTGATGAAAGATTCTTTGTCTGGAATTGTATACTTTATGTAAAATACTGTACATGCACTGAGCACTATACGGGAAAGCCATCTTCAAAGTTGTAGCACTATAATTGTGTTTAGGAGTATATAAATTATTTTTGTTGGCTGTATTTTAAGTTTAATTTATTTAGTCAGAAAATCTTCCTCACTTGGCAGATAATCATATTTCATCCTTATATGATTGTTATAAGGCTGTTGCTCATTTGACTTACAATATATTACTTCCTTTTAAATGGAGACAGATTATATTTCATCTCATTGTGTGGTACTTATGTGGCAAATACAATACAACACAACCTCTATGATTAATAAATATGAAACAATGCTCATTCATAAAAATGATAAAGTATGATCCTGCCATTTTTTGTGTGAACAAAACTTCCATTACCTTTAGTGGGTATTTTGCCTGCTAAGATTGCAGGACTGAGACCTAATTCTTATCCAGGACAACTTTTAATGCAAACACTGGGCCACTAGAGAAGTACAGTATGTGGTCACTTCTCTAATGTAATTTCAACTTTTCATTAATACATCAATATGTTTTAAATCTGCATTAAAATAAACCTAATTATGAAAGCAATATGTTCTAGTAAAATGCATGTTTAGTATTGATAATAGGGCTGTTAAGCAATTAAAAAAATTTATCACGATTAGTTGTGCAATTAATTGCTCTGTTAAACAAGAATAGAATACCATTTGTTTAAATATTTGTGGATGTTTTCTAAATTTTCAAATATATTGATTTCAATTAGAACACTTTATATTTATTTTTATTACAAATATTCTCACTGTAAAAAAACAAAAGAAATAGTATTTTTAAATTCACCTAATACAAGTACTGTAGTGCAATCTCTTTATCATTAAAGTTGAACGTACAAATGTCGAATTAGGTACAAAAAATAACTGGACTCAAAAAAAACCCCCAACAATAACATAAAATATAGCCTACAAGTCCACTCAGTCCTACTTCTTGTTTAGCCAATCGTTCAGACAAACAAGTTTGTTTACATTTGCAGGCGATAATGCTGCCAACTTCTTGTTTACAATGTCACCTGAAAGTGAGAACAGGCGTTCACATGGCACTGTTGTAGCCAGGGTCGCAAGATATTTATGTGCCAGATATGCTAAAGATTCATATGTCCTTTCATGCTTCGCCCACCATTCCAGAGGACATGCTTCCATGCTGATGACGGGTTCTGCTCGATAACAATCCAAAGCAGTGCAGACTGACGCACATTCATTTTCATCATCTGAGTCAGATGCCACCAACAAAAGGTTGATTTTCTTTTTTGGTGGTTCGGGTTCTGTAGTTTATGCATTGGACTGTTGTTCTTTTAAGACTTCTGAAAACATGCTCCACACCTCATCCCTCTAGGGTGACCAGACTGCAAGTGTGAAAAATTGGGACAAGGGGTAGGGGGTAATAGGAGCCTATATAAGACAAAGCCACAAATATCGGGACTCTCCCTATAAAATTGGGACATCTGGTCACCCTATGACCCTCTCAGATTTTGGAAGGCAGTTCAGATTCTTAAACCTTGGGTTGAGTGCTGTAGCTACTTTTAGAAATCTTACATAAGGGTACCTTCTTTGAGTTTTGTCAAATCTGCAGTGAAAGTGTTCTTAAAACCAACATGTGCTGGGTCATCATCTGCAATTGCCATAACATGAAATATATGGCAGAATGCAGGTAAAACAAAGCTGGAGACATACAGTTCTCCCACAAGGAGTTCTGTCACAAATTTAATTAATGCATTAATTTTATAACAAGTGTCATCGGCATGGAAGCATGTTCTCTGGAATGGTGGCCAGAGTATGAAGGGATATACAAATGTTTAGCATACCTGGCATGTAAATACCTTGCAATGCCAGTTACAACAATGCCATGCAAACTCCTGTTCTCATTTTCAGGTGTATTGTAAATAAGCAGTGGGCAGTAGTATCTCTTATAAATGTAAACAAACTTGTTTGTCTTAGTGATTGGCTGAACAGGAAGTAGGACTGAGTGGATATGTAGGTGTTAAAGTTTTACATTGTTTTGTTTTTGAGTGCAGTTATTGAACACAAAAATCTACATTTGTAAGTTTGACTTTCACTATAAAGAGATTGCAATACAGTATTTGTATTAGGTGAATTGAAAAATACTATTTCTTTTGTTTATCATTTTTACAATGCAAATATTTGTAATAAAAATAATATAAAGCGAGCAGTGTATACTTTATATTCTGTGTTGTAAATTGAAATCAAATATTTGAAAATGTAGAAAAACCATCCAAAATATTTACTAAATTTCAAGAATGTGCCTTAATTTCAAGTATGTGTATAAGTCCCTTTGAACTCAGTGGGATTTAAGCAAATGCTTAACTTTAGGAGTACACTTAAGTGTTATCCTAAATCAGGGCCAACATTTGAAGCTCTTTAATATTATTATTCATTACTAGTCCCTCTGAAGCCACAACCATGCATCTTAAGTAGAGTTGAATTTGAAGATAAATAGCAGATTTATTACACATTCTTGTTGTACACAATTTGCATTTTAATTTTTGTTGCCTGTTTCTTGTACTAGAGTGATAATCTTATACATGCATAGTCAAGCATAAATTAAACAAAAAATCCACATCATAACCAGCATGAGGAGATAAATTTCTTAGTGAGAAATAATCTGCTTTCATGAAGATATCATTACTTAGGAAAGGGAACAAACTATATGGGTACAAAATGCCTATACAATTAAAATGGGAGGAAGTGACAGTACTCTGGAGGACAGAATTAGAATACAAAATGATCTTGACAAAATGGGAGAATTGGTGTGAAATCAACAAGATCAAATTCAATAGACAAATGCAAAATCTTTTACTTAGTAAGAAAAAATCAAATGTACACCATTAAAATGGGGAATAACTGGCTATGCACTAGTACTGCTGAACAGAATCTGGGGATTATAGTGGATCATAAAGTGAATACAAGCCAACGATGTGATGCAGTTGTAAAAAAGGCTAATACCACTCTGGATTGTATTATTAGCAGTGCTGAATGTAAAACGTGGGAGGTAACTATGAGCTATGAGGATCAGCATTGGATCCACATACCTCTGTGAACAGGTATTTTCACACATGAAATCTGTCCTCTGTCCCTCTTGGAGCCGGTTAACAACTGATCACTCAGAAGTCTGTGTGCAGCTTAAAGTATCCAAATACATGCCACCAGACATTGGAAAACTCAGCAAGGAAAAGCCAGGGCAAGGATCACACTAAACTGATAAGATCTGCGTTTTAATTTAATTTTAAATGAAGCTTCTTAAACATTTTAAAAACCTTATTTACTTTACATACAATAATAGTTTAGTTATATATTATAGATTTATAGAAAGAGACCTTCTAAAAACGTTAAAATGTATTACTGGCATGTGAAACCTTAAATTAGAGTGAATAAATGAAGACTTAGCACACCACTTCTGAAAGGTTGCCGATCCCTGGACTACGTAAACAAAAGGAAGAGTACTGTGCATTCTTAGAACAACATTGGAAGGAAATTAATTAAGTGCTTTCACTGGCCAAGGAAGATTTGGATAAGCAGAAAAATAAATTACTTCTTTGGACAGTGATAGAATTAAAGGAGTGGCTCGGCCAAGCCAGAAGAACATGCTGCTAAGAAAACCTTACTTTAGGAACTGAAGAAGTGACTGACAATGAAGAAAATGTAGAAAGCAGATCTGGATTTTAAATATTTCTTCAAAATAACTTACCTTTATTGATACGGTACTCATCTACTGAAAATGAGATGGAGATTTAAACAGCAATATTTAAGGGAATAAAAAACTGTATGTATTATCAGTAACATACAATGAGGAAAGCCAAAGACTTTTTTGGAGACAAGTGAATGTGTAAAATATATTATGTATTTTTTACAATATTCCATTGTGAAGTAATAAGAAAAAATAAAAATACCTATAAAAAGTTAAAATAGTTAAGTAATCTACATTATGGAGTCAAACTGTTATTGTGCTAATGTAGAGTGAAGGTCTGCTCTATTATACTCATGTAAATTCAGAGTAGCTCCAGTGATCTCATGGCATTAGTTCAGATTTATACCAGTACAGCAGAATTTTTCCATAATAAAGAATGTTATAATTAAAAGTAGTCTGGGGATTTAAATATAAATAAGGCCATGGAAGGAGAGTCCCTTTCTAGGAACAGAAAATTTGAGATAAAAGCTTCAGTTTATTATGGAGAAAAGTTTGAGTTCTTATAACTGAAGAGTGGAGCATTCAGTATTGAGCAAGAGAGCTCCTTCTTCCCTTTCCAAGGGCAGCAGACAAGTGAGTCTTTAGCTGAAGACAGTAAAACTAAGGGGCCCCATATGGCATAATAACAGATGGGGAATGTATAAGACCCATTAAAATGCAGTGTTAGGCTGAGTGAAATTCTGCTCACTTCAACAGAGGGTGCCGTAGCAACCGAGCCACAAGATTCTGTGACAGTTGGGGTGAGCCCAAGGATCTTGCAGGAAACCTGGTCTGGTTGCCCCTTCCCCAGCCATGTAAAAGATTTGGGACTGGGACCAGGAGCATCATTTCAGAATAATTCAGAGTGGGGTGGGGTGGTCAAAGCTGTGTCAGCATGTGGTGCTTTATATATGATTACATTATATCCTGCAGAGTTGGGTGAAGAGGAGTGGAAGACACAATGGAGCATATGAAGCTATGAAAAATCTGGAGAGGGGACAAACCAAAGTCAGGGGGTGGGACAACTGCCCTCTGGCCCCATAGCAAATGATGTCCCTGACTGGGACTGGAGTGTCAAACATTGGAAAGAGAGTTCAGACATCAGGGGCAGAAAAGTCTGAGTAGGGCACAAGGAGGAGGTTGGGCAGAGTCAGTTTAGTTTGCAAAGAGAGGATGTGGTTATTGGGTAAGAGGAGCAGGGAGGGAGGAAGCTTTGAAATACTGAAACTAAAGCCTGAGCGAAGAGATAAGGAAGATGTTTGCTGCACTATAAAATGAAAGGCCTACTCTTGCTCCCATGGAAGTCAATGGGAGTTTTGTCATTGACTTCAATGGGAGCTGAAGTTAAGGTAGCAGGAAGAGTCAAGTTGGTGAAGGGCATCAGTCATAGAGGTGGGGGGGGGAAGACTACAGTACTACACAAAATAGCAACAACTGCATATATTATAATTTATTATTTGTATTACAGTAGCTCTGAGAGACACACCTGTCAGAATCAGGGTTCTCTTGTGCTGGGTGTTGTATTAAAAACACAGCAAAACAGTCTCTGCTCCAAAGACCTTACCATATACTTAAAGACACTAGTACATAACTGGAGGGCACACAGTAGAGAGGGTCAGGAAATGAAGGTGACTTGTAGGAAAAATGTAGGAAAAATGGTTATACAGGCCTCAAATCGTCAAACACTTTAGCATATTCTTAACTTTACTACTGTAATGTGATGACTGGTGTGTGTGTGTTGCCTTTCTGCTTCCTACTTCCTGTTCCCCTTCCTGTTTTCCTGCTACCTACCTGCTGTTCAGACTGTCATCATGTTTTGTTCAGATTGTTGCTGACTTCACCAGTTCATGGTTATTACAGGTTTTGATTGACAAGCTACCTGTGTGTCCTGCTTCAGGTTTTTTTTGTGTTTTTAGATTGCTGTTCTGGGGTGCATCAGAGCGTAACACGTGAATAGTCCTATTAACTTCAAAGGCACTGCTCACGGTGGTAAAGTTAAGGTCATGGTTAAGTATTTGCAGGCTTAGGGCTGTCAATGTGAACACAATGGGACTACTCACAACCCTAAAGTAAAATTACTTATGAGCCTAAGTCTTTGCAACAGTTTATTGTTTATAGTATAAACAATTGTCAGAAGATGGAGGAAATCAAACTAAAACTTAAAAAATATGGACTAACAATGTATAAGAGCAATGGATAATAAAACAGGAGTTGGAACTACCTACATATTTTAGAAAAGGAACAGAATTTGTTTTATAAACAGGAACAAAACAACAACAAAACATTAATGTTTTATACAAAATGTATCCTGGCCCTTATCTAAGCCTATTTCTATTAAATATTTCCAACAGACTCATGCCATCTCTTGGGTCAACTGAGAGCACTCCTTTGAGAGTGATTTGAGGAACTCCGATGTTCAACTCTCTCTTCCCACAGGTAATGTAAGGAAGCAACTGTTTTAGTTAAGGACTGTCAACCATTTTCTAAAACTATGAGAACTATCTTAGCTTTTCCCAACTACTCATGCAACATAGACCTGCTTGGCATACAGCTCCAAACTGACTTACTGAGTTAATAATCCCAGGGGAAAAATGAATAGAAGTTTCATTTCTGCTACCTTAGAGATGCCATGGAGAATCCATGAGATAATCTTTCCAAGTTATACAACACCTGCACCCCCCTGCTATGCCACATTCAGGTTGACTAAGATGAACCTTTATATATATATATATATGTGCATTTAAATTTATTGTGCTTTTCCCCAATAAACCTCTATTCCATGTATAATGTAGAGATATTATGAAAGTGCTGTGTGTTGGTCTAATGCTATTCTTAAGGTATTCTTGTTACAGATAGGTAATGCCACTGGCTAACATTACCAGGATTGCATGCAATTATGACCTGAAATTATTTTCCTCATAAGTCATAATTATAATAGATTTTCCCTCTTTATTCACTAACTGAAGACCTGGGGATGATTTGCATTTCAGAAGATATTTTAAAACTTTTTTTAAAAATACAGGAATTGATGTTTGAGGCAAGGATAATGACATTACCCTTCATGGTTGGGTATATGACCCACTAGTGAGAGATAAGAACTATCATACTGCAACAGAGAAATAGAGTCTATTTTGATATTTTGTATTCCACAATAGCCAATGTCTGATATTTCAAAGAAAGGTGTAACTCTGCTCCACCTATCTAAATTGTTCAGTTGTGAAATAGCACCCATGAAAGGAAATGTCTTCCTAACCTCATCAATCATTTTATGCTTTATAGAATGAGGATGGACAGCCCTTACCAATACTTTATTATGGTAATTTAAGTTGCTTTACTTGTTATGGAGAAACAGTAGCTCCTCCATAGTTAAGATTGTAACCAGCTTCCATTATGCTCTAGGTTACATTTCCTTGAACACCAGTGAAGCACCTGTAGTACGAAAATATATGTAATTCGGCAAAAATGTTAGCTGCTATTCTGTAAATAGTTCTGAGACCAATCCTGCTCTCAGTGATTTGAACAGTACAATTTTGCCATTGATCTCTGATCATGTTGCTATTGGCTGATTGCTGCTTCCTAAGAACACAAGGAAGTTAATAGTTAAGGTAGCTCCTTCTTGAGATCAAGTGGCTGTGTTTTTAAATCTGCACCTAGATCTGTAGCATCAGGGGGTCTAGTCCATCTCTCCAGGTGGATGGGTTAATTATGAAGAGATAGTGAGCAGCTTCACCACAGCTGCTATCCACCCATGACCATAACTAGGTATGGTTAAACCATGAGTGCCTTACCCCAGTACCTGTGGGTATGGCTGAACCACTGATACCACACAGACACAGAGGGAAGGAACCACAGGCTTTCAACACCTGCCATCTGATCCCGGGTGCCACATCAGAGTGACAGAAGGTTGTTGTGGTGTTTGCACGGAGGACTCAAAGCAGGCATCCACAACCTCTGGGGGAGGCTCTGCCTGTGCTCAGACGGTGCCTTTCGCCATCCCCCCGTGCACCCCTTCCTGGGGTGGCCTCCCCGGGCCGTCAAGCTTCCCCCCAGAGCAGGAGTAGGGAGAGGGACTCTGACATCCGGGTGCCGGCGCCCTTTGCGCGCATGCTCGACAGAGCCGCCGCTGGGTGGGTGAGGAGGCAGCGGCGGCAGGCAGCAGCAGTGGCAGCGGCAGCTGCTTCTCGGGCGCTGCGCTTCCGCGTTGTGGGGCGAGAGGGCTAGACAGGGGGCGGCGGCGGCTGGAGCAGGGGCCGGAGGATGGTGGTTGGGGGGCGGGCCGGCAGCCAGCAGCAGCAGCAGCCAGGAGCTCGCTCCTGAGGCACGCGCCGCACTGAAATTGACGCGCGGCGGCTGCTGAGCCAGGGAAGGGCGAGCGTGAGCGGCAGGGACTGCGGCGGGCGGGCAGGCGGGCGGCCGGGGCACATGGAGGGCTAGCAGCGCGGCCGCCGCTACCGCTATGTGAGCGGGGTGGGCGAGAGGGGCTGTCACGTCGCCGCTGTACCCAGAGGCAGCCTCCGGCGGGGGCCAGGGGCCTCGGCAACGGGAAGGGCCCGGAACGGGGCCAAGGCTGTGTGCGCGTCTGGGGCCGCGGCAGCTGCAGGAAGGGGGGCCAGGTCGGGGGGAGGGGGTCATCCGAGGCCTCGAGAGGAGGAGGCGGGGGGGGGGAGCAGATTTACCTTCCAGGGGTGCCCCGTCTCCGCACCGCGCCCAGGCTTCCCCCTGCGTTAGGAGCTCTGCTCCCCTACCGGCTGAGGGGCTCCCCGCCTGCCTGGGTCCGCCCGCCGCCCTGCTTCTGGGTCCCTGCTCCTGTGGATGAGGGGACCCGCTTGGACAGCACCACTCGCCTAGCACCGCCTGCGCTGCAGGGCTCTCCGCTTCCCTCTCCGTGCGCGGGGGGCTGAGGCGGCGGGGAGCGCCCGGGAAGGGGGAGGCGGCGGCAGGCAGAAGAAGAGGGAGCGCCGCCGCCGAGACCATGAGGAAATTTAACATCAGGAAGGTGTTGGACGGCCTGACAGCGGTCTCCTCCTCCTCCTCCTCGGCTTCCTCCTCCTCGCAACAACAGCAGTCCGGGAACCGGGAGAGCGACGTCCCGGAGACGCTCCAGTCCGAGCACTTCCAGCTCTGCAAGGTGAAGACTGCAGCCAGGAGCCCCGCTCGCAGCCCTGGGGGAGATAATGGAGCCATGATGGGCTCTGCAGGCTTTGGGCTCTTTGGTTTTCAATACCTACAATTATCTGAACCCCTCCACTCTTTAGGGATGGGGAGGGAATGCTGGGGGAGTTATAAAGGGTTTGCTTGATCATTTTTTCCCTCCCTTGACAATTTCTGGATTGATTCTCTTGCCTCTAGGCTAGTTCATGCACATAATACTGTCTGTTCAGACTAAGCTGGGGAGGGGGAAAGTGGAAAGTAGGGAGGAGAGTAATGGTACCTGGGTATAATAGAAATCTGATTGCTGTTGCATTTGAGTGATGGACTGGAAGTATGGGTAACCTAACCCTTCACATTATTTGGAAGTGCATTTATCCTTTTGCACCTAAAATGGGCTGTAGACGTTTATGCTGAATTTGTTGGAGTTTGTTATCAAGCAGACACTTCTGATATTCTCAATGTGAGGTGAGAGAGAAGTTAATATTCATTGCTGGTATAATTATTGCAGTTGAGGTCTATACATTTATAAAAGGATGATGCAGCAAATTAATCCAGCAGCTGCACCTAGAGGAATAAAAACTAATTTGAATATTAACACCCATCTTTATCTTTACAACATCCAGGGCCTACTTGTTGTTTGGTTGGGCTTGTTTGTGTATATTGTTTTAAATTTTATCTAGTGTGCCATGCATTTTTATCAGCAATTTAAAAGAGGTAAGGGATCTGGAAAGGAAAAAGCAGTGTTGAGTTAAATGGCCTTGTTTACGGTTACACTGTAATCCCTTATCCCTTTCAAAATTATTGAAAGTTGAGAGGCATGGCTGTTTTAACATAACCTATTTAACCTCATTAAAGTAAAACCTGTGTGTGTATGCATTTTTGAGGTCCTAAATCACCACACTGGGATCTGTATATTTGTTTGTAATTTTAATGTAAGATTTTTTTAAAATAGAAAAGCTAGCATTTGTATGGTTTTATTTTTTCATTTGCATAGCTGTGATCAAGGTTAGATCACTATATTAATATTTTTGTGTGAAAAATGAGTCATTCAGTGAAACAGCACAATTCATTAATTTGAATCAATTATTGACCTACAGTACAGTTAATTTGATAACTGCGCAAGTAGTAATTAAAATCCTAGCTAGTCAAAAAAGGTAGCCATTCCAATAGCTCAATATTAAGTCTTGGTTTTGGGGAGGATGTGTGATTTCTTTTAAAATGCTATCCTGGAGAGAGGATGCACTGTGTCCTGCTTGAGAGAAATGGGGATGTCTCTCTGAAGAGCAGTTCTAATGATTTGTAATAGTTTAATCTACAGTGCTGGCTACGTTGTCAAGCTTCCCAGGAAACATCTCATATTTTAATTGTCAAATGCCTTGTACACAGCTATAAACAAGAAGCCAGAGAATAGGGGAAGGGACAAAATGAAATGGAAGTAGTTGGTGGCTTTTTTAAGAAAAGAGGTAAAAATCAAATCCATTTTCAGTAACAATCTTTTATTTCATGTTCAAGAATGAATGAAATAGATTCTCTGCCAGAAATTTTCTGTAATGAATTCAGGCTAAAGTGCTGTTTTGCATCAAATCTTTTTTCCTAAATGCTTGTTTCCTTACTGAAGTGCAATTAAAACTGAACACCTCCTCCTAATACACTCTTGATTTTATTTATTTTTGGTCTGCTGCTTGACCCACCGTTACTTCACTGCTCTGACTTGTTAGACCGTACGCCATGGTTTCCCCTATCAGCCTTCAGCCTTGGCATTTGATCCTGTTCAGAGGATACTGGCAATTGGGACTCAGACTGGAGCTTTAAGGCTGTATCCTTTCATTCTGTTATAAAAAGAAAATCACTGTGCTGCTGATTGGAGTCCTGTCCTGGCTTATTCTTCTATCTTACTGGAGCTAGTGTGAGGAAGCACTCTGGAAATCAGGTATGCATTTGCATTTGAAGGAGAGGGAAGAGGGAAAAGTCTTGGTTGCTGTTGTTGGGTTCTGTCTTTTTTGTGTCTTTGTCTGTGCACACATCTTTTGAGGATATGTCAGTGCTGTGATGTATGGGTCCTCAGTTTCCACTATCTTGGGTTGGTATATGTGTCTGTGAAGTCTCTGTTGCGTTGGCATTTTTACAGCAGTTAAACACAAATCTGAATAGAGGCCTGTACTAGGATGTGTTAAAGATTGTGGTGGTGTTGTCTTTTTGGACTTGAGAATCTTCCAAAGGGAAATGTTGGCTTCATGCTTGTTTGTGGATTTACTTCTGGGGAGCTGCTTTCTAATGCTGAAATTATTTGCCGTTTGTTTTTAAGCCACCAAACGATTGTTTTAGCAGCGCCATTTGATCTTCTAACAGTTATATCATCAATACTCAGTAACTTGTACATTTCAAACTAGCATATGGAATTTGTAGCATAAATCAACAATAACTCTGTTCTTCTGTGCTTAACAGTGCTAACTAAATAAAAATTTAGTTGCATTTATTTGATTTGAGAAGGGGCCTAAATGTCTTTCCAAAAACAGATTGGAATTGCCTGAACATCACTTAATAGGGGAATGTAGTCAATTGAATTTCCTATTATCCTGAAATCTACTTGACATTTCTAGAAGCTTCAAATCATATTTCTAGGAAAAATAAGTTAATCCCTTTATAAACTGCAGGTAAATCTCATCTTTTTGTTGTTGCTGCTGCTACTTTGTTACTCCTTGCTACTGGTTATAGTATTCTGGGAGTTAGAGTAACATGATAACTCTACCTCCTTCAACTAAAAATGAAATACAATATTACAAATATTAATGGATTTTTCAGTCCTTTTTAAGCTCTCTCTTCGATTTAAGTTATATTTACAAAAAGTTAATTGTTATATGAGAGATTCAGAGAGGAGAGAATTTTAGATATAAACTGAATGAGGTAAGAAGTATAAAAACATACAAATATGACGTATTTTATTATAATTATTGATGAATAGTGCATTGTTCATGGGAGCATCATATTATAAGAATATTTTATTAAAACTATCCTTATATGTAAATAGTATGTATTTATCTATTGAAGATATGTCTTACAGTTAGGTTACTATTTGTTTCCTAAAATCAATTAGCAATACATGCATTGGTATGATTTATAGTGAGGGTGATCTGTAAAAGTGGTTAAATAAAGAAGGGAATTAATTGTCTAATATCAGTGTAATAGTGGCCTTATGAGTGTGCTTGCTTTTTAGTAGGCAAGAGTAAGCATTCTTGGAGGACAAGCAAGTTTAGCTAGAGTAGCAGTATAAACACAAATGTTTTGTTTTACTCCTTTTGATACTTTAATGGAAATGTTGAAACAGTTGTACTGAACTTGTGAAATGGAGAAAAATATTTCAAAATGTGGTTCTTATCTGAAACAGCTAGCTGGTAAAGCTTTGGCTAATGTTTGATATTACAGGGCTTGAAAAATCCACTTGCTAAAGACACTTAAATTTTGTCTGAATTGGAATGGAGGGATAAACCAGTCTCTGCAGAATTTAAGTCTTCACTTGTTTTTGTTTATTTGTTAGAGAGGGGAAGCATTCCAAATATAAAACAATGTTTGTCTTCCTGAGTGCATAGGCATGACTCTGCTGCTAATAGCCTTCTAAAAGAGAGGGAAATGGACCTTTGTTAGTTTTCACTGTTGTTAGTCAGAACCTTGCAGAGGGCAATGAAATTGACAAGAATACATTTCACTGTTGATGATTTAATGAATACTCTGAACAGAAACATGGCCCAGAGCTACTCATAGGGGAACAGGACCCAAAAAATAGACCCTAAGGGAAGGTATTGAGTAACAGACCTATCTTTCTGTCTCCACACACTCTGGTTCCATTTAGATTGAAGTAGGGTGTCTTTCAGATAAATGAGAAGTCTCCCCACCACATTGTCCTGAATCTAACTGGTGGGATTTCCCCTTGTCTTTTGTATTGGCCTCTGACTAGTAAATACTAAGTAAACTTTTAGGTTATGAAATCCTTCTAGTGTTTCATTATTACTCGTTGCATATTTCTAACTCTGGAGTTATACTTACTGCTGTAGCTAATTTAAAGAATCAAATCAGTCAAATTTCAAGTTAAATCCAATATAAGGTATGATGAGAAGGTTTTTAGACATTTCTCTGCCAATTTATATGGGAAATTCCTTTTCATGAGAGGGCCTCAACGTTGCTTCTATTAAAATTGTTATGTGATGCAGTTTTAAACAGGGTTCTAAGGCACTTTAAATTTAAAAGGTAACATGATTTAACCCACAAAACTGAGAGAAGAAAACTACCAAATCTTCAGCAAGTGAATGGCTAAACTTTTACATATTGGAGGCACAGAAAACTTATTTTGGTTGATTTAAGGCCCCTCTGCAATAGTCACATGTACAACATGGGCAAAAAAGACATACCCTTGTGTTTTCAAGACCATTATAAGCTGAATGTGACATTTTTGATGCCCCTTCTGGCAAAAGAATGCTTCATGCTGTAGTACCTGAATAATCTTATGCTAGATTTGAATCTTAAACATTTAGTCAAAATGTATAATTCTCCTTCAGAGTTCAACTGCTATTAAGATTTCATTGTTCTGACTGATAGTCCTGGGTGTAATAGAGGGAAGAAATGGCATATCATACTTTCCTCTGAATATCTACATCCGCCAGACTATTTCCTCCCATCTTTGGGTATTGATTTATTCTTTGTGTTGAAGAGAGACTAATCACTAACTTTCTTACAGATCATAGAAAGTATTTTAAAAGAACGTTGTTAATATCCCCTTCACATGCACAGGGAATGTAAGATATTATACAGTTCTGATCCCCACTTTTTGCCCCCCCCCCCCCCTTCAGGGAGGCAGACTGATGCTTTTCTTATATAAAATAGCTTTAATTCTTTCCCACTGTCTCCAGGGAAATGGAAAGGGCTTAGTAGGTTCATAGGATTAGTGGCTCTATATATTCAGAGTAAAACACTAACTTTTGTTTTCCCATATAGATCTTTTCTTCTAATGTTTTAAAAAATATGTTTTGAGGATTCAGGAATGTCAAATTAATTTGCCACTTTGTGGTGCAATAACCATTTTTTTTATAATTGTCTGATGAAGGTCCTTTCTTATTCAGACCAGAATCTGTGTGTGCGCCAACACAATTTTGGATGAGGAGTATGTGATAGCACTGAGCAATACATATGTCTCATAAGTATGGTAGGTAATCGCAGAGCATGTTCTGACATCATGACATACTATTCTATTGCTACTGTTTAAACTCTTGTACTCCTTCCTACTATTCATATCTGTTCAAAGTCCAAACAACATAGTTACAGAAGAGGTTTATGAGGCTGGAGCATATTCTAGAAAAGGATGTCCTCACTTAGCTTTGGAAAAGCAGTAGAATTTGTATCAGTTAGTATGTTTTGCTTTATCTCTGAATTAAGGGCCTGGAACAGTAGAAATATGTTCAACTTGTATGTTACAGTGTGGGACCTCCGAAAAGCAGCACATGCAGTGTGGTAGTTGGGCATATATACTGCTGAATGAGAGCCACAGAAACAGGGCTCATTTAGTTTTGGCAGTCTAATGTCAGCATGGACTCCTTTTTCTAGAAAGCTATAGTTTTGGTCTTGCTAAAATGTCCAGTAAGCAGATATGAGGTGACATTAAGATGAGACCTCACACTGCAGAAGGCACAGACACAATGGGAGAAAGGATATTAAATAGAGTCCCATTACTTAGAAGAGTGTGTATCAGAAAAGAGAAGATAATCAAATTTCTAAAGTAAATCCTTATTTCTGTAGTAGCCAGTATTTGAATGACAGTACAGTCATAAATGCCATCTAAATATTTGTATAATACAAGAACATGGGTGAAGTTTTCATTCACTCCTACATAATAATTATATGCTAATTGATTCTCATTTGAAGGATGCAGACTGCCCTTTAGGGTAATTTTATGAGAATAAAGGTTACATTAGGTTTTTAATGGATGTTATATTTTAATCCCTTTTTGTTCTGTTGCTGTGCCTGTCCCAGTCCCATCACGAGGTGACTGTGCTTTCCTTTTTGAGAAGGGAATACTGGTATTTAACTTTCATTAAGATGTGCTCTGCATACAGGCATGATCCCACTCACTAGGAGGCTTGATGTAGTCACTCTCCACTGGCTAGGAGAACAAGAGACCCATGTCTAGTTGTGAACCAGAATTGTCTGCATGGCAGTATATTGCCTTGCCAGTGCTATCAGACTGTCCTGAAGCAACTTCTTAAATATGATTCCTGATTATTTCATTTTGTGTTGAATCACAGTAGGTTCTTGAGTTGTATTATCAGATCAACAGTCCATAGTGAGGCTATGCTAGTGGTTGTAATGTTCAGGTCAGCTAGTGATGTGTGAGGTGACCTGTATTTGTGTCATTTGATTTAGGCACTCTCTTAATTATGATGTTGCATTAAAATGTTGTTTCTTATTAATTTGCTTTGTAAATTAAAATAATTGTTCACACGCCACCTTCACTGTTGGTTTAAATGTGAGCACCAACCCTTTAAAAGGGTTATGTAAAGATTTACTGGCATAAAAACCATTGACAATCAATTGCAGTTGCACCCTGTACACTGCTTTAAAAACTTGGGGGAAAGGGGCTGGTGTGAAACAGAGCCTTGGAAATAGTTAAAATTGAAGTTATCATCCATTTCTTCTTCTTCATATGGCTGATGTAAATGTTGAGCAACAGCTATAATTTTACGTTCAGATGGTTAAGCCAGATAATTGCATCTGGAGTAGCAGAGTGTATTACAGTGATGCCTCCTTCATATTTGTGAGTTGTTATATAATCCATGGTCTGTTCTGGGTGACCACAGTCACATATTGGAGAGTCTTTAATTTTCTATTTGTGACAAGAAATCCGCATCTACCATGGTTTGTGTGGATATGGTTTAGAGTAGCTCACAAGCTTCATGGGAGATCAAAACCAGGGATCTTCTGCATCAGGTCTCATAAGGCGTTTATTTGTGACTTCTTGTGAACTCCATTTGGCTTTCCAAGCTTCATCAGGGTTGAAGTTGCATTATTGAAGGTTAAATGTGTGGGTCCAAAAGGGCTTAGGTGACTTCAGGTGATGATGAAGGATGATGTTATGGTCCTGGTAGATGGGAAGACGTACATTTTCCATGATCCTCTGGAATTCCCGGAGGATTGTGGCGTTGCAGCAAATGACTGAGGGAGCAATGTGTGACATCAGCAGCCCAGGTGTTGGGGTCGACTTCAGGGTTCTAGTGATTGCATTGCAGTGTTTAGTTCGACATCAACAAGTTGAGTATGGCTACTTCTGGTCCTTACCAGTGCACAGTACTCAGCTACGGAGTACACAAGGGCCATTGCTGATGTCCGTAACACTGATGCTGATACCTCCCAGTTTGTGCTTGCTGGTTTCTGGACCACTAATTCTGTTGTATGGAAGCAGTGTAAATCTGTAGCCTGTAATGACTCCTATATACAGTATTTATAGGATGAGATAAGCATAGAGATTCATTCTGAAACCTGATTTCCCTAATTTTTTATTTAAACCCTGCAGCCCCCAGCCGGCGGTGGCTGAAGTCACGGATTCTGTGACTAAATCACAGCCTTACCTATGGGCACAGAGTGATAGGACAAATGGCAGGAGGATCGTGATAGGACAGAGAAGTTGGTACTGCTCTTTATTTATGTTAAATTAGTTTCCTTTCCTTTGTGGCCTTGAGAACGAGGACTAAGGGTTTTGTTCCAGAGCAGACCCCCACTGAGAATATGAGCCCTCCAAGAAGAAGGTGGGCCAGCATAGGAAGTAGTCCATGGAAGAAGCAAGATGTCTGACCAGATACTTCAACTACTTGCTACATGAGTAGCTGAGTCAGAACCTGGAGTAGAGGGATGGACTGGTTTTCCCTGCAACATCGCTTGGAAAACTAACTGGAAGACCTCAGACACAAAGGGCTAGAAGGACTGTTGGGCCTAGACCAGGGCCATCAACCTGGTCTGAGATCCTAGGACTGCTGGGTAAAAACCTTTTCTTACCTGGAAGGATGAGACCAAAAGTGACCTGACTAGAGGGCCAAGTCACAAGGCAAAAGGGACTGTCAGTGGGTCAGGACAACAGGTGTATGGGGGGGAGGGAGAACCTGGCCATGCCGCACATAGCCACAGTGCGGTGCACTTGCTGGTGAGTCACTCACTGTTGTAATTAGCCACCACTTGCAAAGACAATTTTTTGACTTGATATTGGATTCAAACATGTTCCCTTTTAAAAAGTATATGCTAGATAGCTGCAGTAGTTCTGCCAAAAGAGATTCTGCAATACAAGTCAGTCAGAATTTATCTACCTTATAGTTCTTTAAAATGTTTGCTTTTTAATTTTGCATTGCTGGAATTCAGGGATAGGCCTCTCCTAATCTCTCTGCTTTTAGTATTTCTGCTATATCGGCAGGGCCGGCTCCAGACCCCAGCACGCCAAGCGCGCGCTTGGGGCGGCATTTTGCCGGCAGGGCGGCAGGCAGCTCCGGCGTACCTTCCGCAGTCATGCCAGCAGGAGGTCCACCCGAGCCGTGGGACCAGCAGACCTCCCGCAGGCATGACTGCGGAGGGTTCGCTGGTCCCGCAGCTCGGGTGGACCTCCCGCAGGCACGTCTGCAAGAGGTCCCCCGGAGCCGCGGGACCGGTGACCGGCAGCGCACCCCTGCGGCATGCCGCCCTGCTTGGGGCGGCCAAATTCCTAGAGCTGCCCCTGTATATCGGAGAGAGGCTCTAAGCAGAGATGTTCTTCATTCAAGTGAATTCTGTCAGCTGAAATGTTGAGGAGTTAATGTGTAATGGTCTTGAAACATATGCTCTTCATTAGTACAGAGAGAATAAAGTGTAAATGAAGTTCTGTTTTAGGGTTTTTAAGCAATGTCAAGCAAAGCTGATCATGCTGATTAAAGTGTCCAGAACTTGGCTTTCCATAATAAGGATGATGCTGAATACAGTGTTCTTTTAAAAATAGATGCCAGGGCTGATCTTAGGACATTTGATAAGGTGAAGAGCAGATATAAGTTTTGCAAATCTGCAAAATCAAGTGCTAAAGCCACTGTTTGTTCCAGCTGAAGGCAAGAAGCTGGACTGTGGCCATCACAGAAAACGAAGAGATTTTTATCTTGATGTAAATAGCAGCCAACTAAAGCACAAATGAATGTGCCCACTAAATCACAGAAGACCATGCAGGAGTCCTCCATTTTTGTTAACTTTTTTGCAGATTTTGGCTGCAGGCAGTTATGAAGGTCGTGTACTTTTTTTTTTTAACTGATTGCACAGTTGCTATCATTACTGTTTAGTTTTCAATAAAATCTTTAATTCACACACAAATTAAGTCATAATATATAACTAAATAGAACAGCAGAGCTGTGGAAGTATCAATCCAACCTGTATTTAATGCAGCACGGTGGTTTCAAGTTGTAATAACAGTTGCTCTGCAAAATTCTGATCTTATTTGTGAAGGAGGCAGCACTTGTTCTGATAGCTATAATCCAGTAGATGGACAGAAGTGCTTAATTTGCTTTTTGTTTACTCGTTTGTTACTGTATTTGGGTATCGTGGAGAATACAGTAATAGATTTTGTGACTAATTTACATTAATTTTACATTAACTGGATTAATGTACTTGAGTGCCATTAGTATGTATCCCTTTCATGCAGTTAGCGTTTGTTATATTTTCAAATACATTAATTTGTTTACAGAATAGTAATTCACCTTGTTGCAGTTGAGAACTAATTGTATCTCTAAAACGAAATATTAGTTATTTTAAAAAGTCATGTTTACTCATGCAATGTTTTGCCCGTGTAATATTAAAATGAGTTTGATTTTGCAGCCTTCCTTTGTATTGCACTTGTCACATGATACTTGTGTATCAAACTGGCGCAATACAAATAAAGCGAGAGAATCTCAATTTGAAGTTGGGTTATAACAGAGGTTCTCAAACTGGGGGTCGGGACCCCTCCGGGGGTCACAAGGTTATTATATGGGGGGGGTCACGAGCGGGCAACCTCCACCCTAACCCCACTTTGCCTCCAGCATTTATAATAGTGTTAAATATATAAAGTGTTTTTAATCTGTAAGAGGTGGGGGGAATCACACTCAGAGACTTGCTATGTGAAAGGAGTCACCATTATAAAAGTTCAAGAACCACTAGGTTATAGCAAGGAAATCAATTGAAAAAGTGATGAAAGTAAACAGAGAATTTTTCAATTAGAGTTCCTGTTAAGTAACTAGTTGTAATCTCTTTTGTCACTAACATGATAAGGTTTTTAGTACTCTCATTCTTCAAAACAGTATTTTTTGGTGGAATTCCAGATAAGAAGCTGTAGAGAAAGATTAGTTCAGCAACCTCTCTCTTGAAGGTACATAGTCTTTTCTTGTACTGGCAATGTCTGGTTTTCTACAACAGTGCCCTGCCAAAGGTGATTGTAGATCCAGTGGATTCAGCTAACTCTGTGTTTGCTGCTTTCCTTTTAGTTTCTATCCTCCCATTCCTTTAAAAATCTGTCCTGAAGATTCTTCCATTTTCTGCAGCATATATAGCTGTCTATAACTTGACTGCTTCATTCTTTCTATTTCATATTCTACCTATGCAAGCAGTATTTGCAGTAGACCCATTTTTAGTGACCATTCAATGGACCTGCACAAATAGGTAACTTAATGGATAATAAAGGTGGAGCAGACTTGTATGTGTTTTGAGGATGTTTTAGAGTAGACTCATAAATCAGAGTTGTTTAACAAGACTTGACTCTTGTACTGATTTTGCTGTATTGAGTATTAGCGGATAGAAACTAATTTGAACAGTCACTCTGCAAAAATGCCATTGTGGGAACCCATGTTTGTACATCAACTACCTTATCAAATATATTTGGTTTACAGGTAAAAAGATTTTTTTTTTCCCCTTCCAAACTGCCAGTCCTGTAAACTCTGCCTTGACTGAGGGATAAACTGGGTTCTTTACCTTTCGCTCACCATGGCCAGAAATAAAATTTTTGTGGATGAGATTTTGTCCTCAGTTATGTGTGCTACTCGATTGTCTTCAAATTAGGCTTTTTGTAACCACTTTACCTTAAATAGGTTTTCATAGGTTTAACTGATTGGATCTTGGTAAACAATTCTGTTGATGCATGAGACATAACAGAAACTATATAGCACACTCAATTTTAGCTCTGTTCACTCTTTATTGGTAACAAAAGCAGTAAAAACTTTTTGGTACTACATTTAGATAAGACTCTGATAACAGATCTGCTTTCTGGATTTGACTGCAGTTTTTACATATGCTCTCTTCAGAATGAAACTACTCTTTATTGTTTTGGAGTAGAGTTTTAAGGTATTTAATATTAGAGAAGTGATTGTATGGATTTAAATGCCAATAATAAACAAGGATCACATAATCAACACTTCAGCTGGAAAGAGCCCCTAGTGTGTGGTCTAGCCCATCTTCTGCATTGTCTGGATTAATTTAATTTAGAACAGCTGATAGTTGGATGTCTAGAGTAGTATTAATAGCTCCATTTTAGTACTAATGACTGCAGTTTCACAGCCTGCCTTGGCATGATGAAAACATTCCAGAAACTGGGGATTTAAAACCCTAGAGCCAAATTTTCTGCTGGTGTGACTTCAGCCTCTTCTCTTGCCCTTCTGGTTTCAGTAGGGCCCCAGAAATACTCATTCATTGACTGGTGCTTAAACTATGGTATGGGATGCTAGAAATACCGAAAGTTTTCATCAATTGCTTGTAAAGGAAAAAAAACTGTAAATTTCAAACTGCATTGTACAAGACTGCAAGGAAAACTAATAATGAAAATTATTTTATTTTTACTACCTGTATTCAGTTTGTATGAATTTTTGACATATTTGATTTGAAAACCTTTATTCAGCTTCCATAAGTCTTATACTTTCCCTTCACATATTAGAAGAGCAACATGATAAAATACAATATAAAAAAGCAGTGCTCCAACTTCTGATATGCGCTTATGGAACTTTAGGTTAGGTGCTAGCAGCACATGAGTGATAGGTAGAGGAAAAATTGTGCCAAATATTTTGTTGCATAGTACTTTACATTCTGACCTCTCTACTCAATTCACTGTTGCTGCCTTTTCTGAGTTGCAGAAGTATGTTCTTGAAAAAGGCAAGACCAGAACTCTGTTAATCAAAAGGAAGATGTACAAACACAGAAGAAATGTTTTAGTTTTTTTAACAGAGAACTCTTTTGTTAACCTGTGTGTGTTTTTTGTCTCTGCGACCTTGAGAGCTAGCTATTGGTTGAGGAGGCCTAATACACCTGTTTTGGAATCCTTAAACATTGGTAGTTCTGGCAAACCCTTTTTGTCTTTCACAAGTACATGAGAGTTCAGAAACACTGCTTTTTATGTAATTTCTTAGTAAGAAATGTATAACCCTCATCATTCATGTATGATTTGGTTTTTCTCTCAGCCTAAGTTGGTGTCTACTAAAGTTTAGCCTATCCCTTGTACTGCTTATTTTACATGGAGGACATGGATCAAACTGCTCCTCCTCAGAATGAGGCTTCCCTTCCTCCCTTCACCCCAAAGGCCTGCTCCCCCTCCTTTGCCCTGAATTCCTGCAACACCTGCATCCCCCTCCTACACCCATGTGGGGAAACTGACCTGGATGCATGAGGCAGCTGGTATTGCTGCTCGCTCGCCCCCAGACTGCTGCTCCTCTGTCCCACACATGTCTCGGGGGCGTGGGGGGGGGGAGGGTGAGGAGCAACTTTAAGTCTCCCTGCATCCAGGACACTTCCCTGCCTGGGCTGCATAAGGAGAGGGCACAAGAGGAGCAGCTCCTGATGCTGCGCAGCACAGCCCAGGTGGGGAAAGTGATCTGGATGCAGGGAGCTCTGGGGGGTGGGTGGGTGTGTTGGGGGGACTCTGTGTGTGTGAGAGAGAGCGCGAGTGTGTGTGCATGGGTAAAAATAGCTAACAAAAGCCAAAGCTGGCCAAAACACCAGCTATGTGCTGCCCCAACTAAAAGGGAACCATCAAACTATCTCGTCCTTCACATTTATCATATGAACTACCAGGGCTTAAATTAAATTTTTGAGCCTATCGTCACCTAACCCCAATTAGTAAATGTAACTTAACTTAAAAAGAAACTACTGTTAGTAGCGATGGGAGGAAAGAAGACTTCCCACGGATCTGATCTACCTTGCTCCTTAAAGAAGGGGTGAGAAGCTGAGGTGACCATTGTGACACTGCACCCCATATTCATCATAGTAATAGTATAATATGTTTTTGGCATAATTATGATGCATTCTGTACAAGATAAGTCACGTGAGGTGTCATTGGAAAAGTTGTGATTTGCTGAATATGGTTACCTGGATAATGCCCACTAGACAAGATGCTTTCAGTCTAGATAGCTGGTTGGGAAGGGCCCATTCAGGGCAATGAACCATTGGGAAGACAGTAGGCCTTAGAAGAAGCTTATCTCCCATCTGGTGAGCCTTCCTGAAAACGTTCCAGACAGCCTGTAAGTAATGGCTGCTATGACTCTACAAGGACATGTGACCAGGCCACATGAATCTGGACTCCATCTTGGGATGTCAGTATTTTTCCACAAAGCGGTCTGGGAACCAAGTTTTGAAACAAAGGGTTCCTGCCACATGCTAAAGCTATATAAGGCAGGGAGTGACCTCATCTGTTGTTCACTTCCCACACAAGAAGACTCTTGGAAACACTTGAGGAACAAAGACTGAATTGGGGGAAAGTGCTGGCCTCAGGCGGAAAGAAGGAAACCTGCCTGAAAAAGTTAACCTGCTTGTACTATCTAAGTGGGTGAGAGACTGCTTGATTCAAATGCTAACTAGTATGTTAGGCTTAGATTGTGGTTTGGTTTTGGTTTTGTTTCTTATGGTAATCTACTTATAATCACTTAAAAGCTATCTTTCTGTAGTTAATAAATCTACTTTATATTTTAGCTAAAACACTGTTGTTTGAAGTGCAAAGTGGAAAAAATCTCAGCTTGTGCACGTCCACTTTCCTTTGCAGAAGTGACAAACGGGAATAAATGGTCATACTGGTCCTGCCCTGGTCAAAATGACAGTACAGCTCTGGTGTCTTAGGCTGGAAGAGTATTGGCTGTAACCTCTCTATTGTTGGTTCACATGCAGTGGTTGGTCAGAGAGCCTGCATGTAACTGCAGCTTGATGTGTCCCTATCCGTGTATATGCTGGTGGAAGCATATAAGACTGGGAGCATGTCTGCAGCTTGTCACAGCAGCACAGATTGAGAGGGAGCCCAGGCTGGTGGATCAGAGGGCTCAGTGGCACCCCAGGGGGAACCCATCACAATCAGTATTAGGGATGTATGTATATTAATATGTTTAGGGTAGTAGTTAAAGGGAGCAGAGGGACTTTGTGATGTTCCCCCGCTGTTATGTGGACCAGTGATCTGCTAGGTCACTCCAATCTTTGACTCTGGGAGCCAGCCTTACCCTGCTCTGCTGTGAGAACCCCCACTCCTGGGCTGTTCACGCACAGCCTCTGGCATGTAAATTACTTGGATTGTGCAACCGAATGACACTAGCCAACATCTCCGGTCCCAGATACAACCCTAGGAACATTAGTCTTGCAGTGTCCATTATTTCCACTGGATGCTGCAAGCTTATATGAGTCCGTCAATTTAACAAAGAAATTGATATGCACCAGGCTTGTTATCCCAAGGGGAGTCTCTGACACTCTTCAAACCAAACACACTGCTTCAGGTAGAATAAACAAATGTATTAACTACAAAGATAGATTTTAAGTGATTATAAGTCAAAGCATAACAAGTCAAATGAAATAAAAGCAAATGCATTCTAAGCTGATCTTAACACTTTCAGTGCCCTTACAAACTTAGATGCTTCTCACCACAGGCTGGCTGGTTGCTCTTCAACCAGGCTCTCCCCTTGATCAGCGCTTCAGTCGCTTGGTGGTGATGTCTGTAGATGGAGATGGAAGAGCGAGCCAGTGTCCTTTGTTCCTGAGACTGGGCTGGGTTTGTGCGATACATGCCCTGATGAGGTGTGAACTGCCCCTCTGCTCTTGGGGAGTTTTTGCCTGGGCTTGCTTTAAGCCATGAGGACACATTTTCAGCCTCAGAACTATATACGTGAAATTATAACCTATAACATTAGTATAAAAACGATTACTTTAAAATTACCATAACAACAATGCTCAGTACATCATGAGCCTTCCGAAGACACCCAACATGACAAACTTTGCATTAGATACCACACAATCATATTATAAGGATGAACATGGGGGTGTAGGGTGTTCCCATGAGGTACAAAATGTCACAGACTTAAAGTAACATTAGAGTGGAAGGATAAGAAGCTGAAGAGCATGCTTTTAATATGATGATTTGGAGGTCTTTGCAATATAGTTATTTAATTAATAGGATGTGCTAATCCACCCTCCCTTCAGCCCTTATGTTTAGCTGAGGATACCATTATATTGTAAACAGGGCACTGTCTTAAATTATTAAAAAATTCCTTGAATAATAAGCTCCAAGAAAATAACCCTGTGCTATTTTTAAAATATGTAATGTACATTTCATCCTATGGTAGGATGGTTAATACCATAAAACACAACTCTTCTTATAGCGCAGATGCTCAATAATTCTTACTTTTCTAATCCTTCTCATCCCTAGTGGTGGTTTTTCCCCCTTTCCTCATCCAGAAATAGTTGAGGCTTATTCTCTCTGCTGTATCTGTTCTGTGGAATAACAAACTTTTAGTAGCTCAACCTGGTAACATCTGAACTTAAATGCATGAAGGTTTTGAAAAATAAATGAACTAAACCCAATTTTTTTTTTGTTACAAAATGTTGACTGATTTTGTTTGCAGCATATAACGACTTTACTGTTGTTTTTCACATGGAACAAATATCTTAACATGAACATTCCTTATCTAGTTCACCATATGAAAAGTGTATATCTAGTGATAAGCAAATTGTTAATATTGTTTTAAATACTCTTTTTGTTCTTAATCTTTTTTGGTTAAATTTACTATTGTCTGAATAATTTCATGGTGGTGTCCCCAAGGAAAATAAACCTTCAGAACCTCGCCTTAGAGTTCTGAAACTTTTATCTCCTCTCTCTGTCTTGGTTAAGGGGCTTGGTCAGAGGGTTAAGTGTCCAGTGAGCTGCGTTGTCATCAGGCTGCAGAGAGTGATGACAAGAGAGAAGCTGAAAGACCAAGAAGGAGATGATAGTTAAGGGGGAGGGGAAAGTGTTTTATAATAATAGGAAACTTAGTATCAAATTTAATAACAATTTTGAGAGAACAGATGAACTGGGTGCACATATTGTTTGGCTCACCAACATGCCTAGGCTAGCATGAATGTAAAATTAATATTGAGTTAATATATGGCTTTTTGCTTTTATTACTCACTGATTTGTTCTAAGTATTAATTCTTTGTATATCGTTTTTTCCAGCAATCAGACGGAAGTGTGAGTGTGCTTTTTCCCCCTCCTTAGTAGGCACAACAGCAGTGTTGTAGACTAGTCGTTTTACTGGTATATTATACACCCTCTTTAAAAAGCTCTGTATAAAAGCACCCATTCAGTTATTTTTAATGAAACCTACACACAACCATTGTGGTTTTTCCCCCTCCCCCCCCCCTCCTGGCTTCTTATGTACTTTTTTTTTCTCCCCTTGTCACAGGAGGAGAATAATATACAAATTGCCCTAAAAACTGTTTTTTATTTTCAAAATGATTTTAGTTTAGGATGGCTGCTATTGTTCTAACTCTTTTTTTAGGCATAAATTGACTTCAAAATTTCATTTTATACTTGTGTTTAATGTGTTTTTGTTTTTCCTCTCTGGTATTCAGGAATTCCTAAGCACCAAAGTATTCCAAGATTTCCAGTTTATTGCTATTTGACAGACTATCAGATGTAAATTTTTTTTTGCCATAGTCAGAGATTTAGGTATGCAACTACCATAATGAATTGATGTGTTATGGTTATATCTCTGGGTGAAATGCAAAAAATATATCCTGTAAATGGAACAATGGATTATCAGCAATTTGACATATCTGTTATGTGTTACGCTAGTGTTATTTTTTTGCATTCTTTGTATTATTTGACTGTAGCAATAGTTTAAAACAGGGGTTGGCAACCTTTCAGAAGTGGTGTGCCGAGTCTTCACTTATTCACCTAATTTAAGGTTTCGTGTGCCGGTAATACATTTTAGACTTAGAGAGAGAGACCTTCTAAAAATGTTAAACTATTGCTGTATGTAAAGTAAACAAGTTTTTAAAAATGTTTAAGAAGCTTCATTTAAAATTTAATTAAATTGCAGATCTTTTCAGTTTAGTGCAGTGGTTCTTAACCTGGGGTGCACACACCCCCTGGGGCAGGGCAGGTGCAAGGATATTTTGCCACCTAGGCAAAACTTCCACCTTGCACATCGGTTCATTGAGGGGCAAATCCCCAATGAGCCTTTATAGACCCCAGGGGCCATCCGTGCCCAGGGGCTGCTCCCCAGACCAGGTTCCCCCCTCCTCGCCCCCTGAACTCCCCTGGAGGGTGCACAGCCCTCCCGTGAGCCCTCCTAATCCCACCCAGGTGGCCCGTGTCCTGAGTCCACTCACTGGCTTTGTCGGGCTTGGGCCACTGCAGCAGCTCGGCAGGGAGGAGCCACTTTCAAGTAGCTGAAGTTGACGCATCTTAGATTGACTGACTTCGCGTCCTCAGGGCACGGGATCGACGGCCGCTGCTCCCCCGTTGACTCCACTTCCGCGCCTTGCCCTGGTGGCATTCCAGAGTCGATGGGGAGTGCGTTCAGGGATCGATGTATCACATCTAGATGAGACGTGATACATTGATTCCCGATAGAGCCATCACTGCCCTCCAATCCAGCGGGTAGTGTAGACTTACCCTTACTCTTTTTGCTATGTTAGAAAATGGGGGATAATGCATTTCTTATTTACTAGAGTATCTTTTTTTACTGGTGATTGCGTCAAGCTACATTTGGATGAAAATTACAATTCAATTAAAAATGCACATAAACAGCATTTTACATTTCTTTAAAAAAAATTGGTTTAAACAACCACAACAACAAAACCTACCTTAAATTTTCTGTATGCATAAGGAGAGAAAGTAAGTTTATCAAAACATGCTTTGCATTTAAAATTATTTATTAAACAAAGATAACGTTATCTATAGTTAGTGACTAGAACTGATTTTTCTTGTCAACTTTTCCTTCAGGATTTTAGAACTACTGTAGTAGATTTCATCCTCTCACATTTAGTTTTTATTCATCAAGTGGAAGAGGAAAATAAGCTTTCCTGCTTTTTCAGCTACCATTGGTTTCTTAACTTTGAGTGAGCTAGTCATCGAACTAAACTAGTTGAATACGCTGAAATCAAGAAAACACTCTCTGCACATGCAGGAGAGGCTTCTGCTGTCAAAAAGATGGTTTAGCACAACAACAAATTTATAATTCTGGGTGCTTATCAGGTGACATTGACCAGCTCAGCACTTTGGCTATTTTTATAACTTCATCAGCAAACATGTACTGCTAGAATGTATTTTAAATTAAAATGATTTTAATAGATTATAGTAAGTTTAGGCATTAACATAGGTTGTCAAACTTAAAATTTAAACAGATTTATTTAAAAAAAAATTGCATTTAAGTATTTTGATAGTTTTAAAATCCATTTTTATCCACCCCATTACGCATCTATAGGGAGAGAGTAACCACTATATCTTAATTTTAGTGTACATAGAGTGTAAAATTCCAGTTTGATGGGTTAGTCTCTTTCAGGAGAAACAATGACACTTGTATATCTGTTTATCTAAAAGTTCTTGAATTCAAATGTAACCACGTAATTCCAATAAAATGAGCATGAAACATTAATATTTTTTTACAACAAACCTGAAGGAGAGTCTCAAGAAACCTGTATTTGAATGGAAACCTTGGTATAGTTTAATCAATGCAGTCTGAAACAGGATACTTTTTAAACCATCTAATGCAATAACTTTCACAAGGAAAACAGTATGTTCAAATTCAATGGTAACTTCAGTGGAAACTTTTTCTGCTTTCTAGTAATCTTTATCTGTTACAATTTAAAATAAAATGTTAATACATTTCCAGCTTTCTTGGTGCATGAACATACTCTTTTATAATTCCATTTCGTATTTATTTTCCGCTTTCCATCTTTCTGTAGTCCAGATGTGGGCAAACTACAGCCCGTGGGCCACATTTGGCCTGCGGGACCATCCTGCCCGGCCCGAGCTCGTGGCCAGGGAGCCTAGTCCCTGGCCACTCCTCCGCTGTCCCTCCTCCTCCGCAGCCACGCTGCTGTGCAGGCTGTGCTCTGACCTGTCGCTTCCGCTGGGCGGCATGGGGAGCAGAGCTGGCTCTGGCTGGGTGTCGCGGCTGTGAGCTCCTGCTGCTGGTAAGGGGGTGGGGGATTCTAGGGGGCAGTCAGGGAGGAGGGGGTGGTTGGATTGGGCAGAGGTTCTGTGGTGCAGTCAGGGGATGGGGAAGAGGGAGGATTGGGAGTGGGAGTCCCGGGGGGCCTGTTAGGGGGGCAGGGATGTGGATGAGGGGCAGGAAGGCAGTCAGGGAGCAGGGGGCGTTGGATAAGGGGGTGGGATCCTGGGGGGCAATTAAGGGTGGGGGATCTCGGGGGGGGGGTGGTCAGGGGACGAGGAGCAGAGGGCAGTTGGATAGGGGGTGGGAGTCCTGGGGAGGCTGTCAGGGTGGGGTTGTAAATACGGGTTGGGGCAGTCAGGGTGCATGGGGTTTGGATAGGGGGCAGGGGTCCTGGGAGGGGGTGGTCAGGAGACAAGGAGCAGGGAGGTTGGATGGGTTGGGGGTTCTGAGGGGGGCAGGAAGTGGGAAGGGGTGGGGGACAGGCTGTTTGGGGAGGCACAGCCTTCCCTACCTGACCCTCCATACAATTGTGCAACCCTGATGTGGCCCTCGGGCCAAAAAGTTTGCCCACTCCTGCTCTAGTCCTAAAGGGAGAAAGTCATTTGAGTGCCTCTCAGGCCTAAGGCAGCCATCTTTCCCTTTATTTTTCTGTCTTTCCCCAAGTACTTCACATTCTTACCGGGTAGTAACTCCAGCAAAGGAGAGTGATGGGATGTTACTTCCCCTTGGCTAAGAGCAACCTTGCATTGCCCTCTAGTGATATTTTCCTCTGAAGATAATAACAGTGCGTTCTTAATTTGTATTTGGAAGCAGTTAGCTGTGAAACTCAGATTTAACTTCAGATGTTTGGCCAAATAGACACAACAGTTCTAAAATGTAGAAGCCAGATAAAAATGTGTGCATGCACATGGCTGTCTAAGGACTCTAATTTTAAAAGCCACATTTGCCCTTCTGTTTATGTGGCTACTTAAATTGCTTAGCATCTGCTTCATTTGCCTCTCCTTCTAATGTGACTCAGTATTTGTCACTTGATTAAAAATGGATGTCTCATACTTTTTGTACTTTTTATATAGTTATCGCACAACATGTGGTACATTAGAGTAGTAGTAATTTTTAACATGTGTATATAATGCTTCACATCCATAGATCCCAAAGCAGTTTCCAAAGAGGTGGTAAATAGAGACTTTAAAGAGAGGGAAGTTGAGGTGCAGAGAAGTAAAGTGCCTTGCCTAAGGTTGCAGAGTGAGTTTCTGAAGGAACTGGGAATAGCACACACATTGTTGTGTAATATTTATATTACCATAGTGCCTAAGAGCTGGTCACATGCTAGGCACTGTACGTACACACACACACGCACGCATACACAGAGATAGTCTCTGCTCCAAGAAGCTTATGATCCAGGTATAACAAATGGAGATGGACAAGCAAGGAAGCACAAGGATCAATGAGACAATATTGGTTATTGAATAGGCTGCTGAGACCATGGGCTAACTGTTGTGAACATGTGTGGGTTTTTTGTTTTTTTATCACAGCAAAAGAGTTCTGAGGAGAGATTTGAAGGTGGATAGTCAGGTAGCTTTGCAGATGTTCATGGGGAGTGCCTCCTAAATCTGTGGGGCAGCATGGAACAAAGCATGAGGTGCCTGTTTGAAAATTTAACAAGTGGACAATGGAAGCTGGCATTTTGGGCCAATCAGAGGTGAGCATTGACTGCTCCATAGCGAATGAGAGATGATAGGGTAGGGATTGGCTGTGAAGGGCCTTGAAAGTAAAGTCAGGTTTGCTGACTGCCAGTGTAGTGTTCTATCCAGACAAGGCTGCCTGCTTCCCCCTAATGTTTTAATTATGCTGTCTGTTTATCCTGATCCCTCACCACAAATCTGGTTATCTAATTGTTTTCAATGAAGTTGCATTTGTTGTCAGTTGCATCGCGCAATATTGATTACTCTTCCTCCAAGCAACCACCAGGTCCACCCTTGTCTCATTGTGTCCAAAAGGCACACATGAAAGGTGTCTTCATTACCCGCTGAATTGGTGGGCAGCAATCGATCCAGCGGGGGTCAATTTATTGTGTCTAATCTAGACACGATAAATCGACCCCCGAGCACTCTCCGGTCGAATCCTGTACTCCCTTGGTGAGAGACACACCTCAGTGAAGACACCACGGTAAGTCAATCTAAGTATGATGACTTCAGCTACATTATTCACATACCTGAAGTTGCCTAACTTAGATCGATCTCCCCCACCCCCCAGTGTAGACCAGGCCTAAGCTACTATTTAATTCATGTAAATTGGGACCAGTGTCTTCATTGTTTACAGATACAACCCCCCTCCCCCCCGCATGTCAATTTCCTGCTCCCTCAGGCTCTCCTTACCTTGCATAATGAAAACATACATTTCATCTGATTAACTTTAATCTCACAGTAAATAGATCTTACTAGCTTCCCATGTTGTCTTTCTACTTTTTCTGTTCTCTACCCCTACCTAGTATTTTCAATGTTATTATTTTAAAGATCTAGAAAATACAGTACAAACTTCCCAGCCCTTTTTAAAATAAAAATGTGTTTAATTGCTGCTGCTTAGAATATTTTCCCTACCATATTTTAATTATGTAGCGACAAAATCATAATTTCGTAAAATGTGAATATTTTACATTTACCAATGGGGTAGTGGTATAAAAACATTTGCTGGCTCTTTACTAACTTGACAGCCTCCGAACATTTAAGTACGTCTCCTTTTGGCACCACAACTTCTGCCTTTTTTTAAAGAAAAGCCTCCTGTAATTAGTAATGGATGTCCTAGCATTTTATAGCACTGCGCTTTATTTCTCTGCATCAGGCCATGCTGAGTGTTGGTGAGAGAAGACTTCAATAATATCTTTTCAGTTCCCAGGCAAAAAAAACTCCGTTAAATTGGAGTTAGGATTGAGAGTACATGATGGTAATTTAAGGATAAAACTTCTTACAGGGGTGTTTTAATTATCTTAAAACTAAGCATAACAAATCTAGGAAATTTAGCATTAACATAAAAACAAAAACAAAAATGCATATGTGTTAAAGTATGAAATAGAATTAAGGCATCCAAACAACCTTAACCTCGGCCCTGTGTGATGCTGTGCAGTAACTCTATGATTATGATTAAGGCATTTTAGTGTTTGTGATCCCAAATCAGATGGAACTACTTTAAGAACATATCAGGGTTTTACATATTTCCCCTTATGGTTTTAAGGATTAGATCATCATAAAGCTTCAGCTCATTATTTTAAAACAAAAAAGCGGTTAAATTTTCCCATTCTCGGCTAATAAAGAAATCAATTTTAACATATAAACTATAGTGGATTTGAACAAGACATGATGTGTTTGGAGGAAGTAAGCATTGTAAAATATCCTCAATTCAACTTCTCATTGGTTCCAGCTAATTGTTTTCTTTTATCTAATTTTCACTGGTTTACTTGCATCCTATTTGTATTAATTTGTATTCCTGTTTCTCTGTGACTCTTATTTTAATTTCACTGTTTGTTGGTATTCTTTTCTACTTCACTAAACTATATTTTGATCTGTTTTTATTGCAACTTACCAGCGAAGAGAACAGAAAAGTATATGTAGTAAAAGTGCTGAATTTAGAGTCCTAGAAAAGAAGTTTATTTTTATAGCATCAACTGTATTTTTTGTGCTTTATAGAAAGGCATAAGAACCAGTTCTCACTCATGAAAAATGTGCAGTCTGGCTTGGTAAGGCTTGGAAGTGACACAGAACAGTGATTTTATAAACAGGCCTTACTGGTTGTATAATTTCAATTTCCCTTTTATTAAAGGAATAAAGGTTTAAAAGAAGTAATGCTTTTGTTAAGTGCTCACTCACAAATGAATGAAAAGGTGATTGGCTCCTTTAAGGGTCTCTACTGCATTTGAGTTCCACTTATCTGAGTGGAACCAAGGAGGGATCAGGCAGTGGCCAAACCAGGTGATCAACAGTGTACACTGTGGGAATGGAAGGCTCTTTATGCCCCATGCATTTGGCAAGGAACTCTCTCATGTCAGTTACCAATCAGCAGCTGAGGATGTCTGTAACCAAGATTTCAGTAGCTATTAGGGAAACTGAAGCTGTGGTGCCCAAGATACACAGGCTGTAACCATGAAGCTGTGACCTACAATAGAGGGACCCATTACGGAGGGTGTCCATGGATATTGAGAGATGCCATAGTCAAGGGGTCCTGACTCTCAGCCCACACAGAAGCAGAATGGAGAGCTTGTGTATACTATAGATGCTATAGTGGCACAGCTATGGTACTGCACATATACAGCTGTAGCACTGTCGTATAGACACTTGCTACAACAGCTGAATGGAGTTTTCCCATTGCTGTAGGTGAGAGCTCAGTTGAAGAAAGAATTCATCTGTTGACCTAGTGGTGTCTAAGTGGGGGCTTAGGTCAGTGTAACTGCATCTCTCATGGGTGTGAATTTTTCACACCACTGAGTGACATAGCTAAGTTGATGTAAGTTTTAGCCCAGGCCATAAGAGGGAGTTGTCCTTGGGAGAGAAGCATGGTTAACCTGTGGAGGGGAGTTGTTTTCCTCAAATACAACCCAGGAATAGAGAGAGACAGCCCCCATTCCCACTCCTAGAGAAGACATGCCATAGCGTGAGGGAGGAGGACTTAAATCCCATTGCCACCTGACACTGAGTAATTGAAGCCCAGCTATTACAGCTTTTGTTAAAATGAGCTTTGCTTGTGGTGGGCCACGTAGATACACTTTTCTTTGCAGCAAGGGTGGAGGTAGAGTTGGCTAGGAGGGTTGGGCCATCCAAGGAAATTACTTTGCATGAACTACAAGATTGGTCACCTTCAACTTCACACACCTCGGGGTAGGTATTTTACACTTGGCTGTAGGCTGCTTCCTCAGCAGACCCAATTTATTGAAGGGAAAAATCATAGATGGAGGTTTTATTATCCCAACAGTCAATCTTAATGCAAAAGGGTTTCCTGGAAGGGAGGATTGGATGCCAGAGTGAGATTGGAAAGTTGAGCGGTGCTCACTGGATTCAGAAAGGGATGGGAGCATAACCCGATAGAAGCTCTCTCCTGTCCTTGTGGCAGTGGCTACCTGCAAGAACTTAAGTCAGGGGTCAGGGAGGAGAGTCAGGCAATGGTCCACATTGATAAAGGCCAGCTCAAGTCACTTAAAGTCTGAGGTGGGTGGAATTTGGTAGTTGGTGCTGAGAGCCAGGGCACAGCTAGACCTCTGGAAGCTTGGATCTTGATTAACCAATTTTGTCTGAGTGTAAAGTAGGTAGTACTTTAAATATTCAGGTGTATATATTCAGGGGGTGTTCTTCTTCTCTATCAGGTTTAGTAAGGGCTTGAGCAAAGAGATTTTTTTAAAAGGTCTTTGGAATTTAAGGATCTTAGAGATCTGAAGCATCTGAATCTTTGACTCTGGTTGTTAAAAAAACAATTAAAGGATTGCAAGGTGCGTCAAAATGCTATAACAGTGTGCGGACGTTAGGATTTGTTGGAGGGTCAGTCTCTAAGATTAATAAGGGATTCAGCAAGGAAGAGTTAAGATAGGGTTTGGAATTTAGCAGGGTGGATAAAAATCAATTTAAAAATAGATTTAAATAAGTTTTTTTATTTAAATTACATACATTTTTATATTTTAAATAACAAAATCTGTTCTAGCAGGCATTGAACAGCTCCCAACGTAGTTACGCTTATAGTCTGTCTTTCACATATTTATAGCTTTCTGAAACAATGACCTTTTGGCTGAAATTGCCTATGTTTAATGCCTCTCTGAAGATGGTTTGTTTTGTTTGGGTTTTTTGAGTATTTAAGCAAAAAATTATTGTGTGTTTTATCTGGCAATGGTGGGAAAAAATAGTTGATCTCACAACTTTAATACTGCATTAATGCATCCACAGAATAGCTGCAGTATAGGTAGCAAGTACATGCTTGTAGCACACTACACCCTCTTGTCATTGTCTCATGATTGGAGAGGAAAACCAGTGTCTGACACTCATTTATTCCTTGCTGTCTTTGCTGAGACTGCCAGCAAAGTTATCAAATGTTAACATGATTTTTCTGATGTCACTGAAACCTGCTGACAACAGTTTCAACTCAGAAATGACTCTGGCTGGATTAGAGTTTAGTAACTTGCAGGTGATCATCTGAGCTATCCTAACCTCCAGCAAAAGTTTTGGCATGGTTATTTTAAGTATTGTATTTCAAGAGGAGGAGGCAATCTAGGATGCAGAAAATATTCTTGATTAAGTTTATTCTTTGTTAGCTTTTAAAGGCAATGTTATATTGATCTCAAAGCAAACTAAAGTCCCCATTGTTGCAATGAGTTCCCCTGAGGAAGAGTTACTGCAAAGAATTAGATAAACAATATCAGTTATGTCAGATAAATTCTCAAATGTTTTCTTGGTTTTCTACACTTTTTAAATACTGTTCCATTTATACCCTGACAACTTGTTTTCCTTTTTTTGATTATTTTTTTTTAAAACTATAACCCAATAAGCAGATATCTGTTCATTGATTTCAGAACTTATATATTTAGTACATTGAAGCAATAATATTTCTTTTTATGAGGTGTAGTTTCTTTTGAGGAAGACTAGATAGACCTGCTAACATGAGGAGTCCAGCTTTTTCAACATTTTCCCTCTTGAACATGATTAATATCAGATCTATCTGTTGTATGCTATTGCTTGTTATAACTGCAGTCTCTAGACCAGCTATAATTAAGGTGGCATCGGTTTATAAATCAAACTTTAAATCCAGACTACTTACTCTGAGCAGAAACTTGATTTTCAAGGTCTCAGTCTAGATGTGACTTTTTCTGCAAAAGCTCTAGATTTTTTTATTTTTTTCCTGTGGTTATAGCAAACTACACGTGACGTTAATTTTTAGGGTATAATAGCTTTCTGTTGGAAAAATGACACTATTACTAGTATAAAATGGCTAGTACACATTTGCAGTAAGTACTTTTCGTAAGGCATGTAGAAATGGGAACGGTAGCAAGCTTCAAAGTTAGGGTTACATAGTGGTTTAATTTCAAAACCCATTTAAATTCATTTTCTAACAAAGCTTTTGAATGTAGTCCGTGGCTAATGGTGAATTTTGCGGAAATGACTGCCATGCACCTTTAAGCAGGGGCTGGGGAAGTATTTGACTGGCTGACCGAATGAAGGGAACTGTGCTTTTATGGAAGAGGGGGCGGGGAAATGAAAACAGCTGCAAAAAGGGTCAGCGTGGTTGCTGACTTATCCCCTGGGAATGAGGGATTTAAACGGGGCAGCCCTGTGCCTTAACCCTCCCTTTTGCATGGAGCAGGCTGAGGCGGCACCCTTCCTCTCCTTTAGGTGGTAAAATACCAGATGTGGGCATTACGCTAGCTGCCCCTTTGTTTAGGGGGGCTGGGAAGAAGTTATTCTCTAGCCACCATATTGGCCTAGGTGACATTGAGGTTTTTTTGCCTTCCCCACAGCAGGATCAGGAAGGACTCTGTTCATGCATGGCATGAAGGGCAGTAGGCTATATGTCGCAACTCATTATTTAAGTGTAGGACGGCTGTCCAGTGCAGGTACTTCATAGGAAAGGTATACAGTGACCGGATAAATGGCTTGGAAAAGGACTTAACAAGAGGTGTTCGGTAAAGGAGTGCAACTCCCATGATTGGTACGGCAGGAAGCCAACCCCCATTATCCCTCCTACAAGGATGGGGTGTGGATAGTAAGGTCCAAGCAATGGATTTGCAGGAGGGACCTGGGTGGAAAAGGAGAGGGAGCTGGTAAAATCCCACCAGGTAATTACAGAATAAACATGGGGTTACCTTCACTGTATACTTTTATCTGCAAGATAGTCCCAGACATCTAATAATAAAATTGCAGCCTGATTAAACCCATGTCAAATGTCTCCTGTCTTTCGGTATAGCCAGACAATGAATGAGTGAAAGTTGTTCAGCTGTAATTAAAGTGGGGGAAACACTTAACCTGTTGTGTTGCATCACAATAACTTATTTTAACAGCTCTGTGACCAAAAATATCCAAATGCATATAGGTCTTCTAAGCTAATTTTGTTTTCGTTTCAATGGCTTTCTTGGTTTGTTGCTTTCTCACAAGTTAGTCTGGTCTGTTTATGAATTTCCTGAGCTGTGAATCTACGGGGCATAGGAGAGAAGCCCCACTCATGTACTCTTCAGTAAGTCTGCATGTGGGAAAAGTGCCTAGTATGATAAGCTTCAGTTGAACATGTGCTCTGAAGATACTTATTATTTGGGTAGGTAATGCTGTAAATTTGTGACTTGTATATGTATGCATTTGTGTGCACACATTCTTGTGTATTGTAGACAGCACTTATTGTAATGCCTGTAGTTAAGTTTGCTTAATGTTTTTATTATAAGATCCTGTTTTCATTTGTGTATATAACTTTTGCCAAACTTAAGCATTTGTTGTGAAATGTTCTATCTAGGTGTCTGTCTAGGTAAAACTTTTTTTTAATTTATTTATTTATTTTTTTAAGCTAGCTGTTCCTGGAAATCTGTATGGGCTCAGGATCATCCTGGATGTCCCTGTTTTTTGCACATCAGAGGTGTCAGCCATAGGTGAAGAACAGAGTGTCGAGAAGGGTCAGGAATAGGCAGGGAGTTATAGGAGCAGAAGGGATAGAGAGAGTAGGAGCTGGGGGTGAAGACATGGTCAGAGTCAGACATGGGGAATGAGCAGTAGGGTCTGTAACCACTAGAGCAGTGGGTCTCAAACTTTTTTACTGGAGACCTTTTTCACATCGCAAGCCTCTGAGTGCAACCTCCCTCAATAAATTAAACACCTTTTTTAATATATTTAATACCATTATAAATGCTGGAGGTAAGTGGGGTTTGGAGTGGAGGTTGACAGCTCGTGAACCCCCCCCCCCAATGTAATGACCTCATGACCCTCTGAGGGATCCCAACCAACTCAACTATAGAACCTGGAAGTGAACTAGTGTTCATGAGTCTTGGCATTCCTCTGCTGTCAGTTGAATACCACTGGCAAAATGTCTTATGCCTGGCCCTCATAAAGGATAAGGCTGAAGCCATGTCTACACTACAGATCTATGTTGACTCAAATAATTTTGATATACAGCTGCTGCAGTAGTACATTGCTTGTGTGCATGCATGCTTGGCTCTTTGTGTCAGTGAAGTGTGTATTCACCAGAAGCACTTGTATCGATGCAGAGTGCAGTTGCACCATGGGCAGGTATCCCACTGTACAACTTGCCACCGTCCAGCACACTCTTTTTGGAAATTTTTGGCAATCCATGATGGGGCCAAAATGAGTCATGCAGGGGTGACTGGAAGCATGGGGTCAACTTCTCATAATGCATTGTTCTCCATTCCCTAATTTCACGTTCATCCCCTCCTTTTCAAAATCCCACAAATCTACATGGCCCTCCTCATTGTCCACCATTTCTGACAGAAACATGGAGCCTGCACTATTGTCTTGAACATTGCAAGCACAGAGTGCATGACTGTGCAGTCTTTACAGAGCTGCTAGAATAGACACTGGGAACATGATGATTCCTTAGAGAACAGATTGTTGTGGGACATAGTGAGAAACAATTCAAGTTTGTTGGTGGCATTCACGGAGCAGCTACAGATTGTGGAGTGCCAGTTCTAAGCCTGAGAAACAAGCACTGACTTGTGGGATTACGTTGTAATCAGGTTTGAGAAGATGAGCAGCAGGAGGGGTGTTGATGTGGTTCCACATGATAAAATTTAAATTTTGTCAGTTTACTTAAAAAAAAAACAAATTGAAAATGTAATTTATTTATATTAAGAGTGTTAAGATTGCATAGTCCAAGCAATCAAGTTAGGAAATACAGTGTATGCCACTAAATAGCAATCTGATATTATTAACATCCATTTACTAGCAACATTAGTGATCACAAGATTCTGCTGAGGGCATTTTCCTTCTCGTCAGTAGGTGAGGTGCAAATCAGTGGATGCTGCACTGGATAGTTGTGATATTGTTTCTAGAAGTTAAGTTCCAATTGGGAGGAGTGCTTGAAGAAGCCACTGGAGGCATTGAATTTCTCAGAGCTAGTATATAAGCTCGGGAATTGTAGGCCCTTTTTTTCCCCAGGGCCATACACCTGTCATCTGATGCATTATCAGAACTGTAATTCATTATTTTAGCGCCTGAGGTAAGCAAGCATATTTGTGCCCCTAGAGGTTGCCCCCCCCCACCAATTTCTGCCTTCCATTTAGCACAGAGGTTTTCAAACTGCAGGGCGTGTCAGCGGATCGGCCACTGACTTGTCTGTGCTGTGAGAGCTGGGGTGCTGGCTGGCAGCCCTACTTGCCCTGCTCCCCAAGCCAGGCCACTTCTGCATGGCTGGGCACTTGGCACAGCTCAGAGCTGTGCCCATAACGTGCTCTTGCCTCTCCCCCAAAGGAGCCGAGTGCCAGCCCCTGGAGTTGGTCCCTGCCCCTGGAGCCTGGCTACCATGAGATGCTTGCCTCCAAGGGGTGTCGCTGGCTGGCACCAGGATCCTTTGTGGAAGAGGCAAGAACACTTAAGGGTACAGCTCAGAGCTGTGCTGTCTGTCCTGCCTAGGGAGCGCTGGACCGCCTCTGCATGGCTGGGTGCAGGGAGGGCTGCTGGGCAGCCAGTCAGCACCCTGGCTCCCAGAGTGCAGAGAGCCAGGGGCCCGAGTGGTTCCCAACAGCTTCCAACCTGCTGGCTCCTGGCTGGAGGTGACAATTTGAAAAACTCTGTGCTAAATGGAAGGCAGAAATCTGGGGCACACATGACCCCACATGCTGCCTCACATTGCCTCATTTCTCTGCCCCTGTGGCATTGTGATTGTGTCTTTTTGTGCAATACAAGTCACAACACCTGAAGCTAAATCCTTGTGGGATCACTTAATTGATGCTTTGTTTGAGCTTGGGGGGAGGTGGGAAGGATTGGAAACCCTGTAAACCTGCTTTGTAGAATAGTATCCTGCTCCATATAAAGCATATTGAGTCCAGTGCAGATATATATCCATTAGTTGAAAATTCCCTACCTATGAGCACTTGAGTTTGCAAGTTAAAAACCTGCTTTTCTTTCTGAGCATTCATGCAAGTAAAATTTTAGTTTGAGAAGACAGAAGGGGTGTGAGCATGGTTGATGCAAATTTACTTTGGAATTTCAGTTAATGTTTGTGGGAATTGTGTTTTACAGTATCTTCCTATTTCTTGTGTTCATCCATGCAAAATATTGGTATAAATAAAAAATTGTTTGGGGCACAATAGTGTAGTTTTTGTTGCTAGGGTATTATCGTTGTATGCCTAGTTGTGTGAACCAACTCCAAAAATTGAATAATTTGATATTTTACAATAATAAATTGTAAAGATACTACTTTATATATATTGTAAATTCAGATGAAACCCAGTAAAAAGATTGGGAAGGAAACATAGCTAGCTGTTGCATTTTTGTTCACCCTGAGGGGTGTTAAAGTAAACTACTAATTCTGTGTGGAATAAAGCTGGCATTGTGGAGGATGCTGAATTCTCTGACATCTGTTTGTTGCATTTTGCATCACTTAGTCAATTGTGTACTGGTTCATCAGTGTAGTAGAGGAAAAACAAATGAACTGAAGTTTAGCAGTCAATACAATATTAGTGTGTATTGAAGCAGATGGTAATTTAGAATACTTTAATTTCTGTACTTTCTGTAAGTATAGTGTTTAAAAAGACTTGCAAAGACCAACTCCCTTACCATTAGAACATTCCTGCCTGAAAATCTCATTTGTTTCACTTCCCCTCCACCCCCTGACCACCCGTTTTGAAAGTTGTCAGAAGCACATGACTAGCCAGTTTACATCCACCACATTCCCTTTCTTAGCAGCCAGCCAAAGTGAATGCCATAAATGCAATTTGTTGTCATCCTTTTAATATGCAGGCTCCACTTTGAATGGAACTGATGAGATAACTGGCTCTGTGGATGAGGGGAAATCAGTGGATGTGTTGCTTCTTGACTTTAGCAAAGCTTTTGATATGATCTCCCACTGTATTCTTGCCACGGTCTCCCACAGCATTCTTGCCAGCAAGTTAAAGTAGTATGGTCTGGATGAATGGACACTAAGGTGGATAGAAAGCTGGCTAGCTTATCGGGCTCCACGGGTGGTGATCAATGGCTCCATGTCTAGTTGGCAGCCGGTATCAAGCAGAGTGCCCCAAGGGTCGGTCCTGGGGCTGGTTTTGTTCAATATCTTCATTAATGATCTGGAGGATGGCTTGGGTTGCACCCTCAGCAAGTTTGCAGGTGACACTAAACTGGGAGGAGTGGTAGATAGGATACAGAGGGACCTAAACAAATTAGAGGATTTGACCAAAAGAAATCTGAGGTTCAACAAGGACAAGTGCAGAGTCCTGCACTTATGATGGAAGAATCCCGTCCTCTGTTACAGACTAAGGACTGAGTGACTAGGCAGGAGTTCAGCAGAAAAGGACCTGGGGTTACAGTGGGCGAGAAGCTGGATATGAGTCAACAGTGTGCCCTTGTTGCCAAGAAGGCTAACAGCATTTTGGGCTGTATAAGTAGGGGCACTGCGAGAAGATCGAGGGCCGTGGGGGGAGGGATAGTTCAATGGTTTGAGCATTGGCCTGCTAAACCCACTGTTGTGAGTTCAATCCTTGAGGGGGCCATTTAGGGATCTGGGGCAAAAATCTGTCTGGGGATTGGTCCTGCCTTGAGCAGGGGATTGGACTAGATGATCTCCTGAGGTCCCTTCCAACCCTGATATTCTATGACAGTATACAAAGCATGTATATATTGTATGCATTCCACTTTACAACTGTACATTTTTCTGTACACACAAGAACTAGTTGCAGAACTGCAGAATGCTCAAGGTTCTGCCAGTTTCCAGTAATGAACTTTTAGATTACATTGTATGTACAAAGAATTAATTGCATATTTTCCATTTTTTTTCCCTAATTGACATTCTGAGCTGCTTTCTGCTTTCAAATAGTTGACTTATTTTTGAGAACAAGCTACACAGTCCTTTGGCAAAATTACTACTCTAGTGCAAAACCAACAAGGCACCTTAAAGACTTACAGATTTATTTGGGCATAAGCTTCCGTGGGTAAAAAAAAACCTCACTTCTTCAGATGCATAGAGTGAAAGTTACAGATGCATGCATTATATAATGACACATGAAGAGAAGGGAGTACCTCACGAGTGCAAGCTTGCTTTCTGGGCTACTTCACACAGAGCATTTGTATTCTTCATTGCTTTTTTTCCTCATTTTTCTGTAATTGTGTTTCTCTTCTGGGGTGGAAGAAAACCCTTAAAATCTTTTTTTTTATAAGTGAAATTGTGAATTACATTAATTTAAACTTGAAATTGGTGGTGTGATAAACTTTTGAAACATCCTATTGCAAATTCTAAACGAATACAATTGAAATACTTGGTGTGGCGATCGAGAATCTCTGTCATTTGTCTGATATTCATTCTGGTGGCTTAGTGCTATTTGCGAAAACCCTTTGTTGCAAATATTTTTGTTGTTGTTAGTGTGAACTCAGGAAATCATAGCATACAAAGCTTGATCATTTTAATTGTTACATTACTGTGATGGTGCTGCTTAATAGCTTACCACTAATGACATTTGGATATGAATCAGTAACTCAGCTAGTAACTTTTACCAGACTCTTTTTCAGTATATCATACTTTATACAACTCCGTTTTCGCAGCAGTAGATGTTCAGAAATAGCTCTGAATGCAATTATATGTACATGGTTGTGGGTTTTTTCTTTATGCTTTTGGATGTGCAAAATCAATTTCTATTTGAGGTTTCTCATTTAATTCTGTTTCTACTATATAACATCTCCAGAAAGTAAGAGTGCCTCACCACCATCCATTTTATGTACTGAATAAGGCAATGGTCCTCTGGATAAAATGCTATATGACCATGTAATTAAAGACTGTATCAATTCTGCTCCATTGCGCATACACACTAAAGTTGTACAGACAATCTTAATTTTGGTATTTCCCAACTTCTGATTTCTTGACTTTGCGGTCTTAATATTTTTAATGTAGTTTTTTGTGTAAGTATGTAGATTTAAAAAAAAAAGCAAATTCTGTTATTTGCAACTGTAATGACCTTCACAGTCCACCCTCACATCATAAATATCATCAAGGTACCTTGGCCCTTCAGTACTTTAATACAGACCTCTACTGCTGAGGTTAAAGTAGTAACTGCATTAGCTAGCAGCAGAAGACTCATATCCTATATGAACTAGGTGTTAATGGAGCACATGTAACACACTGAAACAGTGTGCAGAATGTACTACATTTGAGGCAGGTTCTCAGCCATGTGACTTTTTAGTGGAGCATTAGACCTCAATTAATAATAAAGGTTACAACTACATAGAATCAACACTGATCAGCAGTAGTGTATCTAGACATCAATTTTCTAGTTACCAGCTCTGTGCACCACCTCATTGGGAACAGGGTATTTTGATGGGGAAAAGCATCATGGTTTGCTTTTGTTTTCTCCAGAGGCTTAGTGTTCTGAGTTGCTGAAGCACGAGACTGGAGCTGTGCATGACCGGTACTGATGGAATTTTGATGCTTTTGACAGCAAACCAGGAAGAAGCTGTAGTGAGCAAAACACAAAATAAACATAGTGATTTTTTTTTGACTGTTTATAACCTGGCCAGATATGACTGGATTGTCACTGGGCCTTTCTGGTGCCAGTCCTGCAGCTTTTCAAAAAATATTTGGAAGAATTTTTATAAGGTAATGGGTTGGCAGTGTTAATATAGGCATAATTACTGCTATTCCTATAGTACCTGTGATAAATATTCAGTGTTTATAGAGTGATTTTGAGATGTATAGTTCTATGTAAGTGACACACTTTTTTTTTTTTTAATACAACCTTCTTTCAGTAGTTAGCAAAGTAGTAGATGTGTGGATATACTATTGTTCCTGCAGAACCTGTTAAAAGATGAATAAAAGCTTCTCTGATAACTTTCACGAATGCTAAATCCTCCTTTTTTTGTCTTTTGGCAGCAGAAAATATTATTCTATCAGTTTAATTGTCGTCAGACCATTCACACTGGAAAGAATAAGATTATTTTTGCTGTGAGAAGGGAAAAGACAATCCTGTTTTTAAATGACATTTATAACATGTTGTAGTGAGATTAAGAACTCCCATTTTTTACAATCTCTTATCAATTAACAGTCCATATGTTTCTTTGTGAAATAACTAGTGTTTTTCTCTTGGCTGTTCCTTCAAAAAGTTGATATTTCATGAGATTGTGGTGGTAAACTGACTTAAGGTGCTGAGTGTCACTTCAGTATTACAGTCATGGGTGCTCTATGAAACCTTTTAGATGTCAAATTAAGTTAGACAAGAATAAGAAAGGAACTAATTGTGGCTATCGTATTATGATGCAAGTTTTCTGCACCATAGCTGAATCAAATTAGGAAGTAATTTTGACTGAACATTCAAACAGTGGTATTTGGAGCTCCTAAAGGTTTAAAACAGATAGGAATTGCTGTACTGGCCCACATCAGCTATCTGTGTACTGTAGACTCCGGTCTCTGACAGTAGTCAGTATCAGATGCTTTAGAAAGTGGTGCACAAAACCATTAGTGGACAAATATTGAATAATTTTGTCCACAGGGAAAACTTCTTTCTGCCCTCAAGCAGTTAGTAGTTGGCTTATGCCAGACTTCTTAACTTGTCTAAACCTTCCATATAATTGATGCTGTCCATGTAAATGATCTTTTCTTGCATCTTTTAAACATAAGAACATAAGAAAGGCCGTACCGGGTCAGACCAAAGGTCCATCTAGCCCAGTATCTGTCTACCGACAGTGGCCAATGCCAGGTGCCCCAGAGGGTGTGAACCTAACAGGCATTGATCAAGTGATCTCTCTCCTGCATCCATCTCCATCCTCTGACGAACAGAGGCTAGGGACACCATTCTTTACCCATCCTGGCTAATAGTCATTTATGGACTTAAGTATCAGAGGGGTAGCCGTGTTAGTCTGGTTCTGTAGAAGCAGCAAAGAATCCTGTGGCACCTTATAGACTAACAGATGTTTTGTAGCATGAGCTTTCGTGGGTGAACACCCACTTCTTCGGATGCAAGCAGTGGAAATTTCCAGGGGCAGGTGTGTATATATAAGCAAGCAAGAAGCAAGCTAGAGATAACGAGGTTAGATCAATCAGGGAGGATGGGGCCCTGTTCCAGCAGCTGAGGTGTGAAAACCAAGGGAGGAGAAACTGGTTCTGTAGTTGGCAAGCCATTCACAGTCTTTGTTTAGTCCTAAAGTGATGGTGTTAAATTTGCAGATGAACTGGAGCTCAGCAGTTTCTCTCTGGAGTCTGGTCCTAAAGTTTTTTTTGCTGGAGGATGGCCACCTTAAAATCTGCTATTGTGTGGCCAGGGAGGTTGAAGTGTTCTCCTACAGGTTTTTGTATATTGCCATTCCTAATGTCATTTCACCCACGAAAGCTCATGCTACAAAACATCTGTTAGTCTATAAGGTGCCACAGGATTCTTTGCTGCATTTATGGACTTAGCCACCATGAATTTATCCAGTCCCCTTTTAAACATTGTTATAGTCCTAGCCTTCACAACCTCCTCAGGTAAGGAGTTCCACAAGTTGACTGTGCGCTGCGTGAAGAAGAACTTCCTTTTATTTGTTTTAAACCTGCTGCCTATTAATTTCATTTGGTGACCCCTAGTTCTTGTATTATGGGAATAAGTAAATAACTTTTCCTTATCCACTTTCTCAACATCACTCATGATTTTATATACCTCTATCATGTCCCCCCCTTTAGTGTTCTCTTTTCCAAGCTGAAGATTCCTAGCCTCTTTAATCTTTCCTCGTATGGGACCCTCTCTAAACCCCTAATCATTTTAGTTGCCCTTTTCTGAACCTTTTCTAGTGCTAGAATATCTTTTTTGAGGTGAGGAGACCACATCTGTACACAGTATTCAAGATGTGGGCATACCATGGATTTATATAAGGGCAATAATATATTCTCAGTCTTATTCTCTATCCCCTTTTTAATGATTCCTAACATCCTGTTTGCTTTTTTGACCGCCTCTGCACACTGCGTGGACATCTTTAGAGAACTATCCAAGATGACGCCAAGATCTTTTTCCTGACTCGTTGTAGCTAAATTAGCCCCCATCATGTTGTATGTATAGTTGGGGTTATTTTTTCCAATGTGCATTACTTTACATTTATCCACATTAAATTTCATTTGCCATTTTCCTCAATTTTCTGTGGCGGGGGATTCCACGGGTTAATTACACATTGTTAAAATTCTTTTTTCAGTCTTAATTTAGTTCCCTTTCAATTTAATTTAATGTCCTCTTGTTTTTGTATTAAATAGGATTGTCCTGTTTTCCTTCTCCATACCATTCTTTATTTTATATATCTCTACAGCATTCCCTCTTATTCACCTCCTCTCTAACCTAAACAGACCCAATATTTTGATCTGTCCTTGCATGGAATTCTTTCCATTCGTCTAGTCATTATAGTTGCCCATCTTTGGCTCTCTTTTCTTTTTGCTGTATCTCTCTGAGATGAAGTGATAGGACCCGAACACAGTATTCGAGGTGGTGTTCCACCGATATTTTGCATATGGTAGTGTTATAATATTTTGGCCTATGTTCCGTCCACTGAAGGGCCCCTTTGATTGTTTCTCTAACCCTAAACTGGAGTAGGAGGGTCAGACTGTTACTGGAGAGCATAAGAAGACTAGAATTTCCTTCAAAGAGAGCTCTCAAATAATCTTTTAAATACTAATTTAAACATGGCCCTGCATTTCTTCATGACTGGTTTGATTAGCCTGCCAGTCTTGAGGTGCTCCAGCAGCTTTTTCTATTTCCTCACTGCTCTGTAACTCAGTGTGAGATAATTTTGATCTTTAGCCCTTTCCACTAACTCCCTTTCCACTATCTCACATTAACTAGCAAGTAATGTTTTTCCTACAGTTCTGCAAGGCACCAAAGAGGAGGAATTCTTATTTCTTAAGGAAAGAATAAAGGACTCATTGAGAAGCAAGTCTAGGTTTCATCTTCTGTGGTTTAGTCCTGGGTTTACCTCAATCCCACCAATACGAAAGCCTTTCAGTCCTCCTCTGAGCATAGGGAGGGTCACAGTGACTTCACAACTGTCATAATACATCATTGTCCTTTGGAATTACAGTACATCTCTGCCATTCCCTTGCCACTTTGAGACTTCCTCCAGCCAAATTTGTGAAAAGTTTAAGTAAAAGTTTTTGAACATCATTAAGATGGGTCTGAATTTATATTCTAAATAAGAACAACAGGAATAAAGTGTCTGATCTGCATTTTGAAATGGCTTTGTGATTTATAACCTTTCTGGTTATTACAGAAGCATGTTTTAAAATTAACTAAATTGGTAATAATACAAGCACCAAATTTCAAAGCTATTTAGGACCTGTTCACAAACATCCGTCTTTTATAATATTCATTTTACTAATTTTTTGTTGCATACAACAGTTATTCCTTAATAGCATTGTCAGTTTTGGTCGGCCAGGAGTTGAATGCTACTGCCAACATGATGCTGAAACTGCAGTAATCCAGCTCCAGTTCCTGATGAATGAGGTTAGTAAAGAGTTTAATTTTTACTATAATTAAAAAGCCTTAAATATATGATATAAATTCTGTGTTTTAAAGCATTCAATACAAATAAGAATATGAATTACTGTTTCATATATTTAACGAGTAGTAATAATATAAGGACAATGAATGTTAACTTTTTTCTTGCTCTCGTCCAAGAAAAAAATACAGATGTCCAAAAATAAATTATTACTAAAGTAATTTTCTCTTTGGGGTACTTTATCACAGTAAAGATAATAGTGTTCTTAGTTTTTCTAAGAAAAACTATGGTCAAACATTGCAGAATGGATAAGCTCGAAAACTTGTCTCTTTTACCAACAGAAGTTGGTCCAGTAAAAGAGATTACCTCACTCACCGTCTCTCTTTCTAAACATTGCCGAAGCTATTTAGTGTGACCTTTATTAAAAACATTGTGAATTGAGTAGCTACACATGTGGAATCTAAAAGGACACCATTAAAATGAAAGATAAATTAATTTCTTTTAAATGACCTATCTACACCTGCTCCAGAAAAATCCTGCTCTGGCCAATTTTTGTGGCTTCACAATTCTGAGTTTTAATTATTGTTTTTGTTCTCTCCTGTTGCTTAGTTCAAACAGAGGAAACTAACAAAAATGCTGTCATATGCGAGAAGTAAACAAGGTGGAAAAATAAAAATTTGTTTTCCTGTAGTCTTTCTTAAATAATGTACTCTGAGGTGTCATTTGTAAGAGTTAGTAAGTGTGAGCATTTTCAGACTGAACTGTTAGTTTAAAAAAACACTTTAATTTATAAATTTTGTTAGTTTCAAGAATATTCATAAAACGTGATACAGTAGTTCTGGGATTTTATGAAACAAACTACTGTTTTCTTAATACATTGATGTAACATCACTAACTGTTATAAGGGATATCAAAAAACTAGTTTTCTAAAAAGAAGTGGTAAATATTTTTCTGAATACTCCATCAGGAATATTCCCCAAAAGCTTCACAAAGCAATATGTGACTTGTTTCAGAATTAGGCATTTTTTTCTGTGGTGAAATACACATTACATATTGTATTTAATGTGATCCAGTAGCTTAAAATATGTACCTTCTCAATAAATAAAACTGGTACTCATTTCTATGTTTTATTAATGTTCTTATTACATTTACCCCAAAAGTAATTTTTTAAAATTGAAGCTGTTCCTTTAAGTAGTAGTATAAATTTGCTATAGCACTTTTCAGTTTGAATCATGGTCTTGCTATAAAATTTCTTCACATTGATATTGGTAAACAAGTCTGTGGAAAGTAAATATTACACAAGTGAAAGACAGTATAAACTTTAAATGTAGATGAACATCTGAATGGTCCTTTTTCTCAAGGGAGCTCTTGTGAGTGCCTTGGCTGATGACACCTTACACCTATGGAATTTGCGTCAGAAGAGACCTGCTATACTTCATTCACTCAAATTTAACAGAGAAAGGTAAGAATTGGGTCATAGTCACCTGCATATGTATATATTAAAAAGTATAGTGTGTAAGTGTATGTAATATGTTTTAAAGAACAGATTGATGAACAGCAAACGATCTCAAAAATTCACGTCCTGTGACCTGTCCATGACTTGTACTATTTACCTCTGACTAAATCTTGGGGGGGGGGCACGGATGCTGGAGGGGGGTGGGTGGCCCAGCGGCAACGCAGGTTTTGGGGAGGGGGTGGAGGCAGCGCCCAGAGGGCTGTTTCTGCTACTAGTAAGCACCACCTAGAGCCCTCACCCCCTCCCGTGCCTGAGCCCTGAGACCCCTTGCACATCCAAACTCCTGCTGCTGCTGGGGGGAGAGGGGCACAGTGCTTACCCTGGCGGGCCACATGCCAAAGGTTGCTGATCCCTACGTGTGTAGTGATTTTATTTATTTATTTTAATTTTTAATCTGTGTTTTATACTGGGGGGGAAAAAAGTCCTTCCATCAGGGAAAAGTAAAGAAGAAAAAGGCTTTTTTGATGGCAGCACCAGATTCTATGTGGAGTCACTTTAAAAGACTGATCCACATTGGATCTTAAAACTACTCTCACAGCAGGACAAGACCTGTGACAACTTGAAGTGATTGTTTTGTTTGTGCAATGCACCGCCACTTTTGACAGACAACTGGAGAAAGTATTACATGGCATGCCTCTTTCAGCTTGTTTGTTATATGTATATTATATCTTGCTGCATATCTTTCCTTGAACATGTGTTGATTGACAAATGGTCTGTGGTAAACGGAATGTCTTCAGTCTGAAATTGAACCTCCAAATGTGAATTGTTTCAAAATGGAGTAATTTATCTTGAGCACACAATTAGTGTGGAAGGAATTTCGACTGATAAAAATTAAAATTGAAGTTGTACAGATTGGCTGACTCCCTGGACATTTATAGATATGTAGAGTTTTGTAGAACTCTGCTCCTGTTGCAGAAGATTTATTGGTGTGTTTTCCAGTGCTGTAGAACTACTGCATAAGTTGGTTAAGAAAGGGAAACTATTTCAGTGGTCAGCAGAGTGCGAAGAGGCATTTTCAGAGTTGAAAGACTCTTGTGACTGCTCCTCTCTTTGCCTATCCATGTTTCAAAATGCTTTTGATATTGGACTAAGATGTTAATGCTTTCATTTGGGGTCAGTATTGACACAAGAACACAAAAGACTGGAGAAGATGGCTTATTACATCAAATGTCTAACTTTTCCTGAGAGAAATTCTTGCAGTACCTGAAAGGAACTCCTGTCAGTGGTTAAATCTGTAGAATATTTTCATCACTATTTGTATGCAAGAAAGTGTAAGGTCCCTGCAATGGCTCTTTAGATTCAGGGTGTCCTGAAAGGCAACTTCCCAGGTGGTGGGAAAACTTGCAGTACTATGATTTCACAATTGCACACATGTCTGTGCACAGATGTGTATCAGAGGGGTAGCCGTGTTAGTCTGGACCTTGTGCACAGACATGATAGTGCTGATGCTTTGTTGGGGATCTAATTGCAAACAGTGCCAGGAGAGCAAGGAATTCATTGCTAAAGAAAAAGCGTTTGCCTTCTTCCCACAGTTTGCAGAAGTGAAAATGTTCCTGGTGTTGTAGAAGTAGACTCTGTTTGGAAAGCTTTAAGGTGCTCTAGAGTATCTTGATATAAGAATAGTATGTGGTGGGAAAATCCTTTGACAAATGCAGCCATTCTGAAATGCAGTATCCCTTCACAAGACCAAAATACATGCTTTTTCTGGTCACAGTGGGAAAACCTGAAGTTAAAAGATGAAATATTGTATAGGAGATGGGGGGAAAAAAAAGCATCAGGTGATGAGGAAGTTCTGAGGTGGCTATTTGAAATCTGTAGAACACTTTGGGGTTGCAAAAATCTTAGCCAAGCTGAGAGGTTTTCTATTGGGTAAAATGCAGGCAGGATGTAAAAAACTGGTGCAGGAAAATTGATGCTCACATTTCAAAGAAGGGTTCTCCTAAAACTGGGAGAGCCTTTCTGAAACAATATTTTGTGGGGGCACCAGTGGAGTACATTGCTGTTTATATGCTTGGGCCTTTGCATGAGACAGGCTAGTAATCAATATTTTGTGGTAGCTATTGACTATTTCACAAAATGAGCTGAAGTTTACCCAGTAAGAAATCAAGGCACTGTGACAGTGGCAGCCATCCTAGTGAATGAATTTGTCATCCAGTTGGGGTCCCAACTGAGTTTCTCCTTTTGATCTCTGTGAAACTTAGGGTCCAAAGTGTTTCAGCAGGGATTCACAAAACATGCAGTACCCCAGCTCGTCCATAGTCTAATGGGATGGTGGGGTTCAGCTCACTGCCTTTTTATAGAACGGCACCAAGTGGACTGGTAACAGAATATCTCATTCCTTTTGACAGTTTATAGCAGTGGGTCTCAACCTTTCGAGACTACTGTACCCCTTTCAGAAGTCTAATTTGTCTTGTGTAGCCCCAAGTTTCATCTCACTTAAAAACTACTTGCTTACCAAATCAGACCTAAAAATACAGAAGTGGCACAGCACACTATTACTGAAAAATTGCTTACTTTCTAATTTTTACCATCCAATTATAAAACATATCAATTGGAATATAAATATTGTACTTACATGTCAATGTATAGTGTGTATAAACAAGTCATTGTCTGTATGAAATTTTAGTACATACTGTCTTGGCTAGTTCTTTTTCTGTAGTCTGTTCTAAATATTTGCCTAGTTTTACATGAGTTGATGTACCTCCAGAAGACCTCTGTGTACCCCCAGGGGTGTACACACTCCTTGTTGAGAACCACTGGTTCATAGACTAGCAGTCAGTGAGAGTACCACATATACCCAGCATTCCTCATGTCTGGGCTTGCACTAAGGACAGCAGCAGCCTCTTGTATGGAGATCCTGGAGAGGAATAAAGGAATTTGGACTATGTAGAAACCCTACAAGTCAAAACTGGAAAAGCTCACACCTTTGCTAAAGAGAATTTAATTATAGCTTCTGGTAAGATGAAAAGGTCATATGGGGAAACTTTTTAAAGAGGGGACCTGGTCTGGTTTAAAAATCCTGGAAGCAAGAAGGGGAGGAGTCCAAAGCTATGTAAACCTTTTGGAGGGACCCTATACAGTACTGACACAATAAACGAAATTCTGTATAGGATACAGTTGGGCCCCAGGACCAAGCCCAAAGTTATCTCTAAGGACTATTCAAGGTTGGACATGATTTCAGCATGGCTGACCCCTGCAACTGAGAATATTGCAGTAGAAGTTGAGGGTGGAAAATTCAGAGTGGTGAGTTCCTCATTAGAACAAAATGGGCATGGTCTGTATCAGCCAGTAAATTCCACCGAAATAATAGACATGCTTCAAGGGCTCGTTGATTTTCTTTCAGACAGAGAAGTACACAGAAACAGACAGAGAAGGAAGTTGGAATCCGGCTGGACAAGTGGTATGTGAGAAACAGAGAGGGTGCTTTTGGGTCTGGTGCAACCTAAAAAATGTTCGGGGTTGTAAGCAAAGAAACAATATCCTATTGTTTTGATTCCTTCTGGGTTTAGGGGGAGCAGGACTTTGTACATTATTTGTAAATAAGATTGCATTAAAGGTACCTATTTCATCATTACTTTCTCCTCTTAACTGGAACAACCAGCAAGACCCTGAATTTTTGGCTAGCCTCTTGGTTCAAAATACAGGAGAATCCCAAAGAAAATTAACTTGGCATTGGAACTGTTACAGCCATTTCTAGTAGTGTGCATTGTGAATGGCAATCCAGCCTGCAATGGTGAAGGGTTTAATCTGTTCTTTCCTTCCTGACCCTTTCCCATATTTGAGAGGAAGCAGTGTTGCTAGAAAACTGAAAATCAGGATTCCTGAGTTTGAATCCCGTCTCTTCTGCTAATTGACTGTGCAGTCTTGAGCAATCTACTCGTCCTCTGTAGTAGTTTATCCATTTGTCAGATGAGTATGCTAGTACTGGTGTTAGAGAGAAGAAGGAAAACTTAATGGCGATGTGCAGGTCTACACTACCGCTTAAGTTAATCTAACTTATGTTGCCCATTTCGTGCCCCCCTGCCCTGAACAGCGCAAGTTTCATGCTGTCCACACCAGTGCTAAATTGGCAGGAGATGAGACAATTTGATTCTCTTGCTTATTAAACACTTGCTTACTAAATACTAATTTTGAAGCTCTTTCCTGTTTGGACGACGGAATGTACAGTTTGTCTGGTGTTTGAATCTTTTTTTATAAACAGTATACTTTATTTTTTTGTTACTGAGGTCAGTTCTGCAATTGGAGGTTTTACATCACCATGGATTTAATGTAGTGACTTATATACAGGTAAAACTTCAGTCATACTGAAGTCTCGTATTTTAGGTAAGGAAGGTTTTTGTGGTGGTGTTTGGTATTTTTTATCTCCTGCTAAGATTGCGAGGGTCTTGAAAGTAAATAACAGACTTGGCATCCAAGTTTGAAAATTCTGTCCGTAAAGTTAATCACCTAAATTCATTTTCAGATACGTTAATCAAAGTGGCCAGATTGTCAAAGATTCTGAGCTTCTCATTGAAGGGTCTGTAGATTAATACCTTTCGTAGCAAATCTGAGAATATAAGAAGTTTATATTTAGTTTACTTAACATATTATACTTCTATCATTTAAAGTGCTAGATATCCCAAGGATCTCAACTAGTGCCAAGAAATAAAAATGCCCTTAACGCTCTTGAATCAGGTTTCCTATAAAATACTGTAAAGAGTCCACAGTAAATTCACTGAAGCATAATAAGTCTGTGTATAAACATGAATCTACAGTTTCCAAATGTAGTCCAACTTTTTGAAGTTTAAGCTGAGTCAAATTGAATCTGGTGAATTTTCCCATCTTAGTTTCCTTTTTAGGCAAAGTGCAGAAAACAATAAGTCACCTTCATAGTCCCTTTTGTGTCCAATCTCCACTTCCTCAGTTTTCTCTCAACGTTGATCATACATAACTGCTTCATCAGGATGTCAGTCAAGATAGTTGTCTATTGCACTGGTTCCAAAACCTAGCCTAGAGGCTATGCACACATCTCAAGACTCAAAAATTCTGTTTCTAAGGCAGATATTCCCTTCTACTCCATAAAAGGAAAACTTACCCATTTATTTTATAAAAATTCTTCTGCTGCAAACATGGTATTTCAGACCATGCAGAATTCTTGATGTCTCAAGAATAGAATTGTTTAGTTGGATAATTTGATAGAACTTTATAGCAGCACACTAACTGGCAAGAAGGCTTAGAAATAAACTAATGTAACTATAGGTTGAACTGAGCCAATATCTTCAACCACTGTCTTTATTTAACAAACAAACAAACACCCTGTCAAAATTTCTGCCCTTTAGTTAACTCTGATGAACCCTTGTTATACTTAAGTTTAGATTTCAGATTTTGTCCTGTCTATCAAATGAATTGGTTTTCATTGAGATGAATTTACCCTTTTATGAGGACTTATAGCTGCCTCATATTCTAAATAAAAGATTGATGGAGACTTTTGAGACTTCAGTCTCTTTTCCTGTTGCAGCAAATGATTCCTGCATGATACTTTACCACTTATATTACTCATAAGTATCCCAAATGATGATGATTGGAATTTAAATAAACAATACTTTCTACATATGTATATGTACAGGTGTATGTGTATATAATACGCGTGTATGCGCACACACATTTTAAAGTCTATATGTATGTAGTAAATATGTTTAAAATATTTGTACATTGTGCACAAAGACACTAAGTACAGTTTTACTAGTTAGTGCTGGGGAAGCCAGACTTCTACATTAAAAGCAGCTGCTTAGACTAACTGTTCATGAAGGTTAATTTGCATGTTAAATCATGTTTTTGCTGTGTCAGTATATAAAAACCTTTTTACTGTGTCATGTGGGGTGTAAAGTTTTTATTGCAATGAATTTGGGAATAATCCCATTACTCCTATCCAGTAACTACTGTTTAGCTCCTTAACTTTAAGTACTTAGTCCCTTTTTCATTTTACATATGCAAATGCTGTGCTGAAAATGAACAGAAATTATGGTAAATGAAAAATTTTGCTTGGTTAGTTTGGCAGTGTAGGATAAAAAAATTCAACCAATACCAAATAATTTACATTAGTATATTTTCAAACTGTAAACTTGAACCAGTATTTTGTTGACATCATTCAGATTACAGTACACATGTGAATATCTAAAAGGCAACTTTATTATTGTTTGTTTTTGAAAGATCAAAAGCATTTTACATGTAAATTGACGATGACCTAAATGTATGATGTAACAAGTAATTACATGAGTTTAATGACCCTCTGCAGTTTGCATTTTAGAAATGCATCTACTTACTCTGAATGAAAAACAGTCCCATAGATCAGTGTTCTCCATTGATTAAAATATTATCACTCTGTCCTTCAACAAAGCAAGGCAGTAGATGAATAGAAGTTTTGATTGGTTCGACAGTAATTAAATTGTGATGTACTGTAGGGAAATTAAAGGAGTTTTGTGGTTTGTTTTTTTGTTTTTTTTTTAATAAAAACCACAGTTAAAGAATAACAGTCTTATCTATTTGGTACTTTACATAAGATTTCCATAATATGCATAAAATACAATTTTTAAAAAGCTAGTACAAATATCAGTGATCCTTCTTTGAGAATTCCATAAAGAAGTTGTTCTTTTTAGTAACTGTCTCTTGTTGTAATTAATGTTTTGATATGTCTTGTGGTGGGATCATGATAAACATTTTTCTTAAATAACTTTGACGGTTTATCAGAGGCATATGGTATGCAACTAGCAAAGGAAATCCTTCGAGCATGTTTGTAAATTTCTTCTCAAGTGATCTGCCTGTCACTGGTAATATATTCCAATGCACAATTATGAAAATTGGGTTTTAAAATTCATTAATGTAAAATAAGGAAAAATTAATATAGTAAGTTTATTTGGATCAGTGCTCTACTGTGTCAGTGGTGCATTAGTTTTGTTTCCTGGCTGCTGTGTTTTTAAATAGTCAAAAGTATATCCATAAAGATAGATTTGACAACCTAAACACAAATATGTAGGTAACCTTGTATCTGTGTTTTCAGGGAAGGAAAGGGCCAGGATGTTCTTAAAGGTGTTAAGCACTAACATATTTCAACTATCCCGATGTATCCAATCTAAAAATATTACATTTTTAGTCATGTTAAATATTAATATACAAAATTGAAACATCTCACAGCTGTACCTACTTTATAAATACCTCTGTGTTTGGAAGATTTTTCTGGTCACAAATAAAAAAACAGAAGAAAAAATAATAAATTGTGCTCCTTTGATTTGCTGAAAGGCAAATTCTCAGGCATAGATTTTTCAGGTAAACAAAAACTGTTTTATTTAGTGGATATATGCTAGTAGTGAGAGCTAAACATGAAAATAAAATGGTTGTCCGTTGAAAGTGTGCAGACTTTGTGTTTAGCTAGAATTCTTTCAGCTCTTCTTCTGAGGCTAATATAAACTTAAGGTCAGAAGGGACCATGCTGGTAATCTAGCCTGACCTCCTGCACAATGCATGCCACAGAATCTCACCCACCCACTCCTGTAACAATCCTCTAACCTATGTCTGAGTTATTGAAGTCCTCAAATTGTGGTTTAAAGACCTCAAGGTGCAGAGAATCCTCCAGCAAGTGACCCATGATGCAAGTGATGCAAGTGACCCATGATGCAAGTGACCCATGCTGCAGAGGAAGGCGAAAAACCTCCAGGGCCTCTGCCAATCTACCCTAGAGGAAAATTCCTTCCCGACCCCAAATATGGCGATCAGTTGAACCCTGAGCATGTGGGCAAGACTCACCAGCCAGCACCCAGGAAAGAATTCTCTGTAGTAATTCAGATCCCATCCCATCTGACATCCCATCACAGACCATTGGGCATATTTACCTGCTAATAATCAAAGATCAATTAATTGCCAAAATTAGGCTATCCCCATCATACCATCCCCTCCATAAACTTATCAAGCTTAGTCTTGAAGCCAGATATGTCTTTTGCCCCCACTACTCTGCTTGGAAGGCTATTCCAGTTCTTCACTCCTCTAATGGTTAGAAACCTTCGTCTAATTTCAAGTCTAAACTTCCTAATGTCCAGTTGATATCCATTTGTTCTTGTGTCCACATTGGTACTAATCTTAAATAATTCCTCTCCCTCCCTGATATTTATCCCTCTGATATATTTATAAAGAGCAATCATATCTCCCCTCAGCCTTCTTTTGGTTAGGCTAAACAAGCCAAGCTCTTTGAGTCTCCTTTCATAAGACAGGTTTTCCATTCCTCGGATGATCCTAGTAGCCCTTCTCTGTACCTGTTCCAGTTTGAATTCATCCTTCTTAAACATGGGAGACCAGAACTGCACACAGCATTCCAGATGAGGTCTCACCAGTGCCTTATATAACGGTACTAACACCTCCTTAGCTTTACTGGAAATACCTCGCCTGATGCATCCTAAAACCGCAATAGCTTTTTTAACGGCCATATCACATTGGCGGCTCATAGTCAGTCATTCCTGTGATCAACCAATACTCCGTGGTCCTTCTCCTCCTCTGTTACTTTCAACTGATGTGTCCCCAATTTATAACCAAAATTCTTGTTATTAATCCCTAAATGCATGACCTTGCACTTTTCACTATTAAATTTCTTCCTATTACTATTACTCCAGTTTACAAGGTCATCCAGATTTTCCTGTATATCCCGGTCCTTCTCTGTGTTAACGATACTTCCCAGCTTTGTGTCATCTGCCAACTTTATTAGCACATTTCCACTTTTTGTGCCAAGGTCAGTAATAAAAAGATTAAGTAAGAATGGTCCCAAAACCGATCCCTGAGGAACTCCACTAGTAACCTCCTTCCAGCCTGACAGTTCACCTTTCAGTATGACCCTTTGTAGACTCCCCTTTAACCAGTTCCTTATCCACCTTTCAATTTTCATATCGATCCCCATCTTTTCCAATTTAGCTGCTTATTCCCCATGTGGAACCATATCAAATGCCTTACTAAAATTGAGGTAAATTAGATCCACTGCGTTTCCTTTGTCTAAAAAAATCTGTTACCTTCTCAAAGAAGGAGATCAGGTTTATTTGGCACGATCTACCTTTTGTAAAACCATGTTGTATTTTATTCCAATTACCGTTGACCTCAATGTCCTTCACTACTTTCTCCTTCAAAATTTTTTCCAAGACCTTGCATACTACAGATGTCAAACTAACAGGCCTATAGTTACTCGGATCACTTTTTTCCCTTTTTTAAAAAAGGGAAAAAATGTTAGCAATTCTCCAGTCGTACAGTACAACCCCTGAGTTTACCGATTCATTAAAAATTCTTGAGAATGAGCTTGCAATTTCATGTGCCAGTTCCTTTAATATTCTTGGATGAAGATTATCTGCGCCCCCTGATTTAATCCCTTTAAGCTGTTCGAGTTTGGCTTCTACCTCGGATGTGGTAATATCTACCTCCATATCCTCATTCCCATTTGTCATCCTACCATTATCCCTAAGCGCTTCATTAAAGACTGAGGCAAAGTATTTGTTTAGATATTGGGCCATGCCTAGATTATCCTTAACCTCCACTCCATCCTCAGTGTTTAGCTGTCCTACTTCTTCTTTGTTTTTCTTCTTATTTATATGGCTATAGATCCTTTTACTATTGGTTTTAATTCCCTTTGCAAGGTGCAACTCTACATGGCTTTTGGCCTTTCTCACTTTATCCCTACATGTTCAATAAGGTAGCTTTCCTTGTTAATTCCTCCCATCCCTTGTAGGCTTTTGGCTTTTTCTTAATCACTTCTCTGAGATGCTTGCTCATCCAGCTTGGTCTACAACTGCTGCCTATGAATTTTTTCCCCTTTCTTGGGATGCAGGCTTCTGATAGTTTCTGCAACTTTGACTTGAAGTAATTCCAGGCCTCCTCCGCCATTAGATCCACAAGTTCTTCAGTCCAATCCACTTCCCTAAGTAATTTCCTTAATTCTTTAAAGTTAGCCCTTTTGAAATAAAAAACCCTAGTCCAAAATCTATTTTTGTTTATCCTTCCACCTAGTTTGAACTGAATTAGCTCGATCACTCAAACCAAGGTTGTCCCCTACAACCATTTCTTCTATGAGGTCTTCATTACTCACCAAAACCAAACCTAAAATGGCATCCCCTCTTGTTGGTTCTTCAACTACTCGGTGAAGGAATCCATCAGCTATCGCATCCAGAAAAATCTGAGTCCTATTATTATTACTAGCACTTGTTCTCCAGGCTATATCTGGGAAGTTAATGTCTCCCATGATTACACAATTCCCATTAGTGTTTAATGTTTTTGATGAAGTAAAGAGGTCTCTATCCATATCCAAATCAGATCCCGGTGCTCTGTAGCACACCCCAAGCACTATCTCTGGGGAAGCTCTAGTAGCTTTCTCTCCCAATGTGATTTTTTTTTGCCCAGACAGACTCTGTCTTATCCATTCCATCACTTCTTATTTCTTTACAGTTTACCTCATCATTGATATACAATGCTACTCCACCACCTTTGCCTTTATTTCTGTCTTTCCTAAACAGCACATAGCCTTCAATACCTGTACTCCAGTCATGACTACTATTCCACAATGTTTCTGTTATCCCTATAATATCTGGTTTCACTTCCTGAACCAGTAGCTCTAGTTCCTCCATTTTGTTACCTAGGCTCCTCGTATTAGTGTACAAACATTCTTAATTTTTGGCGTTTGGCTTCACTGACATTCTTTACCCGATTAGGCAGACATTCTACCACCAGTATCACCTATTAGGTGATATCTATCTACGCTACCCTTCCTCCTTATGTTCATTCTCCTACCCACGGCTGTATCCTTTCTTACTTTTGTTTTCTTCCCTCTCAATGTTAAAATCTGGGATGGAGATTACCTGGACATCTCCCCCAAATTCCTAGTTTAAAGCTCTCAATCAGTTGTGCCAGCCTTCATCCTAGAAATCTATTTCCCTCCTTATTCAGGTGAAGTCCATCTCGAGAGAACAGTCGTCTGTCCATGAATGCTTCCCAATGGCCATACATTCGAAAGCCCTCCTTATAACACCACTGTTATAACACACCTTTGTTGCCCTTCTCTAGGAACAGGCAGAATCCCACTGAAGATCACCTGAGCCTCGATTTCCTTAAGCATCTTCCCCAGTCTGGCATAGTCTCCCTTGATACATTCCAGCGAGAATCTAGCTGTATCATTCGTTCCCACATGAAGGACAATCAGTGGATTCTTTCCTGCTCCCGTTAGGATACTTTTCAGCCTCAGGTCCACATCCCGTATCTTAGCACCTGGCAGACAGCACACCCTTCTGTTCTCCGGATCAGCTCTGGTTACAGGACTGTCTGTCTATTCTTCTCAGTAAGGAGTCCCCAATCACATAGACCTTCCTTTTCCTGGTGACAGTGTGATTCTCCGGTCTATCCCTTCTTCCCTCTGGCTACAAGTCCTCTTGATTTTCTATTGTCCCTTGCAATCCTCCGCAACCCATCCTGTATCCTTCTGGGGCTCATATTTGGTGTTGTCTCCATTGACTCTTCCCCTCTTCCTATAGGACTAGCTGCTCGTCTCTTTTTCCTTGCCCTCTCACCTTCAGTGACCACTTGCTGTGCCCCTTCTTCATTTTCCAACTCTGAAAACCTGTTCCTGAGCTCTGTTTCTCCTTCACTGGTCCAAATCTCATTCTGAAATGGAGGAAGCCTTTCCATTGTGCTGTTTAAGATGAATTTTAGGTCTTCAGAGAGTTTGGTTCACCAACTAACATGCTGCTGTGACATCCCAGCATGCTGTGATGCTATAACTGCCGAAATTCAGTGGAGCTAACCCACAGGGGTATAAAACATGCTATTACTAGGATGTGTATTTTATGAGGTGCTAGGTTTAACAATGTGTTACCAGACTACCTGCTAGTTCCTGTTCATTCTGATACATTGTGACATTTTCCACTGTGATATGTTACCTTATTTTACTCTTATAAGTATTTCTTGTAAAGCACAAGACTCAGATTTCCAGCCAAGTTGTTTAGGATCTTAACAGAAGTTAAAGGCTCCCTGAGGAAATCACTAGAAAAAATAAACTTTCCAACAAATGTTAGATTATTCTCTGTTTTTCTATTAAAAGTGTATTGTATTAAACTACTCCCTAGAAATAGTATGGGAAAACAAATATACTTATCCTAGAGTTCACAAAAAAAAATCTCCTTTCAATAGAGTTCAAAGGCTTGGAGTTTTTTTAGGTTCCTTAAAAGTGGAAGGTGAACTTTCTAATAACATAAAGGAGAAAATGGAAGCAAACTACCTTATTTTTTGTGTAGATTTTAATTTAGTATATTCTGTGTGCACAGAGGTGTATATGAGGATGGCCTTTCACTTATATCCTTTCATTCTCTGGAATCCTAAACTACATTACATGCTATACAGGGATCCATAAATTCCACTACAGGAGTAGCCTACTCCTGAATTAAAAACGATTGCTTATAAGTGAACAATGATCCTATACAGCAGTGACAGCACTTTATGACCAAATTGCTCGTTGTACAGTTTGCACAGGTGACCAGAAATAGTCGTTGTTGGCAATCCCTTGAGGTCGAGTACAATCTTTCACAGGTTTTATTTTTCATGGGTCCTTTGGTGACTGAAGAGTCCGATTCTTGAACCACAGGCTTGTTGGCAGACATTGCAGGTGGTGTTGGAAGACAGGTTTGCGGTGCGATTGCTGCATGACTGTTGTCTTTCCTTTCCTTTCTTTTCTGGCATTTTTCTGTGACCAGGGCAAGGCAGTTTTCCTCTAGAGTAGACCTCTCTGACAAGTCTTTGCCAGTTATCCCTATCCTGGGCTGCTGACTCCAAGTGTGTCATGTCAATGTCACATCTCTTCATGTTTATCTTGAAGGTGTCTTTAAAGCTTTTCTCTTGACCTCCTCGTTTCCTTTCTCCTTTGCTGAGTTGTTTTGGTAAGTCTACATCAGGCATGCGCACACAGTGCCTGCTCTATCTCAGCTGGTGCTGGATAATCAAGGCCTCAACACTGAAGATGTTTGCCTCTGTGAGGACACTGACATTAGTGCGATGATCCTCCCACTTATTTTTTTTTTTTGGTTCTTCCAAAGAAAGTGCTGGTGCTGGTGTTCTAGGTTTTTCAGGTGTTTTCTGTAGGTCACCCAAGTCTCACAGCCGTAGAGGAGAGCTGGGATTACCACCGCTTTGTAAACTAAAAGTTTAGTATGTGTTCTGATGTTGTGATTGTTGAACACCTGGCAAGACAGTCTGCCAAAGGCAAGGCTGGCACAGCAAATTCTGTGCTGAATCTCAATGTCTGTCTGCCCTCTGTGAGAGAAGGCTGCCAAGATAGGCAAAGTATTCTACATTTTCCAGTACTTCTTTGTCAATATAGATCTTCCTTGCTGGCTCTGATGATTGACTGGGGACTGGCTGGTGGAGAACTTCTGTTTTGCCTGTGTTTAGAGTTAGCTCTAGGCTTTTGTAAGCTTCAGAGAAGCAATTAAGGGCTGTTTGAAAATCCTCCTTTTGAGTGTGCAACTACAGCACAATCATCTGCATACTGGAGTTCAGTTACTGTTGCCGATATTATTTTAGTTCTGGCATGGAAATGAGAAAAGTTGAAGAGGTTGCCGTCAATCCAATATTGGATGCCAATGCCGTGTGGTAGATGGTCTTGGGTTAGTTCTAAGAAAATGGAGAAAAGGGTGGGTGCCAGTTCACAACCTTGTTTTATGCCAGTTCAGATGAGACAGGGCTTAGAGGTAGAGCCACTGCACAGGATGGAGGCAGTCATATGGTCATGGAGGAGTCTTATAATGGTGATAAATTTGCTTGAGCAGCCAAAATTTTACATGACTTTCCACAGAGTCTCAGCTGACAGAGTCAAAGGCTTTGTTCAGATCAATAAAGGCCATATAGAGCTGGTGGTGGTGGTGGTAAAATTTTTCCTGAATCTGCTTGGCTGTGAAAATCATGTCAATTGTGCCAGCACAACAGAACTCAGTATAAGACCTCAACGGCAGAACAGGTGGATGAAGCAGGATCACCTCTCAGTGGCTGCGAAGGCGGATGAAGGCTGCAATGGAGGAGGAACCCCTGGTCTTGGATCTCCTTGCCACCAGACACAGGTGCCTCTTCCACCAAGATTTGTGTGGCTGCTGGTGCGCATCAGCTCGCACACAAACTACTCACACACAGGCTTCTTTCACAGGAAGAACTTTTCCCCCCACCCATAAAAGTCTTGTGGCGATGGGCAGGTGGTGAAGGGGACAGGTGAAGTAATTACGAGGAGTCCCTCGTCACAGACCCACACACAGGCAATGACAGCAAGATGGTAGTCATGTGCCCCTGGACTGAGATGGGGGGCATTTTCAGCAGCAGAAGTCATGATTGAGCAGGCCTTTTTAGGAACCCCTCTGCTCACCCCATACTGGGAAGAGGCTAGAAAAAGTGCCCCAAACATAGGCTATCCCACCATACCTGACTGGATAACCATGTCCAGAGGGATCACTCCCAATGCGGTTGAAAAACAAAAATGTTTCTTGTAATTTGGAATGTCCATACTCTACTGGATGGATCAAAAAGTGAAAGACCCAAACGCAGAACAGCAATTGTTGCCTGAGAACTCTTGAGGTACAACATCGACATCATCACTGCTCTCAGTGAAACAAGATGTGCAGATGAAGGCCACTTGAGGGAAGAGGGCGGTGGTTACACTTTCTTCTGGAAAGGAAAATCAGCAAGCGACAGGCAAATACATGGTGTTGGCTTTGCAGTCAAAAACCTGCTAGTCAACCGCCTGCCTGAGCTCCCCATCAGCATCAACGAGCGCCTTATGACCCTCCGCATCCAATTGGTCAATAAGTCATTTGCCACCATCATATGTGCCAAATCTTGATGCTGAAGAAGAACGGAAAAAATCCTTCTACACTGACCTTGATAAAATTTTCTCATCCATTCCAAAAACAGATAAGATAATCCTCTTAGGGGACTTTAATGCAAGAGTTGGCCAATATTCTAATGTATGGAGTAGCACCATTGGGATGGAAGGAGCAGGCAAGACCAATTCCAATGGCATCCTTCTACTTAGCAAATGTGCAGAGCACAATCTTGTGATCACAAACACAAACTTCAGACAAAGCAACAAGTACAAAGCAACTTGGCAACACCTCCACTCAAAACAGTGGCACCTCCTAGACCAAAGGTAGGCAACCTATTGTATGCGTGCCGAAGGCAGCACGTGAGCTGATTTCCAGTGGCACTCTCACTGCCCAGGTCCTGGCCACTAGTCCGGGGGGCTCTGCATTTTAATTTAATTTTAAGTGAAGCTTCTTAAATATTTTTAAAAACCTTACTTTACATACAACAATAGTTTAGTTATCTATTATAGACTTATAGAAAGAGACCTTCTAAAAACATTAAAATGTATTACTGGCACGTGAAACCTTAAATTAGAGTGAATAAATGAAGACTCGGCACACCACTTCTGAAAGGTTGCCAACCCCTGTCCTAGATTGTCACTGTAAGAACACAGGATCTAAGAGATGTCTAAATCACCTGTCATGAGAGGAGCTGACAACTGCTGGACTGCCACCACCTGGTGAGGTCAGTCATGTCCATCAGGATTGCACTAAAACATAGAAAACAATCCAAATCACACAGATGGCAATAAAACATCTGACGACTTCAATCCTCAGTCCACCAAGAGAACTTCCAAACACTCCTCAGTGAAAAACTGGCCATATGCACACCTGGAATGACAACACAAGTGTTTGAAGAAGACTGGGAAGCCCTAAAACAGACCATCCATGAGGTTTGCAAGGAATCCGTTGGCCTTGCCATTAGGATTGGTTTGACAACAACAACAGTGAAAGTACAGCCCTTTTGTACCAGAAGTTTTCTGTGACTGGCAAAACCAACCACTATCCAGTCAGAAGCAGAGCTCTTTCCATCAGTTCAAAGCTGAAGTTTAAAGGAGGATCCAAGAAATTAAAAACAAATGGTGGGAGGACAAAGCAAAAGAAATCCAAACATTCACTGACAGACATGAAATGCGGAGGGTTTTTTTGTGAGACGAAGACCCTGTATGGACCAAGCTCATGTGGCCTCACACCTCTGAAATCCGAAGATCTAGTACCCTTCTTAAAGATAAAGAATCCATCAAAGAGCACTGGAAGGAACACCTACCAAAGGCTTCTAAATGGAGAATTGACTGTGACTGACACCATCGACTCCATCCCTCAGCACCCAATCTGGAAAACGCTTGCCAATCCACCAACATCTGAGGAGGTCTGCAAAGCAATTAAACAAATGAAGAACAATAAAGCTCCAGGTCCTGATGGCATAGCAACTGAAGTACTGAAAGTGGGGGGGGGGGAGAAACACTGAGTAACAAGCTCCTCAAAATCTGGCGTACAAAAGAAATCCCTGCCGACGTATGTAATATTAACATCGTCACCATTTTCAAAAAGGGAGATGTCCAACTGTGGCAACTATCGAGGCATTGCCCTCCTCTCTATCGCTAGGAACATTCTGGCTAGAATCTTACCAAATCACCTGCTCCCTCTTGCAGAGGAAGTACTTCCAGAGTCCCAGTGCGGCTTCAAAACAGAAATAGCGTGCCCATTCTTAATGGGGGTGGATGGAATTGGGATCTTAATGATTGCAAATTTCAATAGAAAGATAATTTCTTGGAATCCTACTCTTTCCCTTCCATAACTAGCTTCTGTTTCTTAGCTTTTGTTGCCCCACTCTGTCTACCATCATCTTATCTTTAAGTGTACAAAAAAAGATACAAAGTTATGAGGCAGGACATGATACAAGTCTTTCTGTCACTAAAGAGATGCATATTAAAGGATTCCCACTCCTACAGCTCAAAGTTTTTAAAGTCATTGGCTCTACTGCAGAAGCCTCATGCTGACGTCAGCAGTCCAGTTCAGTTTAATTGAGTTCCTCTGGGTCTGTGCCATTCCAACTAGCAATTCTCCTCCAAGTTTCTTGCAGTGCATATCAACATCCGTTTGCTCCTACTACACCATATCATTACACTGTTTCCAGCAAAAGTAGTCTTTGGTAAAAACTTTAAATAATTAAAAAACATTGTATCCTTCTCCCCTCTTCCCTGTCCTCCCTCCAAAAACTGTATAGTTTTTCCTCTGAACCAAGGAATTCCACTCACAAATGCATGAGACACACTTTCTTGGGTTTGGTGTTCTGGTCCCTATTCCCTTTGAAGAATCCATTGCATCAAGGTGATCATGAAAAACAATGTGCTATTGAGCACTCTACTTTTCTACTCCTTAGTGTCACCAGAGCAGTTCTCAGTGCTGAGCTTTGGATTTGAAAGGACCAACCATCTCTGTAACACTAACCATTTCTCTGCACAGAGTTTTGGCTGTGCAACACTTGTTATAACACATGATTTAGCTGTGGCATCACTTATAGTACTCACCTATCTTGCAGGAAAAGAAAACACCATCACAGACCGGTTGAACTCATGAGTGGAGAATAAACCTGAATGGATGAATGTTATCAGCATTAGGGGATCAGTTCTTAAATTGTGCACCTGAAGAGTCTGTTAACTATACTCCAATATTATGCCCAGGAATAAAGTGCACCAGTGAGTGGTTTTCTAATGTGAACTAGAAATATTATGAATTTCCCATCAGTGTCATACGACATATTTATCTTGGCACTTGGGAGGCAGCATGCCATCTTATTTTCTTTGTGAGCCACAGATGTCTTTTTCCAGACTTTTCACTATGGGGGCACTGATCAGTTAGTGACCTGTTACTTCCTTGTGATGGCTCCCATTTTCTTTAGTGCTTGGCTTGTGATTAATAGTTAGACTGCTGATCTCTCTTGAGTCCTGTTCTTTCTCCAGTTCTTGAAAGCAATTTATTAATATTGTATCAATGCAAAATTGCTCTGTATTGGTTTCCCTTTTGGTCTTCATACTAGTTACACTTCCATGATATCTTCATTTCTCCATCTTTCAACATGTACCATCTTTATCTCATGTGTACTATGGACTTTCATGTAATGCTCAAAGGGAACAAGATTTCCTGTACATCTGTAAATACCTGCTCAGTCTACTATGCCTGCCTTTGCATGCTTCTGACAGTGCATCTGGTAGTCAATTTGTTGCTCTTCTGTGAAAATGTCAATTTCCACTTAATAAATGTCTGTCATGGCCTTCTTTAGTGAATTGGATATATTCCAAATCAGCTTAGCTTGGATCCCGCAGTAGCTTTCCTTTGTAGCAGTTGCTACTTATTTCAGGATGTTTGGAACCTGTGTCAAGCTGCTCTGTCCAAAACACTCCATTCTTTGCAATGCTCTGTTCACTTAGGATTTTTTTAATTATTACTTACTAACCAATATGTCAAAACATTCTCAAGGGGTGAAAATATAATGAAACTGTTGTGCTTTACTTGCATAACTTGATACATGACCCTTGTGTTAAATTAATAATGCAGGTCAAACTTCTTGATAAGAGAAGAATCCCCTCTCCCCAGTCCCCTCCAAAACACCACCACCACCTCTGCAGGAAAGACTGAAGATTGTTTTTTAAAGGAACAATTTAATTGTTCCAGTTTTTACTGATGATGCCTTGACTTTTGAAATGGAAATAGATTCATATTTTTGCATATGCAGATAAGTCATCTACCTGGCCATATAAAAATAAGAAATTTGCACCATCCATGAAAATAAGACCCTATAGTAAATAGTATGTGGTACCCATGCTGTGATATTACCGCCTGGTGTTTGTCATATAGTTTAATTGGCAATTTCAGTCTCTCAAAATTATAAATCTTAATCACAATCTAACCTTGCACATTTTTTACATTGCACTTATCAAGTTGGTCAAGTTGACTGGAACAGCATCACATTGCTCGCACCTAAATACACATAATTGTCTGGAAGATCAGCTGTTTATTATAAATGCTTGCATGCCAGATTTTCAAACGTATTTTTGGTGCAGGCTGCAGCACATCTGAGAATTTTTCAATGAAAAATACTGAAGTCATCATAAGTAATTCAAACAGTTAAATACACTTAGGTTTGGGCACTGAAAACTAATTATAGTACCTATACTGTAAAATATACAAGATCTGCAATATAGCTAACTTTGCTGTTAGAACTTTAATTTCTGCTTTTCCTTACTTCAATGTTAACTGTGCAGCCTTAATGTTGATTTGCCATTTGCATTTAATAAGATTAGGGTTTATAACTAGCATAAAATTGTTGCTCTTTGAGATCAACTCTTGAGGATTTTATTGCTTGCAGTGGAAGAAAATGTACATAGGTTGAATACGTTACTTTTTCTGTATGACACTAGTATAATTGAAATATTTTAGGTTTCAGCTCTTGCCACCGTAGTACCAATATTTGACATTCATTGCAATTAAAAACATTACTTTTTAATCTGTTCAAGAAATAAAAGAAACATTCTTGAAAATGTAACAGCTCATTTACGGCATTCAACACAACTGAAACAAAGCAACTGATTGATTATTTTATGTGGTGGTTGTATGATTAGTACAGTGAATTTATATTCGATATGGCATTTTTCCACTTTCTGGATTTTTGTTTCTTTAAAGTTGTTACAGTTGTACAAGCATATTTTGATAGATTATATAAAGAGTTTATTGAGCACTTTTTGTGATGTAAGGATTTTTAAAATATACTGTGAGTAAATAATAAGGATCAGATTGTTGATATTTTATGTTAACTCTGACCCATACAGGAATATATTTATTAGTTTATAAAAATTTCAAAAATATTTTAAGGTTGCAAAATCAAGGACTCAAAAGTTGGGAAATGCCGGAATTGTTTTCTGGTCAAACTTACTTTAACCCACTTTGTGTCTGTATGCATTGTGATAATTATATTTAACTGCCGGATCCCATACTAACTTCCTCAGAAACCTCCCAGTCTTATTCAGTGCACAGGGAGGATTCAACCTATGTTCATTTTTTAATGAGACAGGGCTATGTGGTGCTGTAGGTATAAGAAAACCTTCATTTTCATGTCTCCAGATCCTGATGATGTACAGTATTTGTATTGTTGTAGTGCCTAGGGTCCTTAGTAATTTACCAGAACCCCATTGTGATAGGCACTGTACAGAACTCAAGAAAAGACAACTCCTCTCAAGGGGTTTACAATCTAAATACAAGACAACAGATGAGGAGAGTACAAGTCAACAGTGAGACAATGTTGATCACGTGATAGGCTGTTGATGTGCTGAGACCACTGCCTAACTGTTGTCCAACTTTCTTGTGGGCATCACGGCAAAGGAGAGTTTCATGTTTGTCTAGCTGTAGTGACTTTAATGAAATAACAAGAACACAAAATAACAGAAATGAGATAAATGAAATGCTTATTTACAAGCTACATGCAACCCAACTTCATTCTTGAGTTAAGGCTGTATTCAACTTCAGCCTGCCAAGTAAAGTTTTTTTTTTTTTTTTAAACTCTGGAACATAGAATATTTCAAACCTGAGACTTTCCACAACCTCTGTGACTTCTGCAGAGGCCAGAGTGGCTGATCCCAGGACCACCCTAGCAGCTGGCTCTGGAACACCCACACTGGCCACTACTGGAGCAGCCCTGCAGCCAGCTGCACTGGCCGCTGTTCCAGTGGCCATGGGCAATGGTCCCTGGGTGGGCGGCCAGAGCAGCCACAGCCTGCAGCAGCAATCCTCGGGCAGACAGCAGTTCCTTGCCGGTCAGCCAGAGCAGCTGCAGTCCATGGCCCGAGGCAGCAGTCCCAAGCAGCTGGTACCCACCTTCCTCCACACACACAAGATGTTAAGACACAGGTATTTTTAGTATGTCATGGACAGGTCACGGCCATCAATTTTTGTTTATTGCTGTGACTTTTATTAAAAATACCTGTGACTAAAACATAACCTTACTTCTAGGTGAAGTAACCACATAATCCCTACATTTATAATAGCACCCTGCATCTTAGAGGCCTACCCATTGAAGGCATTAGTGAGTGAAACAATAGTAACTGCCTTTTGTGTAGACCACATAGAAAGGCCATCTTTCTTTAGGAAGGAAATACTGCAGTAGAAGTATGTGGTGGTTATCATTCTATTAGCTTAACAGCTCAAATAAAAGCAGACTGAGTGTAAATGTCATTAAAGGGGAAGGACAAGGTTGCAATGAAGCTCAATTTTACTTTATTATAGAAGATGATTGGGAAATTTCTCTCACAAGGGCATTTGTTTATTAGGGTGTCATAGTATAGAATTAACAGATATTAAGGCCTCTAGAAACTTAAAGCATGGTAAATTCACATGACTGGATGATATGTATCTTTGAGTCCAAAGAACCTAAAGTGCAAGATTCTGCTGACAGTTATGTTTAGACAAGCATTAGAGGGGAATGGGAAGGGCTGGGCACTTTGCCCACAGGGTTTCAGAGGTATTTATTGACTGCAAAGGAAGGGTAACTCTAGGAAATCATGGATTCCATTCCAGACTCTGAAGGAATGTGCACTCAAATGAACACAGATTTTTAATCTGGTCCCTTTTAGAGCCTGACACTTTTTGCCTTGACCTCTCCAATCTGTCACTATCCCAGGCCTTTCAGTTCAACTTCCCTTGCCCTAATCCCATTCTCCTTGCCCATCCAGTCTGTCTTTACTCCTCATGCTTCTCATCCCAGTCTCCCTGCCCAAAGCAAGTTCTAGGCAAAAATGGTTTTCCACATACTTGTTGTCTCTTATGAAGCAGCTTTGTGCAGGCATAAGTGACCATTAGCTTTTTCATGTTTGTTTGGGCCTTGGAGACAGAAATACAGGAGCCAGAGGGAAAAAAAATATGGTTGTAAAACTCTAACGTTCATCCGGGAAGCAATTTCAGTACCTAAAACTATTTTTAAATAACTTTTCTTGAAATTGGTTATAATTCAGTATTGCATTATTTAAATATTTTGGAAGAAAAACTGTTGGTATAATATTAAAATTACTTGTCGCAATTTATATTTATTGTATCTGATTTATTGTTTGATTTATTAACCTGATATCTCTTGAAACCAATATAAAACAGAAGGCAACATCTAAAATGCATTGGGTCCTTGAAACTGGAAAGAAGTAGTAATATGGTGAGATTAATTTTAAAAAGCAGTTGGAAACTCAGTGTACAATTAGAATATCTTAAAATAAATCCCAAATAAGGTATTTGAAATTTTAAATGAAGTTTTATCATTTGTTCCAAGGTTAACCTTCACACTTTCAATTTTTGTTTGTTATAGACCGGTTTAATTGCATCATAATTTCTGAAGCATGCTCTTTTATGTAGCAATTACACCAGGTCTCTGAAGTTTTAAAATTTCATATGGCTGAGTGATCTATAAATACAAATAAAATATGATAAATATAAAATAGTTCTCTCTTCCTGGATTTGGTTTTCTGATATTGGGCTTTAACAATCTTCCTAATTACTTTTTTTGACTGCATTGTATCTTGCAGGATAACATTTTGCCATCTGCCTTTCCAAAGTAAATGGCTATATGTGGGTACCGAAAGAGGAAACATTCACATTGTCAATGTGGAGTCCTTTACACTCTCAGGCTATGTCATCATGTGGAATAAAGCCATTGAACTGTGAGTTTGGTTAAGTATTACCTAGCTGAAAAAACTTTTTTTGTCCCGGATACCAGTTAATTATAGAAATGTCATTTGTGTTAAATAACAAATTTAAATGTACGTGTTTCAGAGTCTATTTGTTCTGGTCTAAAATTCTTTTCTACATGAGTGTTGGGACAAAAAACCTTAAATCTTTTATGTGACGTGAGAAGCATTGCCAGGGTGGGTATGTAGATCATGTTGAAGTACAGTATGGATTTCATTTGTCTGATTTCTGAAATTTGGAGTACATAATTTTATTTTATAGTTCTTAAAGTCTGGCAGCTTGCAGTTTCACTTAATAGAAGAGTAGTCTTAAAGTACAATACAATTCACTTTGTATGTAAATTTTCCTGAATTATCTATACTACGTAGAGTTTTCTATATTATATCCTCATCTGCATGTTCTTAGAACAGGGATTCTCAAACTTTATTGCACCACGACCCACTTCTGACAACAGAATTACTATACAGCCCCAGGAGTGAGGGGACTGAAGCCTGATTCCCAACCAGTTTTTCGGTATTCAAGGATTTGACTACGGGATTGTACTGTTCAAAAAGTGTTAATTTATCTCATCCGGATGACTTTGTCTGGTAGCTTTTGTTGTAGTCCAATGTCAGATGGCATCATTGTAATGGTAATTTAATTAAAGGTTTCTGGGGCTCTTTTTAGTTCAGATCTTTTATAGAACAGCCATTGCAACACAACATTTATTGTAACTTTAACTTAGGGACACAACTTTTGGACCCATGCATGCACTTTGTCAAAAATGCCATTGTTTAAATGGCATTTTTGAATGCAATGAGCTGCAGGATGGGCCCATAAACAATAAAACTCATTAGTCATTAACTGTACAATTCAGCAGGATTGTTTTTGTGCTCACAATAAATTTTTAGCCTTAAATAACATTGGTTAAAATAAGTAAATTCAGTTTTATTGATCCTGGAATATTTCTTTCATTACTGAACTAACAGTTATCACATACTAAGTATAGCTAGGAATAAAACACTTATCTGGAATTGTCTTTAATAAATTATCCTGATATTTAGGTTAAACTGAAAGGAACAGATGATGATAGTGTATTGACAGAAATGGAAAAGAAATACAAAAATAGTGGGTGTTTAGCCAATGCTTCAGTATAGTGCAGAGCAATTCATATTTGTAAATTATTTTCAAAGCTTTCTTATTTAATAATTGATGGATTAAAAAGGGAGCATGCAGTATCCTGATTCACACAAAGGTATCTCTATGGGCCTTTCAGTTAATGTGTAAAGTTTTTTTTCAATAATATAATGCAAATTATTACACCAAAAATGAGATGTTTGGGGCTAATGATTTGTGAGGAAGTAGAGTCCTACATTCTCCACCACTTTGTGATTTAGCAGCTAATAAATTAGTTAGTGGTAGTATATGCTTTTGCGCGTTGTTTTACACATACTGAATGGTCAACATTAAGGCCACTGTTGACTATGGGATAAAATAATAAAGGCTGCTGTATCACTGCTTCTCAATTAAAAAAATCAAAATGCTGGTAAATAAAATAAATGTAACATAGTAACAGATTCACTGTAGTTGCAACAACTGCAATATTTAGTTGTTCACAACATTTTTATCAGTGGCCTGGAAGAAAATACAAAATCATCCCTGGTAGAGTGACACAACAATTGGGGCAATGGTAAATAATGAAGAGGACAGGTCACTGATTTAGATCAGTATGGGTTGTTTGGTAAACTGTGTGCAAGCAAGCAATATATGGTATGTTTTAGTATGCCTAACTGTAAATGTATACATATAGGAACAAAGAATGTAGGGCCATATTTACCGGATGGGGGACCCTAACTTGGAAAGCAGTGACTGTAAAAGATTTGGTAGTCATGGTGGATAATCAGCTGAGCATGAGCTCCCAGTGTGACACTGTGGCCAAAAGAGCTAATGTGAACCTGGGATGCATAAACAGGATCTCATATCAAAAGGAACTAGTTGTAATATATTCTGGGGAAAAAAATGTGTTTCTTTTATTTAAGATGGAAACGTTTTCCCCTTCAGGTCATCCAAATCTCATCCAGGACCTGTTGTCCATATTAGTGACAATCCAATGGATGAAGGAAAGGTATGTTGAATTTGAAAATTGTATGAATAAAAAATCTCAATAAAGAGTGAGATGGAGTGATGTGAAAGTGTATTTATTTATCTTTTTTAAAAAGAAAGAAACCAAAGACAACCCGATATAAGTGCCATGGATTTTGAGGAAATAATAAATGAGGAAAACTCATGATGGAAAGGATATAGCAAGGATATCCAGGGCTAGGCGAAGCACAAAAGTATTGAGACAGGCATAGTAAAATGGCTTGAAGGGTTTGATCAGATGAGCTGTTTGGGCTAAATGAAGTGAGTGTGTGTGCTGAAGCAAGGATGAAAGCAGAGATAGGAGAAAGGTTAGTTGTGAAGATCCTAGAAGGTATAAATGAGGAAGGAGCTTACTGTGATGGGCAACAGGGAGATAGTGAAAGAAATGGAGAGGCTGAAAACAGTCAGAGGCAAGATACATAAACTTTAGCATGTGCTTTTTAGGGCTGTTGTCATCAGTGACTGCATGATTTTATAAAATGTTTAGTGGATTTGGAACCACTAAAAGCAGTTGGTGCCTTTGGATAATTCAGGTGACACATGTCTGTCCTTTCATTCAGTAAACCCACCCTCCCCATACTGTAGTTACAACGCAGAGGCATTGAGTAACTTGTGTTTGTGTTCCTCCTTATTGATAAGTGCTTCTCACCTCCTGTTGTCCTCAACAACGTTTCTCCTTGCAGGGCTTCCATTCTTTACAGAATTAGGTAGTGCCATGCTTTTTGGTAGTAGCCAGAAGGAAGTGTGACAGTTCTGCTACCACTAGGGTACAGAAGATTGTGTCATCTTGTGTGCACCTATAGAGGTGAAAAGAAAGTAAGAGGGACAGAGAATGGAGGAATATGTGAGAGAGAGATAGAGAGGCACCTTTTCTATAGATATATATTTGTTCAGAACACCAGAGCTATATGGAGGGAAGAGGGAAAGGGTTCCTATAGCAGCTGTAAATTTAGTTAAGCAATCTATGGAAGATAGAAACTTATTCTGAAAGAAGTGGAGAGCATTCCTTACAAGATACATTTCAATGCTTATTTCTAATCTCTAATATAGTTCTGCAAGACATGCTTGGGGAGAAGTTTGACTCTCTGTATAGAACTGAAATGGTAGATTACTGATTTCTTTTTTAAACTAAATTTTGTAACTGGAATTCCTTTATCTTGCAACATTAAAGTTAAAGATTAATGCATGAATTCACTCTGAAGTGGTTCTGATAGATTAGAGGGGGCAGTAGCAAGTGGCGCCTTGAGAGAGAGAGAGAGAGAGAGAGAGAGAGAGATCTCATCAGTCTGGGGTGAACTCCTACAGAACAAAAGACGATCACAAATCTCACCACCTTCTGCTCCCAGAACTACTTTGACCTTGCACATTTTTTTTTCAACCTTACTTCTGCATCAAACATGTAGAAGTGTATACATTTAAAAAACTTTTCCCCAAAATAAAACCCTCTGAAAATGCTGCAGAGCATACACAAATATACCTCCTGAGGAGAAGATGAGAAAGAGAGAACAAACCACACATGACAGATATGTATTCTGCAACATGACTAATTATGGAAGACATACCTATAAAGAGGAGATTTACATTTCTACCATATTCAGGACCTGTCTATACAGAGCAAGCTACCATGCTTATGAAAATTGTAAGTGTATTTGTGGTAGAATTGGTTGTTTGGGAGGGAACTTTACATTAAAAGTGAGCAAAGTGGTTGGCTGACAGTCCTTTAAACTTAATTTTGAGAAAATGCATGCTGACCAGACAGAAGCAGGAATCAAGAAAAGTCATTCAGCACCATACAAATTTTATTAAAATTATCTATTTTCTATTGCATAAAATCACTATTAATTAGTTAATGGAATAAATCAAAAAACAATTGGCAGTTAAGTACTCCTTCCTGTATCAGCTAAGGCCATTGTACCCCAAAATATAAGTAAAAATATTGTCTTCCATCACAATATTAATGTGTACACAGGTTTAATTATGAAACTTTGGATTGAACATGGTTTGGTGGTGATGTAGTATTCAGTTTTATTAATTGTGAATATTATGTGATTACAGAAATTTGGACAGTGCAATAGACATTTGATAGTGCAAGAGTTACCTTTTGAGACCATGTATCTGCTGTGTAATAGTGAAGTAGTTGAACAGTTTTAAACTTTGTTGTGGAGTGTCGTGGGGCAAGTGCGCCCCATCCCCTCGTGGGGTGGGGCGGGGTAATTACTTCCTCATGGTCGCGTCCTTACGACCACCCTTTGTCTTGGGGTAGTGAGGAATAATAGTTAGTCAATATAGAATCATAGAATTTCAGGGTTGGAAGGGACCTCAGGAGGTCATCTAGTCCAACCCCCTACTCAAAGCAGGACCAATCCCCAATTAAATCATCCCAGCCAGGGCTTTGTCAAGTCTGACCTTAAAAACCTCTAAGGAAGGAGATTCCACCACTTCCCTAAGTAACCTGTTCCAGTGCTTCACCACCCTCCTAGTGGAAAAAGTTTTTCCTAATATCCAACCTAAACCTCCCCCACTGCAACCTGAGACCATTGCTCCTTGTTCTGTCATCTGCCACCATTGAGAACTGCCTAGCTCCATCCTCTTTGGAACCCCCTTTCAGGTAGTTGAAAGCAGTTATCAAATCCCCCCTCATTCTTCTCTTCTGCAGACTAAACAATCCCAGTTCCCTCAGCCTCTCCTCATAAGTCATGTGCTCCAGCCCCCTAATCATTTTTGTTGCCCTCCACTGGACTCTTTCCAGTTTTTCCACATCCTTTTTGTGGGGCCCAAAACTGGACACAGTACTCCTGATGAGGCCTCACCAATGTCGAATAGAGGGGAATGATCACATCCCTCAATCTGCTGGCAATGCCCTTATTATAAAGCCCAAAATGCCGTTAGTCTTCTTGGCAACAAGGGCACACTGTTGACTCATATCCAGCTTCTCATCCACTGTAACCCCTAGTTTCTTTTCTGCAGAACTGCTGCCTAGTCATTCAGTCCCTAGTCTGTAGCAGTGAGTGGGATTCTTCCGTCCTAAGTGCAGGACCTCATCAGATTTCTTTTGGCCAAATGCTCTAATTTGTCCTCGTCCTTCTGTATCCTATCCCTGCCCTCCAGCATATCTACCACTCCTCCCAGTTTAGTGTCATCTGCAAACTTTCTGAGGGTGCAGTCCACACCATTCTCCAGATCATTAATGAACATATTGAACAAAACCAGCCCCAGGACCGACCCTTGGGGCACTCCGCTTGATACCGGTTGCTAACTAGATATGGCACCATTGATCACTACCCATTGAGCCCAATGATTTAGCCAGCTTTCTATCCACCTTATAGTCCATTTATCCAGCCCATACTACTTTAACTTGCTGGCAAGAGTACTGTGGGAGACCATGTCAAAAGCTTTGCTAAAGTCAAGGGATAACACTGCTTTCCCCTTATCCACAGAGCCAGTTTTCTCATCATAGAAGGCAATTAGGTTAGTCAGGCATGACTTGCCCTTGGTGAATCCATGCTGACTGTTCCTGATCACTTTTCTCTCCTCTAAGTGCTTCAGAATTGATTCCTTGAGGACCTTCTCGATGATTTTTCCAGGGACTGAGGTGAGGCTGGCTGGCCTGTAGTTCTCCAGATCCTCCTCCTTCCCTTTTTTAAAGATGGGCACTACATTAGCCTTTTTCCAGTCATCTGGGACCTCCTGATCGCCATGAGTTTTCAAAGATAGCGGCCAATGGCTCTGCAATCACATCCACCAACGCCTTTAGCACCCTTGGAAGCAGCGCATCCGGCCCCATGGACTTGTGCTTGTCCAGCTTTTCTAAATAGTCCTGAACCACTTATTTCTCCACAGAGGGCTGGTCACCTCCTCCCCATGCTGTGCTACCCAGTGCAGCAGTCTGGGAGCTGACCCTGTTTGTGAAGACAGAGGCAAAAAAAGCATTGAGTACATTAGCTTTTTCCACATCCTGTGTCACTAGGTTGCCTCCCTGACTCAATAAGGGGCCCACACTTTCCTTGACTTTCTTCTTGTTGCTAATATACTTGAAGAAACCCTTCTTGTTACTCTTAACATCTCTTCCTAGCTGCAACTCCAAGTGTGATTTCAGCCTTCCTGATTCCACTCCTGCATGCCCGAGCAATATTTTTATTTGTCAGCTCTCCTCTCAAGGTTATGTGGCCCAATGGCCAGAGTCAGGGTGACGGCCTCTTCCCACAGGGCTGTGGGGTCCAATTGCCCAAATCAAAATAGTTTTCTGGTTCAGCAAGGGTGTATCGCCTAGTGATCAGAGTCAGTGTGGCCATCTGGCTCAGCAAGGCAGTATGGCCTAGCAGCAAGAATGAGTTGGGCTGCCCTATCTCAGGGCTGCATGGCACAATGGACAAAATCAATAGGGCTGCCCCTCTCAAGGCCATGTGGTCTAGTGGTCAGAGTCAAGGTGGCTGCCTGGCTCACTAAGGCTGTGTGGCCTAGTGGCAAGAGTCAGTAGGGCTTCCCCCTCTCTCAAGTTTGCATGGCCCAACAGGGACGGCTTTAGAGCCCGGGAATCAGGGCCCGTGCCTAAGAGGGCCCCGCAGTGTCCAGAAGAGGGGCCCCGCACCCTCCACCAAAGTGCCGCTGGAAAGAGCGGCAACTGATTGAGCTGCTGCTGAATTGCTGCTGCTGCTATCTTTGGCGGCAGCTCAATCGCTGCCGCTGTCTTCAGCGGCATTTCAACGGCAGCTCTTTCGAATTGGTCCCTGCACGTCGTAAAGCCGGCCCTGTGGCCCAATGGGCAAAGTGAGTCTGCCCACTTCAGTAGTGCTGTAAGGTCTAGCGGACAGAGTCAATATGACCTCCCATTTCAGAAGGGCGGTATTGCCTAGCAGTCAGATTCAGTAGGGCTGCACTTTCTCAGGATTGTGTTGCCTAGTAGCCAGAATCAGTATAGCTGCCCCTTCCGTGGGGCTGCATGCTCTAGTGGCAAGTATGCTTGCCACCAAGTCGGCAGGGATTCTGCCTGTAATACTCTGACTCCACTCAGCACCATAACTGGTCTTCCTGAGCTAGTTCCTGATATTGGGGTCCCGGCGTCTCCGTGGGCTCTGGGCTCCTCGATCAGGGTGGCTCTCAACAGCTCTGCCACTCCTTGGGCATTCTCTGGAGCCTCAGCAAACCTGGCTCTTGATGTCTGAGACTTCTGCGGTTCCTGGACTGGAGCTTGCAGTGTGCGTTCTCTCTCTTCGCAGTCTGCACTGAATGAGCTGAGCTGCTCCCTTTTATACCTATTCTCCAGCTGGAGCATGCCCAGCAGCGCTGTGGGGGCATGGGCTCCTTGGCCCAGAGAGTGAAGATAACCCTCGCAGTATCAGTGCGGGGCAAGTGCTCCCCATCACATGGAGGATTCCTTGTCACATGTAGGAATAAAAGTACAAGAGGGTGGATCTAATGTTACTGCAGTACCTACTTCATAGAACAAGAATTACAGGTATTTCAAGTAACTTTCTTTCTTTCAACCTTCTTTACTCTGATTATTGCAGCTCCTGATTGGCTATGAGTCTGGAATAGTAGTATTATGGGACCTCAAGTCAAAGAAGGCAGATTACAGATACACACATGATGAGGTAATGACATTATTCTTCAGTTGACTGATTTTCAGTTGTGTTGCAATGTTTGTTTTTTTCCTATTTTGATTTAGTCATTAAATATTGGAAATGTTTTGTATGTTTGAACAATGATGTTTAGAAGCGAATATTATATTCCTCATCATTGTTTAATACCTGTGTAAGTGAATCTGTACAGTCTATTGCAAGGATACCATTTGCTTCTAAACATTTTGCTATATTAAAATCATTTTTTCTAAATAAGACATTTGTTATTAAATTCTTTTTTTTACTCTTTGCTGTGATTTGGTAAATACAACTCATGTTTAAAATGCTTAAAATACTTTCAGTTTCTTTAAATTTCCTGCAACTGAAAATTTTTATTTAGAAAAACAGGAAAAAAGCCTATAACACATAATTCTGTGCAATTGTGAAAATTTAAGATTATTATTTGTAAATTGTTTTTATATATTATTGTTATCTAAAATAAAATCCTTGTTAATCAATAGTGAATGGGGCCAATTTCAACAAAGATGGCACAGAGGTGTGAAGTACTCTTTCCTGTGTCAGCTAAGGCCATTGTACTCCAGGACACAAAGGAGTGTTTTTCTTCCATTCTCTGCTGCTGTTTGTGTCAGGGAGACTGTTTCAATATCCTTTACTTCTTCACAAAAATTAAACCAATGGAATCTTGTGAAGGGAGGTGCTGATTTTGTGCAGTTTAACGCCATCCTGGCAATGCTTACTTTTTGGACTGTGGCCTTGCATTTTTATATCTGCACAGGACCCATGTAGCACCATTCAAGTGGAGTTGTGACTGGTTTGCACAACCTGGTTGTGTAATTTTGGCCACTTGAGCCTGCCAGCACAATTTGTACTGATATAAGCAGGCAGAAAACTCGATCTATTGTATGTCTCCTGCGTGTACCAGTAAGTGTAAAACAACAGTCTTACATCTATCTCATGTTTAACTAAAAAGAGAAAAGCAGAGACAAATATTTATAGTTCTCAGATTTTCTTCTCCCAGATTCAGAAGAAGGGCCAGGCTCCAGTTATGTCTATACTGCAACTGGGAGGTGTGATTGCAGCACAGGTAGACATATGTAGGCTAGCTTTGATCTAACTGTATCTGGCTTTGAACTAAAAGCTAGTTTGAGTAATAGCAATGAAACCACAGCAGCACAGCTCATCCTCTCAAGTATGCATCCAGGGTTTGCGGCAAGCAAGGCTGTCACATTTTCACTGCTATTGTTACTTGAGGTAGCTTTGACCTAGTTAGATCTAACTAGCTTGGGTAGTCTACACATGCTGCAATCATACCTCCCAGTTGCAGTGTAGACATGCTCTCAGGCCTGCTGGGATGTACCATGGGGAAGCTAGGGTAATGCTTTCCCCTAAGATGCACTTCTGGTTTGGAGATGGGAGTTGTCAGGCAACAGATGGAAAAGCAAATCTGTCTTGGTCTTTGTCTATCTCACAGTCCTACTTGGCTGTAGAAAAGTGTGGGGGGGGGCGCTCATTTGGAACTCCACCTGAGATACTTTTCAGGTTTGGAAGGAGGCCTGGCCAGATTGCAGATAAAGAAGCAACCCAAGCTCCCATCTCTCATATAACATAGTGCTTCACATATTGTAAACACTGTAAATCAGTCCTGTGAAGGACTGTAGTTGATATTGAAATATTTATCCTATTTTATAGATGAGAAAACTGAGAGAAAGAGATAAATGACTTGCCCAAGTTCATATGGCTGTTGTTTTACAGGGCTGATACCGGAACTCAGGAGTTCCTGACTTCCAGTTATGCATTCATATTCCTAGAACACGGACTGCCTCTGGAGCTGCTAGTTAAGCTGTTAATTTGGACTTCTCATGAGCTAGTCATGACTAAAAAAACCTTAGTATCTTTCAGCTTTTACAAAAGTTGTGGTAGATATGTATTTTTAGCCTAGTGCTAAAATAAATGAGTCGAATTTACATGTGAATCTAAAATTTACATTCTAACAGCTTACTCATTTAAAATCACAGTATAAATCTGTAGGCATAAAAATATATTTCTACTCTTCATATTTTTTGTGTAAGAAAATCATGAAATAGAGAGAATTAAAAGTTTAAATTTACACTTTCACAATCTTTCTGTTTTGTCTGTTTTCTATACTGTGCATTACCACAAAGTAGAGAGGGACAGAAGAAATTGAAGACTTTGTATTGAGAGAGCACAATACATTTAAAAATATTCACTATAAAAAGAGGGAAAACAAATGTACAGTAAGGCAAGTGGAATTCCTTCCTCTACAAATGTTTCACCAAGGATTTTCTGTTAATTTAAATTAAATCACTTGTCCCTGTAGCACATTATGCTTGCTCAACTAGTGAACTTCCTGCATTGTTCACCGTTTGTAGGTCATGTGACTTAGTGTTTGACATGAATTGAGCCCAACTGAGAATCTAGCTTCAAGGCAAGCTATTAAGTGATTGATATGCATGTCTTGAGTGTATGTATAATTATTCTGTAAGGAGTCACAGGCCCCACCTAGCCGCGTAACCATTTTGCTCTTGATTCATTGTTTTTGGCATGTTTTAGGTTTTGTTCTATACTAAAATTTTTAATTTTTTTTTTGGTAAAATAGTGATTTTTTTTTAATCTGAGACTTCATATTGTAGCTTGGTACTTCAAACCAAAAAAGTATAATAGAAATAGTATTTTTTGTTAATGTGAACTAAAAAATTAATAAATAGAATATTGTTTTACTTGCCTATTGTCATAATCTAGTTAAGGGTTATCAACCTTTTTTCTTTCTGAGCCTCCCCTCCCAACAAGCTATAAAAAGTCCACCTTTGCCACAACTGTGTGTTCTGCATATAAAAGCCAGGGCCAGTGTTAGGGGGTAGCAAGCTGGGCAATTGCCTGGAGCCCCACGCCACGGTTCCACACAAAGCTAAGTTGCTCAGGCTTCGGCTTCAGCCCCAGATGGCAGGGCTCGTGATGCTGGGCTTCAGCCCTGTACAGCATCTTCAGCTTTTTTCCCTGGGGCCCTGCAAGACTAACCCTGGCCCTGCTTGGCAGACTTCCTGAAAACTGCTCGTGGCCCCCCAGGGACCCCGGACCCCTGGTTGAGAACCACTGATCTAGTTAATAGTGCAGGCTAAAAACAGTCCAGAATGCAGTTGCTTATGCGCTGAGAGGGCCAGTGCTTTGGGGAGAACTGTGATGCAGTGGATGTTTAAGATCTCTCTTCTACCATCAGGAACATGTAGGAAAGGCCCTTTTGTGAGTTAGGGTTGGGAGCAATCTGCAGGATAAAAAATCAGAAAATCGCTATAGTCTCTAGCCTTTTTTAGTTTAAATTCAGTGTAAAATATTTCCTTACTCTGCAGGCTCTCATTCCAATAATTTTATGCAGACAAGTGTAAACATTCATAACAGCTGAAGTACTATAACCAGTATTCACTTAGATGATAGATTAGATCCTGAAGTTCGGTATAGTATTGCCCAGAAGTGCCCATGTAGTAAAAAAGAAGAGTGTGGCTTTTAGGGTAGACTGTCTAACAATGACTTTTTAGGGGAAAATATTTAAAAATGACTGAACAAAAGTATTCTAGATCTTGGATCTACCTCAGCTGGGGGGGTGGGGGTGGTATCCATATGATCTCTTGAGGTCCCTTCCAGCCCTATATTTCTATAATTGTATGTACAGTATATCTTGATGTTTTAAAATAAATGGAGTAGTTTGTCTGGGTTGGTTTTGGGTCCATCCCAGCAAATGTTTCTTCCCCTCAGAAGAGGAAAAATATGTAACGTAGCAATTTGTTAGCTCATTCCTTGTTGTGCAATACTAGTTAGATACCTTTTCCTCCATGGACAAGGTGCTTATAGGTCATGTTTTCAGGACAGTGATTCCTTCAGCTTATAACTTGGGTTCAGTATTGCTAGTCAGATCCATTTGTTCTGTATTTGGGGAAAACTGAATATGCAAAAAAGAGAAATTAATGCTGTTTTGCATATTGCATCAACAAATTAGAACAATATGTAGAAGTGAACGGTGGAGAGGAAGCTCCTTTTGGTTGCTGCTGTCAGAGTAAGTTCAGTATTGTACTGGATTGATGATTTTTAGAGAAAATGTACAGGCGGATAAAAGATTCAAAAGGAAAATAACTGGATGATTTGATGTATCTTATATTGGTGTTGCATCTACAATTTTCTGAATTATTTTTGTGAACTATTTGAGTGTTTCTTTCCTATGCTTACTTTTCGTTTACTTTTTCAAAACCTCTGTTTTGAAGTTAGCTGCTAGAATAGGAAAATATTAACTCCAGCAAATGGCAAGTCATTGAGAGTGTAAATCTGGAACGTCACAATGTCATTTTGCTACTATTTTTCAAACCAACCATATGTAACACAGCATATATAAATGTGCTCTTGTTTGTGCTTTTAGTTAGTATGGCATTGTTTCTAATAAGGTCAATAATACGTTAATGTATGTGGCTGAAACTGTTTTTAATTTGACAATGTTGGCTTGTCAATGTTTATAAGCAGTCTCTTTAAAAAAACATAACTGCACCAAATCTGCTCAGTGCAACAATTGCAACAGTTTTAATCATGTGTAGATTGTGGGTCATATGTAACTTCTGTTGGTGTTTCTGCGGCTTTTACTGCCAAAACCAAAAGAATTTTATTAAAATGGTTAATTGTTTGTGACATTGGTAGTATGGGGATTTGGTGTTGGATAATAAACCAGCTTGTCCTACTTTTAATAGTGATTGAACAGTTAAGACACTTCCTGTGTGACAAATTATTTTATGTGGGGGTGACCAGATGTCCTGATTCTATAGGGACAGTCCTGATATGTGGGGCTTTTTCTTATATAGGCTCCTATTACCCCCCCACACCCCCATCCCGATTTTTCACACTTGCTGTCTGGTCAGCCTTGGCTTATATCTTAAACAGATTAAGTTTTTAGTGGCTCACTAGTAAAAAAACTGGATAGATTAATTTCCACATCCACAAAATTCCCACACTTTTGCCAAATAACTTGGTTTCCAAGGTTTGTCAGAACACCAAACGGTCTGCTTATTATTGAATCATTAGTAGTGTCTCTTTAGTTGAGCTTTTCGCTAAAAATTGTTTTTCTCACGGAAGTGACTGAATAGTCTCCACATTAACACAATACTGTTCTGAGGTCAACTGAGTTTTGTTTTTTTTATGGCAATTTTTGGATAAAATATTAGTTCTCTTTTCTGCAGAAAATAAGAACATATTATTAACTTTTAAAATTGGGTTTTGAGAAGTCTCACTTTCATTTGACCACTAAAGAACCACAGCCACCTCCAACTCAAAACTTAACATGCATGTACTTTATCATATCACCGACATATTTCACGTTATAAATTTTACAATTAGAAAGAACGTTATTCTTGTTGATTATTACCTTTTTTGTTGCTAAGATGTCAGTATGCACCATGTACTTAGGAGACAGGCTTGCAGCCTTACGAATGTATCTGCACATTCTCCATCTGGTGGAACTCTTTATATGTCTGCAAAAGCCTTCAAAGAAATAGGGGGAGGGGAGAATGTCTACAGGAATGATCCTGTATGACCACAGTTCATCATGTACTTTGTTAATCATACATTTATGTACTTTGTCTGTGTGAGCAATCTTTAGTCAGAATACCTATTCTGCCAAAGAAATGCAGACTACAGCTCAGTAGTAGACCCGAGGAACTATGGGAGCAAGGTTTTTGGGTTTGTTTTGGTTTTTTGCAGTCCCACTGTCGTCCACCAAAACAGCAATATTCACCCTCTCTTGTTCTTAAAACTCCATTAGAACAGTTATCATCTCACTTATAGCCATTTTGGAGCAGTTGTGGTGATAGCATATCAGTATTTGACTTTTGACACTGCACTTAAAGATGAATGACTGGTTTCCAGACAGAGACCTGCTTTTGAAGTTATATTGTATGCTGAGACACTGCCCAAGCACCCACGAGAGCACCAGTAATGAATATGAGGTGCATAACCTCTGTTTTAAGGTAGCATACTGTAAAAGACAGAATATTTTCCTTTTTTATGCCATCTTATGACCAGTGTCTCCAGCACATTAAGGAGGCAGAAACCTATCTTGGCTGTGTGATGTCACTAACGTGCCCCTTGGCTGTGCCCCAAAGCTGGAATTTGGCCTACAGCCAAAGGTTAGTGAATACCAGTGGGTGCTAGACCTTGAATAGCACTAACTGTACCGTTAACATTATCAGCAGATAATCTGTGGACTGAAGGAGAGTGGACTAAATTAGTCTTTCTCTTAGAGATCATCCCCTCAGCTCTATATAATAATTCATAATTGAGTCAATTCCTGGTACTAGTTGAAGCGATTCCTGGTAAATCTTGATTCTAAATATCTCAGTGCTGCTCTTCAGTCTCTAATGCTAAATATATGACACTTTCTATGAACTCTGCGTTCACTTGATGAAAACAAAAAGTCTTTGAATGATAATGCTTTGCACTTCCACCTGAGTCTGAGTTTCATAAATAATATTTGAATTAGGCTTCCTTGACCCCATGTAGCAACTAGGTAATATTATTATTCACTATTTATAGATCAGGAAACTGAAACTACTGAGATGTGACACAAGAAGAGCAGTGTTCAAGGAGGGAATAGAATCCTCTATCATGACTCCCAGTCCCCTGAAATAACTGTAAGACATTGCAGTTGTTTACTGTACTTTAAACTTTGAAAGAGTGACTAAGGCCTTGTCTACACTACAGCGTTTTGCTGACAAGTTATGCTGCTTTAATTAAACTGCTATTGCACACCCACACTATGCTCCTTATATTAGCAGAGTGAATCCACACTGCTCTTGCATCAACACAGAAAGCAGTGCACTGTGGATAGCTATCCCACTGTGCAACTGTGTTTTGGGAAGGGTTTGCAAATGCCTCATGGGGCAGGTACAGTCACAGGATGCAGGTTTCTCAATCCCATCATTCCATGGGCATCCGAGTAGATTGCCAGCTGCTTTTCAACTGAAGGTGGGGGGGAAGAGTGTTACAGGGAGAGTGTGGGGGGGGGGAGTAGAAATGTCCTCACAGAAACAGTATGAAGACATTCCCTCCCCCATCAGCCCCTGGCTCTGCATGGCACAGCAGTCTCCCCGTCCTCTCCCTGTGCAGCAGCAGCCTGCTCTGCCTGCCAATGGTTTTGTTGTGATTCCCTCTGAGATCTCCCACAGCCTCCTCAGTTGCTGGGAGTGGCATCCTCAGCAGCTCTGTAAGTTCTCCACCCTAAGGAATATCAAAGCTTCCCAGAGCTTTGAAAGGAGAGGGGTGCATGCCTACATAGCTAGACACAGGGCAGCTGAGTTCATCAGCCACCGCTTCGCTCCCTGGCTCTGCACAGAACAACAGTCCCCTCTTGCCTCCCTGCTCCACCCACCCCCTGCAGCAGCAGCTTGCCTGCCACTGTGTTCCTAGTGCCCGGAAGAGCAGGAGGATTCCACCTCAATGATTTGCTCTTTGCTGCCAGATGCTCAGGTGTCAGAACTTCCCGGAGCTTTGAAAGGGGAGGGGTGCATGCCTGCGGGGCAGCTGAGTTCAAAACAGTGAGCAGAGTGGTCACAGAGGGCATTGTAGGATACTGGGGGAGACCAGTTCTGGCAATAAAACAAACGACATCATCTACAATGATGCTTTGTTGCTTTAACTTTGCCACAAAAAGCTTTATGCCTCTCATCGAGGTGGTTTTATTTTGTTGGCTAAACAGCAGTGTTTGGCGGTCAAAAGTAACTTCTGTAGTGTGTACACCTCCACTGTTTTGTTTTGTTGGCAAAAGCTGCCTTTTGCTGCCAAAACTGTGTAGTGTAGACAAAGCTTAAGCATTCCAGTCAACAGTGAGAAATAGAGAACAGAATACTTAGCATTTAGGACACTAAGTTTGTCCTAGTAGTTTGAAAGTAGTCACTGAGTAAAATTGTGTAGGGGATGTTGAGTCAGTTATTCCGTCCTCTGCACTACCAGTTTTTACTTTGGAGGCAGTGAGGATGATTGTGCAGGTTTCCGCAGGCAGAAATAAAATAAGATTTAATGGATTCCTTTCATTTAACAGCAAAGGTACCTGAAATCTGCTAATGTAATCTTTGCCTTTACATTCTAACTACAGTCATGGACACCTAGAATTAAACCTGTTTGCCAGGGAATTCCCTTTCTTTGCAAGATGAAGTCCATAGAATGACACTCAATGTGTGTTTAAAAAAAACTGCTCCCTTCATGCAAGACAAGTTGGATTTTAAAACTGTAGTATTGTAAGAATAGTACATGATCCATCGTTTCTTTGACAGAGAATCATCTGAAGGAATACAAAATCTAGCATTCATATTTAACAGAGCTAGGGAAAAAACAGTTTGTCTGGAATATGATAGCTATAATGTTAGAGACCTGTAGTTATAAATTAACTTTTTAGAGCAGTTATTTATAATGCCTATCAAACCATCCTGTGCAGTAAGTTTCTTATTATTGTATTGCAAGATGTTTATGCACAGTGAAATGATAGAATGGAAAATGTTAGCTTTCTTTGTGTCTCCTTTGTGAGTTTCTTTGTATTGAAAGGCTCTGAAGATCAAATATAGCTGTTGTAATAAAAAAGCATTTTCATGCCTTATTTGTACAATATGAACATAGAATTAATTTTATGCTGTAAACATTCATTTTCTGCTGTTTTGTGGACATGAAAACAATAAAACAAAGACATTAGAGCATGACTTTTAACCACTTTTAAATAAATATTTGGAAATGTTGTAACTTTGTCATTTAAAATTGTAAGGTTTCAAATGGAAAAAATATTTTGCCTGCTCTGTTTTTAAACTAAACTTTAATAGCATTAACTCAGAAAATGTATTATAGATTACTATTTTTAGGTGCAGTCTTCTGATAAGTGGGTAAATATCAGAGCTTATCCCTGAGCTTTATAGAGGATATACCAAAATAGCCCAAGGGATTTCCATTTAGTCAACAAAGTAGCTACCAAGCAATTTGTTTATGACAAAAGAATGGATATGGACAGGAACCTTCCCCCTGCCACTTTCTCTCATGCACATAGTAATGGAAACAGTATTTTTAGAAAGGTCAGAAATGCTTGCAAGTTAGCCATACAAAAAGAGCTAAGAAGTAAATCTGTTTCTACCAAAGACAATGGAAGATTAGAGTATGGGACAGTGTTACCAGTTTGTTGTGCAATTCTTTATTGTGCACTTGGTACCTAGATGTCACATTGAGTGGTGCATTAGAAATACCTCGACAGGATACTATTGGCTTTTAAGTGCTTTCAGATATTGTTTACATTTTTATCAAATAGGAATTAATGGTTTTATTCCATCCTATCTCTCTTCCGCATCATGGCAGTTCTCTTTCCTTCTCGTACTACTTTGGAGAATTAGTGAAGGGAAAGGGCACTGGGTTCACCCTTTTGAACTAGTTCCCAAGCTGTGCTCAGTTTATACATTCTTGCAAGATCATAGAAATAGGGAAACAATGCTGCTTACCAGGAACAGCAGAAAATACTATTTTACACCATATGGAGAAAAGGTACTCATACACATAGAATTATGGAAATGTAGGATTGGAAGGGACCTCAAGAGGTCTTCTAGTCCAGTTCCTTGAATTCAAGGCAGGACTAAGTATTCTCTAGACCATCCCTGAGAAGTCTTTGATTTGTGAAGTCTGAACAGCACTCTTAAAAACAGACAAAGGCAAACATTGCTAATTTTTTAAAAAGGCTAAAGTTCCTAAACCAGATCTTCCCAGTAGTATGTAATTGCTACTTAATTGCACAGAAGAATTAATCATCAGTGTCAAATAGAAAGGAGAGAGGTAGAGATTTGGGTGGGGGCTAGTTCCTTTGGGATGTGGAAGAGATGAGATGGACCTCGTAGAATGGGGACAGAGGTTTGTGGTCTGAAATATTGCGGAAGAACAGAGGGAAATATAGGATGGCAAACACTGAGCTGAGAGAGGAAGTGAGAAGGAAGCCAAGGAACTGGCATCAGGACAAGAATGGATGGTGAAATAAAGAAAAGAGAGGACAGGATGGATATGAGGTAGAGACAGAGAGAGAAAATGGGAAAGGAAAGAGAACTTTCTGAAGCACAATGCTGTTCGGCGCTCCCAGCAGGCAATCTGCTTCTATCTAATGCCCAGTGCTGGGCTGTTTATATATGTCAAAATTGATTCATGAATACTTGTTGAAACTGAATAACTTTAATCATACTATTTTAATTTTGTTCAGTCCCCAGTTTTTTCCCCAAAATAATAGCACATGAGCATATGCCTTGCCTTAAAACAAATTTGAAAATATCCTGCTTTCTTGTACATTCGAACAAGAACTAGTGCCTTACTGTGTTGGGATAGAATCAAAGTGGATCACTCTTTTTGGTAAGAGCAGGTATGGGTAAAATAGCAGCTTCTACTGAAAAATGTTAATTTATAGAGATAGTGAATGACATTTCTGCATACTGTTTTAAAAATTGACTTCTATATAATATTACTTACATAAATTCATAAAGACCATTATTTAGATTGCAAATTGAAGCATTCAAAAGTCAGTGCCAAATTTAGTCATCCTGCCATCTTAAAACTCTGTGCCGGTTCTGGCTATGGAATGAGTACCATTAATGCCAGGCAGATTAGAGAAAGCACTGGAGTCACGTGAACAGTTCACCTTAGGAGAACTGAGATCTCCATGCCTCCTTCTGCCATCCACCCCTAGGATGGTCTGATCGCCTATCCAGGACCTACCACAGTGAAGTCACACTTCAACTCCTCATCCTATGGTTTACACACTCCCACTGGCTCCGATGGTACAGCCACTGGAACCAGGATCTGAATTATCATCTGAGGATTCCAATGGAGTACAAGGGCTGCCTATTCCCTACCGCCGCTCTGGGTATCCAAAGGGATCACCAGAGCACCCTCCTATCCAGCAGTAGGGAAGTCACTGATTTCCCGTACCATGGAGCCTTCCACAGCATCTGCTGGATCTGTCCTGCTGCCCCTATTGGGGATCCTGGCCTCAATACCCACCCTCGGAACCCGCCCATTCAGCAAGAGAGACTTCTCCACTATCCCTGCTTAGGGTGTCCTCAAACAGGTGCTCCGAACCAGTTATGGAGGATGAACCGCTCAGTCCGAGTCACTGAGTTGGTTGAAGAATGGCATCATTGATCGGTAGAGGTAGCGAGGAATAAAGGATGTCCTCTCCAGATGCTGCAGTGACTTCAGCTTCTCTTTCATCCCCAGATGACTTTCGGCAGTTCCAAGAACTTCTGCAAAGGATAGCAGACAACCTTTGTATTCTACTGGAGGAAGTACAAGAGAAGCAGCTCAGCTCCTGAAAATCCTTCATTCCTTGATACTGAGCAGGGTTGCTCTACTGATCAACTATGCCCATCTCCAAGCAGCTCAAACAGTGTCTTGGCCTAAGTGGTCCATCTTCCATAACTGGTTTGAAGCAGTTTGGCATACCCTGGCCACTTGCACGCCTACCCCCAAGGGGGCTGGAGAAGAGGAACTACATACCTCCTAAAGAGTCTGAGTTTCTTTTCTCTTACCCCCTCCCCACCACCCAATTCCTTTCTGGTGCAAGCAACAACAGAATGGTTCAGATAGCATCACCTGCTCTCCACCCTTTGACAGATAAGGAGGGCAAACGCGTAGACCTGCTGGGACACAAGGTCTTCTCGTCAACTAATCTCCAATTTCGAGCTACCAAGCCTTGTTGGTCAAACACGACTTTATCAACTATGGCAAATTGGGGAACTTTACTGAAAAAGCTGCCTCAGCAAGAGGGAGCCTGTTTCCAGTTTATCCTGGAGGAGGACAAGCTGATAGCGAGGACAGCACTTCAATCTGCTCTAGATGCAATGGATACTTCTTCATACTTTATGGCTACAGATATTGTCACACGGAGGGAATCATGGCTTCACTCATCCAGTTTCCCCTGGAAGGTGCAAAATACCATTGACGACCTCCCATTCGATGAGTTGCACCTGTTTAATCAGATCAACGATTTCTTCCACTCCCTCAGGGATTCCAGAGCCACACTTGGATTGCTGAGTACATATACAGCTGCCCACCCAAGTGGAAATTTTGCCACCCACCACCTACACAACGGTTCAGGACTCCTCAGTTCTTCCACCAAAGACCATGTGAACCATCTCACAACCACCAAAAGGCCCAATGATCCTGCCCTCCTAGCCTTCCTTTGCAGCCTTCATCATCACACATTCAAACATCTCAAAACTATATTTGAGTGCCATTAGAGAGCCATCAACCACTGTTCTTACTTGCCCCTTCAGGGGTTATCTCGCACTTTTTTTTTTAACCAGCTTAGAGAGAAATAATAATGGACAAGTGGGTCCTGGATGTCATCCGCTATGAATATACAATCACATTCATCACACTACCTCATCCACATCCACTTCCCTGATCCTTCTTCAGGGACCATTCTCATGACATCCTTGTCCTTACCACAAAGGGGAGCAATAGAGTATGTTCCTCTGAACTATCAAGGCAAAGGGTTCTATTCAACTTCCTGGTATCCAAGAAGAAAGGTAGATGGAGACCAGTCCTGGATCTCTGTCATGTCAACTTCTTCATCCACAAGCCTGAGTTTCATATGGTCACTTGAGCAGCCATCATACCATCACTAGTAAAAGGCATGTGGTTTCTGGCTCTCAATATGCAGGATGCCTATTTTCACAAAGGCATCCATCCAACCCACAGAAGATTCCTGAGATTCACAGTGGGTCCTCAGCACTTTCAATACAGGGTCCTACCATTTGGACTTACCATTGCTCCCCAGGTCTTCACCAATGTTTTCTCTGTTGTTGTAGAAGCCCATCTCTGGTGTTATGGGGCCCTTGTATTCTCTTATCTTGACAACTAGTTATTGGCAGTGTAATCCAGAGACATAGCTCAAATCTTGACCCCCATGTTGCTCCTTGCCTTCCTGGGAGTCCGCGTCAATGTAAAAATCAACTTTTGGTTTCCTCCATAGGGGCCTCCATCAACTTGATCACAACCGGAGCTTACCTACCAAGGGACAGATTCCAGGCTCTGCAGGAACTTGTTGCCCAGGTAGTCAGCAATCTGTCCCGGTCAAGATTTGCCTATTCCTCTTTGGTCACATGGCAGGCTGAACGTATATCACCACCTTCGCTCACCTCCACCTTCGCTGTCTACAAATGTGGCTCCAGAGAGTATAACCCACATGGCACACCATGGACCTTTATGTTGACAGTCCCCCTTGATGTGCTCTGTTCCGTCCATTGGTGGATGGACCAGCAGCAAGTTTGTGCTGGGATCTCCTTCCTCTCATCCTTCGTGGACAGGATGATCATCACAGACACATTCCTTGCAGGTGGGAAACGCACATTACTTTAGCAAGAAGGGTGGGTGAACTTGGGGCCATGATGGCAGACACCCTTTTCACCACATTCCATAAGGACGAAGTCTCCCTGCACCTACATCCCAAGCTTCTACTAAAAGTCATGTCCCAGTTTCATCATGAATTCGCTTCAACGCCTGTCTACAGTACACAGTTGTTCTCTATCCAAAACCAATGTAGCTGGCTTGTCTGTGTCGCCCATGCAGCTTCTGATGCATAGAAATGCTTCAGTGGTGGTGGTTGGGGAGTGGCTGAACTATCTGTTGTCTAGCAGTCCCCAGCTGGCATTTGGTTCCTAGTGAACTTTTTACCAACAGGCTGAAGTTAAAGCAGGCTTTAACCTGGTTTGAGACAGAAAATCAGGTGACTGTAACTGGTGGTTGGTTATCAGCTTCTCCTGCTCTTCCCTTGGGTGGCTGTGTGAAGGAAGGGAGCCATCCTTTTCTAAGTGCTCCCCTAGGCACATGCAAAGCCAGTTAGACTATGTCTACATTACAGCTGAGAGTGAGCCTCCAAGCACAGAGGCTCAAGCTAGCACACTAAAAATATCTATGGTGTGGCTATTGGAACTTGGACTGAAGCTTAGGCTCTCGGCTCTAGGGGGTTGGGTGGGTTTGCTCAGACTGCTTCTGGCTCATAGCAGAGTTACCAGGTGAGGCTACCAAAGGAGTGGTGGGAGGCAGTTGGGGAGGTTGCGCCCCTATCTCTTCACCTACCACAGTAGGATTAATTCAGACCTTTAATTTTAAAAGTTGTGGTGCTTGACTCAGGAAACACATTTTTAATTCATAATCAAATATACATTTTCGTTACAAGGTCTGGTCACCATTCAGGTGCCACATGTTGCATGCCACTGGACTAAGTTTTTTGAAGTTGCAAAATTTCCAGTATGTTACAGCTGTAGACTAAATAACATCATATTCCACAGAAAATGCCTACGATGTATAACTGCAACTGATGCCTAGGTTCTGTGGCAGGGGAGGGCCACATTGGGGTTGCAAAACTGTATGGAGGGCTGAGTAGGGAAGGCTGTGCCCCCCCCAACAGCCTGGCCCCCACCCGCGCCCTCCCAATTCCTGCCCCCCTCAGAACCCCCAACCCATCCAACCCCCCCTACTCCTTGTTCCCTAACCACCCCCCAGGACCCCACCCCCTATCCATCCCCCCCCATCCTCTGACGGCCGAACCCCTATCCACACCTCCACCCCCTGACAGATCCCCGGGACTCCCATGCCTATCCAACCCCCCCGTTCCTCATCCCCTGACTGCCCCCCAGAACCTCCGCCCCATCCCACCACCACCTGCTCCCTGCCCCCCAATTGTCCCCTGGGACTCACCGCCCCTTATCCAACACCCCAGCCCCCTTACCATGCTGCTCAGATCAGCATGTCTGGCAGCCGCGCCGCCCAGCCAGAGCCAGACACGCTGCCACGCTGCTCAGCAGGAGCACGCAACCCTGCCGCCCAGAGCACTGCCCACGTGGTGGCATAGCAATGGGGGAAGATATGACAATGACGGTGGGGCTGGGGACTAGCTTCCCTGGCCGGGAGCTCAAGGGCCGGACAGGACGGTCCCATGGGCCGTAGTTTGCCCACCTCCGTTCTATGGTGACTAGCGCCTTTAAAAAGATAAAATAGGTTGAAATCTACTTCGAATTTTCTGACCAAAAATACCCCAACTTTCTGAAACCCACCTGGAGACGCACTGAAGTTTTAAAGCCTGCTAGAGAATTGTGCTATAAATCAACTGAAGAGCTATACGTTTTTTGTGCTGTGTAAGTGCGTTGGTGAGTTTATAATTTTAGTTTATTTTTAACATCAAAGCAGCCATAAATAATTTTCCTATAGTCTTTTTAGACTGCAGCTGATCCTCTGTCATAAATGTCACTTCAGATTTTCATTTCTATTACAGAAGATTTGGACAAGCAATGCTAGTATAAAAATGGCATCAGCAGTCCAAATTGATGTGTATATTGTGATCCAGGTGATGATGAATGTTGGTCTGGTGCATCAGGGCAATTCCCAGTTTTCAGTTAACTAGGTTTTATGCCATTCGCAGTTTTGAAGCTCTTCATGATGTTAATTGACCACTAGGAGCTAGAAGTGTGACTGTATGTTACAGTTCTAATTGGCCTGGCAATATCAAGTAACAAGCAGTATCTAAGACGCACTAGCAGTTTGTTCCTAAAAGGTTATTCCACAAATAATTTTAGGCTCTTGACTTTGTTTCTCAAACTTCAAAGATTGTGGATTGTATAACACTATAATCTGAGGCTGTATAATACAGATTAGCATATCCTGTAAAGAGAAAAATATTGGGTATACATTTTTCAGAATGTGTTGAATTGTTTTAAAGGGATGTAAAACTGCCTTTTCTCAAGGCTTGGTACAACTCTGGTATACTGGTGTGCATAACTACATACTTCATAACCATTTGATATACACCTTTATATAGCTGAAGGTCTCATTATCACCTAAGTAACCAATAAGTTTCTGAAAACTATGTTAAAAAAATTGCCTTGTAATGTATGATTTGAATATATCTAATAGAAACTGCTGCACAGGTGTTAATGTTCAAATAATAAAGCTTAGTGTCTTATAACAGTACCAGGCATTATCTTCCAAATGTTTGCTTGAAAAGGGAGATTGATTCTCTTCAGACTTCTTATTGTAGCTTTTCGATTGGCAAATTGAATTTTCTTTAATTTTATGCAAACACTAATACTGCATAAGGATAATAATTTTTCTTATCAAAACTTTTTGACACGCAAACAATGTTGTAACCTCTGAAAAGGAGAAACGGCTCAAAGAAATACTGAATTGTAACAGAAGAATTAAACATGGATAATTCATACTTGTTTTGGTATTTCATACTTTAATACGTTATTTATTTAATACTTTATGTAACACTTTAATTTGGTGTTTGTGTAATCTTTTTTAAGAAGAGGGAATTGAGACCACACTAAGGCCTGGTCTACACTACAATGTAGCTCTCGTCAATGTAAGTTGCCCACGACACCGACCTAATAACCATGTCCGCGAGAGGTGTAGCACATAGGTTGATGTAGTTAGGTCGATTCTCTGTCCACGTACACACTGTGTTGCTTACATCGTCTATTGCTATTTTTTGACAGCCGGAGTCTCTCTGCCCCAGGGCTGACAGCCAGAGCCCTGAGCTGTCAGCCCCCCATAGTGCCCCACTTAAGTCAGTGCAAATGCTCCTGGTGAGGACATACACCACTGGCAGAAGGACTGTAGTGTGGACATGAACAGCCAATTTAATGACTGCGGTGGCTATAGTCAACCTAACTTAAGTCGACTTAATTTTGTAGTGTAGACATGCCCTATGTTGCTGTTTTCTGCTGAAAACTCAATTCTTTCTTTCTTCTTTTTTGCTTTACACAGGCTATTCACTCTGTTGCTTGGCACCATGAAGGAAAACAGTTCATTTGCAGCCATTCGGATGGTACCTTGACCATATGGAATATAAAATCCCCTGCCAAGCCACTTCAGACAATCACTCCACATGGTAAGAAAAGAATGAATACACACAATGTCTGGCAGTTCTTACACTGGCAATATGTCATTAAACCTTTCTATAAAATCCTGTTTTATTTAATTCTAGCAAAACTACTCCCTAACAAAGGGAATTTTTGCTAACAACTTCTGTAAAATCCAAGCTGTTGCTTACCATCTCAGGCCAATGGGGATGGCGAGAAGCAGCGCGGGCGAGGGATGTGTTGGCCGCGGCTTCCCGCCACCCCCATTGGCCTGGGATGGCGAACCGTGGTCAGTGGGAGACGCGGTTGGCCGAACCTGCCAACGCGGCAGATAAACTGGCCCGGGCTGCCAAAGTGCTTACCCTGGCAAGCTGCGTGCCAGAGGTTGCCGACCCCTGAAATACAGTATGTGACAATGTAATAAATTGTGTGCATATTTTAATTTGTAATTTATTTAAAAGAATAATTTCACATTACAGGATTTTTTTTCTGATGTTTAATCTGTGAAAATATATTTTTTTAGGAAAGCAGCTAAAAGATGGGAAGAAGCCAGAACCTTGCAAACCTATCCTAAAAGTGGAATACAAAACAGCTAGATCTGGGTAAGACATTCCTTATAAGTCAATTGACTCTTAACACTATATTTGTAGTCTTTGAGAATGTCTTTTGTATCTTCTCATTTGTGGGATATGTACCCAGTGTCACTGAGTTTGGGAACCTCTAGAGAGCAGTAGTGAGTGATGAACTGTAGTTGCCGTTGGGTAAAACATAGCTATTACTCTAAAATATATGTGCGACTAGAATAGGTAAAAACGACATGTTGATGAATGCTCCATATCTATATGCTCCTTCTTTAAAACCAAAGGGCTAGCAAAAATATAAAAAAGTGATAAAATAGTATTTGTTGCTGTTTTTAAATCTTCATCATTACATATCACCTTTTAGCAATATTAAGGAACAACTGATAAATTGGCAGCCCATTAAATAAATTTTCAGTTGTACTAAGTTTTTCGGGAAATCTGTTTCTTTGAAGAATTAAACTTACTTTATCTAGTAATGAGACCTATCAGTAATTTTTTTTTTGTGAAGCAATACGAGTTTGAAGTATGGCTGAATTCTTTTCATGTGCTGCAGTAATTTATGCAATCACTGTGCATAATTATGTATATTTGTGTATACATAATGAAGCTGTAATTCCAACAAGAGGCTTTGATGAAATTACTGCATATTAAGTAGCATGTTCTTGTCACTCAAACTTAATGGAAGACTTTCATCGTTTTATATACAATGTGGGGTTTCTTATTTACAGTTGCAAAGAATCCTGTGGCACCTTATAGACTAACAGATGTCTATAAGGTGCCACAGGATTCTTTGCTGCTTCTACAGAACCAGACTAACACGGCTACCCCTCTGATACTTATTTACAGTTGTAAATCATTTTGATATGCTTGGGCGAAAGTTGCTATTTAAAATCATAATATTCATGGAAATCCTTGGAACTATTTGCAGATGTTAAATTTTCAAATAATGTTCTCCATTTTTTCTGTTGATTTATTTATTGTACCTTCTATTACTTTTTGGCTTTCTGATAGTTTAACAAATGCTTCCATATATATATCGATATGCTTTGCAGTTAATTTTAATGGTTATATGAACCATTTTTCTTTCTCTAAAAGTCAGTTAAATGGAGGTTTAAGGTTTTGAAGCCAATTCCCAATTTTTTGAAAAGCTATGACCGAGTCAGAGAGAATTGTTCCATTGCACTGTTTGCTGAAGTCTACATCTGTCCAGGTATTTCCTTTCCACAATGAATAAAAACACTGAATAATCATGAAGTCACGATATGTTAAACTGACAACTCAACTGTTGTGTCCAAGCTTCTGACCCAAATTATGCTATAAATAACTGAAAAGCAGCCTCAAACATGCAGCAAGATAAAAATTCTACACTTTGAAGTGTTCACAGTGCAAACAGTCATTTAAAAAATGTAATTTGAAATCTCCACAACGTAAGGTTGTTTTTTTTGTTTGTTTGTTTTACAGCATGCAAACTTTAACTGATTTTTGACACGGTTTAAACAAAATAAGAGTTGCAATAAAACACGCTTAACTATGCACAACTTCTCTTGTTAGTACAGCTTTCCAACTGTATTAGTTTTTCCAAGATTATTTTGCCTTTTCCATGAATTTGTTTTGTTGTTGAGTCTTAATTTGTTCCCTACCCTTATTTATTACCTTAAAACTGTCCTTTTATGGTATTTTTCATGCTTGATGGTGCTCAGAACGCTGTCAAATTTATTATCATTTGAAAACAGGGTGGATTTGATTTAAATCAGCAGTCAGGAAGACTCGATTTAATCATGGATTTCTACATAAAAGTGCATTCTTGTTGGTTGTTACAACCTTAATACATATTCTTCACAACTCAGAGATAGATGTAGGTTTCATGTTTAGAAGGTACACACTATACATTTTTAAAGTGATTTATTTTGAAGACTTTTCAGATTAGTTTTACAGCTATATCAGAAAATGAAGGATCGTTTGGTATTTCATTTACCAAAGGTAATTAAAGCATATGTTTATGAAGTCATTGGGAGGTGAACTATCTCCGATTCAGCAGGTTAATCATTAATATTTGGAGGATTTTCTTGCCATGCTGTATTAGGAGGAGAACATCACCAGACAGACATTTAAATTGTTTTAGTTAACTAAAATAACAGTGTTATATATTCTGAATTTTTTTCTTCAACAGCAAACATATAATATTTTAACAAAACAAGCATTTAAATTTAGTTAAACATTCAAGTTTTTTAAAATTAGGTTTGTTTTGTTAATTGTTTTTAACTAAAATAGTTAAATGAAATATATTTTTAAAAAAAATTGAATAGACTCTGTCAGCCAAGTCAATATGAGAAACTTAAAATATTGGCTTCTGCAGCTAACTCAGTTGTCTTCACCTTCATTTTCCTGTTTGTTCATATTCTGGAAAATATAAACAAGCTTTTCTGCTTTATCAGGTCCCAAATTAATTCTCAATTTGGAATGAATTAGTCCAAAGGAAGAAAATATTCTTTATACACCGGCAGAAGAAGCTACTGCTGTTAAAAGTGAGGTTATCATTTCAACAGTCTCTGAATCCAAGTGCTTAAGTGACTTCTACCAGTTCACTGGTGTGACTTTCTTTAAAACATCATCAAGCAAACATATATTTCTTGAATGGTTCACCCTTAGCTCTGAAGTTTTATAGTTGGCATTATGGAGGGATGATTGTTGGATGTCCATGTCATAGGCAATTCCTCTTCTTCAGCAGCTAAGGTTTGACCCCAGTACCAAGTATTGAGAATATTTGCAAGAAAATGAGCTGGAGATAGTGCTTGTCCCATTCGTTCTCTTAATGCTTGTAATTTAACTCTGTCAGTCCACTACTGAGTGCCATTGTAGGCTTGTGGGAGAGTTAGCTTGGTTCCTCCCACTTTTTTTCAGAGTAGCTGCTGCAGAGTGGTTGTTATGGAAGTATTTTGCAATTTCAACAACATTAGCCTTTATTTCTGGAACACTGAAGTCTTTGGCTAGGAGGTGCATCAAATGAGCACTGCAACCGTATGTTATAAGCTTGGGACTCTCTATTAGCTCTCTTCTAAATAATTTCTTCTCATCTTGGATACATTTGAAGCATTGTCTGTGACCAAGCTGCATACTAGACATTTGAATTTTTTCCCACAGTTTGTTATAGCTTTTACTTCTACTTCTTGTAAGTATTCTGCTGAGTATGTATCGGTTGTTTCTGTAAGGAAGACATTCCTTTCTTCTGTTGTCACACAGGCACATACAACAGGATCATTGTGGACATTGCTCGACCCATCAAGATTCAGGTTAACAATTTTACCCTCTAGACCTTTTGCACACTGCTCAATTTCTCTTTCATAGACTTTATCCAGCAATTTGCCTGCGACATCTTCTCTGTTGGGTGGACTGTATCCTGGTCTTAACTGAACCACGTTAATGAAGTGTGGGGTTCTCAGTCATACGGAAAGGAGAGTTCGTCACATAAACAAAGCGGGCAATTTTTTCATCAATTACCTCTTTTTGTAATCTGCTGGTTCTTATCACAAACTTATCTGTGGTTGTTTCTGGATGATGGAGATATTTTTTTTCTTTTGGCTACAGGTGGAATACTGTGGCTATGTGACATACATGATGTGACTGAAACACTATTATTGGCAGATAACTCTGAAACTATAGAAAATAATGGTGATCTTGAAGGTGGATAGTGTTCAGAATCCAGTATGCTGAGGATGGATTCTCCTAAACAAAATAAGTCAATGCAGTTATTTAATTATTATTACCATACTCATTTAGTATTACTCATTGTATTTGCTGACACTCAGTACTACTTTAAAGGTGAAATTGTAAAAGGAAGATCTGTCTATTTCAGCTATTTATTTTTTTATCACAACTGAATGTAAAATGATAGTACCATAGAGTAACTACTATATTTTTTGCTCAAACATGAGAATTCGAGAATAGTCCAGAAGAATGAAGCATGAAATAAAAAAAGTTTACCAACCTGAAGATCCTGCATGTTCAGACATGTTCCTTTCATCATCTTCAATGCAGCTTCCTCCTGAGAAGGAACACTTCTCATGATGTTTCATTCAGGCAACTAGGCCATTTTTTGGTTGCACTGTTTGCATTTTGCCTGCATGCCTGTCTTACCCACAGGTAGAGGAACTTCATTAAAATATTCCCAAACTGGGTATCTTTTACAGCCTGCTGCCATTATAGGTTTTCCCTTCTAGTGAGAGAATGGTATGGTAGATCTCAAATCAATGAGGTCCGAAAGACCTCAAGACTTCTAGAATATGCTGCTCAAACAGTTTCACTTTTGTTTCTACTGCCTGTTCCTTCCTTCGCACATTTATCTCCAGACTTCTTCTCCTTGTCCAGATCTATTCCGCCCCCAACCATGTTCTATTCATTGAACTTTTTGAAACTTTGCACTTTTAGAGAGGGGTAAGGGTTTCACTCTGTGTACATAAATTTGCAGAGGGACAATAGGGTTGTCTATTATTTATTTAAAAACATTTTTGCTATTAACAAGCATATTATCTCTGGAGACACAAATCCAGAGTTTGAGAACTGCAAAACCAAGCATCTCTGATGGTATCTTCTAGATCAGGGGTTCCCAAACTTGGTTTGTGGCTTCTTCAGGGTAAGCCCCTGGCAGGTCGTGAGATGCTTTGTTTACCAGAGTGTATGCAGATACGGCTGCTTGTTGCTCCCAGTGGTTGCTGTTCAGGTAAACAAAACATCTCGCGGCCCGCCAGGGGCTTACCCTGAACAAGCCGCGAGCCAGGTTTGGGAACACCTATTCTAGACTGAGCACCAAGTCCCATTGGGTAGATAGAAAGATTAACCTAAATAATCTACACAGAAGCCCCTGGAATCCCGTAAGATTGGGTCCTTAATCCATGAACTATTGGAACTCATTTATAAAACTTTTCTTAAACATTACATGAATATATTGTCTCATAGTATAGAATTAGAATTTATAATCCCTATTCCATGATGAGAGATCTTTGAACTATAATGTATCTTAATTAAAATTATTTTTAGATAGGTTTTTCCCTCAAAAAGCACTTTATGAAAAACGATTTTTTTATATATATTTTTTTAATCCATTGATTTTTATCCACCCGGTTTGAAAATGTCACTAATGTGACAACACTATCTTCCATATTGATAATAGAGAAGTTTAAATAAAGCAAGGCCTAACACTAATCTCTGAAACAACAGTTCACTGGACACTGTAGTTTAGCAAATTGCTGTTTCCAGTTCCAGTTGTCTTAACTGAAAAATCTTGCTTTAAAAATTACTTATTCATACTTATGTCACATTCCCTTTGCTTTTGATTAGAATATTCTGTCATGTTCATAGAATCATAGAAGATTAGGGCTGGAAGAGACCTCAGGAGGTCATCTAGTCTAACCCCCTGCTCAAAGCAGGACCAACACCAACTAAATCATCCCAGCCAGGGCTTTGTCAAACCGGGCCTTAAAAACCTCTAAGGATGGAGATTCCACCATCTCCCTCGGTAACCCATTCCAGTGCTTCACCACCCTTCTAGTGAAAATGTTTCCAAATATCCAACCTAGATCTCCCCCACTGCAACTTGAGACCATTGCTCCTTGTTCTGTCATCTGCCACCACTGAGAACAGCTGAGCTCCATCCTCTTTGGAACCCCTTTCAGGTAGTTGAAGGCTACTATCAAATCCTACCTTACTCTTCTCGTCTGCAGACTAAACAAGCCCAGTTCCCTCAGCCTTTCCTTGTAAGTCATGTGGCCCAGCCCCCTGATCATTTTTGTTGCCCTCCGCTGGACTCTCTCCAGTTTGCAGTTAGTTGCTTTTATAAACCTTTTGGTCTGTTGCTCATGATTTCATTTTCTGCAGATCAGATTCTGATCCCTTTCCTTAGTTGAGTAGTACCTTATCCCACAAGTAGCCATATTAACTTCAGAGCTTAGTTATTTTTTTTAATATTTGTTCTTTAGTTCAGTAGGTATTGAAGATAGCCTTAGTGGATGGTAATTACCATCTTTTTTTTAAACAAGTACTATATTTTTCTCATCTTTTCAACATCAGGTTCACTATGATCTTTCAAAAGAATTGCCATTGGCTCAATACATTTATTCATTTTGTTATAGACCCTGGAATATATATTGGGACTTGCTGATTTTTACATGGCTTTTTTTTTTTAAAGTATTCTCTTATCGGCTGTCTATGTCAAGCCTTATATTGGGGCAAGCTTTTCATTCGCTCCTAACTGTCCATACCTTCCTTCATTGCTCCGTTTGATTTCAAAAGCCTTTTAAAAATATAGTTCATTAGCTAAACTAATTCAGAATCACTGACTTAATCTTTATTCATTTCTTATTGAGTCGTGTGACTGGGTGACTATACCTGCAATAATATCTGACAAGCAGGGGCTTAAAACATAGCTCCATACAGCCAGACTACCCTGCCTTCCCTTCAGGGTTTGTCTGTGCAGGGATTTTTCAGACCCGTGATTTCCAACAGGTGGTTTTCACTGTTGGTGTTTGTGAAAGCTATAGTGTTCAAAAGGTGCATCCTGGTCCAGGTATAGCTACCACTATGAAATCTACTTCTATTGACATGATGGTAAAATTGCCTGAGCCTGTCTACACTGTAGCCTCCATTAGTGGAGCTGCATGCGTTAGGAATTAGAGATCCAAACTCTTAGTCTAGTCACAAACTAAGATTGCTGAGAGAATTCTGGCTGCAATCAGCCAGCTATCATGGCTAACTGCCCAGCAGGAGTTCTTGGTAAAATTAATGTGTTCCATTGGCATCTTGCTCTGGATTACCCAGAAGTTCTGATTATATAGGAGCGGCAGGAGTAGTAGTCAGAAGGCCTGCAGAAATGTAGAAGTTAGTGATCTCCCAGTCTAGCTGAAGGAACTCTATTTGATGCTCTAGAATGGGGGAAACTTAGAGGTTCTTTTCATTCCACTTTAAATGATTCATTAAGTAATAAACTGTGTCAACCAGTATCTGTATTGAAATTCTGTTGTGCAGGCTCCTTTACTAGTCATCACACTGATCTGCTTGTCTCTCTTATATAGTAATAAGCTATGAGAATGTTCAGTAGGTTATTGGAGCACTCCTTAGGATCTTGTAACTTCAACCACCAGAGAAATGCAGGAATAGCCTACTAATGCACATCCCACTGTAGCTTACAGTTGTTACTGTGGTTGTGTGCATGTATGTGTAGAGTAACCTATAGAGATGTTACAATATCCAGGTACAATATACATGTAGAGAATTCGGCATGTAAATCTGGGCTTAACTCAACTTTCCTTTTCACTTTTCCATTCACCTTTAAACTCTCAGGAGCTATGTTTGGTTCTACAAAATACAAAAATTCAGTTCTTCGAGTGATTGCTCATATCCATTCCAGTTAGGTGTGTGCGCACCGCGTGCACGTTCGTCGGAAGATTTTTACCCTAGCAACCCCAGTGGGTTGGCTGAGCGCCCCCTGGAGTGGCGCCATAACGGCACTGCATATATACCTCAGCTGACCCACCCGACCCTCAGTTCCTTCTTACCACCCGTGTCGGTCGTTGGAACAGTGGAGTGCAGCTTGCCTGTCCTCCGCTTCCCTAGCTTCCTCATAGTTCTTTTCTCTAAAAAATTGTACATAGTTGATATCTTCATTGTAGGTTTTCTTGTTTTTGATAGTTTAATCAGTTTACTGTTAGATAGTTAGCGGGTTCAGGGATTAGCCCCCACCCGGGACCGGAGTATATGCCCGGCTCCCCGGGTTTCAAGCCGTGTTCGGCCTGCCTCATAGCTCTTGTTTGAAGTGCCTGGGAGAGTCGCACTAAGTGCCCAATTTGCAAGGCTTTCAAGCCTCGCACAAAGAGGGAAAGAGACATTAGGCTTAAACAACTCCTCATGGAGGCAGCCTTAACCCCTCCGGCCGCGGCACTGCCTGCTGTCCCTCTGGACTCTCGCAGCGCCGCCACGGCGCTGGGCCACTCTACCGTGCAACCGAAAGTGCCATCAGCACCGAAACCCGCCCAGAGACGCTCTCTCTCGCCAAAGGCGAAGAAGGGGAAGACCGCTGCCTCTTCGGCACCGCCTGCTCCGAAGCACCAGAGTGCGCCCTGTCCAGACCGCCCGGCACCGGTTCCTCTGCCACAGACGCTTCTGCCGGCACCGGCGACTCCGGCCCCTCAGAGGCCGTCGAGCCCGGCACCTGTGACCTCCCCGGCTCCGGCCGCGGTAGAGATGCCACTGCCGTCGACTCCGGAGACCTTTTGAGGCGGCGCGGGACCTCATCGCATTGACAGACCCGGCTGTGCCGCCGGCTGTGCCGCCGCCCCTGGCTCCGCCGGTGCGGGCGCCCCGTTCCATGGGCAAGCCGTCAATGCTCAAGCCGCCTACCGGCACCGAATCCGACCGGCACCGCTCCCGTTCCCGTTCTTGCCAGCACTCATGCTCTCGACGCCGATCTCGATCTGGGCACCGATTGCAACGCCGCTCGCAGTCCCGGCACCGCTCGACTACGCGGCACCGGTCAGACTCGCGGCACCAGTTATTCTCCCGCTCTCCGACTTGTCATTCCCGGCACTGTTCAGGATCTCAGTACCGCTACGGCCGCCGCTACTCGCGAAGCCGCTCCCAGCACCGAACATGGAGATCCCAGTGGACCTCCCGGCACCGCGCCGGTCGCAGGTCCCGCTCTCGCTATCGGGATGCCTCCCGGCACCGGTCGCCGCAGAGGCGGGAAATGCGATCCGTGGGCACTTCGGCACAAGGGTTATCTGCTCCGCCCTGGCCCTCCCGGCACGCCTCAGCCTCTTCACAAGCCGAAAGTTACTACGTCGACGAACATGACCCTCAGGTCCCTTCGGGAGTTTTTCAGCAGTCCCATTATGCGGACCAGGACCCTCATCACTGGGGTTATTGGACCCCTTGGGCCTACCACCAAGCCCAAGGCGCTCCTGTGCCCACCACGCGCACCGTACCACACGAGTCCCGCATCCCGGAGGCTACAATAAGCCGCCCCCCAGTTGACACTGAGGTACCATCGTGTGCGGAGGAAGGTAATCAGCCTGCCCACGAACCTCTGGAACAGGAACCTTCCCAGGTCCCAGACGCTGACCGGGACACCATCATGCCCGGGATTTCTTCTTCTTCCTCTTCCCCAGATGAGGCGGTGGCGGGGTCGTCATCTGCAGGTCCCCCACCAATTGACTTACGGGCACACCAAGAGCTCCTTCGCAGGGTGGCACTGCGAATGGACCTGCAGGCGGAGGAGGTATCGGAAGTGGACGATCCGATAGTGACTATTTTGTCAGCAGACGCCCCTACCCGCATAGCCCTGCCCTTCATTAAGACTATCCAGGCGACTGCTGAAAACCTATGGCAGACTCCGTCCTCTATTGCGCCCACAGCAAGGGGTGTGGAACGCAAGTACATGGTCCCTTCCAAGGGATATGAATATCTGTATGTACACCCTATCCCCTAGTCATTGGTGGTGCAGTCTGTCAATGATAAAGAGCATCACGGCCAGCAAGGCCCGGCTCCTAAATCAAAGGACGCCAGACTAATGGACTTGCTTGGTCGCAAGGTCTACTCTGCTGGTGCCCTGCAGATCCGAGTGGCTAACCAGCAGGCCTTGCTAAGCCGTTACGGGCATGACACTTGGGGGCTGAGGTAGAGAAGTACAAAGAGCTCCTACCTCAGGATTCCCGACAGGAGTTCACGGCCTTCGTAGAGGAAGGTAAAAAGGTAGCGTGCACCTCGTTACAAGCCTCCTTAGACGCAGCTGACTCGGGGGCACGTACTATAGCCTCGGGCGTTACCATGCGCCGGATCTCTTGGCTCCAGAGTTCGACGCTCCCTCCTGAAGTTCAGTACACCATTCAGGACCTTCCTTTTGATTCCAAGGCTCTCTTCTCCGAAAAGACGGACTCCAGACTCCAGAACCTAAAAGACAACAGGGTCATCATCTGTACTTTGGGGATGCATACCCCTGCTACCCAGAGGTGTCCGTTCCACCCCCAGTTTAACCGCCCTTACTATATGCCTCACTACAGGCAGGACTCTGGTCGGCGACGGGGTCGTGGGGGACGTAGACGACAGCTTGGCAACCAACCGTCCCAGGGGTGAACCCCCTCTAAACCACCAGGGCCTAAACCATCCTTTTGAAGATGCGCCCGGGGACGGCATACCAGATCTTTCTCCAGATCCCTCCCTGCCTTTTTCCAACCGCCTTTCCTATTTCCTCCCGGCGTGGGCCCGGCTGACCACCGATGCCTGGGTCCTACACACCGTGGAACGTGGTTACCAACTACAATTCGTTTCACCCCCACCTTTCCACCCTCCTTCCCGGTCCCTCTTCAGGGACCCCTCTCACGAGCAACTCCTCTTACAAGAGGTGCATTCGCTCCTAGCCATCGGAGCGGTCGAGAAGGTTCCGGACAGGGAGAGGGGCAAGGGGTTTTACTCCCGTTATTTTTTGACCCCCAAGTCCAAAGGGGGCCTCCGACCCATCCTCGACCTGCGGGACCTCAACACATACATGCTGAAGTTGAAGTTCCGCATGGTATCCCTCAGGACAATTATCCCTACTTTGGATCCGGGAGACTGGTATGCCGCCCTCAATATGAAGGACGCTTATTTTCATATCGCCATCTTTCCGCCGCACAGACGCTTCCTCCGCTTCATGATCGCTCACCTTCACTTCCAGTTTGCGGTCCTCCCCTTCGGCCTATCCACGGCCCCAAGGGTGTTCACAAAGTGCATGGCCGTTGTCGCCGCCCACCTGCAACTACGTCCACATCCGGCATTTCTCCCAAAGGTAGTGTCCGCGTTCCACAATAACCAGGACATCTTCCTTCCAGTTTTCTTTCCAAAGCCTCACGCATCCTCGCGAGAGCAACGACTTCACTCCCTTGATGTTCGTAGGGCGTTGGCTTTCTATGTTGATTGGACAAGACCGTTCCACAAATCCCCGCAACTGTTTGTGGCAATTGCAGACCGGATGTGAGGTCTTCCTGTCTCGTCACAGCGAATCTCCTCCTGGCTCAGAGTGCATACGCACCTGTTATAGCTTGGCTAATGTCCCTTTGGGCCATCTCACTGCCCACTCTACCAGGGCCCAGGCGTCCTCCGCTGCCTTTCTGGCGCAAGTACCGTTACAAGAGATATGCCGAGCGGCGACCTGGTCATCGATTCATACTTTCGTCTCGCACTATGCCCTGGTCCAACAGTCGAGAGATGACACAGCCTTTGGCTCTGCGGTCCTGCATTCCGCCACGTCTCACTCCGACCCCACCGCCTAGGTAAGGCTTGTGAATCACCTAACTGGATGGATATGAGCAATCACTTGAAAAAGAAAAAACGGTTACTTACCTTTGTAACTGTTGTTCTTCGAGATGTGTTGCTCATATCCATTCCACACCAACCCTCCTTCCCCACTGTCGGAGTAGCCGGCAAGAAGGAACTGAGGGTCGGGTGGGTCGTCTGAGGTACATATGCGGTGCCGTTATGGCGCCACTCCAGGGGGCGCTCAGCCGACCCACTGGGGTTGCTAGGGTAAAAATCTTCCGACGAACGTGCACGCGGCGCGCACACACCTAACTGGAATGGATATGAGCAACACATCTCGAAGAACAACAGTTACAAAGGTAAGTAACCGTTTTTTCCTTCCATGAACATATAATTTAAGATTAGAAGACTAGGGAAGTACAGAGGTTGAGATAACTTAAGTTTAGTTTTTTGCCACCATTTGATCATTGCAAAAGTGTGTTTTAGGAGGGATTTAAATGAGGGCCTTCCATCCACATTTTTTATACCCTCTTCAGCAAAAAAAAAAATGATTGAAAATATTTCCAAGACTGAAAAGTGAATTATACAGTGGTAATGGCCTGACACCGCACAGAGTCCAATCCTTCACTCATCTACATGTTCAATGGGGTTTTGACCCAAGTCTTTGATTTCCTTATTTTTGTAGTGGGCTTACCCATTATGGATTTACTAAACCGCAGCAGAAACACCCTGTAGGTTTGGGCTACTCTGAGGTCTGTCATACTGTATTCTTGTTCCAAACTGCATGATATAGTCTAGATTCCTTTTTAATAGTTTCCATTAAATTTTTAAGTATATTGTATAATTCCATAGGTTTATATAGTGATTTATAGCAAAAGATGCCAAAATCGTTTGTAAGATTAAATGTGTACATTTATAAGGATCTCTTCAACTGTCTCTGAAATAGAACTGCTTCTGAGCTAAACCACAAATTTCTAACAGCACCCAGTAATCCTGCATAGCAGCGATTCCACAAAGTGAAAAACTTATTTCTAATTGAAACTACAAGAGAAAATTAGGTAGGCAGAATGTAATTACCCAACCTGGTTCGCAGTCGTCTAAAATAATTTCCAAAATGGTTCATAAAAGGTTGTTTACAGCAATCATGCATCTCAATTATGTAATCATGCATTCTGATTTTTATAGTATTGAATATCTCAATTTCATCTTATTCAAAGTGCATAATTAGCAAACATAATTATATTACACTGTTATTTCAATATTAGGGCCTACTGATAGTAGTAAACTTTGATTTATTTCATTCACCAAAACATGCAAAGTAACGCAAAACAAACCTGGAATAGTCTTACTTTTGACACAATTCTTTTTCTAACCTCAACACTGTTGCAACATATTTTATGTTGTGACTCCCTTTTTCTCATATTGGAGCTACTATGTCATCCTTTCCAAATGACATTTAAATACCTTAAATCCATTGCTTCCCCCCCCCCCCTTCTGGTTGAGTCAATTGTGGGATAGAAATATATTTGATAGATTCCCTGGATACTGTTGTCAACTGTACAGTTGTTTTGGTTTACAAGAAACACTGCCAAGTACAGCCCAGTTACCCTCAAATTTACCTCGAAGTGAAATCTGCAGAAACTATAGGTACCAACATGCAACATTCATTATAATATGATAGGTTATGCCTCTCAAATCAAGATATATTATTGTATGTTGATGTATGTAGTCTCTGTGGATAGCAGTACAACAGTAAAATGTCCATTTGAAATTGGTAATTTTCACCAAAACCAATTAATATGATGAAGTTTCTTGACTGTACAAATTTTTTTTCATTTCCTTTTTAGCGGTCTACACTAGCACTTTTCTCAGTCAGGGGGTTGAAAAAAACACCCCCCCACTGACATAAGTTTCAGTGACAGAAGCGCCGGTGTGGACAGGGCTATGTCATCAGGAGACGCTCCCATCGCCATAGAGTGGCTACACGGAAGACCTTACAGTGGCGCAGCTCCAGCAGTACAGCTGTGCTGCTGTAAGGTTTGTAGTATAGACGTAGTCTAACACAGGTAAATATTCATATGCATAGCAGAAGTTGTCAGGCTCATACACAAACTCAGAACCTCCCTGTTGTGCCAGCTACACAAGCTCACAGTGAGATATCCACTTACCAAGCAACTACCACATTTTGAACCAGCTTCAGTTTCTGGATGGCTTTAAGGTGTAGCCTCACATAGAGCACATTGCATTAGTTTTGTCACCTCAAAATTAAATTATGGATGACAGTAGTAGGGTCCCTATCCACAAGGAGTGGTTACGTCCTTGCCCTCTGCAGGTATGATGCTGCAGAATTAATATGGTGGCTAGTGATACCAAATCTTCTAGTAGCACCTGAGAGCCCAATGTAAGGGAGAGCTCTCACTATTAATACAAAAATATTAATAAAATTAACTTTTTAAATCTTAGGTTATTAAATTTGCCTTTACGGGGGTTAAGATATATTTATCATTGCTATCTTAGCTATGGGGCTTGGAAAAAAGTACCTCACATGCATATCTTGTTTGTTTTAATTATATGAAATATTCAAGATAACCAGAAGAATTCCAGGAGGCTTCTGCTTTCTGTCACCCTGGGGACAAGCAACTGTTAGGAATAAAACCCCTCTTTAGCCATAAAACGGTGTTTATTACCCCTACGAGTGTTATACAAATTCAGAAAAGCTGCATTTTAAACTTTAACTCGCCTTAACTTCATACTGTGTTCTTTTATGCTATGTTTAAAAGATGTATTGGGTATTGAAATTTGTGCATTTGAAATTTCCAATGACGGAGATTCCATACCATCTCTAGACAATTTATTCCAGTGCTTAACCACCCTGATGATTAGGAAGTTTTTCCTCATGTCCAACCTAAACCACTCTTGCTGCACTTTAAGCCTGATATGTCTCATCCTATCCTCAGAGGTTAAAAAGGACATTTTTACTCCCTCCTCCTTGTAACAACCTTTTACTGAAAACTATGTCCCCTCTGTCCTCTCTTCTCCAGCTTAAACAATTTTAGCAATAAAATTGTTCAATCTTCCCTCATAGGTCACATTTTCTAGATCTTTAGTTATTTCTGTTGCTCTTCTCTAGACTTCTTCCAATTTGTCCACATTTTTCCTGAAATGTGACGCATCCAGAACTGGGCACAATACTCCAGTCCAGGCCTAATCAGCCTGGAGTAGAGTGGAAGAATTACTTCTCATGTCTTGCTTACAACACTCCTGCTAATACATCCCAGAATGGTGTTTGCCTTTTTTTTTTCCTTCTCAAAATAGTGTCACACTGTTGACTCTTATTTAGCTTGTGATCCACTGTGACCCTCAGATCGCTTTCTGCAGTACTCCTCCCTGGGCAGTCATTTCCAATTTTGTATGTGTGCAACTGATTTCTTCCTTCCTCAGTGGAGTCCTTTGTATTTGTCCTTATTGAATTTCATCCTATTTACTTCAGACCATTTCTCCAGTTTGTCCAGATCATTTTGAATTTTAATGCTGTCCTCCAAAGCACTTACAACCCCTCCCAGCTTGGTATCATCTGCAAACTTTATAAGGGTACTCTCTATGCCATTATCTAAATCATTGCTGAAGATATTGAACAGAACCGGATCCAGAACTGATCCCTGTGGGACCCCACTTGATACCCCCTTCCAGCTTGACTGTGAACCACTGACTCTCTGGGAACAGTTTTTTCCAACCAGTTATGACCCACCTTATAGTAGCTCTGTCTAGGTTGTATTTCAATAGTTTTTTTTTTTATGAGAAGGTCATGCAAGAGAGTATCAAAAGCCTTACTAAATCAAGATATACCACATCTACTGTTTTCCACCCATCCCCAAGGCTTATTATTCTGTCAAAGAAAGCTATTAGGTTGGTTTGACACTATTTTTCTTGACAAATTCATGCTGTTACTTATCACCTGATTATCTTCTAAGTGTTTGCAAATTAATTGCTTAATTACTTGCTCCATTATCTTTCCGGATACTGAAGTTAAACTACTGGTCTGTAATTCCTCGGGTTGTCCTTATTTCCCTTTTAATAAATTGGCACTATATTTACCCCTTTCCAGTCCTCTGGAATCTCTCTGATCTTCCATGACTTTTCAAAGATAATTGCTAATGGCTCAGATATCTCCTAAATCAGCTCCTTGAGTATTCTAGGATATATTTTGTCAGGCCCTGGTGTTATCAGAGCAATAAATCTATGCAGTAAATTGGGCTATGCCCACCCCACCCCTTTGTCAAAGAAAACCATCTACTCTTAAATGGCATTTCTCAAAACTTTAAGGACACAAATGTAGAATGTTTATATTAATAGGGAATTAATTAATTAAGCTCATGCTTAAACAACTCCCTCACCCAACTCAGGCAGACAAGAAAACTCATCTCTCCAAATATAAAGAATCATAGTTTAAAACTATTTAAACTAAAGACAGTTTTGAGAATTAAAAACGATTAAGTTTAAATAAAAATTTCAGCTAAAAAGAAACAGAAGTGTTTGGACTTTTTACAAACAGGATTTCATGTCCTGTTGAATTCTGATGAAAACTGAAGGAATGTATCCGATAATAGACTGGATAAAAAGAAAGAGTTAAACTTTTAAAGACGTTCTGAGAATCTTCAATCACAAAGACAAAGGAAATATAACTGTCAAAGAATTACAACCCTAATGCACGTATGAATTAACAAACTACATATTCATAAGATGAGGAGGCTCCTAAGGACAACCCATGAAAATGCAGAGCCAATGAAAGAAACCAACTTTTGAATCTAAATAAGATTGAAAGAGGTGTGTTTTCCTGTAACTTCACCCCCGCCCCCCAGCTTCCCTGCTTAAACAGTAAGCACTTCAAAACTCATCCTGTCCATCTCTATATGCAAGCTAAAAAGAAAAGACATCTAAGAAGAACAGAGAAGACCCAGGAAGAAACCAAACCCAAGGCAAACTACCCCAAGACTTCAGCATGGTTTGGTGAGAAAAAGTTAACTAAGACTAGTGCCAACAGATTAGATTTAAAAACTCTTATTATAATTTTTATTGAGACATGGAAATGTTGTAATATAAGATTAGCTGTTTCTCCTCTACATGGTTAGACCATGTATTCCTGGAGAGAAGACAGGGATTAACAATTTGTAAACAGAGAAATAGTGGGATTTAATTGGATTTAAGATGCTTCATATTGGTTAATTGATCGGTCTCAAGACCCCTCCTTTAAAGGCTTCTTCTAAGTCAGTGCTTCTCAAAGCCGGTCCGCCGCTTGTTCAGGGAAAGCCCCTGCCAGTCCGGGCCAGTTTGTTTACCTGCCCCGTCCGCAGGTTCGGCCAATCGCTGTCCCGGGCCAGTGGGCGCTGCAGGAAGTGGCTTGTGATGATCATTAGAATTTCTTGGTTTGCCTTAGCAAGTACTCTGTTTGCTCATTATAAATTTCTTGTAAATAGTTAAGAGCTATAGATAGGATTAGCTTTCTTTTTCAGTCCCCAGATCTGGGATTTCCATTTTTCGGTACTGAACAATTCCTCGGTCACAAGTCTTCAAGCCCTGTCTCTCTTGTTCTAGGCCAATGCCCATGAGCAACCCACACTCAAGCCGCTTGAAGTGTTTGGACGAAACTCATATTTGTTTATCATTGCCAAATTTGGAAAGACTTTTAACCCAAGGATTAAAAGACTGAGAATCCAGGCTGAAGGCTTTGCTCCTGGAGACAGTCCTGAGACCTCTGTCGGAGCCTAGCCATTGTGACTCGGCATGAGTACTTCGGCTTCAGTTAGGAGTGCACTTTCTGTGCAATCTGAGACCTGGCATCACTTTCCCTCTCCACTGTCTAAAAAGAGACATAAGGTCTCTAGAGACTCCGAGAGGAGGATCACTGACATCTACATTTACTAAGCATGTGGTTGAGTAGAGTGCAGCCAAAATCCAGATACTTCTCTTCTCAGGTGGTGCAAAAACTAGCACTATATTCACTCCAGCATCGAGGCAGGCACCACCAAGTTTCTCACATAGAATCATAGGGTTGGAAGGGACCTCAGGAGGTCATCTAGTCCAACCCCCTGCTCAAAGCAGGACCAATCCCCAGATTTTTGCCCCAGTTCCCCAAATGGCCCCTCGAGGATTGAGCTCACAACCCTGGGTTTAGCAGGCCAATGCTCAAACCACTGAGCTATCCCTCCCCCCCCCCCCAAAAGTGGCACCTTCTATGTTTGTGGTACTTCAGTAACCCAAGACCATCATGCTGGAGGAGTTTGTGGTGGTGAGACGTCTGCTGAGCTTATTGGTACCAGTATCCCCAACATTGCATGATACAATACTCCCAGTACCGGCAGATGGAGGGGCACCAGTATCGTCAGTGCAGTACTCAGTACGTCAATGTCCTTTAGTGCCTCAGACTTCACGCCTTCATGACAGAGCAATGTTGGCTCTTCACTGACTCAGCACTGGTCTCTGGCACTGTGTGGAACGAGCTCCCCCTGGGTTAGCAGATGGTGATTTTATTCTCCTCTGAATCTGAGATTGGCTCTTATGTTTCCTAGTCTTGGAGCCTATCACGCTACTCCCAACAAATGCATTACTACCCTGCATTGCCTTGAAATTCTCCAGCTGGAATGGGATCAGGCATTGGCCAGGGAGTCATTAGGGCCCAGTGGCTCTTTTCGAACCCATGGTAATTCCACCCAGTTTCCAGGTCCTACATGAGCGGTTCCTGTTCCGTGTCCTTGGAGAGGTATGGAGAGTCTACCGACCAGGGATCACCTGTTCCCGAGTCCAGTACTGGGACTGGTGGTGAGCAGAAAGAGGTGGGTCAGGAGGAGCATGCTCGGCAGCTAACAGAAGAGGGGCACCTTCAACCTGTGCTGGCTTTATCATTGTCCTCTCATGATGAGGCAGTTTCCCTAGGAAAGGGAATGACAGGGTCAGCAGATAGCAACCCCCAAGTCACAAGATGCTAAAATACTTGATTTATTTTGTAGAAAAAATTATTCTGCTGTGGTGTTGCAACTCAGAATTGCCATCCAACAAGCTCTTTTGGGACATTATGATTTTCACATTTGGGCTGCCATGTTAAAATTTAAGGACATGTTGCTGGAGGGTGCTAAACCAGGGCTCTCCTCTTTAGCTGATGAGGGGAAGTTCGTAATGAGAACTTGGACTTGGCTGCTATAACTGTGTCTTCTGTAGTTTCCATGCACAGGAGCTTTTACGTGCAGACTTCAAGGTTTCCGCACAAGGTCAAACAAACAATTCTAGACTTGTCCTTTGAAGGGTCTTAACTTTTTTTTGGAGCACACAGGCTCTAGTCTCCATGGGTTGAAAGATTCTAGGATGACTTTAAAGTTTTAGGGGATTATACTCCTGACCTTCCAAGAAACATTTTCACCAACAGCAGATCCACTAATCCTCTGCCCTTAGTCCTCGCCAGGACCTGCAAAGAAAGAAGAGTAGGGGTTATAGGTAAGTTTACAATTTAGTCATGGAGGTCATGCCAATCACGGATTCCGTGACTTTAACAGACCTCTGACTGCTTCAGCTGGGATTGTGAACCGCAGACCTGTGCCCAGGGCTGCAGCCTTTGCCATGCGGGGCTCAGCCAGGGCCATGTGCCCATTCCCTCCCCACCGGCCGGGGCTGGAGCTGTGCACACATCCCCATGGCTGTGTCAGGGGCTGTGTGCCCATGGCTGTGGTTGGAGCTGGGACTATGTGTCCTTGTCCCAAAGCTGCAGCCAGCTCCGGAGCCATTGTTGTGCGCACTCTCTCTCTCCCTGTGGCTGTGGCACTGGAGTCGAGGCTGTGCGCTCACCCCTACTCCCCGCCCCCATGGCAGTGGGGCTCAGCCTATCAGTCCCAACCATGGAACTCCAGTTGTCATGCCTCTCCTCTCCTCTCCCCCCCCCCCCCGGTTATTTTTAGTAAAGTCACAAACAGGTCTCAGGCTCCCATGAATTTTTGTTTATTGCCTGTGACCTGTCTGACTTTTACTACAAATATCCATGATAAAATCTCAACCTTAGTTACAGGCGCAGATCACCACCACTTTCTGCATCTACATCAATGCCTGCTCCATCTTGACTCCCAAGGGGTGCTAAACAGACATTTTGATGGGTCAGTCGGGGATGCCATGCCAGTTTCCATGTTTCCAAATCCCATCTCCGCTATTTTTTTGCAAATCCTCTTCCCTATTTGCTTAGTGCATGGTCCGAGATTACTTTAGACCAATGGATTTTAAGCATGCCAGAAGTGGGATACCCTCCAATTTGTTTCCCTCTCTCCCCGTCTCTCTTTAAGGAGCACTCTCAAGAGGAGTTGCAATCGCTGCTTTCTGTGAGAACCACAGAGGAGGTTCCCCAGCATGTCAGAAGGAAGGAGTTTTATTCCCATTATTTCCTACTTCAGAAAGGAAAGGGAGGTCTCAGACTAATTTTAGACCTGCACCAACTCAACAGATGTTGGAAAAAATACAGTTTGTTTGCATGGTCACCCTGGCTTCTACAGGGCTGTCCAGAGGCGAGGGGCAAGTGGGGCAATTTGCCCCAAGCCCTGGGCCCTGCAAGGGCCCCCACAAGAATGCTCTGGCTCCGCCTCTGCTTTCCCCCATCCCTCAGCGCGCCACGTCCAGGAGCAGCCCTGGACAGAGCTAAAACGGTGTGGCTCCAGCGAGGCCTGAGCTCACCCCCACTCAGAGACGCATGGTAAGGGGGCAGGGCTGTGAGCTCTGGTCCCGCCGGAGCCATGCCGCTGCAGCGCTGTCCAGGGGCCAGGGCTGCTCCTAGATGCAGCGCGCTGAGGCTCCGAGAGAGGGGAGAGGCTGGGGTAACCCAGGAACTGCCCTGGACTAAGATAAAGCGGCATGGCTCCAGCAGGACCTGAGCTCCTCCCAGCTTGGAGCCGTGTGATAAGGGGGCAGGGCTGCGAGCTCCAGGCCGAGCAGCGGGAGCTCAGGCGCAGCTGGAGTCAGGCTGCTGCAGCACTGTCCAGGGCTGCTCCTAGATGCGGTGCGTTGAGGCTCTAGGAGAGCGGGGGGCCGGGGCTGGAGAGGGTTGGATAAGGGACAGGGAGTCCCAGGGACAGTCAGGGGACAGTGAGGGGGCAGAGGTTCTTGGGGGGCAGTCAGGAGATGGGGAACAGGGGGTTGGATCGTGGGCATTCCGGGGATCTGTCAGGACTCAGCGGGGGTGGGGGGGAGCGGATAGGGGTCGGGGCAGTCAGGGGACAGGGAATGGGGGGGGTTGGTGGAGGGGAGAGGGTCTCGGGGGGGCAGGGAGGGGACAAGGAGCAGGATGGGTCGGGGATTCTGAGGGGGACAGTCAGGGGGCAGGAAGTGGATGGGGGTCGGATAGGGGGCAGGGCCAGGCTGTTTGTGGGGGCACAGCCTTCCCTACCCTAAAGCTCATTCAGCAGTTTGAGGCTTGCAGACAGCTATTTAACACAAAGAGCCAAGCTGTTATCTTTTCTATGGGGGAGGGATCACATGAGAAGAGCAATATCCTACACCACCTACCTACTTCTTCCCAACCCTTCCAAGGGAGACCCCCCTCTCCTGCATTCCCCGAGGCTCCGGAGGGGTTAATTCAGTGGTTCTCAAACTTTTCTACTGGTGACCCCTTTCACATAGCAAACCTCTGAGTGTAACCCCTCCCCTTTATAAATTAAAAACACTTTTTTATATATTAAACACTATTATAAATGCTGGAGGCAAAGTGGGATTTGAGGTGGAGGCTGACCACTTGCGACTCCCAGTAATAACCTCATGACCCCCTGAGGGGTCCTGACTCCCAGTTTGAGAACCCCTGGGTTAATTTAATTTTAGCACCCTGTGTCCATTCACATACATTGCTATTTTGAGCATTTCAGTTTTCACAACCTAGGCTCATCCCAGATTCTGGAACAAGCTCAAATGCTCAGTTCGTGGAGTATGTACATAGTCTATACTAAAGACAAATCCATAGTAACCGTCTCCAGTTTGTGAGGGACCCCGTGGAGCCAGTCTCTAGGAAACATACATTCATGGAGGTTAAGTCCATTAATGGCTATTAGCCAGGATGGGTAAGGAATGGTGTCCCTAGCCTCTGTTTGTCAGAGGGTGGAGATCACTTGATCATTACCTGTTAGGTTCACTCCCTCTGGGGCACTTGGCATTGGCCACTGTCGGTAGACAGGATACTGGGCTGGATGGTCCTTTGGTTTGACCCAGTATGGCCATTCTTATGTTCTAAGCTAAATGAACCCAAAGTTATGGAGACAGATATGAGTCAAGGAAGCCAGCAGAGTATCAGAAACCTGGAAAAACCTGGATGGGCTCAGGCGTTTGGTCACAAGCTGAGGTGGTTCAAAAGTTTTGGATTTTTTTAAAGCAGAATTTTTGTATTGTTTCTCTAAACAAACACAGCAAGCAGCAAATATTTGGCCACACACTTCTGAAACCCCAAACCATGTTCAGATTTTGGCAGACTAATTTCAGCTTTTCAATTAAAAAAACACAACAAATTTTGAAGGAAAGCAGACATTGTCTGTGATTTTTTTTTCTGCTTTTTAAAAACCCCTAGTTTTCGATCCAAAAAAAGTTTTGACAGAAAATATTTGTCCAGCCCTTTTAATGAGCTTTAGTGCCTTTTAGCACTAGCTGATGCTGAGAACCAGTGATACCTTGTAAAGGTGACTTGAAAAGAAGTTTTCTCAAAACTGGGTTTGTGCCGAGATGCGGAAGGTTTTTAATTTTTTTCCAGGGCTGTCTGAGGGGGGCGGGGGGGACGGCAAGTGGGGCAATTTGCCTCGGGCCCCACAGGGGCCCCCACGAGAATATAGTATTGCAACTTTTTTTATGGAAGGGGCCTCTGAAATTGCTTTGTCTCAGGCCCCCTGAATCCTCTGGGCGGCCCTGTCTGTTGTTCCATCCTTGGATCCTGTAGACTGGTATGCAGTCCTTGATTTAAAAAAAAATAACCTACTTTCATGTGGTGATTTATCAAAGTCACAAAAGTGTCTCAGATTTATAGTGAAACACTCTCATTACCAGTTCACCATGGTGCCTCTTCGCCTGTCAGTAGCTACTTGTTTTTTCACAAAATATATGGTAGTGGTAACTGCCTTTCTGAGGAGACTAAGAGTACAAATCTATCCTTACATGAATGTCTGGCCAGTAAGATACTGGTCCAGGGCTCAGGCACTATCCGGTGTGTCTCTCATTCAGTCAACTGTGAAGGCTCTGTCTGCTGGTCAATTTAGAAAAATCTACCCTTTTTCAGAGGATAGAGTTTATAGGAGCAGTACTGTACTCTACTCATGCTGGAACTTTTCTTCCAGCACATGGATCCAAACAATTCAATCTCTTGTTGCAGATCGCAGCTTGCTCACCCTATCACAAGAGCAAAAGCCTCTATGATGCCCCTGGGTGCATATACGTAGTCCAGCATGCCAGATTGCATCTCAAGATTCTTCAAAGTTGACTGGCCTCCATTTATTTGCCAAGTCGTCACCTTCTGAACTATGTGCTGTACATGCCGTCTCACATTCTGACTTCTCTAGATTGGTCAACAGACCTGATTAGTGTAAGTACAGGAATTCCCTTTGTCCTCCCTCAACCTTTACTGACATTGTTGATGGACGCATATCCCCTGGATTAGGGTGCTCATTTAGGTTCCCTCCAAACTCAGGATTTATGGTCTGTACACATCAGTGTCAGGAAGCCAAAGGCTATCTGTTTAGCCTGTCAGGCTTTCCTATCTCAGGTCAAAGGAAAAACCTGTTTGCTGCTGCTGTCTATGGTTATACCTCAACTGGCAGAGAGGAGCCCTTCCCTTTTTTGTCAAGAGGCAGACACCTGTTGGACTTCTGCATTGCTAGTTCAATCAATCTTGAAGCCTCTTACATTCTATGGGTGCAACATGAGCTTGCAGACCACCTAGGCAGATCATTTACAAGTCACCACAAGTGGGGTCTACACCCAGATATAGCCAGATGCATTTTCCAGAAGTGAGGGAATCCCCAGAGAGATCTATTCACAACAAAACCAATAGGAAATGACATCAGTTTTGTTCCCTACAGGGTTGCAGTCCATATTCCATCACAGATGCTTTCATACTATCTGGTAGAACAAGCTCCACTATGCTTTTCCCTCCAATTCCACTCTTTCACAGTGTGTTGCTAAACATCAAACAGGACAATGCCCAAGTTATACTAGTAGCCCCAGCAGCACTGGTTCTCCACTCTCCTGGATCCGTTGGTGGAGCCTCCAATATCGCCTCCTTTGGACTCAGAGATAATTTTGCAGAATCATGGTTGGCTGCTCCACCTGAACCTGCAGGCACTTCATTTAACAACCTGGAGGATTCATGGCTAAATTCTAGAGAGGAGTCTTGCTCGGAGCAAGTTTGGGATATTTTGCTAAAAAATAGAAAGCCCTCCAACAGGGCTACTTACATTGCCAAGTGTAAGTGATTCTCCGTTTGCTCTTGTCAATTCAGGGTTTTGCCAATACAGTCTCAATCCAGCATAGTCTGGACTATCTATTGTACCTAAAACATTGAAATTGGGCAAAATAGTTGTATCAAGGTCCACTTGGCAGCAATATCAGCTTTGTGACCCCACATGGATAACCATTTTATTTTTTTCTAGCGGTACGTCAATCAGATTTCTGAAAAGCCAGGAAATGTTATATCTACAGATAAGATAACCTGTTCCTCCCTGGGACTTGAATTTAGTTTTGTCAAAGCTTATGGGGCCTCCGTTTGAGCCTTTAGCAACATGCTCCTTGCTAGATCTATCAATGAAGGTGGCTTTTTTGGTAGTCAACACTTCAGCCTGGAGCATCGTTGAGCTGTGTGCTCTGATATCTGAACCTCCTTCTATAATTTCCTTTAAGGACAAAGTATATCTGCACCATAATCCAAGAATTCTCTCTAAAATGGTATCTATTTTTGTATTAAGCTGTCCATTTATTTACCTACAGTTTACCTGACACAGCACTTCAACGGAGATGAACCAGGAAGAAGGGCTTTGGCATCCTACATAGACAGGACTAAACAATTCCATGTGTCAGGTCAACTATTGATGTCCATCGCAGACAGGAATAAAAGTTCTCCCACACACTTCACAGAGAATTTCATTGCAGATAGCATTCTGTGTTTGTTTGTGTATGTTATGAACTGGCTGGCATTTTCTCATCAAGCAAAGTATCTGCAGATCTGACAAGATCACAAGCAGCCTCAGCAACATTTTTTGTGAAAGTCCTTATCCAGGATGTTTGTAGAGCGGCAGCTTGGTTTGCAGTCCACACATTTGCATCCCATTATGCCATCGCTCAGAAATGATGCTAAATTTGGATGAATCGTATTCCAGTCTGTGTGTACACAGACTCCAATCCTCCACCTGCTTTCTGGCTTGTGAGTCACCAAGAGCAGAGTGGGCACGTGCAATCACTCAAAGAAGAAAAAGCAGTTACTGACCTGCTGTAACTGTTGTTCTTCCAGATGTGTTGCACGTGTGTCCATTCCATGACCCCCACTCCTACTTCTCTGCAGTAGAGTTCTTCAGCAAGAAGGAGCAGAGTACATTCTGGGGCAGCTGGGTCCTTTATTTTGGGACCAAGTGCTGCACAATAGCACAGGGCGTTCAAGCAGCCCCAACTGGACCACTGCGGGAAAAAATTTCTGATTCCGTAGGTTGCACACACCAAGCATGAAAGAAACATGTACAACACATATCAAAGAACAACAGTTACAAAAGTGTAGTAACTGTTTTTTACATATGATACCTTACCAGACACCTTTTATGTACATGTTATGACAACAGTGTATTGGGGTAGTGAGTGTGTCAGGCCAGATGTGTATTACAGTCGGCCCTCAGCCAGTGGGCATTTCAGGGCTTGTAAGGTGATAACATTTTAAGAAAAAACATTGTCATGCACACAGTTCTGCCTCAGAGAGAGGACGAGAAACAGAATGAACCACATGTGAGATGTTAGTCATATTACTAAATGAGTGCTATTGGATGTCTAGTTTCTATGACAGTGAGCATGGCAAAAGAGCCTATTTAGAATAAAACAGAACATCAGATCAGTCCTGCCTGTTTTAAGCATCACTCATCTAGCTCTTATCTTTACCAATTTTGTCCAGACATAGTGTGCACCTATTAACTATTTTGGCCAGGTCAGATGAAATCTAGACATAAAGCAGAATGTCATCAGCATAGTGAAAACACTGCAGCCCATGTCTCCTTATTAACCATCCCAATGGCCCCATATAAATGTTGAACAAGACAGAAGACAAGATGAAACCCTGCAAACTCCACACAAACACTATCAGAGAGGAAAAGTTTCTCACCACTGCCTTCTAAGAATACATTGTAAGGAAAGGGTTTAATCATGTTGATCCACAAACTAGTCAAAATCATCTCATGATCAGCTGTATTGAAAGCAGCTGATAGATTTAATGATATCAGCTCCATTACCAAGAAGAGAGTTACCAATACAACCATTGCATTCTCTCTGTCCCAAACCCAGGTTGGTACAAACATTGACCATGGTTACAGAGATCTGAGACAGCTATTTTATATTCTATTCTAGATAGATTTTTGTTTTGAGCTTATCACTGTAGTATCTAATGTGAGAGAGATCTTGCTACAATGTTTTTAATCATCTTAACCAAAAAATGGAAGTTTGGGTTTTCAGGGTAGTAGTAGGCTACTCAGTGGGCCAGATTTATAAAGGGATTTAGGTGCCTAAATTTAGTGGATCCACAAACCCCCCACTTAGCTCCTCCTAACCCTATTGGTGCCTAAACTCATTCAGCATCTCCTATTGCCAGGGACCTACCAAATTCACAGCCATGAAAAATGCATCATGGACCATGAAATCTGGTCTTTTGTGTGCTTTACCCTATACTATAAAGATTTCACGGAGGAGACCAGTGTTTCTCACTTTGGGGGTCCTGATCCAAAAGGGAGTTGCGGGGAGGGGTCACAAGGTTAATTTAGGTGGGTTGTGGTATTACCACCCTTACTTCTGCGCTGCCTTCAGAGCTGGGTGGCTGGAGAGCATTGGTTGTTGGCCAGGCGCTCAGCTCTGAAGGCAGTGCTTCCCCCCAGCATAGGTGCAGAAGTAAGGGTGGCAATATCATACCATGCCACCCTTACCCCTGCACTGCTGCCTTCAGAGCTGGGTGGCTGGAGAGTGGCGGCTGCTGACTGAGGGTCCAGCTCTGGAGGCAGCAGCATAGAAATAAGGGTGGCAATACCATACCATGCCGTCCTTACTTCTGTGCTGCTGCTGGCAGCAGCTCTGCCTTCAGAGCTGGGTCTAAGGCCAGCAGCCGCTGCCCAGTTCTGAAGGCAGCACCGCTGGCTACAACAGTGCAGAAGTAAGAGTAGTAGAACTGCAACCCCCCCTACAATAACCTTGTGACCATCCTACAACTCCTTTTTGAGTCAGGACCCCTACAGTTACTCTGTGAAATTTCAGATTTAAATAGCTGAAATCATGACATTTACAATTTTTAAAATCCTATAACAGTGAAATTGACCAAAATGGACCCTGAATTTGGTAGGGCTGTAATGGTTTCTGCCTCTGGTCCTGTATGCTGCTGGCTCAGGCAGATATCCAGACACTATCTCGTGTCTAAGACAGTGAGATCCTCAAACCAGGTGAAGATAGGCAGGGTAACAAGTGTCTCACCTGTGTGGCCTGATCCATTAGGCATGCTCAGAGCTGGACTATAGAGGCATTCTCTCTCTGTCTCTCTAGCCCAATTAATATGTAATTGTTTAATACAAAATGGAATGGCTTCAGCAGGAGAGAGACCCATATCAGAATATTCCATAGTCCAGTGCTTTGGGCACTCACTTGAGAGGTGAGAAACTCCTATTTAAATCCTTTTTCCTCATCAGGCAGAGGGGGGAGTTGAACTGGGGTCTTCCATATCCTGGGTGAGTACTCTAATCACTGGGCTAAAGGTGGCCACTTCTGCCATCTATCCCCACCCTAGCAGTTTTGTGTGAAGGGAGGCAGACATTTAAGCTGTTGCAAGAACAGGATAGGCATCTGTCTCCAAGAGAAAAGGTTCCTGGCTATGGATCCCAAACAAAGATAGGTGCCTCCCTTTAGCTCTCACTTAAGTATCTAACTCTGGCAGAGGCACAGGATTTAGGATACACTCTTCTCATCAGCATCTCCCTTTGACTAACCTACACAGCTTCCCACCTGGCTTGTTGGTTTTTGTGGATCCCATTTTCAGATGTCTATCTTTTATCTATGCATTGTGTGTGGAGCCTAGGCACCTAATCCAGGGTTTCTGGACTTCAATGATTTTTCAAAGTGTCTAAAAGTTGCATGTTGCAGTGCCTTTCTCTTTGTGGCTCCCAGCCCATGCCAAGTTATGGCTTCTTGAGCAGTGGCATGTTGAAGTAAGAGAAGCCATCAATCTGCCTTCCTTCAAGAAAGTGTTGACAATCTATTGTGATTCAATTTTTCAAAGGGATTTATTGTATCCAGTGTTAAAAATACTGCTGATTTTGATGATGATTGAATAAGAAAGAAAAGGTATCCCATTTCCTAGGTATATTCAGCTGTTTCACTTGCAATTTTATTGAATGAAATGTAAACTTGTGCATATTTGCTTTGAAAAGAGGGTGTGTGTGTATATAAAATATTGTAATATAGTGATAAACACTTTCCAGTAATTTAATGGAAAGTCCATAATCTGCTTTCCCAAGGGGAAGGATAAATGTTTCCATGAAGCAGAACTAATTTGTCCTTGCCTTGTTCAGTCATATAAAGAAGTTAATTAAACAGTAGGAATTTAATTTACGTGATAGTTATCTGGAGATGGTGTAAGTATAAAACTGATTTATGGCTAGAATTAGATCAGGTGAGCTGCCTCTGTTTCAAAAACGATTCATTTTTATTATAAGTAATCAAACAATCATAAAAGGCTGAATCATCAACTTGAAGAGAGCATTAGTAGATTTATTTAGTTATTGAGTGTTTTTACAATACTCAGGTTTTTGTTGTGGGCCTTTATTTAAAGAGAGACTTTCAACTCAAAATTTTAAAATGTCCACTTAAGAAATAGCCTACAAGAAGTTTTTGGTATATACTTCCACTTAAATGTTGCTGCCATTTTTGTTATTTTATATTCATACTTTATCTTCAAAATATTTTTCTCCTGTAGCTGTGTGAAAAGCCCAAACAAGTAAAATATTGAAACTAGGCTAAACATTATACTGTCAAATACACCAAGAAAACAAATTGAGAAATAGTAAAATATTTTGTTCATCTATTACAGTATAGTTAACATAGATGTTCATAGTAAGTTTAAAAAAAGTGTGATTTTTAAATTAATAGTGTCACTTCAAGTAAAAAAAATGACAAATAATTGGAGAAATGAGTTTACTTTATTTCTGTAATTCAAGACCACTTTGCATGTTTGTGTTAAAAATTAACTTTATTATTTTAAAGAAGTAAATAACAAAATGGGTTTTTAATCACCTATGTAATTGTTATATTGCTGTACTTTGAAATACTTTGTGAATATAAACTAGCAACATCACCATACCACATTAGATCCATTAATATTTCAGGTACAGTGTCCTACCTCTCATAGAGCCCCATATATGATACTTAGGCAGAAGGGAAACTTAAAGCACTTAGCTCCACAGTTCAACATGTGATGCCGTACAGAAGGGAGAAAAATGTCTTTTTAACCAGTGGGGTGGTCAACAGTACATCATCTGGTTTGAGATTTGATTGTTGTTTTTTAATTTGGGGGGACTAACTTGGCCCAGAGAGTTAAAGGTGTTAATGTGACTGGCACTACACAGCATTAAAGAGTTATAAAAGACTTTGGGTATTGTAAATACAGTGACTTCAGCCTGCTTAGTCCTATGACAAACACATTGTTAACAATTGTTTTAAATTATGTATTAAAGATACGGGGGGGGGGGGGAGGAAAACCTATTTCCAGTTACTCTAAATGTATCTGCCATTAGATGTGTTCTCTTGAACTCCTATTATGGAGCAATGGGAAAACTGATCACTTTCTTTTTCAGTATGCCTTTCATTGTCATAAATGCCTGTTTTGTTTCCAGGGAGCCTTTTATCATTCTGTCGGGAGGCTTGTCATATGATACTGTAGGAAGAAGACCCTGTTTAACAGTCATGCATGGGAAAAGCACTGCTGTGCTAGAAATGGATTATTCTATTGTTGATTTTCTAACCCTCTGTGAAACTCCGTACCCTAATGGTAGGTTCTGTAAAGATTATACTTTTACCCATTCTCTTTGTAGATTTACTCTGCTAGAATACTCCTGACTGCTTCTGCCTCACTATTCTATCTCTGGGAGGGACAGGACTGGAACAATAACATCTGTTGTAGCTCTTGTCTGTCAAGTTTTGTTTCAGCATTCTTTTAAAGTTGAAATAGGTTTCATCATAAACCCCAACATCAATTATAATGTTCTGGAAAAGAATTATTAATTACATGTGTTTTTCTCCTTTTAAAAAATAGTACGATTTATTAAAATGTGCATGCATACAAGCATTTATAAAATATATCTGTATGCATTACAATGCAAAGACAGTTATAAATAATATTAATAATGATTAGCACTTACCCAGGCCTTTTAATCTACAGTGATTGTGTAAATATTTACTAATTATTGTAACATTCTTGTGAGGTTGGTAAGTAAGTTATCCATGTTTTACAGGCAGGAAACCTCCATCAGAGATTAAGTAGTTTGCCCAAATGGACAGAGAAAGCACAATGTTTCATCTGGGATTGGAAATTGGTTTCTGGTACTATGTTCTGTGCTCAGGCCATTAGAATACACCTCTTTATTGTCTATTAGAAATGCCTATTAGAAGTGTATTATCTATTGTTATTAGAAGTGTATCCATTGAAGAAATACCTTTTGTAGATCATTAGAATGGTATGTCAATACATCTAATATGTAAATTTTCAGTGTTGAAACGTTAGATATTACATCACATGCTCAGAATAGAGATCACTGTAAAATGAGTTGTTGAAGCATGTCAGCAATATATTCAAACAGATGTTTTAAATGAAAGCATTTCATTATTTTTGTGCATGTTCCGGGGCTTGCAATTGGAAAAAGAAATGAAATTTCATAAGGGAGAAAAGTTTGTGCACATCCCCACTCTAGAAAGTCACCTGTCATATCTCAAGACCCAGAGTTATTCAAAGCAGTAAAACTTTTAGCGCATATGTCAGTCATCCACAGATCTAAATATTCTAAACCATGGTTACAAAAGACCCCAGTCACATATCCTTCTGTAGTGCTTCTATTTCCATTAGCTGGAGCAACCACTGAACTTGCTGGTTCATTTCTATTTTCCTCATCTTGTTGTTTGCTAGTTAATTACTAACAGGTATTTTTATTTATAGTTTTTACTAGATGCGGGTTTCGAGTTGTAGTAGGCTGATACTGTGAACTCTCAGTCATAAATTTGAGTACAGGTGTGCCTCAGAGGTCCCAATGGTGGACATTGAGACACAGCAAGGTTAATTTAAGAGTACTTTTGTGCTACGTATTTGTAGCTGCCAAGTATGTTCAATGTCTTGGTGGTGGGACTTGCATCTTGCTCACCCAGTCTTACTTTAAACTTTTTGCCAAAGGCTGAAAGGATGAAGGTGCAGTTAACCATCCAGGAAGAACACGATCTGCCCAAACAAGTATTGCACACTGCTCATGTCTCCAACATTGTGGTTCATTTGCTCTCCTCAGAAATCCTAGTTTGCTGGCATTCGTGGCTCAGAATGTCTGGCAATTCCAGAATTTTAACTTGGAGTAGGCCTTTTAATTCTCCAGATTTTGGTACCACACTGGTGCTCCTTTCAGGTGGACAGTCCTTCAGTTCCTTTTGTAAATTAGGTCACTTACTGTTTCCTAATCTCACACAGTGAAGAACTGCAGAAGCAATTCTGTGAGGGGAAATAAGGTTACGGTTAGTAACTGGAGTTCTTTGAAAATATTGTTTTTGCAGATCAAACTGCCTTCCTTCCCACTTCTCAGTCTTTTGAAATGGATTTAATTTACAGGGGAGAGAAAATTAAGATAGGTGGATGAGGTCTACAACCACAATTTTGAATATAACAGATTTGTGAATACCTGTGCATGCTCTAATGGTGTTACTGCTTATGGCTAGTAAAATGTGTGGTATGTAATCTCCTGCAATATAGGCTCAGCCGTCTACATGTTAGGAGAACTAAAATGACTAATATGTAACCTTTCTTTTTGTCTGTTTTTAGATTTTCAGGAACCATATGCTGTGGTGGTTCTTCTAGAAAAGGATTTAGTACTTATAGACCTTGCACAAAATGGGTAAGAATCTAGGGTGTAATGGAGAGTATATGGAGTGTCAACTTAATGGCAGGCCGCTGTGTATCCATTTGATGTCACCTATCAACGCTCCACTTGTAAATGAAAATAATTTGTAATGAGACTTACTGGAACTATGTTTGAGATTATTGCCTTACTAAAACTCCCAAATGGACTCTTGATAAGCAAATCATTTTCTGTTCTACATTTTGGTTTTAAGGACTAGATTTTCTTTAAAAAAAAATTCTACTTCCATATTTTTATAATCACAAAACTTCTGAGTATGGCCTACTCTCTGGCAGGTAGGTGTAACATGGCATACATTTATAATTGAGTACCATATTGTTCTATTTCTGCCAAGTTTATTGGCTTCCAGCTAATAAGAGAGAACTTCTAGTGATTTCATTCATGCTAAGCCCATCAGGAGAAAGTTCTTTGATGCTCTGCACCTAGCTAGCATTACAGTATTTTGCTAAGATTGTAAACACTTTGTACAAGGATTGCCTTTTGCTCTGTTTTTGTATAATGTTTAGCAAACCAGAGTCCTGGTCCATCTATGTGCTATAGTAATACAAATAATATATATTAATAGTTTTTTTTATCTTAAATAGGGTTGCCAACTTTCTACTCGCAGAAAACTTGCCCCTACCCCTGCGTCGCCCCCGCTCACTTCATCCCCCCTCCATCTGTTACTCACTCTCCCCACCTTCACTCACTGGGTCATTTTCACCAGGTTGGCTCAGGGGGTTGGAGTGCAGGAGGGGGTGAGGACTCTGGCTGGGGGGTGTGGTCTCTGGGATGGGGCCATGGATGAGGGGTTTGGGGTGCAGGAGGGGGCTCCAGGCTGGGGGTGGAGCCAAGGGGTTCAGAGTATGGGAGGGGGATCTGGACTGAGGCAGGGAGTTGAGGTGTGGGAGGGGGTACGGGCTCTATGCTAGGGGTGCAAGTTCCAGGGTGGGACCAGAAATGAGGGTTTGGGGTGCAGGAGGGGGCTCTGGGCTGGGGCTGAGGGGTTGGGTTGTCAGGGGAAGGGGATTGAGGGCTCTGATTGGGGCTGCAGACTCTGGGGTGGGGGTGAGTGGTTTGGGGTGTAGGAGAGTGCTCCAGGCTGGGCACGAGGGGTTCGGAGGACAGGAAGAGGATATGGGCTGGGGCAGGGGGTTGGGGCATGGGAGGTGGGGAGGCGGGCAGGTTCTTGGCAGCCCTTACCTCAAACAGCTCCTGGAAGTAGCCCCATGTCCTCTCTCTGGCTCCTAGGCAGAGGTGTGGCCAGGCGGCTCTGCCCACTGCCCAGGCCGCTCCTGCATCTCCCATTGGCCACAGTTCCTGGCCAATGGGAGCTGCAGAGCCAGTGCTTGGGATGGGGGCAGCTCACAGAGCCCCCTGGCTGCCCCTACACTAGAAGCTGGAGGGGGGACATGCCATAGCTTCTGGGAGCCATGCAGAGCCATGGCAGGCAGGGAGCCTGCCTTAGTCCTGCTGTACCACCACCGGACTTTTAATGGCCCCATCTGCAGCGCTGACCAGAGCCACCAGATCCCCTGGCAATCCTAATCTTAAAGTCAGCATCCTTAGTCCAAACGTTGAAATAATTTTCTTTATTTAGGGGAACTGATTTTTGTCTGTCTGTTTATTTAGAGAAATTGGGCAAAGCCTGCTAGGTAATGAAGAGTGGAGGGTGAGTGAGGCAGTCTAAGATACCTGACTGAAAAGAGAACAAGATTTTTAAAAAGGAAAGTTGAGACTTCATACCTTCCTTCTGGAAGCATAGACCCAAGAGTCAGAAATCAACTTTTATCTGCAGAGCACAAGATCTAGAGCTCAGTAACTTACTTTTTCATTTCTGCTGCTACAGAACCATTAAGTAGTAGTCTCTATGGTGACAATTTTAAAAACTTACATTACAAGTATAGTATGAGCAAGCAACCTTTGCAGAGTGAAGTAGCTGCATTTAATTGTTTTGCACTGTTGGCACATTTATTATTTGTGTTTTTTGCATAATGCTACCCAGAGTGTGCTGAATACTTTTCAGACAGACAAGAAGCAATCCAATCTGCACTATTTCTGTAACTTATTTGGCAGATAGTAAAGTTATACAAAAATTTTTAAAGCAAATTGACAGGCTTCGGTTCTTCACTTATATTCTGGATTAAATTGAACGCTTTTCTTTTGTTGGTTTAACAATGTTTCCCTTTCCTCCAATAAAGGTATCCTATATTTGAAAATCCCTATCCTTTGAATATACATGAATCTCCTGTTACCTGTTGTGAGTATTTTGCTGATTGTCCTGTGGACCTCATTCCTGCACTTTATTCAGTTGGAGCTCGACAGAAACGTCAAGGTTACAGTAAAAAGGTATGGTATAGTGTGCATATACTTATTTGATAATGCCAGTGTAAAGTGTCATTTATTTCAGTCTGTTATCATTAACCTTCTAGGAATGGCCTATCAGTGGAGGCAACTGGGGTTTGGTCACTCAGAGCTACCCAGAGATCATTATTACAGGGTAAGTGATAAGATAGTATGCTAACTTACTCAAAATAACTAGAGTGCATTTTTATAGTTCATATTCACAGAACCTGTAGAAAACAAAACAATTTATATGGGAGGGTAAATAATTAATGGAATGTACAGAAAACTCATCTTAAAAAAAAACCTACAAGTAATAGCTTTTGAATAATACATTGAAAAAATATGGTTGCTATGTATCTATTACATACACTGAGTGATGATATTCTGTCTGTGCAACTCTATCGAAGTGTTTGGAGTTAAAACAAAGTGAAGCCAACTATATGTTGCAAAGAGAACCATAGCCTCATGCAAAAGCAGGATGGGAGCAGAGTCATTGTTACCAACTTGCTTTTGTGGGAGATTCTCATCTCATTGTCACATAATTTGTAGACAATTACTAAAATACCTGATATATTGTTGCGTATTGCATAATATATCTAGAAACAACAGTTACTTATGCTCTTTGCAAAAAAACCACACTTTTTCTTCCTGGATTCCTTCATTGTACTTTTTCTCTCTAGTATCCATCATTGTTATAATAACAGAATCATTGAATTGTAGGGTGGAAGATGCCGCATGTCATCTAGTCCATCCCCTCATACTAAGGCAGGACCAAGCATACATAGGCCATCCCTGAGAAGTGGTTGTCTAACTTGTTCCTAAAAATCTCCAACAAGGATTCCACAACCTCCCTAGCTAACCTGATCCAGTGCATAACTATTGTTATAATTATAACTATAATATTATAATTCCAGTCAGGAAGTGTATCAACTAGAATAAGCTGCCACCTCAAACATACTGCATTTGCTTGTTGTCACTAAGTCTTAAATATATTTTCCTTTGCTATTTATAACTCTTTGATAATGTTTAAACTATTTTAATTGACATCATAGGCTTTCTTGAAACACTGCTTTTAAATATATGTTCATGTTTAGATAGCTGTTGAGTTCAGTAATCAAAGGATTACCAAACTGTCAGTTTTTTCTTTTAAATGAGAATAAGTCCAAGCAACTCCACTCTAAAGGAGTAGCAGGAAAAAGTCAAAAGGGGATCTGAAAGACCAGGCAGGACAGCATTGGAAGAACATGAGCAGAACTAAACATTTATGATCGTATATTTCTTTAGCACCCAAAAGCACCAATCAGAATTAGGAATCCACTGAGTGAGGCACTGAACAGAAATTCAGAAGGATGCTGTCCCTGCCTAGACGATCTTAGTCTGTGACTTTATGCAATTTTTTGTAGAACATGCTAGTCCTAGCATATTAGAGAGACAAGGTGGGTTAGGTAATATGTTCTCTTGGATCAACTTCTGTTGGTGAAAAAGACAAGCTTTCAAGCTTGGGTCAATAAAAGGTACTACTTCACCCACCTTGTCTCTCTATTAGTCTGTGATTTGACATTTTCAGAGGGGCCTAAGCAAATTAGATGTCTGTGCCTAATCCCTATTGAACTTCAATTGATTTGGGCACACAACTCTCTTAGAAAAATTCAGAACTCTTAAAATGTCTCAAGCTGTGTACCAGAAATTGAGGCACCTGAAATCACTAAGCACTTCTTAAAAATTTTGCCATGGTACCTACTGGTAGTGCAACAGAGTCATAATACTAATCAGAATATGCTAGCTCTGTGGTTTATGCTAAATCAATAATGTAATCTAGTCTAAATCTCCCCTATTCATTGCTAACCCCCTTATTTTTTCCAGGAATGTGTGTTTTTCAATTTTTATTTTTTTTAATTTCATAGACATGCTGATGGGTCAATCAAGTTTTGGGATGCCTCTGCAAGTATGTATTTTGAATAACGATAATAACTTACTCAGACAACCGAAGAGTTCCCTAAACTTGCATGTTTCTGTAGTATAATTGCTGGCAAGCTGTTCTCATTTTATCTGCTTCACACACTGTCAGTGCCTTATGTTAATCTTTTTGAATTGTAATAGACTTAACTTGGGACTATCAATTTTTTTTGAATAGTTCAGTGTTTGATTGATTTTTTTTACTCCCCAAAAAGAGAACAAATTATTAGAGCAGGCTGGAACAAGAAATGGAAATGTTGACATTCTTAAAACCTCTGTCTTATTTTCCTGGCGTTCTCCTCTATTGGCATAAAGATAGGAGAGAGGAGAAGGGCAGAAAAACTGATGAATTTTAGTGAGGTACCTCTGTCTATATTTACTTCTTTCTAATGCAAAAAGTAACAAGTGTATATTTACAAAATATAAGCTCATGTTAAATAATAGCAGCTAGAAATAGTTATCCCACAATTCTTGCTAGCAAAGCACAGAAAAGAATTAAGTTCCTCTATAAATGCACCCAAATAATTCAGTGGTCCTAAGCTTAGAGAATAAACTATTTCCGATACAGTTTTGAATTAGAAGAGCATTGTTCACACTAGTATGCAAAGAACATACACATATTTACAGTCATGTTGTGTCATTGGTATTCAAGCACAGCTCAAAAGGAAGAAGTTTATCCTTTATATGTTGTAGGAGTACTATATTTCCTGGTGCATGGATATCCTGTTTTGTAACTCTTCCATCTTCACCTGATTTCTTTCTAGGAGAGATTAACTGATTTTTAGCCTAGATTTATGAAGTTCTGAGAGCTTTTTCCTTTTTAAATGTCTAAATGTGGATATATTTTAATGAAAGAACTGAGAATGTTAACACTATGTAACCCTGCTTTTGTGCTTCCCTCTTGGTGAAAATTGTTTGGTTACTTTTGTAAAGGGAAAAAGGCGCCAAAAAGGAGAAATGAATTAGAGAAAGATATCTGTTTAAATTGAAAACTAACTTTGTTATATATTCTTATTTATTCTTAGTAACACTGCAAGTACTTTACAAACTAAAAACAGCTAAAGTATTTGAAAAATCACGAAATAAGGATGACAAGCCAAACACAGATATAGTAGATGAAGATCCATATGCCATTCAGATCATCTCGTGGTGTCCAGAAAGTAGGATGCTGTGCATAGCAGGAGTTTCTGCGCATGTCATTATTTACAGGTTCAGCAAACAGGAAGTGACAACAGAAGTCATTCCGGTAATAGAATCACTTCTTTAATTGTATGGATTTCGGCTGTAATAGAAATATATTGATGGTTTGGATTTTTATCATGATTCATCCTGTTGGTTAAATTCTCATACATAGATGTTCAAAACTAGGAACAGCTTTTTGCAAAAAAGAAATTTGAATAAAAGTTTTATTTCTCTATTTATGTCTCTTTATAGGAGTTGGATGTGGGTCTTTAATAGGCCCAATTCAGCAAAGCACTAAAGCACCTGCTTAAGTTTAACTTCATTGGCAATTAAGTATGTGCTTAAGTTCCTCTACTGGTTCCTAGTCAGGTTCCTATACCAGCTAAAGGTTTTGGTTCTAATTTTAAAAGCAGTTGATGAATCAAGGCTAGGCTGCATCAAAGGTCAAATTTCAATCCATGAGCCATTGCTTTGGGTGAGAGCAGGAGACCAAGTATTCTCAAGGGGATTTGGCTGTAGAATAGTCTTCTGGAAGAGACTGTCTTTGGGAAATGTTGCAAGGCCTTTCTCTTTGGGAAAGCCGTTGCACCATAAATGACACTCGCCATTCAAACACCTCTTTTATTCCACTCTTAACCTCTTTTTCCCCCCCCCCATGCACCAAAAACAAACCTACCCAAAGCAGAGTTACAACTCCATAGATGGAGAACTGCCAGAGACTCTCTGAAGGCGATTAGAGATTTTACCATTGTTACTGATCTTACGTAGAAGGCTTTCAGGTACTTGGGTCATGGGTGGCAGTACAAAAACTCAAAGTTCTAGATGAGAACTTTATTGAATTAATCTCATACTGTATGCCTGCATACTCATATACAAAACTGTTAAGAGATGATAAATTATTTTGAACGCTATAACAAATATGACATCATTCGTTTTAAAATTCTTTATAATGTGTTCTAAACAAAGTTTAATCGCAATGCAGTTCTTCTAGTTTTAATATTATTTCTTGGGTAAAGTCTCTAAGGATTTAAGCATGCTTTCTTTTATCTTTTGACGTTACCTGTGTATAACAGTGGGTAATTAACACGCAGGTTATTTTAACAGGTACATTCCTCTAAATGATTGCTTAAAAAGTTATGAGATAGTGAAACTGTTCTTCAAGACAGTATAGTTTTACAAATTACTGGTTGGCACCTTGTTATATATCAGCCTACGTGTTAAGTTCTAGTTGATAGATGACAAAAATATTTGGTTGAGGGGAAAAAATAGAAAAGAGGGGAATCTGCCCTCCAAAAACTGTACTAAAATGATATTAAGGCTATAATAGAGGAAAAGAACTAAGCAAGAGAAATCTGAATTAAGGGTGAAACTTGTCTAATGTTTTCTAAAGTGTAGAGATCAGCACGGTGGGAAAACTCATTAAGTATTGTTTTGATGTATCCAATTCTACCCAGTGTTAAAGTATGGTACAGTTCACCCTTAACTTTGAGTTCCATTCTTTTTACCTATTTCACCTAAAAGAGATTGCAGTAACTATATAAAGAAAATGCTGTTTCATGACTGAGAAATTGTACTGTTGATATAGTACGAGAATAACACATAGGCCCTGATTTTTAAAGGTATGTAGGTGTTGCTGCATGCTCAGTGTCATAATGCCTAGCTGATTTAGGAGCCTAAATCTGTTTTATATGGGATTTAGGCACTTAAGAGTCAAAATTCCATCGACTGTTAAGGGATTTTGGCCTTTTGAAAATGAGCTTTAGGCAAATTAGTTAGGCATTCTGACACTGAGTGCAGCAACACCGAAATAAGTTTTAAAATCTGAGCCTTAGCCCATATATGTAGTATTTCATTTTTGTTCAGCAAAGAGCTGCAAAAAGGGGTGATATTCTTGAACTGCTTTTCTGTACAAAAGCTGGCCTGACATAATGATTGTCCATTTGAGTTTTTATTAGCACTTTATTTAATTCACATATACATTTCTGTGGCTTTCAAGAGGCAAATGTGGGAATCAAAGGAGAGTGGTTTTCATAGAGAAGAAAGATAGGGTATTTTATTGTTGCTTTTGCTTTGGTTTAATTTACAGATGCTTGAAGTACGGCTGCTGTATGAAATAAATGATGTAGAATCTCCAGATGGTGAACAAGCACCACCGTTGCCAACTCCAGGCACAGGTTCCAATCCTCAGTCCATTGCCCCCCAGTCACATCCATCTACAAGCAGCAGCTCATCTGATGGGCTCCGTGATAATGTCCCGTGTTTAAAGTAAGTGTAAGAACATGGAAAGTTTATGGTGCACTTTTGTTAATAATATTGTATCTTCTTATTTTCATTGATCAGAACCTTGACAAGACTATGCTGACATAAGTGCTTGTGTGCATTCATATTACTACAGAAAATCTGTCATAGCCTTTGGACAATCCTATACTGATTAAGGCAACATTTTGCAAGCTTGTGAAAGTTGAGCCCAATTTCAGGAATCTGAAACCTATTGAGCACAAGAATACCCCACCCCCCATGCAACATGCACACATAGAGAAACCCTACCATCTGTTGTTTAACAGTGCCTATCGTAATTTTACATACCTCATTCCTAGTTAGTCTTTTATGCCCACTCAGTGGCCATACTCCACACTTAGGAAAATGCTGATATAAAACATAATATACTCCTTTCTAAAATGTTTTGATGAGAAAATAGTTAAGTGTTGACACCTGAAGTATCATGGTATCTGATTTAACATCCATTGAAATGAATTGGGGCCATTCATACCTCAGAACCGTTATCTAAGGCTTTCTGCAACCTCAGGGAGACATATCTGTATTGGTTACACTTGCTTAATGTTTTTAAAGTTTTATTTGAAGCCATATTAATTAGTTTAAACTGGATACAAATAAGTCTCTGAGACTCTGGAGAACAATTGAGCCACCTCTTTTTGCACACTCACCACTTGCTCTTCAAGCCCCTCTAGGTGTTGTGACCCAAACTTTGGGAAACATTGGTCTGAAGGATGGAGTAGATGACCTGTTCTAATGGATCTTTTCAAATTTCTGTTTCTGACCTTAGAAGTGATCATAGATGTATCATCTGTTCCATCCGTTAATTATAAATACTGTAACAAACATGATTTTTTTTGTGAGTTCATTCGAGAGTGTAGTGATTGTCTGGATATACCTGCATATGAAGTTAAAGCACAACTTGATCCTGCCAGAACAACAGATGCGAAACCTGCAGACATATCTCCACAGTTATGATGATCATACCTCTGACAAGACACCTTTCAAGATCTATTGTTCCTACCCATGCCTAGCATAACATGTGATGTATCTCATCTAGTGCACTATATGCCCCAAGAACAAATATGGGACTGAAACCAGACAATCACTATGCTCTTGATCGAACTCATACAAAAAAAAAAAGACAAAAACACCATATCGCTTCTGGGTGAACACTTTTCAGACAGCAATCACTCTATATCTGACCTCCCAGTCCTCATCCTCAAAGGAAATCTGCACAACACCTTCAAAAGACAAGTCTGGGGCTTAAATTTATGCTAGATATGAAAAATGATGGACTCAATAAAGATACGGATTTATGGCTCATTACAAAAATCTGTAACCGACTAATCCTCCCCCTGCAGCTGCCTTTTTTCCGCCTCCCTTTCACCCCTATGACTTGAGAGGTGTTAACAGGCCACTTAGAATTATAGGGTTAGAAGGGACAGCAAGGGTCATCTAGTCTAATCCCCTGCCAAAATGCAGGATTTGTTGTGGCTAAACTATGCAAAACAGATGGCTGTGCAGCCTCCTTTTGAAAACCTCCAGTGAAGCAGTTTCCACAGTCTCCCTAGACAGTCCGTTCTATTGTCCTACTGTTCTTACAGTTAGGACATTTTTTCTGAGATTTAATCAAAATCTGATATGCTGCAGCCTGAACCCACTGCCTCTTGTCCTGCTCTTTGTGGCAAGAGAGAACAACTTTCTCCAACTTTACTACACTTCACCTTGAATTGTCCTTTGAAATGTGTTAACTACTTATGCTTATCTGTTCCACCTTGTATTTAGTTGACACTTGGAGTATATTTCCCAGACGTGAAGAAGAGCTCTGTGTAAGCTTAGAAGCTTGTCTCTGTCACCGACAGAAGTTGGTCCAATAAAAGATATTGCCTCACCCACTTGGTCTCTCTAATACCAGCTACTGTTCACTTGAGGAATCAGGAATGGAGTGAGGTTTTCCCAATTTTTACCTTGCTAAAGGCAGTGTTGTTATACCTCTAGATCACCATATTTAACCTGATGACAATACCAATTAAAAATCCTCACCTGCAGATTTGATATTTGGATTGGCATGTGCTTTAGCTGCTAAATTGTAAAAGTAAGCACGCCATCTTAGTTTGTGATCCTGGGTTAAATCCACAGTCTAAAAAATGATTCTGTGGACACATTTGTTTTCTATGTGTGGGAGCTCTTTTACGCCCTACCAATATATTGAATTGTAGAATATAAAACACTAACTTAAATAATAAAACCTGGGAAAAAGTTAGAGCATACTCCTATTGTATTTTTGGCTGAGCTGTGTGAGTACAAAGGTCTTGCACTCAACTCAGCATCATTTCTACTCTCTGTATGTAATGCTGAAACTTCTGAACACAGCATCCACTCCATTCCAGAATTTCAGGGAACAGTGGCGACAGTGAACTCTTTTGATCTTGGAGAAAATTGGAAAACTGAAAAGGGAAACATGGGGGGAGGGGCATGTTGGGCACCTGTCATCTGCCCCTGTCATAACTTCAAGCACCTCTGCAATTGTCTGTAAATCAAGCAACTGGTTGATGGCACTCATTAATGCCTTCCAGCAGAACGATAGCCCATCTCATCTCTGGCTATCCTCCCAATTAAGTTTTAACTTGTTGCTACCCTGTCTCTAACTGAAAGAAGACAAGTAATAATGGGAAGTTGGAGGTGGTGCAAAGGAGGATTGGGGACATACACATAGCCTCTCGCACAGGAGGGAGAATAGGGACCCTGGAATGGGGAAAAGGGGGCAAGCAGAGAGGCCCAGCCATGGGAGGGAGAATAGAAGAGCCTTGAATGGAAGGAGGGAGGAAAGGCGGCACGGACAGTCCTGGTGTGGGAAAGATTGGGGAACCCAGGTATAGGGAAATGGGGATGCACATAGATCACCTTTCATGGGGCAAGAATGGGACACCCTGGTATTGGGGATGGGAAGTGCATGGGTCTCCTAGTGGGTGGGAAATTAGGAGATCCTGGCATATGAGAAGAGGTATGCATAGAACTCCTGGCAGGGGGATTGAGGAACCCTAAAATGGGGGAGAATGGAGGGAACACACAGAGCCTGTGTCTTGTGGAGAAATGGGGGACCCTTGAATGGGATGGTATTCAAAACCTCTGGTGCAAGCAATTCTCTAGATTTGTTCCAGGCAAGCTATCTGTCTAAAAATCCACTTTCTCATCTTGCACTCTTGTGCCCTTCTGTCATACCAGCAACCTTTGCCTGAAAGCCCCTGCCTACCTCAGTTAGCCATACTTACACATTACATTCAGATCTCTCCTCAGTATAAACTTCTTTCATTAAAGCTACAATTCCTAATTCTCCCCTCTTAGAAACACAGAATCTGTGACACATTTTCTCTACTAAAGCCATCATATGATACTAGTGCTGTTAACCCTTGTTCTGCACTTTCCCATCCCTCAGTGTTTAGAATCATTGCTCAGGTTGTTTTTAGTCGTAAATCTAAGTATCATCACAAATAATGGGAGCTAAGGTGAAATGAACACTTTTGGTGCATTATTCTTATTTATTTATATTGTGTGTATTCATTTGGTAGATTGTAAAATTCAATAATTCTCAGTCAGTCTCCCTGCCTTCTACAAGTTAATTAGATCCTATTGTATCAAAGTGGAGAGATTAATATAAAGACATTATACATTGTTTTTATATTGCAGAATAAAAAGCTCTCCCCTCAAACAGTCTGCAGGCTATCAAATTGAACTAGTTATTCAGCTGGTATGGGTGAGTGGAGAACCTCCGCAGCAGATAACCAGTTTGGCAGTGAACTCCGCCTATGGTCTGTAAGTATATTCTGTACTTTTTACTAGTTTTCTTATAAATTTCACTAGAGTAGCTGTCATTTAAAAAGTCAACATTTGTTTATACCCACTATGTAGGAATATTGGAGATGCTATCAGTTTTCCCCTATACTTAAAATAAATAGCTGCAATATTTGTATTGTAACTGGTGGTATCTTTTGGAGGATTTTGACTTTAGTGGTAATCAGTCATTTAAAGTATGTTTATAAACCTGGATTTATAAACTATTACTGAATATCCTAAACTAATCTATTTGAATTTATAAAAAAATAAAAATAAAAAAACCATACACACACAAAAGCATTGATGCTTCTCTAAACAGAACTTGAAAGTTATATGTACAAAAAGACATGTAAAGTTCAAATGTTTTTAATTATATGAACAAGAAATTTCAGATTTTTTTGTGCACCAAAAATCTTAAAATGAACTGAGTTCTATGTGAGTTTGTGTCATATATTTAAAAGAATCCTGTCCAGCTGCCTTGTTTTAGCTAAGAGCAAGTTATAAGTTCATTAAAATAGAGATTTATAATAGGAACTTTAGTCCACCTTTTCCTCATTGTAATTGTAGTGATTGTCACTAAAATAATAAAGTAAATGACCAAAAGGAATTGCATAGGCAGCAGTATTACATTTTGCATCCATTATAGTGAAGGGAACAGAGTCTCGGTGGTTGGAGGGAGGCTTCTTTAAGAGAATCTTTCATTAGGCAATTTGCCCAATTATTTGGCCTATGGTAATTATATCTGTCTATCTATCTAAAACATCATAAATGTATATTGAACTTCCAAAAAAAAAAGATATACAGGGAAATGTAAATTCCAGAGATGAAACTTAACTGTGGAAGAAAAGCATCTACTGTAAAAAGTGGATTTTATAAAATGAGTTGTAGAAATCCTTTCTGGTTAAATTTGCTCATTTTGCAAATAAAATGATTGTTCTGCTAAATGCCAGCTCTACAAACCCAACTTAGAATCCGGATATTATTGGAGAGTCCTTTAGACTCAAACATCACCAGTTTCTACAATTACAGCTTAGTTAGCAACTGTGTTGTTGATGAACAAGTCATAATTAAATCCAGTTAATTCTCTCACAGCTATGTTGTCTCTTCAGAGTCAAACAGGAGTAAAAACTATTCAAATTGTCTCTTTAGTAAGTGAACTCTGTAGCTACCGGAAGCTGGTTTATTGAGGAGGAAGTACTATTTTTAGTCACTTTCTAGAGCAGTGAACTGCACTTTAAAATACTAGTTCACACAATTGTTTTTTTAATCCTTTTTCAGGTTCATTTAAAAGATCAATTTAAAATTAAAAGTGTGTTTATCATTCTTTGTCAAGTACAGTACTACATACAAGAATAAAAACAATAGCAACTTTTGACTTATTAGCAACTTTATTGGAGCCTTAATCTTTCCTCCTACTCTTCTTCTTCTAGAGTAGTTTTTGGCAATTGTAATGGTATTGCAATGGTTGATTACCTGCAGAAGACAGTGCTCTTGAACCTTGGCACCATTGAATTGTATGGCTCTAATGATCCTTATCGTAGGGAACCTCGATCTCCTCGCAAATCTCGGCAACCATCAGGAGGTAAGAATTGCTGGATGTTGCATTTCAACAATGGTACCTTTCTTCATAACTCATAGTTGTGCTGTCAGTCACTACTTTGAATATAAGCACATTAGCAACACAAAACATATATTTTTGAATGACTATTACGTCTGATCTTTGAGAATAATTAATAGAACATCGGTTTGTATTCGCATTCTCCTACATGATGATTCTTCGCAATTCAATAACTGAAGTATCTGAGAGGCTCTATGCTAGATTCCTGCTGATTTAAGTATAATACTGCATTTTTGTCCCATCCTCCCAGATTTCATTTTTCTCTTGTTGTTAAGTTGTATTTGTGATATGAGACTAAGCTTTGATATAGACTGAGCTTTATGGTGGGGAGGTACTTGCTGTTTTTATTTTGATCAGTAGTGTTTTTAATTTGTTAAAAGCACCTTAAGCAAAAGATAAGCAAGCATTGTACACATTCATGAAGTATAAATTAAATACAAAATAGTTATATGAACTTTAAAATATCTTAATTAAATAACCAACATCTCTTTATAATTGTCAGAGTTTTGTAAATATGCCTAGGCAATATCCTGCAATTTCCATGACACATCTGCTCTCCCCATAGATCTTCTCACACTTAGGCCTGGCCTACACTAGGGTGGGGATCGACCTAAGATATGCAACTTCAGCTATGAAAATAGCTTAGCTGAAGTCGATATATCTTAGTTCAACTCACCTCGCATCCTCACGGCATGGGGTCGATTGCCGCGGCTCCCCCATTGACTTTGCTTCCGCTTCTCGCCGAGCTGGAGTTCAGCAGTCAACAGGAGAGCGATCGGGGATTAATTTATCGCGTCTAGATGAGACGTGATAAATCAATCCCCAGTAGATCGATCGCTACCCGCCAATCCGGTGGGTAGTGTAGACGTACCCCTACATATACCCCTTTTCTCAGCATAGAAGGGACATCACAACTGGCTACCTTTTGCTTCTGCTGTTATTAGTTTAAAATTTCTCATCACTAGGAATGTCCATAATTATCTGGCCTCTTAGAATATTGTGTGCTTCTTAGAGGAGAAACCTCAGTGTATGACATATAAATGGATATTTTAAATTTGCAAATCCAAACTTGTAAAATAGAGCGGGTCAAAAAATTAGGTGTGGAGGGGAGGAGTTGAAATCGCTGTTCTGTTTTTCTTAAATTGCTGTGACCTTTTGTTCAAATTATTCATTTATAATTTCTGAAATAAAAACAGCTAATATTTTTGAAAAACATTTTTTTGTTCAGCTTAGTTACATGGATATTTTTAAAATGAAAAAACATTATTTTGAAAATGATAAATGATAGTGTACATGAAAAAAATTGTTACCTGAAAATGGCCACTTTTCAATGAAAAAGAAATTATTTGATAAATTTTATCCAGTGATAGTTTTGGTTCAGATTAAGTGGGCCAGGAGAAGATTCAAGCATGTTCTTATTTTATCTCAAGTGTTTCACGCTGTGACAGGATCCCCGCGGTACAACCTGGAATTGAGGGATTGCTGTGCCCCCTTAATTTTAACTTTCAAAGCTATGCCAGTGATAAGTAGCAAAACTCCTCCAGGGGCTGTGATCACTCAGCCATCAGCATGTGGAGCCATACACCCAGCTAAATTGCATGAATACTCCCTGAACCACGCGTGAATCTTACAGAGAGAGGCACCAGCAAGTCACCCCGGCTCCCAGCCTCGCACCCCAGAGAGATACCATCTTACACTGCTCAAGGTTCCCTTGGACAGTGAAAACTCATTAATAAGTTTGCTACTTCTTCATAGGAAAGTTGACATGCACCAACCTTTGTAATCTGAGCTGAGATTCCCCAAGTACTTCAAACAAAAACACATTGTTTCAGGTAAAATACAGTATAAAACAGATTATTAACTACAGAAAGACAGATTTTAAGTGATTATTAGTAGCTGGCATAGAGATCAAAGTTGGTTACCTAAGAAATAAAAATAGAATTTACACTAAGTTTCTAATTTCAACAGACTAAGCAAGATTTTAATCAAGCGGTCTCTCACTCTAACAGATGTTTACAGTTCCTCAATATGCAGACTGGACTCCCTTCCAGCCTGGGACTAATTTCCCTAGTTTTCAAGTCTTTGTCTTCTAGATGAATCTACAGGTGTTGAGACTGGGGGGAGGGAGGGAGAGAGAGAGAGACAAGTGATAATGTCACTGTCCCTTTTTTATACTTTCTTCCTGCAGCTAGAAAAATCCTTGCTGTGACATGGGGGTCAGGCAGTCCCTATTGGTCAGACAGTCCCCATTGCATACCTGCCTTCTCTGAGAAGCCTCTGGGATAGTAAATTCTTCTTGATGAGCCATTAACACCTGTTGGGACCATGATGGTTGCTTCTTTGTTGCAACTGAAAGCTGTGGGTGTTTCTCGCAACATACAGGAAAACTTCATAACTTCACATATAATTATACTATATTCGATCCAATGGGATATTAAGGTCAATACTTTTAAAATGATACCTCACAAGGCATACTTTGTACAAAACATATCATAATCATATGGCAGCGGTGAATATGGGGCTCCAGGTTGCGATCTTGAGGTGTCACATACGCACTGTTCTTTTTTTAGATTTGTAGATGCTGTAACTGAGGTAGGTATTTCTTGATAGTAAATTATTGGTTTGAGAAACATCAAAATAACTACAAAATGAAGTTAAATTGTTGAACTTTGAACACAAAACTAAAAAAAGGAACCAATTGCTGCTATTACCTACTGTATTATAAAGCATTTCAAAGATTTTTAGTCTTTGATTTTCCCTAATGGATAAAAGTTTCATTTTAAAAGAACAGAAACTTCCTCCTCACCTCCATGGCATATGATCAAAACAGGCAGATAGATAGGCTTAATATTTTAGGTAATTAGGGGAAAATGTTAGCAATCTTAAATACTGGTTTTGATATAGTCAGATTACAAGTCACTCTGGGAGACATTAGAAACTACTTGTTTAGTGCTATTGGCCTTTGTCACTGTAACATCTTGTCAGCATGATTAACTGAACCCTTCTGTCGCATCTTTGTACATGCTTATTAGCTGAAATATCCAGTACAGCTCATCAAGATAATGAAAACAGAATCTTTGCTTGTGTGAATTCAGATATTTAGACTCCTTTTTTTTTTTTTTTAATTCAGATTTTAGTTGCACTTACTAACAGTTTGTCTGCCTGGCAAAAGCATTGTATAATTCTGATTATTCAAGTTATTCGGTAGGTTTTTCTGTCTCAAACATACTATGTTGGTGTCTCGTCTTTCCTTTTTTCATTGCTTCATTAAGGTATGCTGACTGTGGCTTCTTGCATGTGCGGCCTTTCTAACTTATATTCAGAGTCTGTGAAAAAACTTCGCACCTCTCATATAAGTAAGTCATTTAATGGCAATAAAATATTTTTGAACATCTGAATTTGATGTACTGGTAAGTAACTTGCTGTTCACTCACCATGGGTTTTTTTGTTAGTCCATTTAAATAACACCCTAGTTTTAGAAAGTGGTGGTGTACTGTGTCAGTCCCAGGATGTTAGAGACAAAAGGTGGACGAGGTGTAATATCTTTTCTCACCAACAGAAGTTGGTCAATAAAGGATATTACCTCACCCACCTTATGTCTCTAGTTTTAGGAACTGATTTTGGCATGATTTGTTCAATCATATACGTATACCATATCTTTTACTTGTGGCGCCACCAAAATACATTTGGTTGAGGGCATGGGAGGATCCTCCAGATACAGGAACTGTGAAAGACGGTCGAAAGACTGCCTCCTGAGGACTCCTAATGAGCCCAAGCATGCATGGCTGGAGCTCACAGTACATCTAGGCAGGGTCGTAGCACATAGCACTGCAGAGATTCAAGGCAGCGCTATAGCACATAGCCCAGGAGGCTGCCATGACTTGCACAGACCCACAGAACTGAATAAATTGTTAGACCCGCTCCATCCCCTAGAATATTCCATAATCAAGAGGGTGCAAAGCAAGCAAAAAATCCTTCCCCAGGGCAGCTTATTCTGTGCTGCACTTCAAAAAGGCATAACACAGAATTTCATTCTTGTTTTTTATTTTATTTTTTAAACGAGCGAGAGGAGAATAACTGACGACATAAAAGACTTTGTTGTCTTATGAGAAGAAAGAGATGTACTTAAATTTAACTTTTTAAAAAGTTGTTTGCTTGATAAATTAATCTTTAGCTTCCAGCTGTTGGCATGTATTTTTTTTTGCCAGGAGAGAGGAAACTGTTCCAGCAATCATGCAATTACCTAATCCTTTGTATTCTCTACCATCATCTCTGATAAATAATCCACATGCCTTAGTATGGATAATTAATTGAAGCCAAATGTTTAATCTCTACTAATGCAGATTTTATACAAGAATATTTTAAAGAATGGAAAGGGTTTCCTCCAAACACACCATTAACACACACATTTTAATGGTTTGTGGTCATCTCTAAGACAGAAACACAATGCATACCATTATAGAGATTAAAACAACGAGGAATCCTTGTGGCACCTTGGAGACTAACAAATTTATTTGGGCTTAAGCTTTCGTGGGCTAAAACCCACTTCACCAGATTCATCAGTACAGAGATTTATATTTAACTTACTGTCTTATTACTTGCAAAAAATTACACAGCAATAGTGTTTCATAATTGGTTTAAATAGAACTACGAAAGAAGTAAAATATCTTGTAAGGTAGAGCTGTGTGAATTTATCAATCTTTTTTATTTGCAGCATCCCTGACTCAGGTATAACCTGGTTTAGTGTTTTTGCAAAATACAAACTATTAACATGGTCTTATTTGAGCTTTGAAAGGGAGTATATCTTCTCCAATTTATTTATTTGTAAGGGGTTTTTGATGTGGAAAGTTGATGTTTTTAAGAAATCTAAAAATTTAGTACTTGAAATGCAATTTTATGCATAGCACATATTCAGCAGCAATAGCGTGCTGATAACCTCATAAGAGACTTATGACAGGTTTGAGTAGCAGCCGTGTTAGTCTGTATCCGCAAAAAGAACATCCGAAGAAGTGAGCTCACGAAAGCTCATGCTGAAATCAATTTGTTAGTCTCTAAGGTGCCACAAGTACTCCTGTTCTTATAACAGACTTATGTTCTTCTTAGTAGTCATCCTCTTACCCATCTCCATTAGATAACCATTCATGTAAATTCACTGATGCTATTGCTGCGGGAAGAGAAACTGAAAATACCTTGCTATTCTATGCAATGGGAGCACCAATTTCGAAACTTATTTTAAAATCATGGCATCACATCCTAGATGTGTGTACTTTGAGTACGTAGCCAAGAGGATTGCTGGCCTTTTATCTCCTTTAAGCAAACTAGGTTCAGTCAGTATGGTGCTCTTGTGACAGCAAAACATACTGCTATTGTACATTGATCTATTTCTTCCAGGGTTAGTAGAGATGAGAACTGCTGACAGAGGGGAGAAATCCCTTGCATTTTGATCAACCTCTTCCATTATGTTCTGACCAAATGAAGGAACAAAACTAGCTATGAAAGGAAGGGAGCTATAGCTGCCCTACTTCCCTAGCAGCCTTAAGTCTGTGCTGTTTCTTTATATGTATGCATTTTTTGTAGAAAGAACATTGATGTACTATGTAAAATTTATCAGTTAATGAATTAACAAGATTAACTTTTTTGGAATATTTTTAAAAGTTGGTGAAAAGTCAAAAGGCCTTATGTCATATGGCCTAGCATATGTCATCCTGCATTTCTGACGCGGCTTGCCACATTTCATCCACAGCCATTCTAAGCGTGGCTAAAGTCCATCCATTCTCCTAAAAAAAATCAGGTGAGCATACTACTCAGCATTATCAGCATTACTGTCAGTGGTCCTATCAGCACTGACCTGGTGGTTAATCCCAAAAAACATTTGGAGGGGGCTTCTCTACCATGCCTCCCACAAGTGCACTGATTATGGATGTGTCTGGAACAGGTGGAGGTGCCCATCTGAATCCCCTCCAGATACATGGAATAGAATCTGAAAAAGATGTGTCCCTTCACAAAATGTGCCAGAGCTGCAAGTAATCAGGTTAGCTTGCATAGCATTGCTGCCTGTACTGCAGAATTCCAAGCTTCAACCCTTAACAAACAACACATTTGCAACATATTACAGTGGAGTCCACTTAATAGCTACTTGGATATTGACAACATCCAGTTAATAACAATATTTTGCCAGGAACCAATGCTGTACCATTGACTTTAATGTAAATGGTATGTAGGTATTGGCAACAGCATGCCATTTATTGACAACATTTTTTGAGAAAAAAGGCCCCAGCTCTACAGGCAGGTTTACGAGATGGCAGCCAGGGAAGGAAATGCAGGGACATGCCTTCTCCAGTTGCAGTCCCATAAACCTGCTTGTGACCCATGCTCAGACCCTCCCACTGCTTCCCTTTGGGGTTGAATCCCTACAAACCTGGCTTTTCATTCAGTTCCATAAAGCCCCACCTTACCAGTAGTCTCTGTATGCCATCCATTTGTTCAGTTTTCTCACAGCCCTCAGTAACCAGATTCCTGAAAGGGTTACTACATACTTACTCATGTGTTCAAGAATCCTCCTACTTGAAATCTTAATATTGTCCTTGCAAACCTCATGGAGCCCCATTTTCAAGCCACTTTCCAAATGCTTCTTACACAACCTCACTCTCAAGATGATACTCTTAGTTGCTTTCACGTCGGCTTCAGGCTCAATGAACTCCAGGCTCTTATCGTTGATATCCCTTTACCCAACACTGTACAGACATAAGGTGGTATTGAGACTTCATCCTAAGTTTATCCCTTAAGGGGTTTTGGAATTTCATTTGAACCAGTCCATCAGTTTACCTGTTTTCTCCCCTAAACCTCATTCTGCTTCTGGAGGGGAAAAAAGCCACAATTTGGACATTTAAAGGGTCTTGTTTTATTACAAAGTTCTTCAGCCCGGCTTCTCATCTCTTTATTACTATCTTTGGTGCTTTGAAGGGTCAAGCGTTCCTCTGCCAGAGAATATCAAAATGGACCACACAGTGCATATCATTTTGCTATGAAATGGCTGATAAACCTTTCCCTCCAAATATCAAAGGTCACTCTGTTAGCAGACAAGCTGCAAGCTACCTAGAGTAATCCCCTGACTTTTGTTAAGACCTATACTCTTGACCTAGCTGCAAGATCAGATGCCAAGTTTGAAAAGGCAGTGTTAACATCACTGTAGTGGGGTAGAAGTGCATAGTGCTTCTATAGGCTTCTAGAGTGCCCATCTATAAAGGGGGAAATAAGAACAACCCAGGGAATTACAGACCAGTCAGCTTAACTTCTGTATCCGGAAAGATAATGGAGCAATCAATTTGCAAACACCTAGAAGATAATAAGGTGATAAATAACAGTCAGCATGGATTTGTCAAGAACAAATTGTGTAAAACCAACCTGATAGCTTTTTTTGGCAGGTAACAAGCCTTGTGGATGGGGGGAAGCGGTAGATGTGGTATATCTTGACTTTAGTAAGGCTTTTGATACTGTCTTGCATGATCTTCTCAGAAACAAACTAGGGAACTACAACCTAGATGGAGCTATTATAAGGTGGGTGCATAACTGGTTGGAAAATTGTTCTCAGAGTAATCATCAGTGGTTCAGTCATGCTGGAAGGGCATAATGAGTGAGGTCCCGTAGGGATTGGTTCTGTTCAATATCTTCATCAATTATTTAGATAATGGCATACAGAGTACACTTATAAAGTTTGTGGACGATACCAAGCTGGGAGGGGTTGCAAGTGCTTTGGAGGATAGGATTAAAATTCAAAATGATCTGGACAAACTGGAGAAATGATCTGACGTAAATAGGATGAAATTCAATAAGGACAAATGTAAAGTACTCCACTTACAAAGGAACAATCAGTTGCACACACATAAAATGGGAAATGACTGCCTAGGAAGGAGTACTGCGGAAAAGGATCTGGGTGTCATAGTGGCTCACAAGCTAAATGAGAGTCAACAGTGTAATGTTGTTGCAATAAAAGCAAACATCATTCTGGGATATATTAGCAGGAGTGTTGTAAGCAAGACACGAGAAGTAATTCTTCTGCTCTACTCCGTGCTGATTAGGCTTCAGCTGGAGTATTGTGTCCAGTTTTGGGCGCCACATTTCAGGAAAGATGTGGACAAATTGGAGAAAGTCCAGAGAAGAGCAACAAAAATAATTAAAGATCTAGAAAACATGACCTATGAGGGAAGATTTTAAAAATTGGGTTTGTTTAGTCTGGAGGAGAGAAGGCTGAGAGGGGACATAACAGTTTTCAAGAAAATAAAAGGTTATTACAAGGAGGAGGAGGGAGAAAAAATATTGTACTTACCCTCTGAGGATAGGACAAGAAGCAACAGGCTTAAATTGCAGCAAGGGCAGTTTAGATTGGACATTAACCACTCTGACTGTTAGGAAGTTTTTCCTAAGCACTGGAATAAATGGCCTAGGGAGGTGATGGAATCTCCATCATTGGGGATTTTTAAGAGCAGGTTGGACAAACACCTGTTGAGGATGGTCTAGATAATACTTAGTCCTGCCTTGAGTGCAGGGAACTGGACTAGATGACCTCTCGAGGTCACTTCCAGTTCTATGATTCTATGATTTCTATGAGAACATGCATAGCACAGGTGTGGCCCAACGGAAAATGCATTTCGAGATTTCTATTGCACACCTTGAGTGGGATCCACATTGATGACATCATCTTGAAGAACCATAGTTACAGTAAGGCTACGTAACTCTTCTTTCCCTCACAGGTTAAGTCTTTGGTTTTGGCATTCAGAAAATATTCATTTGTTAACCCAGACTCCAGAAGATAACAACTAGTACCCCATAGTTTTGAAATGGAAAAACTCCTTCTTGCACCTACTTTTGCCCTTTATCAACAAAGCAAACACACTGAAGTCAGTAGAGTTGCACAGGTGCAAGTGGATACAATTTGATTCTGTCCTGACTTGGCGTGTGTAACCCACCCAATCTCCTCAACAGTCTCAACACATTTGTGGTTTTTTCCCTCAGAAAGTACAGATACTAAGAACTAAGATTGCACTGTGTTGAAAATCTTGTTCTGTACATGCAGATACTTTTTTCCCTTACAAATGATTCAATTGTGTTTCATTTGTGCAATTAGTACTCATTGTATTTAGATTAGCATGGTACATCATTAACAGATCCAAAGAGAAAATTATTTTTAAGTAAGTCTGAGAACGTTAATATTCTTAAAACATTAATTAAAGCTTTTAATTAAAAAAAAAGTCTAACTGGTAACTTTAAATTTCAACACATCCTTTGTCAAGTCATAAAGAAAACGGGGGATCAAAAACTCCATTTGTATCTCCAGTTCGCAATATGCAATATCTGTGATTCCTATGATTTGACTTCCTTCTTTGCATCTAATTCTGCATTCTTTAAGTGTGCAAAGTTATCATTTCTGTCAGTGAAAGAATCTTGTAACTACAGTCTTGTGATTTGTATGATGATGATGTCATATTGAGTGTTATATGAAACTCCTCAACAGAGGAAAAATCATTTAACTCCCCAAAAATAAACCATAACCACCATATATCATCAATCCATTTCTTAAATGGAATCAGTGAGTTCTGTTGAAAAACTGATGGTACAGGATCACCTAAGTGTGGCTGCAGAAATATAGTATAACTTTACCCCAAAAAAGGAAAGTAGAAATTATTTAAAAATACACAATACTGGTCACATGTTAATCTTAAAGTATTTTATAGAATTCCTTAATATTGAAATCCTCCTATTCATCTAATTTTTATCACAAACAAATTAGTTTTCTTATTTCACTTAAATAAGATTTTAGGTCATACTATCCAAAACATAAGAGTAAAGTATACATGTTTAATGCACATATCTACCTCTAATTAAAAAAACCATTTTCTCTGATTATATAAGGCTATACTTTTTTTCTTAAATGTTTGCCAAATATTACTTTTCTGATTAAATATTGATGAAATGATTTAAAAAAATCAAGTGAAAAGTTTCAATATTTCTGAGGTAATACTGTAATTCTTTTGTCAAACAGACTATTTTAGTGCCATAATTGAGGTTAGCCTCTTAAATGAGACTTGTATAAAAAAAAAAAAATCTTCTCCCCTTCTCTCTTCCACCCCGCAAGTGGGAGAAACACTTGCTTAGTGTAATATAGAGGCTAAAAAATCACTGAAGTTCTAGTTCAGGAAAGATTTGTAAACAGCAATTTTATTTTTTATTTTGAATTGTTCTTTGTATTTTTCAGCAGGTCTTTGTGATATTAATGAAGGGACTACAGTGCCAGAGGATCGCTGCAAGTCACCCACTTCGGGTAACTACAAAACTACAGGTTTTTTTTCAAATACTTTAACATTATAATCGCACAGAATGTGACATACATTGTTCTAAATCGTGCCAGAAATGTTTACTAAGTAATTTATATAGAAACTGTCTATGGTAGCTATTTTCTTTCCATCACATTGTATTCATTTTGCCATTTAAGATTTCACTAACCATTTCAGAATTCTGGTTTAAATCAAGGACAACTTATCTGACTCGGAAATATAAACCTAGTGTCTAGCAAGGATGAGTCAAGTGGCATGTGTAAGTTTCCAATATTTATGCTTCAGGGAGACAGCACACAGGCAAAGATATTCTTAGATTGGAAATGCATGCTATCTATGAGGCTGTGAGGAAAGTGATGTTCTCATGCTACAGTATATTTTGTAAAAGCGGCAGAGAGTTCTGTGGCACCTTATAGACTAACAAACATATTGGAGCATGAGCTTTAGTGGGTGAATACCCACTTCGTCGGATGCAAGTATATTTTGTGAGTGCTTTTCCTATATATGTTGTCAAACCACGTGTGTGTGTGGGGGGGAAGGGGAGTATGCAAGTTCAAAAGTTGAATGCCATTAACTGAAAACACCTCCTCATTGCTCCCTCAGACTTAGACAAGAGGCGTGTCATCTTTATCACCCATATGAATGTATAACAAAACAAAATATCCTTTTTTTAGCTTTATCAGGAAAACTTTTTATAAAGTATTCAGAAATTCAGTTTAATTGACAGTTTGAGCTGTCAATTTTGTTTTGACACCTATTCAAACTGTATTCAGACTTTCAGTGTACATCATCAGACTGTCAATCTGTCACCAGTCAAGATTTTCCTTTTCAGAAGGGCAAATTGAGAATGGAATTGGAATTTGGCCAAGACATTATTAGTAGAGTAATTCTACTTTACATTTAAAAACAAACTTCTACTAAAGAAGTGTGTTGCTATGATATAAATACTTACCTAAATATAGAATTTGTTGAATTGTTAAACCTAACTTTGGGCTACCCTATCTTGTGGTGTAGAGAAATATTTCCCTTATTTGTATTCAAAGATGTGCTTCCTATTTGTGTAACAAAAGAAGAAAACACGCACCCACCACCAAGCCCAGTATATGCGAAAATCTATGATCCACTTACTGTATCCTGCTGTTGTTGCAGCGATGCACTTCCTCCCACATTTTAGGTGATGCTGGTGATAGTTCTAACTGAACTACTTGAATTTGACAGGTACAGTAAGTAAAATGACCTAACCTGGACATTTAAATTTAAGGCAAGTTTTGATTTAAAAAAAATAAATCAGTTAATATAACTAAGGAGGTAATTCATATAAAAGGATTAATGTAAATGAACCTGAAAATATTGACTGATATATAATTATTTGATATGTATGGGTTGTTTTGGTTGTGTTGATTTCTTTTGTTTCTTCGAGTGATTGTTCACATCCATTACACATTAGGTGTGCGCGTGCCGCGTGCACGGATGTCGGAAACTTTTTTCTTTAGCGGCTCCCGTTGGGGCGGCAGGGGAGCCCCTCCAGAGTGGTGCCTCATGCTGGTGCATATATACCCCTGCCGACCCGACCCCCCTTCAGTTCCTTCTTACCGTCCGTGGCGGTGTTGGAACAGCTCTCTATCTCTCGCGAGTGATCCTTTAGCACAATTATCAACAGTTAAGTTATCAGTAGTTAGCACTTCTTAATAATAGATAGTAAAGCTTTCTTTGTTTAGATGTTGGAAGTTGTCTCCAGCACCAGCCCTGGACTGTGTAGTGTGCTGCAGCCCCAACGCTTAAAGGCTTGCGCCACGTGCCGCAAGCCTATGCCAATTAGTGACCCCCACGACTCATGTTTCCATTGCCTGGGGAAATCACATCAGACGGAGCGCTGCAAGATCTGTAAGGCTTTTAAGCCAAAGACTAAGAAAGAAAGGACTTTCACCTCAAGCAGCTACTCATGGAGGCTGTGCTGCAACCTTCGGCACCAGTGTCCTCAGTGCGGAGTGCCCCGGCATTAGTTCGCGATCCGGCACCAGTGGGGCACCGCAAGCATGCCGCAACAAGAAAAACCCTAGCACCGTTCGACCTCACTGGCATGGTCGAAGGGTCAGCCTACAAGCCGAGGGCGCTCCCTGAATAAGAAGCCGGCACTGCCCAAGCAACCAAGTGCTCAAAAGGGAAGCGCTGCCCCAGAACGTGCTCCGGCTCTGGTGGCTCTGGCACCAAAGAGCCTGTTGAGCCCCAGGATAAGCACCTTGAGCATGGAGGAAGGGCTGGAGGAGCTCCTAGAACAGCCCTCCACACCAGACACATTTGAGGTGGCAAAGGACCTCATCCAGTTGTCAGCGGCAAGCCCCCTCCCTGCCAAAAAGAAGCCTCCAGCACCATCTCCTAGAGTGCTGTCAAGAGGCCAGCCAGCAGTGGTGCGCTGATCGAGGTTATCATCCTGGCACCCCTCCTAGCGTCGGTCCCAGTTGAGCTTGGCCTCTGTGGATTCCCAGTTGCCCCTGACCCAGCGGGACTTGAGGGCACCGGATCGCAGCCAGCATATGGCACCGGCCACGCCAGGGCACTGCTCCCCGGCGCCATCACTGGGCTGGCTCCGAGGCGACACAAGTTTTGAAGTCCCCGGTTCCGAGCAGAAGCCAATGATCCCAATCCCAGGAGTATCGGTACCGGTACTGGTCGGCAAGGGGCCGTTCTCCAGCCCCTTGGGGGCACCATTCTACGGCACCAACTTGGCCTTCCAGGTCAGCGTCCTTGGAATCAGAGGTGGACTCACGCCACTCCAGCTGTGCCCACAGGGCACCAGCGAGCAGGGAGCCCCAAGCCCCATGGCATCCCCAATGGGGCCCGCCAGGGTAGTGGCCCTTTTGGACACCATGGGCCTATCACCAAGAGCAGGGGCCCTCCTCCAGAGCTTTGAGATCCAGCTATTTGGTGCATCAGTCTCGGTCCCTGCACAGGCACCCCTCCGCGCCCAAGGAGGCCATGGTATCCAGGCCACCAGACACTTCTCCGGAACACAGGAGAGTGGAAGCGGCACCGAGCCCAGTGCTGTCCCGGAGGCAGTCTGTCAGGCAGGACCCAGAGGAGCCCCCAGCATGCAAAGAAGGACAAGAAGGGCTGGAAGACAAGATGCAGAAGGCCCTCACCACTTCGTCATCCCCAGATGAAGCAGTGGCAGGCACCACGGTGTTGGGGCCTCCGCTGACTGACCAGAGAGCGCACCAGGAGCTGCTCTGCAGGGTAGGCTAGAACTTGGGCCTACAGGCGGAGGAAGCAGTAGAGCAGGAGAATCCTGTGGTGGACATATTAAGCCTCAAGGGCCCCTCCAGATTTGCGCTCCTGCTCATAAAGACAGTCCAGTCCAACTACAAGATGGTCTGGCAAACCCCGGCCTCTAGCGCACCAACAGCAAAAGGCGTAGGGTGAAAGTACTTTGCCCCTTCCAAGGGATACGACTTCCTCTTTTGTCACCCGGCCCCCTGTTCGCTGGTCATCCTAGCGGTCAATGAATGGGAACGACATGGTCAGCAAGCCCCGGTTCCTAAGGCCAAGGAGGCTAAACTTTTAGACCTATTCAGCAGGAAGATCTGCTCTTCTGGGGGCCTCCAGTTGAGGATCGTGAAACAACAGGCGATCCTGAACTGACAATTTTAATTCCTGGATGGCAGTTTCCAAATTTAAAGACTCCTTGCCCCAGGGCTCTCAGCCTGAGTTTGCGGCCCTCATGGATGAAGGAAAGGTGGTAGCCAAGACCTCTCTGCAGGCCTCTCTCGATTCGGCAGATGCAATAGCCAGAATAATCGCCTCAGGAGTGGTGATGAGGCGCTTGGTGTGCCTGCAGGCTTCAAGCCTTCCGCCAGAGGTCCAGAATACCCTTCAGGACCTCCCCTTCAAAGGGTCTGGTCTCTTTTTGGATTAAACGGATGCCAGGCTGCATAACCTGAAAGACTCCCGGGCAACCCTCAAATCGTTGGGAATGCACACCCCGGTGACACAGAGAAAACCTTTCAAGCCCCAGCCGCCTCAGCAAAGACAATACCAGCCCTGTCCTAGGCAGGAGCCATAACATAGAAGAGGCAGAGACAACAGGTGGAGGCGGAACAACATGCCTAGACAAGGCCAGGGTCAGGGCAAGCCGCAACCCAGCAACAAGCAAAGGTTTTGAAGGTGCGCTCGAGGACAGCTTACTAAGCCAGTTACCAGATATTTCCCTATGTTTCCTGAACCACTTGTCCCGCTTCTACTGTGTGTGGACTTCCTACGCTGGTGGCTCAACCAGCAGGTACTCTGCGAAGGGATCCCCTTCACCATACCACAACCCATGCTGACACTGGTAACAGACGCGGCAGACCTCGGCTGGGGAGTGCACTTGGGGGACCTTCGGATGCAAGGCTTGTGGTCCAAGGATGAAATGTTGCTCCACATCAATGTAAAAGAGCTCAGGGTGGTTCACCTAGCCTGCCAAACCTTTCATGCTGCTTTAGAAGGTCACAGCATGACAGTTCTGACAGACACCACTACCACCATATTCTACATAAACAAGCAGGGCGGAGCCAGATCCTCTCCCCTTTACCGAGAGGCCCTTCTCCTATGAGACTTTGGTACAGCCTGCTCAGTACACCTCGTAGCATCATACCTCCCGGGGGACCGGAACGAGCTGACAGACTGCCTGAACAGGTCGTACTGCGTGCACGAATGGTTGATGAGACTGGATGTCTTGCAATCGATCTTCCATAAGTGAGGATTTCACCAAATAGACCTTTTGTCCACCAGGGACAACTGTCAATGCCCGCAGTTTTGCTCTTTCCAAAACCACAGTCCGGGCTCAGTCACAGATGCCTTCACAATCCCTTGGAATGGGAGCCTGAAGTATGCCTTTCCAGCGCTCCCGCTCATCCACAGAGTTCTCCTCAAAGTTTGCAGAGACAAGGCGGTAATGATCCTCATCGCCCCAGCTAGACCCCGCCAACATTGGTTTACGACTTTTGCTGGAGCTGTCAATGGCCGACCCGATTGCCCTGCCCCGGCACCAAGATCTCATCACGCTGGACCACGGGTGCCTGTTCCACCCAAACCTGCGGTCTCTGCATCTCATGGTGTGGAAACTCTGTGGTTCAACGCAATGGAGAGCCAGTGCTCTCTTCAGGTGTGACAAATTCTCCTTGGCACTAGGAAACCTTCCACTAGGGCGGCATACCTCACTAAGTGGAAGACGTTCTCCTGCTGGTGTGAACCAAAGCATATACGGCCGCTTCAGGCCTCCGTTCCGATTATCCTGGAATACCTGCTGCACCTTAAACATCAAGGTCTTGCACCCTCCTCGATTAGAGTACATCTGGGTGCCATTTCGGCATTCCACCCGGGGGAGTTGGGGCATTCTGTGTTTTCCAAGCCCATGGTAGCCCGGTTTCTCAAGGGCTGCAGAGGGTGTTTCCCTACTCACGCCCTCCGGTCCCTCCGTGGAATCTTAACCTGATCCTGACCAAGCTCATGGGACCCCCTTTTGGGCCCCTAGCCTCTTGCTTTTTCACTCACTTCTCCTGGAAGGTGGCATCTGCAAGGAGGGTGTCTAAGTTGAGGGCCCTCACCTTGGAGCCCCCTTATACAGTTTTTTATAAGGACAAAGTGCAATTCAGGCCACACTCTAAATTCTTCCCTAAAGTAGTATCGCAATCTCATATGGGACAGGACATTTGTTTGCCAGTGTTCTTTCCTAAACCACACATGGACCCGAGTCACCGTAGCCTACATACTCTGGATGTCTGTAGGGCCCTGGCGTTCTATCTGGAGTAAACTAGACTCTTCCACAAGTCAACACAGTTGTTCGTTGCCATTGCGGAGAGAATGAAAGGACTCCCTGTCTTGGTGCAGCGGATATCATCATGGATTGTGGATTGCATCCGCCTGTGCTATGATTTCGCCAAGGTGCCGGCCCCAGCAATCACAGCTCACTTGACTATGGCTCAAGCGTCCTCAGCAGCTTTCCTGGCGCAGGTTCCACTCCAGGAGATCTGTAAAGCAGCCACTTGGTCGTCGGTGCACACATTCAAAGCCCACTACGCAGTCCAACAGGCCAGAGAGGACGCAGCGGTCGGCAGGGCTGTGCTTCAATCAATTGTTCCATGACTCCTACCCACCTCCTATGGTAAGCTTGTGAGTCACCTAATGTGTAATGGATGTGAACAATCACTTGAAGGCCTGGTCTACGCTGGGGCGGGGGGTTGTCGATGTAAGATACAAAACTTCAGCTACGAGAATAACGTAGCTGAAGGCAACGTATCTTAGTTCAACTTACCTCCCATTCTCACAGCGCGGGATCGATGGCCGCAGCTCACCTGTTCACTCCGCTTCCGCCTCTCACCTTGGTGGAGTTCCGGAGTCGACGGGTAGTGTGTTCGGGATCGATTTTATCGCGTCTAGATGAGACGCAATAAATCGATCCCTGATGGATCGATCACTACCCACCGATCCGGTGGGTAGTGTGGACGTACCCAAAGAGGAAAAAATGGTTACCTACCTTTTCATAACTATTTTTCTTCTAGATGTGTTGTTCACGTCCATTACACTTCCCACTCTCCTTCCCCTCTATCGGAGTCTCCAGCAAGAAGAAACCGAAGGGGGGGGTCAGGTCGGCAGCGGTATATGTGCACCTGCATGAGGCGCCACTCTGGCAGGGCCCCCCTGTCGCCACGACAGGAGCTGCTCAGGGAAAAAGTTTCCGACATCCGTCACGTGGCGCGCGCATACCTAATGTGTAATGGATGTGAACAACATATCTCAAAGAACAACAGTTACGAAAAGATAGGTAACTGGTTTTTTTTCAAAAGAGCAATTTTAGGTGTAAATGAGTGTGGTTCACAAGAAAAGACTGTCAATCGGAAGAGTGGAAAGAGGAGACATTTCATGGATGAAGAGAGGGCAAGCAATGAGAAACAAGCATGGGGAACATATGGGGAAGAAAGGAAAGGTAGAGAAATAAGAAAGGAGACACCCAAAAAATATTCATCCTGCAAGGATTAGCATCTTTTGTGAAAGTCAGGTATCATGGGCCCCAGAAAAATCTTTATTTAGACATCGCAGGTGGAAGGAATATAAAGAAGCTTAAACTAACTTTCCTTATGAAGGAAAACTTGAAAAACAAAGAAAGGAAGAAGACTGGGAAGGTGATAAAGAAGAAAAGAAATAGGGTAGGTTTTTTGATCAGCGTTTCCAGATTATCACCAGTCTTCAAAGACTTTGAGAAAAAAAAAACCAAACACTGGATTCAACACTGTACTTAAATTTGAAATTCAAAAATTTCAGTAAATTCATTTAACATAATCTTTTCCCTCTTCCACTCCCCATCAAATTTTTCAATCTGAATTTGAGATCAGGTACAGTGAATTTATTTAAATAACTTGCATTCTGCCATAGAAGAACCAAAGGGTATGCATGCATAGTGCAGAAATTTAAAACACTCTACTGGGTGAGTAACCAAAAAAAAAAAAAAAAATCCTGGGTACGTTTTGTCTTGAATTAGATTAAAATTCAGAAGTGGGCTTCTCAAGATAACTTAAAAATTAATTTGCAGTAATAGATCCCATTTCTCCATTTTCTATGGGGCTGAGATACGAAGTTGTTGGCTTCACAGAGGGACTCTAAGGCCATGTTTGCACTTACCAGGGAGCGACGTTGCTGCGATCGATTTAGAAGGGGTCAATTTAGTGAGTCTAGTGAAGACTCCCTAAATTGACTGCAGAGCACTCTCCGGTACCCCACTGGAACAAGAAGATTAAGTTAAATCAATGGGAGAGCGTCTCCTGTCAACTCAGCGTGGTGTAGACACCGCAGTAAGTCGACCTAAGCTACGTCAACTGCAACTACATTATTCACCTAGTTGGAGTAGCGTAACTTAGGTATACTTACCGCAGTAGTGTAGACAAGGCTTTAGAGAGGTCAACAAGACTGGGGAGGAGCCATGAGATACTGAGAAGGTGGGGAGTGGATATTGTCAGAATTTAGGAGCACCAGGAGAAATTAGAGGATGAGGCCTTGGCTACACTGGCGCTTTACAGCGCTGCAAGTTTCTCGCTCAGGGGTGTGAAAAAACACCCCCTGAGCGCAGCAAGTTACAGCGCTGTAAAGCGACAGTGTAAACAGTGCCCCAGCGCTAGGAGTGCGGCTCCCAGTGCTGTAACCTAATCCCCACGGGGAGGTGGAGTACCTGCAGTGCTGGGAGAGCTCTCTCCCAGTGCTGGTGCTGCGACCACACTCGCACTTCAAAGCGCTGCCACGGCAGCGCTTTGAAGTTTCGAGTGTAGCCAAGCCCTCAGACACTGGTGGACTAAAGCTGCAGAGAATAGGAGAAGGCAGATTTCAGTGGTTGGAATTTCTCTAGTTAGGGAGAGACTAGCTATGGGCTAATATCCAAATTTAATGAAGTTAATTACAAAATTATGCTTTGCATTTTTTTAAAAATCAGTGAATATGGTTTTGGAACTTACTTTTATAAAATAATGCTCAACTAGAACTTGATTAGGAGACTGGTTGTACAACAGTCTGGAAGATCAGTGTTTGGGACTGACAGTCTGAGACATCCTAGGGCAACTGAAGCTACAGCATGAATGGTGACAATTTCAATCTTCCAAATGAACAGAGCTGCAACATCAGTTACACTCTAACTTCCTCCACTGAGTAGTTACACAGATTGACAGCTATAGAAAAGGCTCCATGCCCTTGCTAGTTGGCAGAGCATCCTCTAGCTTTGGGAGACAAAAAACTAAATTACAGCAGAAATAAAATGAAAACCAAAACAAAGAGATTATAAAAGCTTTAAAATTTGTTCCCCTCATCCAGTGCCCTGGATAAAGTTGCATAGCATATACAAAGTGCCATGCTCAGATACAAGGGTATTATTTTCTTACTATTTTATGTAACACTTTCTGTCCTTTTTATTGGTGATTTTTTTAGAGGTATTAAAAACCTGTTGTGTTTGGCATTTTAATAAGATTAAAAAAGGCCACCAAGTTAAATCTCCCTAAAACAGTGGTTCACAAATTGTAGCCCATTCACCATTAGTGGTCTTTAGAACCACTGCTTGCAGAATTAAGTACTCTATTGTGGTGTTGGGATAGGAGTTGTTTGCAGAATAAAATTGCTACTCTAAACAGATTTCTTATTTTAGAGACGTAACGATGCTCCATATTGCATTTGCTCTTTAGATCAAAATGTGGATAAATTCTTTGTCCTCTTCTTATTTACAGACCAACATACTAGGTGTCCACATATTAAAATGTTTATATTACATAAAAGAAATGTCTCTAACCCAGATGCACTGTGTTGTGGTGGTGGTGTCTTGCACTAAGAACTCATTTTGCTTCAGACTACCTGCTTATTTTTGTGTACACTCCTTTATTGCAAACAGTTTGGCATTTATAGTGCCATCACATAACAGAGAGCTTCACTGATCTTTGATCAGTACTTTGATGTATCTTAGTTGTGAAGTCAGTGTGACAGTATGTTATGTCTCATAAGTCTTTTGAAATATAATGCATTGTCTTTCTGTCAAATCAGTATTGTACATGTATCTTGTTTTGTGAATGTCCATTTTGCATGTCTGTTTCATTCTGTCTTCACTCATATAGGTTCTGGTTCTCCAAACAATTCTGATGATGATGATAAAAAAATGAATAATTTTATAGAAAAGGGTACAGTATTTTTTACAGCATTATTTCTTTTGTTCATTCATCCTTTTAGTACATTTATAGTTTTTGACATTTTTTGTTAAAATATTATTTACAGTGAAGACCAAAGGCAGAAAATTTTCCAAGATGGTAGCCAATGATATAGGTAGGAGCTAGAAAAATTCTGCTTTCTTCCTAATCTAGTGCCTTACTCTATGCAACACTAACCCAACAGCAAAAAAATTCAAATTGCATTGAATTATTTAGTTAATCTGTCTTTCCCTGTGCTAAATGGTAATCCTTTGGGCTGCTTCTGTGCTAAATATTGTGCACAATGATTAACAAAATCAAGGAGAAACGGTGTTTTAATACTTTTAATTTATATGATGTGCACCTTCCTATTTATTTGGGAGAAGAGGTTCTACTTTATTCTGAAATATTAGAAGGGTTCAGTCTATGCATGTTGCAACATAATATTACATTTGTTGTGGTGCAGTATACTTTAGAAACTGTTGCTGATTTATTTCCTTCTAAATGTTACACCCATATCCATAAGCCCTAGTTTCCCCTATAAGTTTTCAAGATAGTGGTAGTAGTGCATTTTCCTTCAACATAAAAATAAACGATAGTTATATAAACCTATCCTCGTTATCAATACTATAACCCAGAGCGGTATATGCTGTCCAGACATAATATGACAAGTCGTCAGTCTATACATTCTTTTAAATAAAAGTTGCATATTAATTGACAAAAATGGTTTGAATTATGTTGAATGCACGCTATGAATTGAACCCTTTTATGATCAGAATGGAAATATGATGGATTGATAACCTAACACATGGTCAATAGGGAAATATGGCAAATGAGTATTTGGTGTATTCTGGGAAAAGGTCTTTTCATTTTTCTAATGTATTATTTCAGCATTAGTACCTTAAGGTTTTTATTTGTTTTATCTGCATTGTATGGTAGCAATAAGATTTAGTTTATATTCCTTTGGAGATATTTTATTCAAAAGATTTAATCTGTGTTGTGTTATATAACAACATTGTTTGGTATACCTATAATGTCTTTAGAATATAAGAATACTTTATAGAAAGAATAACTAATAGCATAGTAATAATCTACCAAAGATAAAGAAATTGTTGAGACAATGAGTGAAAGTAAGTTTGAAAGTGACAATCCAGAATGACATGTCCAACTTCCACCATAGGATTTTGGTACCTAGCTATCATATTTATGATCTTTTCTGGACCTCTTTCATGAAGTAATATCTACATCAGGGGTAGGCAACCTATGGCACGGGTGCCGAAGGCCGCACATGAGCTGATTTTCAGTGGCATTCACACTGCCCAGGTCCTGGCCACCAGTCCAGGGGTTCTGCATTTTAATTTAATTTTAAATGAAACTTCTTAAACATTCTGAAACCTTATTTACTTTACATACACCTATAGTTTAGTTATATATTATAGACTTATAGAAGGAGACCTTCTAAAAAGGTTAAAATGTATTATTGGCACGCAAAGCCTTAAATTAGAGTGAATAAATGAAGACTTGGCACACCACTTCTGAAAGGTTGCCGACCCCTGATCTACATAGTACTGCAGAGACAAAAGTGGCTGGTGAGGAATTCTAATGCTTCCTGGCCGGCAAATTACTAGCTATTGTAGTTTAATAGGTACCGTGTCTATCTGGGACCCTACCTATCTTAATTGTGAGTGCTAAGCACCAAAAAGGTTGAACCCTCTGTGCACAAGAATCTGTAGTTTGTGCCATTACCTCCATCATAGAGGTATTTTCTGAGTAATCTATGAACAGCAGAATTTGCTGAATAAGATATAAGACTAGGAATTGAGATAATTGGATTTTTACTGGCTCTGATTTATTGTTTGACCTTTGGCAACTCACTTTTTCTGCACCTGAATGGAACAAAGGGAGGCCAACAAGTAATGACAGTGCAGCAACTAAAGGGAAAAATATAGCACTCAAAATTCAGAGTTGTAGGAATGTTGATGTGAGGAGGCTGTGAAGGGACAAAGTAAGAAAGGCCTCTCAATCTAATAAAAAGACTCTATACTAGAGACATCAGGAAGGTGGAAAGAGGATGTATTTTTGTCCCAATCCTCATTGGTGAGCTGGCCACAATAATAAAAGCATCAGATGTAACAGGTTCTCTCCTTTCTGAACATCCCGGGACTGAAATAAGAATGGTGTAGAAAGTCAGTTTTATAACACAATGGTAGAGTAATCTGACAAAGCTTGCAAAACTGTACCTGACATTTTACATGTTATCTTTGCCTGGTAAAGAGGTAAATTTGTTTTTTTCTTAAGTGTTCCAAAAGGAGTGTTCTTTTCCGTATTTTAAAAAAATGACCTATATTATGCAAAAAATTGCCTTTAGTTATGTTAATTGTTGACCAGGCTGTCTGAGCTGTTTAATTTGGCTCTGATGTTGTAATTTCTACTGTGTTGTCACTATATTGCAGCATTATTATATTAATAAAACAAATCAGTGATAATTATACAGAATTATAGACATCTATTCCAGCCTAAAGTCTTTTTTTTTCTTTCTAAAGGAATAGAATAGTGTCTTGAATTTGCTTCACAGCTCAAATAACTTTCTAGAACAAGTTTGAAAGAATTGCATCTTTCAGGAAGAAAGTGATGTGCAGAGTTAAGTTGAGACTGATGTTAACTATGTATAATATATGCATTAATTAAAGCTACAATTTTGTCACAAAGGATGCAGAAGTCACAGAATCTGGGACTTCCAAAGACCTCTGTGTCCCCAGCCCCAGTGGCTGGGAGCTGCAGGGTCATTCCACCTCCCACAGCTGCAGGGAGCTGTGAGGTATCCCCACCGCCTGAGGCAGCCAGCCCCAAAGCTCCCAGCCACCGCAGGCAGTGGAGGTACCGAGGCAGCTCCCCAGCCATCGCCATGGGGGGCAGGAGGACCCCTGCAGCTCCCCACCACTGGGGAGGAGGCAGGGGGACCCTGAGGCTCCCTTCTGCCACTGGAGCCCAGAGCTCCCAGCCACCCTGCAGCTGCCCAGTCCCTTCCCATTGTATCATGGATATTTTTAGGAAGAGTCAGGGACAGGTCATTGGCTTCTGAGAATTTTTCTTGTGCCTGGCTTTTCCTAAAAATATCCATGACAAAATCTTAGCTTGACACATAGTCAGTCCATGAACTCCACATTGTAACTGAAATTTCTGCTATCAGTTTAATAAATTGTATACATCATAGAAGATTTTGAAAATTTTGTCATCTCACTCATAATTATTTACTAGGGTTGTGAGTAGATAGATTCACTGGGCTCCTATTAAAATACATTATTAGTAGGACATCTATCTAGAAGCATTAGAAAATGCCCATCTTCATGGTTCTCATGTTGCTGCTATGAATAGGATTGTTGTGTAATGTTCAATTTGAAATGTATTAAGGAGTGACCATTTGAAGTTGGTGAAAACAAAAATACTGTTTTGCATTGCCGTTTACTGTACATTGTATGTGGCATGTTTATGTTGCATGGCTGTTTTGTGAGCTTATGGTGCTACTTTAATCTCTTTCTTTTCTGTGTCATATTGCAGAATGCCACTGTCTTGTCATTATTTGACAGTAATAATTGCGTGTTTTATCACGTCATTGTTTCAAAATGAATTGTGATCAATTGAATAGGGATTGGGATATTTTGTAAAACGTGTGCCATCTATTGTTACCAATTTTATTTATCTATTGTAAAACAAATCATTTCAGTTTATCAAATGTATAATCAGATGGGACTTGTCTTGTGGCATGATAGGGTTCCTTGTGTGGCAATACAATGAACTGCAGAGTTCAGAAATAAGCTTCTGGAATTGTTTGGCCCCAACCTGTTGCAGATTTATCCCACTAGAGAGGCTACTCTTGGTTATTAGATAAGGTGAAAGTACCCACACTTCCCATTGCTCTGATTTGCAAAGTATTATTTTCAGAGGAAGATATTAATCTTGTCCTTGTGTTCAGTTGCATGCTGCCATCATAGCAGCAATTAAGGGTAAGGAGATGTCAGATGTCACTCATGAAAGGATAATTGAAAATCTAGGTCCCACCTAACTAAATACTATTCCGGTGACAGGACCATAAGGAACTGTCTCCCTAAAGGAAACTTGTATATGTCTAAATCTTAAAACTAGGGCTGTCAAGTGATTAAAAAACTTAATTGTGATTAATCGTGCTGTTAATAATAGAATACCATTTATTTAAATATTTGTGGATGTTTTTTATATTTTCAAATATATTGATTTCAGTTGTATCACAGATTACCAAGTGTACAGTGCACACTTTATATTTACTTTTGATTACAAATATTTGCACTGTAAAAAAAACAGAAGAAATAGTATTTTTCAATTCACCTAATACAAGTACTGTAGTGGAATCTTTTTATCATGAAAGTTGAACTTAGAAATGTAGAATTATGTACAAAAAATAACTGCATTGAAAAATAAAACAATGTAAAACTTTTAAGCTTACGAGTCCACTCAGTCCTACTGCAGCCAATTGCTCAGACAAACAAGTTTGGTTCAATTTCAGGAGATAATGTTGCCCGCTTCTTGTTTACAATGTCACCTGAAAGTGAGAACAGGTGTTCACATAGCACTGTTTTAGCTGGTGTTGCAAGATATTTACATGACAGATGCACTAAAGATTCATACTTCAATCACCATTCCAGAGGACATGCATCCATGTTGATGATGGGTTCTGCTTGATAACGATCCAAAGCAGAGCAGACCAATACATGTTCATTTTCCTCATCTGAGTCAGATGTTACCAGCAGAAGATTGATTTTCTTTTTGGTGGTTCGGGTTTGGTATTTTCCACATCGGAGTGTTGCCGTTTCAAGATTTCTGAAAGCATGCTCTCCACCTCCTCTCTCTCAGATTTTGGATGGAACTTCAGATTCTTAAATCTTGGGCTGAGTCCTGTAGCTATTATAGAAATCTCACATTGGTACCTTCTTTGTTGTTTTGTCAAATCTGCTGTGAAATTGTTCTGAAAATGAGCATGTGCTGGGTCATCATCCGAGACTGCTGTAACATTAACTATATGGCAGCATGTGGGTAAAACAGAACGGGAGACATACTATTCTCCTCTAAGGAGTTCAGCCACAGATTTATTTAACGTTATTTTTTAACAAGCATCATCAGCATGGAAGCATGTCCTCTGGAATGGTGGCCAAAGCATGAAGGAGCATACGAATGTTTAGCATATCTGGCACGTAAATACCTTGAAACGCTGGCTACAAAAGTGCCATGTGAACGCGTGTTATCGCTTTCAGGTGACATTGTAAATAAGAAGCAGGCAGCATTATCTCCGGTAAATGTAAACAAACTTGTTGGTCTTAGCGATTGGCTGAACAAGAAGTAGGACTGAGTGGACTTGTAGGCTCTCTAAAGTTTTACATTGTTGTTTTTTTAGTGCAGTTATGTAACACAGAGCAACATTTGTAAGTTACACTTCCACGATAAAGAGATTGCACTTCAGTACTTGTATGAGGTGAATTGAAAAATACTATTTGTTTTATCATTTTTACAGTGCAAATATTTGTAATAAATCATAATATAAAGTGAGCACTGTAACTTTGTATTCTGTGTTGTAATAGAAATCAATATATTTGAAAATTCAGAAAAACATCAAAAATATTTAATTTCAATTGGTATTCTATTGTTTAACAGTGGGATTAATCACAATTAATTTTTTGAGTTAATCGCATGAGTTAACTGCAATTAATCAACAGCTCTACTTAAAACAAATCTTTCTCCTTTTAATCACTTTATTGAAGATATGTGCTTATATAAAGCTTCTTTATTCCTACAGATTCATATCTATAGCAACAAATTGATGTCAGAGTCAGAATTCTTGGTTTGTTACAGGATCAAGAAAAATCTAGTGTGTTTTAGGCAAGATTTTTTCAACAACCAAGTGCAGTGTTAGCACAAAGAATATAAAATAAACTGGAGTCACAAAGTCACCATTCCAAATTTACCAGATGTATTCTAGTTATCTAGTCTTTTGATTATTTTAGTAACGCTCCCAGGACTCTTCAGGAATGAACATGACTCAGACACCAAAGCACATACAATATCCCTTTCTGTAGGCTCATTATTATAGCCAAACTTTCATTTTAATTGTATGAAAAGCTAAGTATGGAGCAACAGTCTCGAGTTGCAGTGGGGGAGGTCTAGGTTGGATATTAGGAAACACTATTTCACTAGGAGGGTGGTGAAGCACTGGAATGGGTTACCTAGGGTGGTGGTGGAGTCTCCATCCTTAGAGACTTTTAAGGCCTGGCTTGACAAAGCCTTGGCTGGAATGATTTAGTTGGGGTTGGTCCCACTTTGAGCAGGGGGTTGGACTAAATAACCTCCTGAGGTATCTTCCAACCCTGATCTTCTTTGATTCTATGGAATATTTATAATGCTCTTATATTTATATAGCTCCATTTATCCAGGTGGAGCCCAAATACTTAACATGGTTTACTAGTACTTCTACAAACTATACTATAGGAAATACTTTGACCACTGCTCAAAACAACCACATATGCAGTGACGCATGGTAATATTTGCTACTACACAACAGTGCACATACATCTCATGTGACCTTTAGAGCTTTTACTGCTGAATTAGTTAAATCTGCTATTCTGCATTTTTAAATAATGATCAAAATTTACCCAGCCACGGAAGGTTTTCTTAAGGTATACTGTGTTACAGCCAATAGAGCATTTTTTATAAAATACCCTAATGCAGACGATCTTAGAGGGGACTCCTCTGCACAACAAATCTCATACTATGCATATGATATAATATGTACAAAAAGGAGTTAAGATACATAGACCAAATGTTTTCTGTTTAGCTGAAGAAGACAAGTTAGAATGAGCTCTTTTGCAGCAAAGGGAAGTCGGGGGAAGAAGGGGAGGGAGTGTCTATCTCTGTGTTTATATGGCCTGTTTCATAGTAGTATCTGAGTATTTTAAACATCTCTTCAGATAGGGAAATATTATCCCTACTGAGTCAATGAGGGACAGAATACATAACACCACTCCTCTTGTGGCAGATGTTTTCCAGAATTTCTGGGTTTCTGTTATGGAAAGTCCACAACTCCCATGTGTGAAGATTTTCATGTCTTTGAAGAAGTTAAATTGAATTGCCTTTGACCAAAGAGAAGGAGTAATTTATGCAGCCTAAAGGATGAGAAAAGCTGAAAAACACTTCTTTACTGTAGTTTTCTGGCTATAATTTGCTTTTGTTTTTAAAAATAAAATTCTGATTAATAGGGTATATAAGTATACCAGGAAAGAAGTCTCTGATTACAAACCTACAATTAACTAATATTTCAGAGAATAGATTCATGAGATTTGAGTTAGATTTATTTTGCAACATGGGTGAAACAATTGCCTCAATGTACTTTTATTTCAGATCTCTTAGCCAATAAAAAGATAATTTGAGAATTAAAAAAATGGTGTAGGGAGAACAAAAGCAAGAAAAATATTCAAAATTTTGATAATGTGACTGATGGAAACAAAAACATCCAGATAATTGGATGATTTGGAGCTCAGAGTGGTGATAATTGGGACTTATACAAGAATATACTTAAATTGTTAAATCCTGAGACTTTTTGTATGGAAAGAAAATTCAGGGGGGTAAGACTGAGTGGTATTGTACCCTGCAAGAGTACGGAGCTCACACATGCATCATCGGTGTGGGTGCAAAAAATGAACACTTATTTAATTTCAACAAAGATGACAAGTGAGAATGAGCTGTTTTTCAGCAAAGGGAAGTCGGGGAATTGAGGGGGAAGAGTCTGTCTATCTGCGTAGTCTGCAGTAACTGGAGTATAAATTGTAATGTGCGATAGCATGATGTGCACTAACTGGTCCATGTGGACCCTACTGACATGCACTAAAAGTTCCCCAGTACACACATTAATGCACACTAAAACTTTTAGCCCCCACCAGCAGGGTACACACGTGCCAGTTAGTGCATGACATGCTAGTGTGTATTAGAATTTACATGCCAGCTAGTGCAGACAAGCCTTAAGTGAGTTACCAAAGGTAACACATGAAGCTGGGAATTAAATCCAGATCTCCTGAGTTCCAGTCCTGTGCCTAAGACACAGCACCTTTCTGATGATAAGAAAGACAAAAGTGTGATGATTAATTGTTCTAGTAGCAGTTAGTTATTTAGTATTTTAGTTGTATACTTGCTTTATAAATAGTCTGTATGTAATCACTGTTTTCTATAAATAAAATTTCACCATGTTGTTAATTTCACTTCATTATTACAAGGCTGATCATTATGAACAATATTAGAACAATTATAGTATAAAAATCAGGTTTTGTTATGTAGCTCTATGAATCCCTAAATGAGTTGTTTTAAAAATCTATCAGTTGTGTTGCTTGTGGTGATGAGAGAGAATTAATGGTTGTCTTATTTCTTTAGAAGAAACTTTTTTTGTGAAGAGAGATTTATTTACTGTGTATGGAACTGCAGGCTTAGTTGCTCTGTGTTGTGTTTAAGGTTTTACAGTCTTTACAGCTGTAGGCTTTTAAATTGTTACATATGAAGACAATGTGTGTGATTGACTGTCAGAATTTGAGACAAGTTGAGGAATTGGACAGTTCGGCTGTCACAAATGGTTGCACCTTTTTATTACTTCGTTTTACATTCCTAGTATCTTAATTTTGCAATGTTTCAGTGACAATAAAAAGAGCAATTTTCTGTCTACGTATTGGTAGTGCACCACTCACTGTGACATCTAGCAATATCAACCTAATTGTTCCAGAAATAGATTTTTAATGAGGCTTGCTTTTTTAATATAAAAAAAACTTTTTAAAAAAGCTACTGGTATCTTGTCTTCTGCAAGGTAACCCACGGCTGGATCCTAGATGTTAGCTATGCTTGAGTTAGAAACAGGACCAGCTCCAGGCACCAGCTGAGCAAGCTCCTGCTTGGGGCAGCAGATTCTATGGGGCGGCATTCCGCCCAAACCTAGGGCGTCGTGGCCGCTTTTTTTTTCCCGCTGCTCTGGCCGCCCTGTAGGGGGCAGAGGAGGGGAGCGCCCTGCAGCAAACTCCGCAGGGCAGCCCGCGTCCTTCCCTCCCCACCGATCAGAGCGGCGCGGAACCCTCCCGGCAGGCGGCCTGGCGGGAGGGACCACGTGGTGAGCATTCTGCTGAAGCGCTGGCCGCCCCCCTTCTCTCTCTCCCCCTGCTCCCTCACCCTCCCCTCCACTAGACCAGGCGCGCACTCTTCAGCACAGGGAGTCCCCCTGCACCCTGGCTCTGGCCGCCCTGTAGGGTTTTTTGGTTTGTTTTTTTTCCCCTGCTTTGCCGGCTGCGCCGTTGTCCCCTCCCCCACCCCCCGCTTTGCCACTCAAGCCGTGCTGGTTTTTTTTTTTTGTCCCACCCTCCCCCCTTCCTTTGCTGCTCCGGTGGCCCTGCCTCACTTTTTTTTTTTTTTTTTGCTTGGGGCGGCAAAAAGGCCAGAGCTGGCTGGTTAGAAAAGCATCTTAACAACTGAAGTAATTTAAAGAACTTTCTAAAAGGGCATTTCTTTAGGACTACTTTTAGGTTTTCCTTGTTGTTTGAACAAAGCCAAAAATGCAAACAAAATCCATGGGTTTTGTCAAGTTTCAGGCAAGATCTTAAGGATGGCATAAGCTTAAAAATGTGAGTCTGAATTTCAGTTTTTTCCTCCCCAAAAATTAATGGGATTTTGGATGTGGGGATTTTGAGTCAGGCTCAACTCTAGTGGAAACACTACTTAACACAAGGTTTCAATCGTACAGAATTTGGATTAATTGCTTAGTACTGAAATTGGATGTAATAAATTGTGATGTATTAAACATTTGGAAAATGGCAATTTGTTAATAAAAAGGCCAGCACTATCATATTTCTTTTAAAGATATATTTTATTTTTCAGCAAAGATGTCCAGAAAGTTAAGTTTGCCAACTGAGCTAAAGCCTGATTTAGGTAAGTTCAAAAATAAAGGTTGACCCATATTGCAACTGTGTTTTATAGGAAGAGTAAATTTCCATAAAGTAAGGATCCTAAATTTGTGTTTAAATAGACATGTAAATCTCAGTCATTGTCATCCTAATGTCAGCACACAGATTTGTGCGTAGTTGTTAAATTTTTATTTGAAATTTTTGAGGCTGCTGTAATTCTTATGTCAGTTACCTTGTGATGTCAGGAATATTACAAGAGGACTATTACCAGAAAAAATGTTTTGTCTGTTTGGAACCCCGTAACATGGGGAAAAATGGGAAAGGAAGTTTTACAGACCTCACAGGAGATTTTAATTAAGATCCCATTCTGCAAACAGTTACACTTGTAGTTGACTACAGCCAGGCTACTAACATGTTTAAAGCTAATGTATAGAGCTAAGTTGATGTATAACCATTATAAGAAAATGTTATTTTAGGATTTTGTGTCTTGAGACATAGTACAGTAATTTCACAGTAAACATTCTAGTTGTACAGCTTGCATATTAAAGTTTAGAAACACAAATGATCATTCCATTGCATAATTAAATCATCTTAAAATAAGCATATTTTTTCAGCACATTGTTACATCTTACTTGAATGTTAAATCCACAAATATAGGTTTAATTTTATATCTGTCACAACAATCCTATTTTGCTCAGAAAAAGAAACTGGAGAATTCTTATATAATGCACACAAGAAAGGTACATGCAAATCAAAAGTCAAAGGGACAGAATTCAAGAAATTATTTGCAACCCCCCATTTCAGTGAGTTACTGGTAATGGGTCAATTCAATTTTATCTTCAATATGCAGCTCACTTGGAGACAGTATAATGAAGGCACTTCTATTAAAAAAAATTCTGATGGCTTTTAACCTAATTTTCCTGATTTTCAAAGATTCTTTTAATGACAGAAAAAAATAATCTGTAGCTAATCATGTCTACAAATTATTAATTTGGGTGTTACAGGTATTTAAATGGGAAAACCCTTGGATTTGTTTTCTTCCCTGGTAAATATTAAAATCTGAAGAAGCATCTTTTTGAAGAGGGTGCTATGATCAGTAGCTGAAGTTAGCAGAACAAATGATTCATAGTGCATTACACATTATTTTCACTGGCTATCTGACTACCATATTTTCTTACTATAATGCAGAAAGTAGTAACTTTTCAAAAAAAGCCCAGTTACCAAGGAGTAACTTTTCAGTGGGGAAAACAATGTAGCCCATTAATGAAATGGCACATTATGCTGTGCAGTAATGCCTTTATGAATAGTATAAGCAAATTCTGTTGGTTAAACCTCAATCCTGCTTGTGCATAGAGTTGCCAATTGTATCTATGCACCAGTGAGGGCTTGAAACCAGCATAATCTAGGCCTAAACAAAGCCATAGTGTAAATTACACCATATTTTTAGTGATAAACTTGGTTTGCCTTTTAGTAAAAGCATTAGGAGATGCAAGCTGAAAGAGAGTGACTTGTCAGGAATTTAAAAATCACATTGATGCTTGAGTACAAAAGAGAATCTCCAAAAATGTTGACCCCTCTGGTATTTGCAATGTGTGCAGCTGATAACATGCAGACACAGATGTTGGTAACATTTCTATTATAATATCCTATTTTTAAGGAGTTGCACAGTAAATTTGAATGAAATTATAACAAAAATATTTTGTGCTTATGATTTGAATTCCCCTTCATGGAGCTACTTTGTGCTCAACCTTCTTTTAGTCCAGGGATGACTGCAGGAAAAGCTTATCAATGTCACTTTCTATAGCACTCCAGAAGAAACTCTTCAGCTACCCAATTTCTTTGTTTTTTGAACATCAGCACCAAAGATCCTTAGGTTTTTTTAAGTGACCTATGTCAGAAGTTCAGGCTTATGTGAATAGCCAATGAGCCTTTCTTCCATCAATCTCCTAAAGTCGGAGAACATGATAAGCTATTTATCGCCATAGTATGTGGGTCCCTTTACAAGCTTAAACTGAGACGTTTGTCTCTTAGTAAGATAATAAAAGGCTTATACTGTTTGATAAATGACTGCTGTCTTTTGTCCCACGCAAAAGATGAACACACACAATGACCATCTTGAACAATTATATAGTGGTGTACTCTGCAGTTGAAGAGATTGTTGCAATTAGAATACAGCATGGAAAATGGGGTCAGTGGGCAGGAGAGGAAATGTAATTAGGGAAATATTTAGCAAAAGGAAGTAATCTATGAAGTGAAAGTTACTACATGCTTGATTTTTTTAAAAAACTATCTTTACAAAATATGCTAAAAAATCCTAACTATAGTTTATTTTGAAACTTTATGCTGTATTTTGCAATGCTTTTTAATTAATGTAAACTTGTTTCAGATGTCAGAGACAACTCCTTCAGTCGATCCCGGAGTTCCAGTGTAACTAGCATCGATAAGGAATCCCGAGAAGCAATTTCTGCTCTTCATTTCTGTGAGACTTTCACACGGAAAGCAGATACGTCACTTTCTCCATGTGTATGGGTCGGGACTACTCTGGGTACGGTGCTAGTCATTGTACTGAACCTACCCCCAGGAGGAGAACAAAGACTAATTCAGCCAGTAATTGTTTCTCCCAGTGGTACGTACAAGACAGGAGATTTGCTGCATAACATAGCTGGTATTCTGCATTATTATTTTTGAGGGGTTTTTAATGTGGTTTTTTTTTTTCTCAATTATGTAATACAGACGCCCCCCGACTTCCACGATCGTTCTGTTCTGGAAAGCCTTGTGTACCTCAGATTTGCATAAGTTGGAACCATATACCCGTACATTATACAAAAATTTCTGCAACTCAAAAATCCTATTTCTGGCTTATGGAACTTTTTCTATAAGTGCGAATTTGCGTAAATCGGATCTTGCGTAACCCGGGGAGCGTCTGTAATTCCATAAATAATTATACAGTGCTCACTGTTTAGGTCAGGACAGTGTAGTGTTTTGATATTCTAGAAAGTTGCTGTGTCACTTGTGCATTAGAGAGAACCTGATTAGCAATTTTGCAAATCAGTTAAGTCTGAACTGCAAGTTTACAACGTGGTATAGGAATATCAGGTAAATGGACTACTGTTTGTGTAGAAAGAATGACATTTGAGTAGCCTTACTGCAACGCACACAGTGTTAACAGTATAACTAGAGGGAGATAGCAAGAGAAGAATATTGTTAGATGCCACAATCTTTTTATTCATCAAGATCTCATGAAGTTCATATTAGATTTTCCCACTACAAAAAAGAATAAAAGTTGATTATGACTACGTAGATTGGACTGGCTGGTACTATGTGCTAAGGACAACATTCTTCTTTCAGACCCATGTGGCAGATTTCAGCTCTAATATTCTGCCTTTCCCCAATGCACAGAAACTATCATGGCCTGCTCCCCCACCTGGGCGCACACCTTGTTCAACACCAGTGTCTTAGGGTCACTAGAATAGCCCTTTTGTCTGTCTCAGCGTCCTCTCAGAACACTTGCCTCTGAATATCTGGGCTGACTGCTTTTCTTACCTCTATTTCAAGGGCCCTCTAGATCTCTTCAAAAAAATCCTGATTGATTATGCCTTCGATTTACAGGTTGGAAAAAACAAAAATTTTATATTTAATCTGAGTAAACATAACATAACAATAGCTTTCAGTAACCATTATACTACTTACTCCCAGAAGGTATACCTAATTTTATAAGAGCCTGGCAGTGCTCCCCTTCCTGATCAGTCTTGCTCCCTGGCCGCCTCTGTAATCTTGCTCTCTCCCACATCACAAGCCAACTCACCACGCTTCAAATTCAGAACCCCAAAGTTATGAAGGAGCAGTCGGGTTGCAACTTCTGTCCAGGAGTCTGAACTTCTGTCTCTCTGGACACCCCCTGGCATATGTTCTTTTGGTCTTTATCCGACAACATACCCCATCATATAGGTACACAGGCAACACTTATCCTATAACACCATATGCTATCATACAATTTCAGGTTTACATAGTCCTTTCTCTATAGAAATCCAGTTGATTTAATGGTAGCTACACACAGATGTGCCTGAGGACTTCTGCCAACAAGAATGTTAGGGGTAAATATGGTTTATCATGTGCAATGCTGAACGTGGCTGACCTGTGTTGACTGCTACATTGCATTCATCTGCTGGTCAGCTAACATGATTGTTGGCAACCATATTCAGCAATGTAAAATTTTGTAATATAGACCAGGCTGTAGATTGAATACATCAGTCACTAGATCTGCAGTGTGGATCAAAGAGGAGAATTTTGACCTAAGAAAGCTTTCCTCTGTAGATGGCAAATCAAAATGTATCTAGCTATATGTAAATAAAAATGACCTTAGACAAAAGAAGCAGCACAGCACAAGGATGTCTCAGTTTTACCACATGCAGGAGACAGCAATTCAGTTAATAACAATGGTGAGTGAAAATCCTCTTCCCTGCTAAACAGACCTTATTTTGTAATCCCCTTATCACTAGTACAAAGCCAACGAGGGAAGATGCAAGAGAGCCTGCTCGCTTATGCCTAAACATGTCTAATTCAAAGAAGGAAACACAGGTTGACACTTCTGACAGTTAATAGTATTCATCATAGATGGTATTAAACACACAGTACAATTTATTGATGCTGTGTTTAGGAAAGCATTAATGCCTGTGAGGAAAAGAGTGAAAGCTGTTTGTTTTTAACATCTAAGTTTAAAAGACATGGGTTCCAGCTTGGTCCTCCTTTAAAAGCCTCAGCTGTTTCTTAGCATTTCCTTGTCAGTCTCTCTGATTCAGGAAAACATCCCTGTTTAGGAAGGTTGAGGTGCTTAATTTCAAGTATATGCTTAATTTCCATTGTAGTCAATGGGACATATCCACACACTTAAACTTAAGTCCATGCTTAAATGCTTTCCTGAATAGGGATGGTCTTAAGCACAAGTTTAAATGTTTTTGTTTTTGTTTTTTAAATTAAATTAACTAACATTTTGGCCAATTTGAGTTTTACTGTTGAAGAGGCAGAAGACAAATCTGAAGGTTTTGTTTGGAAGGATCTCTTTTATGTTTAAATTTTTTTTCAAAGACAATTAGTATGTAGTTTGGAAGACAATTCAGGAGAATTATTTTAGCTATCATGTCAAATTCTATATCCTAGGAACCATTTTGAGGCTAAAAGGGGCAATCCTGAGAATGGCTTTTCTGGACACCACAGGATCTATAGTTCCACCAGCATATGAACCGTGGAGAGAACACAATGTTTCTGAAGACAAAGATGAAAAGGACAAATTGAAAAAACGGCGGCCTGTCTCAGTGTCCCCCTCCTCCTCTTCTCAGGAAATCAGTGAAAACCAATATGCAGTGATCTGTTCTGAAAAGCAAGCAAAAGTTATCTCACTGCCATCACAGAACTGTATTCATAAACAAAACATAACAGAGACTTCTTTTGTTCTTCGTGGAGATATAGTGGCATTGAGTAATAGTAGCTGCCTTGCATGTTTCTGTGCCAATGGACATATTATGACTTTTAGGTAAGATCTATTTAATCATGATTTAAACATTAAAAAAAGATAAATTATAGTTCCCTGACGCCTCCTACGCTGTCCCCACCCCAATGCACCCTGTTTCCTCAATCCACAGAAAAAAGCAAAAAAAATATATTCAATGATGACGATAAACCTGTAGGAATGGTAACGTCTTGGGAGTGGGGGTAGTTTGGCAGCTGGATAACATTGAACTTGAAATTTATTCCTATATGAATTAGGTTCAAGCTATAGTTTAGATTAATTGCTAACATAACATAGCTAAACTCCTCTATAAAATATAAACTTGCATTATTTAAGTGTTCACGTCTGAAATTCATAGTTTACTTTACTGATTTTATGATTTGTTACAAAACTTGTGTAAAAACATTACATATTTGAAAGCCAAAACCTGCTCTTCCTTATTCCTATCCCTTGTTTTGGTGTATTTTACTCCTCCATCCCCCCCCCCCCCCCTCAGTTTGTTCATTTATGTATTGATTTTTTTATTTTATTTTATTTTATTGCTTTAATATTCTCAGGAATTACTTTCTTCCCAACAGTGCTTGTCATAGAGGCATAGAATCATAGACTTTCAGGTCAGAAGGGACCAGTATGATAGTCTAGTCTGACCTGCTGCACAACATGAAACATGGACTATTTATCTGTCGAAAGTTATTGCACAGAAAAGAAAAAAAAAATGCCAAAAAAAGATTATTAAGGTTGCAAAGTCAACTCAAGTTAGGAAATGCCAGAATTAAGGTTGCTCTTGTTGCTTTAATTTACTCCCCTGTGTATGTATGCGTTATGTCACTCCCAATCCCTTTCTTTTTTTCCTCAAGGACTCCCAGCCCCAGTTCTCATACCCCCACTTCCAGTCTTCTTGCCTAGATAGCCCCAGTCTCTTCTCCCAATCCCAGTTTCCTTACTCCCACTATCCTACAGTTCTACTCTTCCCCTCCCCTAGGCTCCTTGTCCCAATCTACTGACCACATTTACCCTCTCCCGGATCTGGCCCTTGCCCTCCTCAGCATTCAAATCAGGAAACTCCATCCATCTGCCTGGGCCCTGCAGGAGGAGCACTGAGCGCACAAGAGAGACAGGCTCCCTGCTTTCAATTCTGGTGCCCTGACCCAGGGTATGACCCAGCCATCAGCAGCTCAAGATACAGTTGTGGGGAAAGTCCTGCTCAATGCAAAGGTCTAGCAAGTCTCTGCTAAGCATGTGACACAAATTTTTAAAGTTGGCTGATTTGGGATAGATTTTTAATAATTATTAATAATGTTTATTACAGGAGTACATAAAGGCCAACAAAGAGTGGGGCCTATTGTTCTAAACTCTGTGCTAGGCACTAGAGTATCTCAAAGGGTACATCTACAGTGGATCTGGAGGTGTAATTTCCATCTCAGCTATACATACCCATGCTAGTTCCATGGCTCCACTACTCCACTACTGTTTTTAGCACTAGCTCCATCAGAACTTGCATGGTATGTCTGCCCGCGCTGGAAATTACACGTCCAGCTCCAGTATAGACATACTCAGAGATGGCTGCCAGACTATTTTAACATGGGAAAAGAATACATTTTCCCTTAGCCCATTCTCAGAAACTGTTGAACCATTTTGGCTGAACTAAAAACAAAACAAACAAACAAAAAAACCACACATGGCCTGAGGCAGACACTTGGCATAGAAAATTTCAGCTGAAATGGTTAAAATCTGGCAAAGATATAAGTCAGTGGTTCCTCAGCCAAGGGTATGTGTTCTTCCAGGGGGTATTCAATTAATCTAGATCAGTGTGGGTGGTAAGCACGGCAATTGCCTGGGGGCCCCATACCACAGAGGGCCTCGCGAAGCTAAGTTACATGCTTCAGCCCCACCACCTGGTGCTTGGGCTTCAGACAAGGCTCACAAATGAAAAACCAGCTCAAATATGACACTGAAATTTAAGCATGATATTTATATTCCAATGAATTCATCTTAAAAAGTGCTGTGGCGATTTTTGTATTTTTATGCCTGATTTTTGTAAGCAGGTAGTTTTTAAGTGAGGTGAAACTTGAGGTACGCAAGACCAATCAGTCTCCTGAAAGGGGTACAGTAGTCTGGAAAAGTTAAGAACCACTAATACAAGCAACTGAAAATAGTGTTTTATAATGGAAAGTGTCAGGCAACCAGCCCTGCCTATAATATAACATACAGCCAAACAGTTCTCATGAGTCCTTCTAGGACTCTATAGTGTGAGGCAGATGCTTCTTCAAGGACTTCTTAATATAAGATTAAGGTAAATATACTCTGTCAAAAATCCTTAACTCCTAGCCTACAGAACCATAAGAACAAAATATCACTAGTCCTACATGCTTTCAAAACAAGAGTACTGGTCATTTTGCAAGAAGAGAATTACTAAGGAGAAGTTTATTCTATTCATTTTATCATCCAGTCTTCTCCCAGTCACAAGATATAACTATTTCTAAATTAACAAATTCATCCAAAATGATGGCTAATTAAAATGTCAAAGAAAGTGATCATAAATATGTCATTTAACTTGAAATATTTAAAATAGATTGGCAGGATCTGGGACTGCTTGTCTGGCGGTAAAAATATGCAAGAGCCAGCAAGTCGCATCTTGGATGATGCTGCAAATGTTTGGCCTTGTGACGCAGCTGCAGTGGACCTTGAAGCATACAACACGTGGCCTTTCACATCCCATTAGTATGACACAGTATGCTATTCCGGCCTCAGTGGCCTGGTAGCAGACCAGGTACAATCTTCTTTAGGGAGTAGATTTCCAAATGCAGCCTATTCACACTGTAGTGCAGAAACTGCTTGAACAACCTTCTTCACTTGTCTGAGTCTAATCTAAAGTCTAGCTCCATCTAAATTTGTTGGGTAGCTGCTTTGACTTACCGCTCCTTGGTCAAAGGTAGATCAGTGCTTCCACAGCCTCTCATCATCAGGTTCATGCAGGGGCCCAGGGCTTGACACATTTTACCACCCTTTCCAATTAAAATGCCTCCTGTGTGATGAAACGTTAATATTGTCCTGACAAATTACGTTGTTCCTTTTAAAACAGTTTCCTTGTGGCAGAGACTTGAGCTTGCAGAGTGCATGAACTTCAGACTCTAGTAACTGATCCTCCTAGACCAAGCTTTACGAGGATAAGTTGGTGCTGCAGAATCATCTTCAAAGTAGTGATGGAGCTCCACCTTATTGAGCATATTGGCAGGACAATATTTTTCTCATATTCACATGCCCTGGCAAAGCCCTTCTCTAGGTCCATAATATTAAAAGTTCCTTCCATTCTAATGGAGCAGGCTAAATACCTCACACAAAGTCCACCCAATGTATTGCTTTGTTTGATATCTATCACTAAGATATCTGTGATTGACCTAGCTTGAAGCTGGAAAAACATATTGGCTTAATTAACCTTAGAGCAACTTCCTCTCTGTCTTTACTTATTTCTGTTTCAGATGCATGCAGGCCAGCCACTTCAACCCTGCACCACATATTTACAAAGCAATACTGCTTTAATTCAGCCCCTACAGAGGAATCCTGTTCTGGTCTCTCTCCTGCAGAACCTATTTCTGAAGCAGGGCAGCCCAAACTCTCCACCTCCTTGATATGTTTCTTAAGAGATGTCCCTTTAGTTGGCTATGCTTTTGAAATTTTGTTTTCAACAGGCTCTCAGGCTTGACGAGCTTGATGTTTTGAAGAGATATTTTATATGAAGAAAAAACCTTCTTGTATATGTTGTTGCTATTACCCTTTTTCTTCTTTACTGCTAGTTATAGTTTCATTTTTGCCTTTACATTTTTTTTTTATCTCCAGGAGTTAGAATCCTACCAGCTGGTATCTTTAGAGTAGAAGGAAACTACTTGGCATGTAATTCTTCAACTCTGAAGATAACCTCTTGCATGACTTTTGCTCTCTCACCCAAGTTTCTAAGGGAACTTTAAGATGGTGGCCTATCTTTGTTTGTGTTGAGTAATTAATCTTTTTGGTCATTTTATTATGATTGGCTAACTTATTTCAGGGGGTGGGGTTGCAGGAAAGCAATGCTTCCCAATAACATAACAAGCTGACTGAAAAGTTCCAAGGATGATGTTTACAGCCCAGAGATTGTATGTGATCACCAGTACGGGGCATGGTTTATGGTCTAGCCCATTGTTGCTGCCTTTTGAGAGTTCAGCCTGACTTGTTCTAGTGAGGCCAAGAAGTGAGAATCCTGCAAGGTTATATATTTAATAAATAAATAAAAAGTACAAGGTAGGTAAGCTTTGTTTCCTCTTGAAATGCAACCAGATTAGGGAAAAGGGGAGACTAGTTCACACCAAGTTGATAGAAATCTTTTTCTTTTTGAGAGTACTTTCCATGCCCATTTCCCTATGAATAGAATAGATGCTCTAAAAAAAATTACACAATGAAATCGTCTCTTCTACTGAAACTCTAATTCTTCCAAAAGCGACCTATCTTGAATGTATAGTATAGGTTTAAAAGTGTGTGTGTCTGTATTAATATGGAAGGGCAGTAAAATTTTGTGCTAGAAGTTAATTGTTCAATGCTACTTTAAATTTTAGGCAATAAACTTTTGTTCTACCGGGGGGGGGGGGTTAGGTCTAAAATCAAGGAGCTACTTGGTTCACTACATGTTGTGTTTGTTATCACCGAGTTTTCATGCCCCCACTGAATTATACTTACCAGTCTACTGCAGTACTGTTAGTAACGTGATTAAAAAGAAGTGTAATATAGTTTGTAAATATAAATTGAGAAACTGAACAATAATAATAATAAGGTAAAACTGAAATGATCTTTTAATTCTCTTCTCAAGTTTGCCAAGTTTAAGGCCATTGTTGGATGTATATTACCTGCCACTTACCAACATGCGGATAGCCAGAACATTCTGCTTCACGAACAACGGACAGGCGTTGTATCTTGTCTCACCTACAGAAATCCAGAGAATCACGTACAGTCAAGAAACTTGTGAAAACCTACAGGTAACTGTTAATGCTGTTGTTTCTTCATAAGTAGGTATCCTCTACAGGTCCCAGATCTTAATTCTTGATAATCACATGGGAGATTAAAACCCCTTCTAAAGAAGTTATGGTGCACTGGAGGGCTTTGCAGTGCATAACACATCATGATCTCTCGTGCTTCAGTTCCCTTTCTCCCAACTGGTGGTGTGAAACATCCCTTGTATATCCGTGGGGCAGTCTTTTCCTTTTTTTTGTCAGTCATGTTCCATGTGAAACTTCCTTGATTATTCTTGCAGTTAAGGACTTCAAAATTCCTCCAGTCAAAATAGTTGTAATCAAAGATACATGCTGCCAGAGGCAGGGAGCACAAACTCAAGGTATTTTGATTGACGCATTATGTTGCAGAAATTTCAGAGACGAAGCATGAGCTTCTGATCTCTTTTTTGGTCCCATATGACAAATAAAAAGCCCAGAGCAGCATAAAGGGACTCCACAAGCGCCAGTTCTGGATACGGAAGAATTCCCGCAGTGTTGGAACTGTGGAAGATGTACATGCAACAAGCAACATGTTGCAGGATTAGGGCATTATCCTTTTTTGGAAAAGTACTGTGGGATCTTCAACAGCAGTGCATAGTTGGAAACATGTAAGCATACAAGCCTGATTCTTAGTCCACTTAGTCATCTGTCCTGGGTTTATAACTCTCATAAGAATAATTTAGATAAAAATTGAACTGAACATTAAATACCAGGATGTGTTGTATACTGTGTACGCTTCAGTGTGTGTGTTGGCTGCCTTGTGAATATCATGTAAGCATCTTGGGTGAGATTTTCAAAAGCAGTCAGCATTGTCCTGACTCTGCTCCTATTGAAGTTAATGCTAATTTCAATGGGAGAATAGTTAAGGAGCACCAAGTGTTTCTGAAAATTCCACCGTTATGTCTACTTCCCACAAAAGGGATGGGACTCAAGAGTGGGGATCTAGGGAGGACCCAGCATCTCAGAACTTCAATCAAAGGTATAGGTGTTTTCATATACCTTTATGCCACTAAGTGCAAATTTTAATATCACTGTAGAAACAGAAATTCTGGGATAGGATAGATTTCTTGTGGTTTCTCTGACATCCATCAGGAATGTGTGCACTGTACATCTTCTTCTACTATTACATACGTATCTATTTAGAGTTAAGTTCATGAAAACTGTTGCTCCCATGCTGTTGGATCAGTTCTTTTCCATGCTCATGAGCCTCTGGGTGAAACAGAGCCAAATGAGAAAAATGTCCCTGAAAGAATAACATTTTGCAGGAGTTTTCACGTAACACAATAGGGGTAAAATCTTGGCCTTATTGAAGTCAATGACAAAACTCCCATTCACTTTAATGAGGCCAGGATTTCATCCTAGAATTCCCAAAATTGAATCCTTGAATATCCATTCGCTGTCCATCCTAATGTTTATCTCATTTTAAAAATTCCAGAACTAAGACAGCTTTTCAGCCACAGCTGTAAGTGAGGGGGGAAAAAGAAGCTGAGTGTTCGTTTTAATTGGACCTGATTTACATGTTCTTGAATTTGTATGTTTTGCATATTAGAAGTCAGAAAAAAATCATAAAGGCAGCTCGTTATATAATGAAGACATGGTGCCACAATGAAATATTAGATAGCCACAGACTTGTGTATCAGAAGCTATGGAAATTCTGCCAATATTTAAAAATTAGGCAGAATAACATGAACTACACATAAGTTTGGACATAAACAGAACGTGGTAAATGTAGTTTCAGTCGGAAAAGAGTTAGTGTTGCCCAATTTTCAGTTGGGGGAAGACATAGCTATTCTCAAATATTACTTTTCAAGTACTCCTGTATTACAACCTCAAACTATTAGTTAGCAGATGACTTTGAAGAGTTTCCTGATCTGTTTTTGACTTCTGTTCAGGCATGCTGCCAAACATAGAAGATAATTGTTCTGAATATCTGCTGAAAAGTTCTGTTCTAATGTGAATATGTTGCATTATGAAATTGCAAACCCTAACGGTAGATGGTTAAAGTGAAAATGGACTACAGTAATCTTGTGTTTTTTATAAGAGCTTTATAGCAATAATTTTTTTTTTCATTACAAAGGAAATGTTGGGTGAGCTCTTCACTCCAGTAGAAACACCAGAAGCCCCAAATAGGGGGTTCTTTAAAGGCCTGTTTGGAGGTGGTGCACAGTCACTCGACAGAGAAGAACTCTGTAAGTTCATTTTTTTTATTCTGAAAAGTAGTTCCACATGAGGAAAGTAGTGAACCATGCAGAATGTATTTAAATATTCTGTACAAATTGTACATTAAAAGAAGATTAATGTTGCAAAGAGAAGCACTTGGAAACTAGGAAATAAGATTTTCTGTGCAAACATAACTCTTTTATTTATACGCAATATAATGAAATCCTTAAGTCCAAGATCACATATTGCTTTCCACTGAATCTTCTGCCTCATTTATGCAGGGGTTGGATGGTGCAATAAATAAAACAGTTGATACATAATTGTGTTCATCATCGCCATGTGGCTTCATACCTGATTCACTGAGCACCATCCATCCACTGTACTGATGACTCAAATATGGGAGGGAAGTAGTAAATAATGAAGCGGACAGGTCAGTCATAGACAGATCTGGTTCACATTTTAATATGGCTAAATGTAAAGTTATAAATCTAAAAACAAAGAATGTAGACCATACTTACAAAATAGGCAACTTTATCCTGGGAAGCAGTGACTTTGGTGGGGGGAAAAAAACCAACCACCTTGGGATACTAGTGGAGAATCAGCTGAACATGAGTTCCCAATGCATTGCTGACCACAAGGGCTAATGTGATCCTTAGATATATAAACAGGGGAACATTGAGTAAGAGTAGGAAATGATATAGTCACATCTCTGTTTTGGCACTAATGCAATCACTACTGGAATACTGTGCCTAGTTTTAATGTCTATAATTCAAGGATGCTGATTATTAGATTTCAGAATTTGGATATTCGAATTCAAAGAACCACAAGAATGATTAAAAGTTTAGAACTGATTACATTCTGTAAGTATCTTCATGGGGAACAGAAATTTGAAAATGCACTGTTCAAGTGCTGTCCCTGTGGGTGCTTCATTCTAGGTGACAGTGCGTCCCGGCGCTGTTGATCGGAGATTTTCAGTAGCAGTGCCTGGTTGGGACGCACGCACTCAGTTGGTATCTCCCGTCTCGTTGGAATCTTCCTGAGTGCGTGCGCCCCACACCCTTCTCAGTTCCTTCTCAACCGTCCTCGGCCGAAGACGGAACTCAGGGCAGTGCTGCCTTTACTTCCCTGGTCTCTATAGGAAACAGTAACAAAGAACATAGAAATAATTATTAGTTACATCCCAGTTGTTTCCCTTCCTTTAGTGTAGTTACATAGTTACTTAGTTAAAAAAAAATCCCTCAGGCTTGTCTCCCATTGAGACACTTTCCTCGGCCATCTCTAATTCATAATGCCAGGAGCTTCAGGATTCAAAAGGTGTATTTCCTGTCAGGAATCCATGCCACGGACAGATGGACACTCATACTGTGTGAAGTGCCTCGGGGACACCCATGTCCCTGTGAAGTGCCTCCATTGCGCGAGCCTCAAGTCAAGAGCTCGTTGCGACAGGGATCTGCGGCTCAAAATGCTGATGATGGAAAAATCCTTACAGCCGCTTTCGGAGACGGGAAAGGTTAAACCCGCTCCCACACGCTCCCCAGCCAGATCAGAACCGGTGGGCAGCACTGCTTCACCCTCCCTGGAGCGGAGGCAAGAAGCAGAACAGTCTCACAGGAGAGACTTTAACAAGGGTAGAGGGTCTCCCGCGAGATCCCTACCCTCTGTGCTGACAACACCAAAGGCAGGTGCCTCAGCTTTTTCTAATGCCTCAGCCGCGGCTCCGACAGAGCGCAGAGGCAGGGACCCAACCTCCCATATCAGCAAGGTCCTTGTGGCTCCGGTCCCCTCGGCACCGCAAAGGGCCGCGGTGCCGGCAGTGCGGGCCTCCTCGGCACCGCAAACGGCCATGGTGCCGCCAGCACAATCCTCCCCTGCAGGGAGAAAAACGTTGGCACCAAGCCTATCTTCCACCCAGGCACCAGTAGCAGACCCCCTGCAGGGCATCTCCAAGCTTTCTCCTGCTAATGAGCTAGAGCAGAGAGCAGGCTCAGCTCAGCCTAGGGAGCAGGAGCAACAGTTTCTCACTCAATGTGACCTTTCAGTGCCACCTGAGCCTCACTCTCCGCTCCTAGATACACAGGGCTCATTTTTTGAACCACCACTCTCTCCACCTGAACTGGTTTTCACTGACGGTGAACTTGATTTACAGCAGCAAGCGGAGTTCTCCCCTCCTGCTTCTCCTCCACAGGCACCTCTGCCACCTCATGTCACGGCTCAAGGCCATCAGCCTCAGTTTCCCTACTTCTCTCCCCCATGGGTGACACCTGGGTTCTCCTACCCTATGCCTTGGCCTCAGTGGTACCCTTGGCAACATCCTCCTACCAATCATCCTCCTTCTGTGCCTCAATCTCCTTCTCCGTCCACTTCTAAGGTGCCTGAGCCCCCTCCTGAGTATGCAAGTTATGCACCATATCCTGACTCACCAACTCCTAACTCTCCATTAGCCCTGGATGGAGCCCTCCTCCCTCCGCCTCCACGGGCCGTGGACGACTGTAAACAATTTCAAGAACTTTTCAGGAGGGTGGCACTCAGTCAAGATATCCCCTTTCAAGAGATTCAGGAGACACAACACAGACTCCTCAGAATCCTTCAACCATCTGCACCCTCAAAAATCGCGCTCCCTATAAATGAAGCAGTCCTGGAGCCGGCTGACACTCTCTGGCAAACCCCAGCGTCTTTAGTACCAACTTACAAAAAGGCCGAATGTAAATACTATGTCCATGCTAAGGACGCTGACTTCCTATTTTCTGATCCACCACCGAACTCCCTTGTCATGGATGCAGTCGCACAGAGGACAAAACAGTCACAATATCGACCCACCCCGCAAGACAAGGACCTTAGACACCTTGACGTCTTGGGCCGCAAGATTTATACGTCCTCCATACTACAATTCAGAATTGCAAACTATTCTGCTCCCCTTGCCAGTTACGACTTTGATAATTACAATAAACTTTTGAATTTGCCTCCTACATTCCAGAGGATAGGAGAGCACACTTCAAATCAATCCTGATTGAGGGCCAACTGATTTCCAGAACGGCCCTACAGGCATCTCTAGACACAGCAGCCCGTACAACTGCAACTGCTGTGGTTATGCGCAGATCCTCATGGCTCTCTGCATCTGGCATCCCCAAAGAACTGCAGACCAAAGTAGAGGATCTCCCTTTTGATAAGGACAAACTTTCTGCTACCCTCCTACCCTTCCCCCTTCCCCGTCCCTCTTCAGGGACCCTTCTCATGACCACTTACTTCGCACAGAAGTGGCGCATCTTCTACAACTAGGTGCAGTGGAACCTGTGCCGACGCAAAATCAAGGGACAGGTTTCTACTCCCATTACTTTCTAACTCAGAAAGACCGGAGGATGGAGGCCTATACTAGATCTACGCCGACTGAACAAATTCGTGGGGATACAAAGATTCAAGATGGTCTCACTGGGCACAATAATACCTGCACTGAATCAAGGGGACTGGTTCACAGCCCTCAGCCTACAGGATGCTTACTTTCATATATCAATTCATCCAGTTCACAGACGCTTCCTATGATTCACAATCGGTCACGACCATTTTCAATACAGAGTTCTTCCTTTCGGACCCGCCACAGCACCGAGAGTTTTTTTCCAAGACTCTAGCCATGGTTGTGGCTCACCTCCGCAAACACGGGGTCACGCTCTTCCCCTGTCTGGACGATTGCCTCATCAACGGCAACTCCTATGGCGAGACACTTCAAGCTACCCTCTTTCACAGCCTAGGCCTCCAAATAAACATCCAAAAATCCACCCTGACACCTAAACAACAGATCGAGTTCATCGGAGCTTATCTCGACACAATCCAGAGCAGGGCCTCGCTCCCATATCACAGATTTCTCGGTATCACACAGCTCAAACGCACGCTCTCTATTCGTTCCAGGACTCTGTCTACAGCTCCTTAGTCACATGGAAGCTACCACCTTCGTGGTTCACCACGCCAGGCTACACATGAGATGTCTCCAGGGCTGGCTCAATTCCAATTTCAAACCCAACAGACACACCTTAGGGATGCTGCTAACTCCTCCTCCCAATGTTATAGCTTCCCAACATTGGTAAACAAGTCCAGAAAACCTCTGCACAGGGGTTTCCTTCCAGCAATGTTCCCCAACACTCATGCTCACCACAGACGCTTCCCTAATCAGTTGGGGAGTGCACCTAGGGCGGCACAGGGCACAAGGCCAGTGGTCTGCATCAAAGACGCACCTACACATAAATCTCTTAGAGCTCAGAGCAGTGAGGCGAGCATGCCTTCACTTTCTTCCCCTCATAAAGAACAAATCTCTTCGGGCCTTAAAAGACAACATAGCATGCATGTATTACATAAACAGACAAGGGGGAGCCCGATCACATTCCCTTTGCACGGAAGCCATTCAACTATGGAATTGGTGCATACAACATCGAATACAAATCATCGCTTCCTACCTACCAGGCTGCCACAACACTACTGCCGACGCACTTAGCAGGCACTTCTTGACACAGCGTGAATGGGAACTGCACCCCGCAGTACTCCAACAGCTCTTCTCCCTCTGGGCACCCCGTCAATAGATCTCTTTGCCACGACCCAGAATCGAAAATGTTCCATTTTGCTCCAGAGCGGGACTCGGGACTGCATCCCTAGGAGATGCATTCCTCATCCCATGGAACAACTCCCTCCTGTACGCCTTCCACCAATCCCTCTGTTACACAGGGTTCTTCGGAAGATTGCGGACAACAAGGCCCGGGTCATCCTTATTGCCTTGGCTTGGCCAAGACAGATGTGGTATCCCTACCTACTCTGCATGTCCTCCCGTCACCCAGGGGCTCTCCCCAACAGGCCAGACCACGTTTCTCAGGACAACAGACGGGCCCTTCGCCCCCAGCTCCAAAAGCTCCACCTCACAGCCTGGGTCCTTCATGGTTCCAAACCCATGAACTAGCCTGTTCCGAGCAAGTCCAATATGTCCTCCTGCACAGTAGGAAAGACTCCACTCGTAAAACCTACCTGCAGAAGTGGAAGCGTTTCACCCTCTGGTGCTCACGTAATCACTTAGCACCCAATAACGTGACCCTTCCTAAAATTCTAGACTACCTCCTGAAACTAAAACAGGACGGACTTTCGCTCAGCTCCATCAAAGTGGACCTGGCGGCACTTACCACCTTCCATGACCTATTAGACGGTTATTCATTCTTTACCCACCCCACCATAAAACGCTTTCTCACTGGCCTGCAAAATCTCTACCCTGAAATTTACCCAACAGCGGCTTCATGGAATCTTAACCTCGTTCTTCGTGCTCTTATGAAACCTCCATTTGAGTCCTTGGCTATCTCCTCTCATCTCCATATGTTCGTGAAGGTGGCTTTCTTAGTTGCCATAACATCAGCAGGGAGAGTTGGTGAAATGAGCGCCCTAATGGCCCACCCTCCCTACATAATCTTCTCCAAAGACACAGTCACTTTGAGACCACATCCTAAATTTCTTCCTAAGGTGGTATCGACCTTCCACCTCAACCAACCTATATACTTACCTACATTCTATCCCAAACCTCACAAGACTCCGCAAGAGGCAACCCTGCATACTCTCGACGTCAGGCGAGCAATCGGCTTTTATTTAGACAGGACTAAACCATTTTGTAAGTTCCCATGACTCTGTTTCCATTACCGAAAGATCGAAAGGTACAGCTATCTCTAAACACGTCTATCCAAGTGGATTTCTGACTGCATCAGATCCTGTTACCATGTGCAAAATATTCAATCGCCCGAAGGCATTAGAGCTCATTCCACTCGAGCCATGTCGACATCCGTTGCCTTCCTACACAATGTTCCCATTCCTGACATCTGCAAAGCGGCTATGCTCTCACACAAGACACCACGGCAGACATCATAGTAGACCATACAGTACTATCTACAGTACTCACTGCCGCATCTCCAAAGTCCCACCAATCATAGTGGGTACTGCTACACATTCACCTAGAGTGGAGCGCCCACAGGGACAGCACTCAAAGAAGAAGAGAAAGTTACTCACCTTGCAGTAACTGAGGTTCTTTGAGATGTGTGTCCCTGTGGGTGCTCCACTCCCTGCCCTCCTCCCCTCTGCTTTGGAGTACTAGTATGATTCTCCACGGTAGAGAAGGAACTGAGGAGGGTGTGGGGCGCACGCACTCAGGAAGATTCCAACGAGACGGGAGATACCAACTGAGTGCCTGCGTCCCAACCAGGCACTGCTACCGAAAATCTCCGATCAACGGGCTCGGGACGCACCATCGCCTAGAGTGGAGCACCCACAAGGACACACATCTCAAAGAACCTCAGTTACTGCAAGGTGAGTAACTTTCTCTTCAGTCTAACAGTCAAAAATGTAACAATATCCGGTGGCTGGAAACTGAAACTATACAAATTCAGGTAGAAATAAGGCATAATTTTTTTTAACAGTGAGGACAATATCCATTGAAACAATTGACCAAGGGTATTGGTAATTCTCCATCACTGGAAATTTTTAAATCAAGATTGGATGTTTCTTCTTCAAGTGCTTGCTCATGGGTATTCCACAGTAGGTGTGCGTGCGCACCATGTGCACCGGTGCCGGAAGTTTTTCCCTTAGCAGTACCCATAGGGGGAGCGCTGCTGCAACGCCTGGAGTGGCGCCTCTATAGCGTGCTATAAGGGGAGCTGCGCGTTCCCCCCATCCTCAGTTCCTTCTTGCTGCCAGTGACGGTGCATTGGAACTACTTCCCCCAGCTTTGCTGCAGCTCGTCCCAGAACTCGTTTCGTTGTTAGGAGTACCTGTGTTAGTTAGTTCAATAAAGTTTTCAGCTTAGCTAGTTACTTGGTGTTCAGGCCGGGGCATGCCCTGGGCCCCAGGGTTTAAATCGTGTGAGTCTTGCAGGCATTTGATGCCTAGAAGTGACCCGCATGCCGACTGTCTCCGCTGCTTGGCGAATCTCATATCAGTGACCGCTGTAAGATCTGCAGGTCCTTTAAACCCATAACTAAAAAAGAGAGAGACATTAGACTTTGGGCCCTTCTCATGGAGTCAGCACTAGCCCCAACCCCAGTGCACTGAGCAGAATTGGCACCGGGCACTTTGTCTTTGGTGCGCATCGATCTCCCAGCACCTTCTGGTGGCCGGCACCACTCCCCATTCAAGAAGCAGAGTAAGGCCCCGTCCTCTGAGGCGTTGAGAGAAAGCAAGGGGTGAGGCTAGACCCGCGTCGGGCAGCCCTAGTCCAGTCTCTCCTCGCCCCTCTTCTAGTCGCTCCAGAACGCCGACTAGGAAGTTGGGGGCCTGGTGGATATGAAGGTATTCATGCCCTTTCATGGATATGAAGTATTTGCACTCTGCCTTTTTCGATATCGGCGCAAGGGAGGCCGGTGTTTGCCAGAGGGCATTGGAGATGTTAGCCACCCCTTCGTGCAGTGACCACTACCAATTTACGGTCCTTCCGTTGGGCTTGTTCACTGTGCCCAGGGTATTCACAAAGTATATGGCAGTAGTGGCGGCCCACCTCAGATGCCAAGGGGTACAGCTATTCCCCTACCTTGACAACTGGCTGCTCAAGGGCAACTCGTGGTCCCAGGTACAAAACCACGTGGACCTGCTCTTAGCTATGTGTGCCAACCTAGGCCTCTTAGCGAATGAGGCCAAGTCGACACTGGTTCCAGTGCAGCGCATAGAATTTGTAGTGTCAGATGGGTAGCCGTGTTAGTCTGAATCTGTAAAAAGCAACAGAGTCCTGGCGGCACCTTATAGACCAGGGACAGGCAACCTATGGCACACGTGCCGCCTTCGGCACGCGAGCTGATTTTCAGTGGCACTCTCACTGCCCGGGTCCTGGCCACCGGTCCGGGGGGCTCTGCATTGTAATTTAATTTTAAATAAAGCTTCTTAAACATTTAAAAAACCTTATTTACTTTACATACAACAATAATTTAGTTATGTATTATAGACTTATAGAAAGAGACCTTCTAAAAACGTTAAAATGTGTTACTGGCACGTGAAACCTTAAATTAGAGTGAATAAATGAAGACTCGGCACAGCACTTCTGAAAAGTCACCCCGCTCCAACTTATCCTCGAGTACCTCCTTCACCTTAGAACTCAAGGCCTGGCCCCTTCCTCTGTCAGGGTGCATCTGGCGGCTATTTCGGCGTTCCATCCGCCAGTCCAGGGCTGCTCGGTTTTCTCCCATTCCATGACTGGGTGTTTTCTTAAAGGGCTAGACCAGTCCTTTCTTTATGCTAGAGCCCCTGTCCCTCAGTGGGATCTAAATTTGGTGTTATCCCGCTTCACGGGGCCCCCGTTCGAACCCCTGGCCACAAGCTCATGGTCCCACCTTTCATGGCCATCTTCCTCGTGGCCATCACGTCAGCCCAGCAGCTCTCAGAGCTCAGGGCCCTGACCTGCAACCCCCCCCCCCCTTACACAGTCTTTCACAAGGACAAGGTTCAGCTCCGCCCACACCCAGCATTTCTCCCTAAGGTGGTCTCCACTTTTCACATGGGCCAGGACATCTTCCTGCCTATCCTCTGCTCCAAACCTCATGCCTCTAATGAGGAACGTTGCCTCCATATGCTCAATGTGCACAGAGCACTGGCTTCGGCTGAGCGAATGAATAGTCAACTGATCTCCACCCAGAGGCTTTCCTGGTGGATTACATTGTGCATCCACACATGCTATGACCTAGCAGGGGTTCCCACACCACCTGTCATAAGGGCTCACTCGACAAGGGCTCAGGCCTCATTGGTGGCCTTTGTGGCCCATGTCCCTATCCAGGACATCTGTAGAGCTGCTACCAGGTCCTCAGTACACATGTTCACATTGCACTATGTGATCGTCTCCCATGCCACAGATAATGCTGGTTTCAGTAGAGCTGTGCTTCAGCCAGGGGATCTGAGAACTCCTACCCACCTCCATCGGACATAGCTTGCAATCACCTACTATGGAATACACATGAGCAATAACTCAAAGAAGAAAGGACAGTTACCTGTTCCGTAACTGGCATTCTTCGAGATGTGTTGCTCATGTCTATTCCGCATCCTGCCCTCCTTCCCCTCTGTCAGAGTTGGTCCGGCAAGAAGGAACTGAGGGTAGGGGGAGCACATGGCTCCCCTTATAGTGCGCTATAGAGGCACCACTCCAGGGGTCGCAGCAGCGTTCCCCCTATGGGTACTGCTGAGGGAAAAACTTCTGGCACCAGTGCACGTGGCGCGCACGCACACCTACTGCGGAATAGACATGAGCAAGCACTCGAAGAATGCCAGTTACGGAACAGGTAACTGTCCTTTCTCTAAAAGATCTGCTGTATTTCAAACAGTAACTAATTCATGAAGTCCTATGGACTGTGCTGTACACCTTTTTTCTTTCTGAGCCATCCCCCCTGCACATGCTATAAAAACTACATGGCCCAACTGTTTTTCTGCATATGAAAGCCAGGGCGGCATTAGGGGTTAGCAAGCAGGGCAATTTCTCAGGGTCCCACACCACACGGAGCACTGCAAAGCTAAGTTGTTCAGGCTTTGGCTTCAGCCCTGGATAGTGGGGCTCGGGGCCCCAGGTTGTGGTCCCGTGCAGTAGGGCTTAGGGCTTTCTACCCTGGACCTAGCGAGTCTAATGCCGGCCATGCTTGGCGGCCACCCTGAAACCTGCTCGCAGCCGCCCAGGGGCCCCAGACCCCTTGTTGAGAACCACTGTTGTACAGGACATCAGACTAGATGATCACAGTGCTTCCTTCTGGCTTTATCATTTATGAATGAGGCTGAGGTCAGGACCACCTCTTCTTTATTCATTCACACCATCTAACTTCTACTACAGCGAATGAGGCAGGAGTTCTCTGTGCTTCCTTCATTACATATCTCTGTCTCACCACTCAACTTGCTACAGCCACGCACCGCGCAGCACAGAGTACAAGGACAGGCCGGGCTCTGCAGCTGCATTGCCCCAGAAGCTCACTGTTCCGCCGCCTAGAGGATTACACTAGTGACAGGGCAGGCTGCGGGGGAGGAGCAGCAGCAGCAGGGGGGAGGGACTGGGGGAAGGAGCTCAGGGACCGAGCAGGAGGGATCCCACTGGATGTGGCCCATGGGCCGTAGTTTGCCCACCTCTGCTCTGCCCACCTCAGGGACCTATCTATAAAAATGTCCACAAGTGTGTTTTGTTTTTGTTATTTTATAACTGCAAATGTCTGTGTTTTCACTCACACTTTTCTCAAAAACAGCAAACCTGTCTTGGCTCAAATTTCTGAATGAAACGTAAAAATTTGACAAAGTTATAGAAGTATCTGAAAATGTCTCCAGAATAGTAGTTAAGTATAGGCCTCACTACAGGTTCCACTTGTAATCTAAATGAAACAATTCATTGATGCCATTCTTTTGATAAGCACTCAGTAATATAATTCTATATTGTTAAATGGAATGAGAACCATTCTGTATGGAAATATAAAATCTGACCAGAAAATTTCAAGATATTGCAACAGCCCTTTCAACCAGAAATGTGCATATTCTGATTGCAGTAAGAATAAATTGAAACGGAAATTTAAAAAAATGCTCCAGAAATTACAAGTAATTTTTTTCTTTTTGATATCTGACACTATTTTGTTTTCTTAAGCTAAGACTTAAACAGATTACTATAAAAAATTATTTTTCTCTGATTAACTGACCTCACAAATATCAAATAATCAGTATGATTTTTAATCAGGTCTGCCATTAGTTATTTGGTGTCCTAAGTGAAAAATAATTTGGCCCCTCTTTTGGCTAATGAAAAAAGTAGTAATTTTATAGTAGCATCTGATGTGAGGTTAATAGAATTTTTTAAACATCAGTATTTGTTTGTTGTTTTAGGCAAACAGAACGACTAAATGGATGATCATTTTGAGTTAAATTCCTAATTTTTTCTGCTTTGAAGTTGGAGTTAAACAGTGTCTAATGTTACCACTGAAAAGTTAATCAGTTTATAGAAACCCAAAACAGAAAAATAAGGCTATCTTGTTCCTTGAATATATATAGTTGGAGAATCAGCATCTGGAAAAGCATCAAGAAGTCTTGCTCAGCATATCCCAGGGCCTGGTGGTATTGAAGGTGTTAAAGGATCAGCATCTGGAGTAATTGGTGAACTAGCAAGAGCCAGGATTGCACTAGATGAAAGAGGGCAGAAACTAGGAGAATTGGACGAAAGAACGGCTGCTATGCTAGGTAGTGCTGAGTCTTTCTCTAAACATGCTCATGAGGTGAGTCCTTTTAGTGCATCAACATGTTACTATATCAGAGTTGTATAAGATGTGCAATTAACTTTATATTCACTGAAAAAGAGAAATGTGCAAGAAATGGGAATCAGTATGATTAATAGTTAACTCTTCCTATGGTGCATAACATTTTTCCCTAATGGTTAAGCTGACAATGTCTGCTATTAAAGTAACCAGCCTCACTGTATAGGAATTTTTTAGAGCTGAACTGTACCTATCTGGCACGCGTCATGGTGGATACTGCAGGTTAGTTTCCATTGCTAAAGGAATTCATGTCATGGAGTCGAGTATCTTAACTGTACTTTATTTACATTATGTACATGTTCTATTTTACACTATGCACATGAGCCCCGAAGACCTTAATTGCAGATAGACCAACTGCATACAAACAATTGCAGAAATCCCAGTTTGATCATTCTGAGCAGCCACCAGGAACAGATACCCTCATTGCTGGCCCTCCAGATCTCTGCCTGTCTTGCTACCTGCCACTGAAATTTCCTGCCCTTGTTGAGTTGTCACCCTCACAATCAGGAGCCAGAAAGGCAGCAGCATATTCACCCTTAGCAGATTTATCATGGAATCTGCTGATATTACTGTTGGAGAAATTCATCACAATGTTAAAAAGCTTTGTGAGATAATGAAAAATAAAGAACTGATTGTCTTTTATATGATTGTATCTCTGCATGTCTGTGGCACTGTATGGAAATGTTAATTGTATTTATATCTTTACTTTTTTGTTTATTTTTAGTTGATGATGAAGTGCAAAGATAAGAAGTGGTACCACATCTGACAACCTACATCCAAATAGATCAATTTAACTTTATCTTGAGGAAGAAAAATGTCCTTTTTTTTTCTTTTAATTAATTTCTGCAGGACCATTGGAGTTGGAGGAGTATTCACTGTCTATTGGATAGTGTTGTTTCCTAGCACAAATCATACACAGTTTTACCTCAGTCATATGGCTTTAACTGAGGAGCATTATATTTAAAACAGACACACACAAAAACTTGGATGTTTGTCGTAGCTGTGGGTTTACTCAGAGCTTGGGAATAGAACAGGTGACACAGGACACTTGAAGAAGAGAGGCAAAGGGGAAAAGATGCAAGATGGGCAGTGGCAATGCAGGATCAATCCTGTGTTAATATGTCATATGCCAAAAGTTTCTGTTGTAACTGCTGTCAGTGTTTCACCCTCCTGTGAGGAGAGGCAATAAATCAGGGGTCCAAAAGCTGGAATAAAGTTGTGTTTGTCTTACTGAACTATAAATAGCTGACTTCACCTACCCTCCCTTCCATTATTACTGAAGAAGAGTTACACTCTGTTTGCTACCATCTCTTTGATCAGACAAGCTGGAAGTCTGAAAGATCCATATTGAAAATGTATATACAGTTGACCTGTTCATAGTCTCTTCAAGGACCCCTGATCTAGTATTCTTGTATTCACATCATACTCTGTCAAGTGCAAAACAAAAGGATAAAACATTTTTGCATTAAAAAAAAATCAAGTGAATAACATGACTGAATTGCGTTTCATACTGGTTTTCATGTGTTATTGCTGTGCGAAGTGAAAAGTGAAAACATCTCCACTGTGGTGAGAAGAATACTTCAGTGTCTTTTATGTGTCTTCTTTCATTCAGCTAAATCTTTCCCGCACCCCCTTCCACCTCACCCCCCCAAAAAAACTAGTTATTGGTTCAGTTTGTAAAATGTTTGGCGTTGGCTATCAGTTTCATTCATCCTGTGAATTTTTATAAATGTTTAACGGAATATCTTTTTACAGCCATTTAATTAAATTTGTTGAGATGGTTCTAAGCAAAAACTGTAGCTAACTTATATGCCCCTTTAGTTCTTTATTACCAAATCAAATAACCTTGGACTCAGGTTTGAAACAGTTTTAAACTCAGTGAAGATGCTGTTTCAAGGATAAGGGCAAGCATCTAATGTTAAGTCTTTTAGTTTTTCTTAAATCCTGTTTGTAGAGCTACTGTTCAAGACTGTAACTCAGTAGCTTCAAACATTCAAGACCTACTTAAAAATTGGAGTTAGTCTACAAAACTGTTTTCAGTAAATGGGTATGATACTAAAAATGAACAATAAAGAGGTTCTTAGTATTTCATGAAGTGGAGGACCACTCTTTAAATTTGGGCAGGAAAAAAATTAAGCATTTGTGCTAAATCAAAGCAGCATATTGTGTTAGTGTATGACTGCTGCACTGAAGCCATAACTGTAGGGATGAACAGAATTTAAAAGAAAGAGAGAAGAAAAATCCCTTAGAAGAAAATGTTTGCATTGTAAAAACTGAGTGATTTCGTTATTTTAATCACGAATTGGAAATAGTGACTAATTGTGTTTTGCAAGGGGGAATAGTTAGAAAATAATGGAGAATTTTTTTGTAAAGTTTCCCATATTGAATGATTAAGATAAACTCCTTCTAGCACCTTAGCGCTATATGTTTGTCATTCACTCCTCTTTAGGTATTCCCAGGGCAAAATTTGTTATGTTTTATATCTAATTGAAAATTCTGTCATAGGTATATAAGCTTATAGTAAACTTGGCTTATTATTTGACAGATGCAAGATGTGAAGGGTTAATTATTCTTAATACAGTTCAAAAAATTGTAAATTTTGTCCCAGAAAAGGTGTTCAGAATTTGTATACAAACTGGTGAAATAACGTAAGTTCTCACCCCAAGATAAAATTAATGGAATTCACTGACTGCCTTTTGGTTTATCAGTACTTGAGGGTGTACCACACATCCTACCATTCTGTGCTGTATCACACAAAATAACAAGTCTGACTATGTATTTAAATTTTTGTTTGGGAAAAAAAATGATGCACCAAAGAGGAGTAGTTACTGATGTGGAAATGAAAATGCAAAGCAGCAGCATTCTAAATTCTTGATAGTTCTCCATATAGATAAGGGTTATATTAGCTCCGGTTGTTTTGGCCACACATTTGTTTAATCTCTTCTGTATGCTACCTATTTCATTTTTGCAGTCAGTTTGCCTACTGTATATTCAACATAAATTAATCTTGTATTTGCTTGCAATCCAGCAGCAGAAAACCAGATAAACTTACATTAGATCAATTTAAAAAGAAATTCTGAAGTGGTTGTTCAATTTTTCCCTCACCCTTAAATTCAAATTAGTTCTATTACTTTTGCCCAGTGGAACTGCATTTCAGGGCAACAGGAATCTATCCAAGAAGATATTCTGATCAGTCTTTGGGAGAGATTCTCTTAGCAGTGCTTATCAAAAGTTGATGTCAGATCCATGGAAGCTCCCATCGGATTAAGAGGAAGTCTTGCTTAGTCTTCCCAGAATGAAGCATTTGACAGCCATCAGCAAGCAAAGCAAAATAGGAAGGAATGAGAGAGCATATACTAGAAAACAAGGAAGATGTCTGTTTCTTAGGCACTGAGGAGTCTCATTTTCCTTAGCATCGTTTCTGTTAACCCACGTGTCATGGTATATAACTTAGTTTGAAAAATTAGTGAAATGATCGTTGCTTACCAAATGAATGCACAATGGCTCTTTAGTCAATTATAGGGACTACATAACCAATTTTAATTGCTTTTTAATCTAAAATGTTGCTTGTCATTGTTTTTCCTTGGAAGGAAGTTTGTGATACAGAAGCTATGTGGCATTTTATTTGCTATTACTGGACAAATTTTATACATTGAAGCCACATTTCAAACAAAGAGGGGAGACGCCACCTTTTATCCTGTTGATTAGCTTTTCAGTCGTTTGAACCTTTTTTTCTGTGTTTGGAAAAATATCAGAATACAACTGAACTATTACTTTTCTCTTTTTTATGGAAGTGCAAGAAACTGCTGCTACTTGTGTTAAATAATGTGTATCACATTTAATTTAATTATCTTAAACTGAAGAAGCATTTCTTGAGTTTAGAAATCCTGCCAAGTTGTAATTTTTTCTGAATGTTATTTCATATAAACATAAGCGTGTTCCGAATAAGTCTGAAACTGTTACACGACCCACATCTCAAGAGATTTGTTCTTTGGAAAATGGTCAGTTGGAAAGAATTACACTAATTTACAACTCTATTCTTTGTCTATTTTTATACATACGTTTTGCTTGAGATACTCCTTGCATGACAATTTACATTAGAAAGCTATATCCAAAGGTGATTGTTTTGGCAGTGAATTTTTTTTCCTGGCTTAATAAATAGCACTGATCTGACCTGAACTTTAAACTTGAAATTATTTCCTGCACTTTAAAAGCTTGGTATTTTATTCCTCAATTTTACTTTCCATATTTCTGTAGTTCTGATTCATTATTTGTATATAAACACACACACATACAATACACAATGCTTAGAACAGAGTAGTCTTCACAGCTGATAATTACAGTTTAGAATATAGTTTAGAAAATGTGCGCTTTAAGTCAGCAAACATTGTGTATATAAATATATACAATATAGAATCTAATGAAAGGCACTTACCCTGTGTCAACATATGTGGTTTTTAAATTACAACAACACTTTCAAATTTGTTTCAAGATCATACAGTGGCAATCTGTTATATTTATACATACTGTTATAAAATACTTTTAGTTTTAAAAGAAGATTTTATATATGTACACTTTTACCTTTAATTTAAAAAACTTGTGTTAAAATTTAAGTCAAAGTACTTAAAAAGTATGTATATTATCCATACAAAATATGTTTTAAGCTTATAATAAGAAAATACATTCATATCTCATATAGAGATACAATTACTAAACAAAAAAAAAGCCCATTTTCTTTAGAAATATTCTGCAGAAATGAATCATACTTACTGTAACCTCCCTTTTGGAACATTCCAAAATAAAGGGAAGGGAAAGTATTACTTTCAAAAAACAAAACCTAATTGTAAAACCTCTCTCAATAGCTGGAGATTGTTGTTGGATGTTTACCATAATTTTTTTGTTTTAAGATATATACAAACTACTAGTTTTTCAGGTATTTTTTTCAGCTTTTTAAATAAATTTCCAAATATTAAAAGGGAGTTTTATGTACTTGTCAATTAAAGTTTTCCTTTTGTAGTTCACTAATTTTGGTTCTTCATCAGTTTTGTTCCTGCTGATCAATATTATGTTTTCAGAATGTTTTAAAAAGCATATTGTTTGTGGCTGAAGTGCCCTCCTTTTTCTATTCATGGTTTGATTTACCTGGGTGGAAATTGGATTGCAATTGCAGTGCTTTGTTGACGTGTGGTGTTGGAATCGTGTGCAATGATTGCCTTCCTTTACAGAGTAATTTCTCAGTTGCACTTTTTCCTCATTCTAACCAGTTTCCTATATAGTCTTATGTGAATCTTTTCCTGTGGATTTTAATGACTTTACTGCCACTTCAAAAATTTCAAATACTTTGTAGACAGAAATTAACTGTTGGGAGGGGGAGGGGTGAAGATAAAGTGAAAAATGTATGTGGATCAGCTGAAGTATCTGATTTAACTTTTTATTTCCATTTTGACAGTTTAACTTACATTGAAAAGCAAAGCTGTTTAAATTATGCCCATTTCTAATCATCATGTGTCTTGTATAAATGTACTGTAAACCTTATATTTGGTTATAGTGTTTCAAGATAGCAGTGTATTTCTGGAATGTTTTACACTACAGGAAAGAGTAATGAATTCCAGGCCCAGAGATAGCAGTTAAAGGTAGAGATGTAATCAGAAAATAATCAAATACAAGATGTGACTAAATCAGTATTACTTTTAATTTTTCAAGTTAAAGCACGTCAAAAACTATTTTAATTTTGTTATGCAACTGTAGTAATTTCTTTTGACAGTTGCATGCCTTTTATTAATACTTGTTTATATATTACCAGTCAAGAGTGATTCATAGACATTAAACTTTGGTTGTTTAAAACATGTAAGGAGTTGTATATGGAGCACCAATAATATTCAGCAACAGGCAATGCAAGAGGGGGGAACATATTTTAAATATTCCCTTTTTAAAATGTAAATAAACAGTACTAAGTTACTGTAGACCTGAGCTCCATTATGGTTCAGTGGTTAGAACTAGAAGAAACATGCTGCTTTCTAGTTATGCTACTGCTTCATTGTACGAGCACAATGGAAAAATGAAAAACATTGGTAATTTTTTCTAATATTGCCCACTTTTTGGGTAAGCATGCTTGTGGTACCGGTCTTGCTTTATGTATATTTGTACATGTGTGTTTTGGTTTTTTTGTTCATTGCAACTTATTTTTCAGTTAAGTCTTGCTGAGCCCCCCCAGCTCTTGAGGGTTATTACTGGGAAATGCATTTTAGATAGGGTTGCAAATCCATCTGTCTACAAATATAGTTTCATATGAACTGCAAATTGTACTGTTACAAAACACAAATGTTAGATTGTGTAGAGTTATTTTACTTGTACTTGAATTCAACTGTTGTCATAACAAAACAGTTAAAATTAAGTATGGAATATTTTTGTAAATAAAAAATACCTGTGCAGCTGGTATTTTAAATGAAAAATGTATTATACATTAATGTTTCAGAAAAATGTTCATATGTGTATATGAATGTCTCATTATGCTGAAGGGCTCTGATTGGGCAAAATAAACTACTCAAATTTCTCCTGAAAGATATCAAACTGACTTTTTTTTAAATTCGTGGTTAATTGTTTTCTACTGGATGTGATCTGTATGTCTTGTTTCATTGTATTGTATAGTACCCAGTTACTCTATTCAGAAAGGATGTTCCCCATTTGACAAACATATTTCTGAAAATTCTGTGCATAGTACTGTTAGAACATTTTAGTTTCTGTACATTTGACAGCAATTTAGGTATATTAGTTTCATTTTGTTGTTTGATGCATGCTTGCCAATAAGCTCCACAAATGGTGTGTACAGTAACAGCAGCAGCCAGAGCAGAACTGAAAGTGACAAAGAGCAGGCAAATGTGCACACAAATATGGAAGGGTTAGGGTTGCCAACTGTCTAATCTCACAAACCCAAACACTCCTGCCCCTTCTCCAAGGCCTCGCCTGCATTCACTCCATCCCCTCTCCCTCTGTTGCTCACTCTCCCCCACCCTCATGCACTTTCACTGGGCTGAGGCAGGGGGTTGGAGTGCAGGAGGGGGTGTGGGCTCTGGGAGGGAGTTTGGGTGCAGGAAGGGGAGTTGGGGCGTGGGCTCCCGGAAGCGACTAGCATGTCGGGCTCCTAGGCTCAGACAGCCAGGCAGTTCTGCATGCTACTGGTGCCTGCAGGCACCGCCCCCGCAGCTGCCATTGGCCTCAGTTCCTGGCCAATGGGAGCTGTGGAGTCAGTGCTCGGGGTGGGAAAAATGTGCCGAGATCCCCTGGCCGCCCTGCATCTAGGAGTCAGGGGGACATGCTGGCTGCTTCTGGGAGCCATGCAGAGCCAGGGCAGGTAGGGAGTATGCCTTAGCTCTGCTGTGCTGCCAACCAGACGTAGCGGCCTATTAAAATCTCCCAGACTGATTTCAGTAGCCACCAGGAGATCAATTCCGGGAGACTTTCAGCCAATCCGGAAGGGTTGGACCTGAGTTTATTGGATGAGAGGGTCCAAAAACCTATCCAAAAGACACTTCTAAGCATAAACGGGTGACCAGAAAACTCATAAAAATTTGTAAATGTATTTTTGTACAACAAAGTCAAGAGGCTGCTTATCAGAAAGTTTCATGATGCTATGTATTATTCCCCCAATGTATTCTCAGTTTTGTCTCCTTCCTCTGGAGCATCAAAGATGGCCCCGCTGGAGAGATGACAATCGATACAGGGAGCTGGTCCTCACATACTTGGCAGGTGGGTCTTGCTTAGAAATTCAGTGTCAGGAAGGAATTGGCAGTCACCTTGGATTTTTTTCGCCCACCTTCCTTTGCAATATAGGGTATGGATTGCGTCCTAGGATCATCTGGGTATCGCTCATAGAATCATTTCCCTGGCATCGAAGAGGCCTCAGGCTTTGGTGTACCTCACTTCCTGTGGCACATACTAATTAATTCTCCTGAGGGTTATAGTACTTGGTCTAATTTTGTTGGTTGGGCTTGATGTGGCAGTGGCTGGGCGGTGGTTAGTGGCCTCTGATACACAGGAAGTCAGATTAGATGATCTGGTTGTCTCTTCGGGCCTTAAATGCTATGACTCCAAGATAACCCTGGGACTCCCAACAGATAGTTATAAAGTCTATTTTGCAAAATGAGTGATCATAAGGCAATTTTTTTCTCTACTGACATTTTAAGATTGTTTAGTAAATCTCTAATAATTGAAAGAGACCAAATTAAATATTTTCTTTTTCTATTCTCACTATCTGGGAATAGAGACATTTGTGAACTTCCATTGATGAAATCAGTGCACTGTGTATGCTGTGATATGGTGTCTGTTGAATTTGCAGCTGATTGTCTCAATTATAAAATTGTTTCTGGCCTTTACTGTTATGAAGACAAACTGAAATAATAGCTCTGAGATGTGTGAACTGCCCCATTCATCTCAGGGGAGTGTAGATTTTGAAACTGAATGTCAACTTTACTATCAACATTAAATATTGCACTACTGGTTATTTTAACATCCAACTGCTCAAGTACAAATTTCATTTTACATCGTCCCTAGGTGCTCAGTCCCCAAAACCTCCAGCTTCCCTCTTGTAGCATATATTATAATTATGCATTTTAAATACTAAATTCTGCAGTTCACTAAAGTTTTAAAGTAGTGACAGTAAATTAAATTTTAATGAAATGAGGGGTATTCCATGTATTCAATTCAGTTAAAAAAAATAAAACGGGTTATTTGAAGCTATGGCAAAGCCTCCAGTCTTTTCGGATGGAATGATGCAGAATGCAGCAGTATGAAGCTAGAAAATATTTTAGGGCAAGCTGCTGGGAACCCCTGCCTTTAGGGCTTGACTGGCCACAAGTTGTACCACCAACTGAAATCAGCTTTTGCCAAGAGAGAAATTATTAACCCCTCTCTCACTTGAATTTGTCAGGGAAGTTTTGGCACTGTGCCAAAATAACTAATCACAAACATTCTAAAGCTGGGCTTATGCAGCTGGGCTGGACTCGGAGCTGCCACAGTAGCTGTAGTGGGGAAGTGGATAAGGAAAAAATCCAGGGTGTGCTTCCCTTGGATGTGGCACATGGCCCCAGTATCCACGCCCAGGGGCGGCTAGGCACACCAGCGCCGCGCCGCCCGCCGCGCGCGGCTCTGGGGGGATTTGCATTTGGGTGCTGTGGAGCTCTCGTCCACACCGGGGGGGGGAGGGGGCGCGGGACCGTCTTCCAGCTGCTTGAGCTCCGCCCCAGGATGGGAAGAGGGGACCCGCCCACTGGGGGGAAGGGCGGCGCAGCGCTCCGCGCTGCTTGGGGCAGCGTCATTTGTAGAGCCGCCCCTGTCCACGCCCTCTGGGAACCCTAATGGGGCAGGGACAAGGCTAAGCTCCCTCCACCAAATACCCCCTGATCCCAACCGTCCAGTCTTCAGACCCCATCCACCTCTCCAGTATATCACAAACATAAGGCCCTACCAAATTCACGGTCCATTTTGGTCAATTTCACGGTCATAGGATTTTAAATCATGATTTCAGCGATTTAAATCTGAAATGTCATGGTACTGTACTGTAGGGGTCCTGACCCAAAAAGGAATGGGGGGGGGAAAAGGTTATTGTAAGGGGAGTTGTGGTACTGCTACCCTTACACTTCTGCGCTGCTGCTGCCGGGGTGCCCCCTTCAGAGCTGGGGTGTCAGAGAATGGCAGCTGTGGTTGGGCACCCAGCTCTGAAGGCAGCACAGAAGGGTGGCAATACTGTGACACCCTCTCCCCTAAAATAATCTCGCTTTTGGGTCAGGACCCCCACTTTGAGAAACACTGATCTCCCCCGTGAAATGTGTGTAGTATAGGGTAAAAACACACACACACACACACACACACACACACACACAGATTTTACAGGGGAAAACCAGATTTCATGGTCTGTGATGTGTTTTTCATGACTGTGAATTTGGTAGGGCCCTACACAGAGGGCAGGCAGATCCTTAACTTCAGGAGTAGGAGAGGAAGACAGACAAGCCAGCCTGGGCCCTCCTCCCCATCCCCTTCAGCTGACCACACCTAGGATCCAACATCCACTCCCTCTTTGGGATAACAGCTTCTGCAAGCTATTATTTTTTATATTATAACAATTAACTGTACCTCAAGTGGTAGCACTCTGTGCTGTGGTGTTAAAGGTGCTGCTGCTATCTGATGGGGGACTGACACTTACACAGAAAAGAATGTTTACACTTTTTCTTTTTAAAAGACAGCACCCCTTCCCCCCACCCCAGCCTGCAAAACAAAAAACCTTAACTATTTGGGTTGCAAAGTCGAGCACTCAACCATTAAGACGTGTCAGATTTACTGCTGCCCATGCAACCTGTGTGTACATTCTGATATCTTTAATTACATGATCACATTGTTTACCACAGAACCCCTGCCTAATTCAGTGTAGACGAGGCAGAATTCAGATTGCACAGAAAGCCATAAATCTGGCATTTCCAAACATTTGTGTGCTTGACTTTGCAATCTAAATAATGCTGTTAACATGGTGGATTATGTGGACTAAAAACTTGCTAATTTATAAGTCTCAAAATGCAATTGTAAATGAGGAATTGTCATTGGGAGGCTGTCTAGTGGGGTCCCACAAGAATTGGTTCTTAGCCTTACACTATCTAATATTTTTATCAATGACCTGGAAGAAAACAAAATCATCAGTGATAATGTGCAGCTCATCCAAAGATTGGAGGAGTGGTAAATAATGAAGAGGATGAGTCACTGATACCGAGCAATCTGGATTACTTTAAGTTTGCTTGAGCAAACACTATGCATTTTAATAAAGCAAAATGTAAAGTTATATTCTTTGTTTCTACATGTATAAGTCAGACTTACACACTGGGGGACTCTATCCTGGAAAGTAATGACTGAAAATGAATTGGGGCAGATTATTGGCTGAACTTGAGCTCCTAGTGCCACACTGCAATCAAAAGGGCTGAGGTGATCCTTAGATGTGTAAAGAGCATATTTTGAGTAGAAGTAGGGAGACTAAATTATCTGTGCACTTGGCTGCTACTGGAAACAAGTTGATAAATTGGACAGGGTTCAGAGAAAAGTCATGAGAATGATTAAAGAGTTGGAAAATATTCCTTATAGTGAAACTCCAGGAGCTCAATGTATTTCGCTTAACAAAAGAGAAAGTTAAGAGACCACTTCTTCACAATCTATAATACCTGCACAGGGAACAGAAAATTTATAAAGAGTTCTTTAGTCTAGTAGACAAAGGTATTACAAGACCCAACTACTAAAAGTTGAAGCTAGACCAATTCAAGCTGGAAATAAGATGCAAATAAGACGATGGTAATTAATGCTTGAAAAATGTTGTATTGGATTCTCCATCACTGGCAATTTTAAAATCAAGACTGGATGTGTTTCTCAAAGACCTGTTCAGAAACAAATTAATTCAGGGGAATTAATTGTTATGCAGATCAGAATTGATAATCACAATGGCCCTCTGGCCTTACTTATTAATAGTTTTGTGTACATACTAATCAGGGGAGTAAATTATTTTTTGTCAAGGTCCAAATTTCTTGGTCAAGGTCCAGACTCCAGAGAAAATAATAAAAAACACACAAAACAATTTTGGTGTCCATTCAAGAGCATCTGGTGGTCCAGATTTGGCCTGTGGTTTGCCTATTGACTACCCCTGTGCTTAGTCCTGCTCGCTTGCCATAAGCAAATAAGGTTGAGCATTCTATTGCCACAGGAGGGCAGTCCTAGCTAGCATTCTACATTGGCCACTGGCAAAAACCTCTCATAGCAGTTGTGTTCTTAATGGAAAAAACAAGTTGTCGTCTCGTCAGACGCACAGATTTTTGGAACATTCATTTAACCTTCTCCACCACATATTCTAAGATGAAATAACTTTCCCGTTTACATTTTACCATGCATCTTGATCATCGTTAAGATGTTGAGCTACAAAAGAGAGCTAACAATTGGGTTATGCTGTGATTTGTATAATGATATCCCCAAGTTTCTTTAAACTCTTCACAAGAGCTGCAGGGCACTGAGGCAAGAAGTGCAACGGCAACAAGTACATAACTGCTGACTGACTTAAAACCAGCTGGAATGGGAGTCATGAAGAATCGCTGCTGCAAATTCTCAGTCATGGGCCTGTTAACTTTTATAGCAGTTGCCAGCCTCAAGTTCTGCATGTGACTTCACAGCATCCACAAGTGTTCTAAACACTTCCTTTTTTCTTCATTTTAGGATGTTTAAAAATCAATGTTAGAAGTGAACATAAAAGGCCCTGGAATTCTCATTCCTTCACTCTCTTTGCTAAGCCCTGAAGCTTCACGTTTGGTTTCAGGCTGACTGCATCACCAGAGACAAGATTTTGGTTGACACCATTGAGAAGAAAGAAGCCAAATTTTTCTATTCCATTGTTCCACTATTCCGCTTAGAAAAGTCACCAGTTTCTCTCCTCGGGGCAGTTACAGTTTGACTCTAGAAACTTGAGACATGCAACACAAGTGAATGCAGCTTAAACAGCTGTGATTCATATGTCTGCTTTAGTCTGACTAAAAATTGTTTATATAATTTAAAAGTGGCTTATTTTTAAAGGAGTAACTAATTCCAGGGGAATTCCTTGCTGATCGTCCAACCCCCCACCACCTGTATATGCTAATCCCAGAGACAAGAACAGTTTATGGGCTGCTGCCTAGAACCCTATTTATATGCACAGGAGGAGTAAACAGGAAAAACTGTGCAACAGTGCCACGGTACCTCAGGTCAGTGCCACAGAAATTAGGCTAGAGGTGCCTGATTCTGTTCTCAGTGACCCCCCTGGGAATCTGGAGTCACACTATATCCTTAGCACTGGATTGCCAGAGATTAGTAACTGCCTGAAAGGGGCAAGAGAGGTAAACAGAGCTGAATGTCCTGAGGCTTCAGGGTCTTTTGACTCTTATGTGTACAGACTCAGCCCTTTTCTTGCTGATTTGACTTGAACCACTGTTGGCTTGTTCAAGGGGCCACCTGAACCAGCTGTGTGTATCACAGATGCTAAGTCCTAGTGAGATTTAGATAGGGTGACCAGATGTCCCGATTTTTGGGTCTTTTCCTTATATAGGCTCCTATTACCCCCCACACCCTGTCGTCTGGTCACCCTAGATTTAGAAAAGTGCCATTGTGAGTTAAGTGATTAACTGGTATAGAAAGTTGCTGATTTCAATGGCATTTAGGTGCTTTTGAAAAACTCAGAAGGGCACAAGTCCATTTGGGAAAATGGCACCTAGGTTCCCAAATCACTTAGCCAGTACTGACATTTTTACCCTGTATCTCATTTCAAATGTTTATTTCAGTATTGCCCAGAGGCCTCAGCCAGGTCCAACCTATTGTGCTAGTCCTTGTGCAAATGCAAGAGGAGGTGCACTTTCTATGTAACTAGTACAGTCCTGATCTATGACATTCTCTGCTTGCTGTAGGGATTGTTAAGACAATAACTGCTGATGAGTTCCCTGCTGCTAACCTGAATCTGACAGACAATCACTGAGGTTAGTGCAGGGAACAGTTTGTGGGCTGCTACCACTCACCCTGTGTATGTAGGTGAACTAAATGTTTCTTTTAACAGCCTGACTACCTGTTTGAGTATAGCAATACCTCCATTCTCAAAGGCCTTGTTGTAAGTTACTGACCATTTTAATCATCTGTAAAGTTGAAAATCTGTCTTGAGAACAAACTTCTCATCCTTTATGATACTGCTCTGCTGCATAAACGTGTCACTGGCAAAGGAATTATGGAGTGCTGCTTTCAGTTCCAGCTTGGTGTTTACTACACACAAAAATTGTGGCTTTTTGTACAAGTTTAGAGAAGCATAAATCACTTAACCTCTAATGACTGTTCTCAGCCACACACTGTAATGATAATTTTTTCATAGATTCCATATGAACATTGATCGTCTGTCAGATTCACAACACAATCACAGAATAAACAGCTGCTGAGCTGCTGTATGGTAGGCTTCACTACTCCATATGCTATCTGCAGAATCAGAGGAAAGCCAAGGGAATCTTAAAACACCCCACACTAAATGCCAAATTCTCCTGTGCGGGCTTTTCCTCAGGAGTGTCAGCAAATTGAATACTGACTTGCAGAGTTTCCTGCTTATTATTTTGATGGGAGAAGAGAAGAGGACTTGGGTTTTCCAAGATGCACAGAGATCCTGCAGCCCCACTCCCTCTGTCCTAAAGGGGGAAAAATAAGTAAACTCACTGCCAAAGTTGCACAGTAGCAACTGCAGAAGCAATTCTATGAGTGTTAAAGTAGCTGAAACAGCATTAATGCCATCTGAGGTTTCTCACTAGAAATCCCAGGGTGTAGAGGGGAGCACTGGAGCCAGGACTGCCAAAATGGAAATACTAGAAATACAAATCTGTAAGAATAGAGAGGTTGATGCTGCCCGAGGGATGGAAGCAGGGAATTGCCTAGGCTCTAAGGATAAAGGGGATCTCTCATATACAAATTTCCAACTACACATGTTTTTCTTAGAGACTTTTCTTTGCAAAGAGGGGGAGCACAGGGCTCACTTTACCCTTAGGTTTTATGGTTTGATACGGATCTTCAGTGCTACTTCTTTGAAGTCCTTTAGACCAAATCATGTTTAGCAAGTGCAGTCTTTCTAACTAAAACTACCAAACATTCTGTACAACACCCCAATCGCAACCAAGCTTACATCCTTTTTTCAAAATGCAGTATAAGAGAAATTGGCATAGAAAGTTAAAGCACGGTAAGGTTTAGAATGCAGCTCTTCTGTACACTCTTAGGGGTAATAAACATGCCTTTATGGCTAAGGAGGGGTTATCTTCCCGACACTTGCTTGTCCCTAGGGTAACAGAAAGCAGAAGCCTTCTGGAATTCCCTTGGTTAGCTTGAATATTTCATATAATTAAACAAAAATGTATGTGTGTGAGGTACTTTTAATCATATGTATGAAAGATGATAAATAGCTCTAAAGCTTCAGTAAACACACAGGAAGGTTTATCATGACCTGGGATAGGAATAAACTATAATAAGTTTATTAATATTTTTTCCATTTATTTTTTTCCATCATAGGGGCTTGGACGTCTCAACCACCTGACTCCAGGAGAGGGGTTCAGGGTTGTGGATTGCAGGCAGAGATAAGCCCTGCCCCCCTCACGGAGTTTGGCTGGCTTGTCTATACTGGCAATTAACAGCGCTGCAACTTTCTCGCTCAGGGGTGTGAAAAAACACCCCCTAAGCGCAGCAAGTTGCAGTGCAGTAAAGAGCCCGTGTAAACAGTGCCCCAACACTGGGAGCTACGCCCCTCGTGGAGGTGGGTTTTTTAGAGCCCTGGCTCCGAGGGCTCTGCCATGATTATACAAGCCATGTTAAGTGCTGCCGCGGCAGCGCTTTAGCATTGCCACTGTAGACTAGCCAACACAGCCCTCTCCTTGGCATCGCCCAGGGGCTAGTTTAGGCAGCTCCCTACACAGTGTGCTGGCTTTTGTGGGCCCCATTTTTGGGTACCTTTCTCTCCCCATGTATTGTATAGGGAGGCTAGGCATCTAACTCAAGGTTGGTGGATTCCAGTGATTTTTCAAGTCACCTACAAGTTAGCTATTGTGAGGCTGAGTACTGAAATCCTTAAGTCCCTTTGTGGATCCAGACCTGTCCCTAGTCAGAACTGCAAACGCAGATCCACACAAACCAAAGGACAGATTTTTATAAAATGTTCTCTTTTGGCGCTCAGCACTAGGAAGAATTTTTTTAAGCTAAATGCACGGCTTTCTAGGAGGACTGATATCAAAAGACGTAGCAAGAGATTAGCCATGAACTAGTGGATTGATATAGGACAGGGCTTTACTCCTGTGCACTTTTTCAATGTGATACTCAGTTTGGCAAGAGGTTAAAGGATATATGTGCTTAGAAGACAGTGAGACTGCAAATGTTTCCAAGCATACATAATAAATTTTAACTGGGGTCGGTGGGGGGGGGGGGGAGGAGAAGTCAACTTTCAACTTCAGGCCTGCTTGTTTGGCTGACCAGATCACTCCCTAATGACCTGCAATTAAACAAGTGCAGGCTTGTAATGTCTTTCAGTAATCTAAACACTGCAGAACAAGGAAATTTTTCTAATCCACAAAAAGGAATGGTAATGGTGAGAAAAGCGACATGACCTATAATACTTATTAATTTGTCTTTTTTATGCCACGCTATTAGTTTTGCCCTTGAATAGCCATCTAATGTCTTAAGAGTTCATGGACTCAACTACAGGGCACCTCAGCTAATAGAGAGATGGCAAAAGAATGCAAAATTCCCTACCTTCTAAAAGAGTATCTTTAGTTTTAACTATCTCCAGCCAAAACTTAACTCTACACATCAGAAAAGCTGCTCCTGAGATACGTGTCAAGGGACATCATCTACAGACTTAGAAACCCAAGGCAAAGCAGAAGAATTATGACTAAACAGCAACTGTGAAGCCAACAGCTATAAGCAGATGCATAATGTATGGAACTGCTCCCTCACATGAAATAGAGGTTATAGTTGCAAAACCACATGGAGAGATGTGGACACATGCCAGCCCACTGGGGAAAGATAAATACGTTCATTGCAAGACATGCTGTCAGGTCAAATTTGGCCCCCAATTAAGGTTTGATAATGAAGTTTTTACAAAGCCCAAGGCTCTTTCATCTTCACTGTGCTCGCTCTGGAGAGCACAGAAAAGGGTGTTTCTTTTCAGTTTAAAGCATTCTGTAGAAGTCAGGAAATCAGCTGTCACCAGCTACATGGTGGCTGCAGCAAGAGTCCTTTTTCTCCCAATGTATAACGCATATAGGCAGTCTGAGCTGGGGGCGGGGGGGGTGGGCGTTGATTCCAGCTGGGGGAGACCTACTCTCACTAGCTCTGACTGAATATAGAGTGCAGCCTCAGCCAGGGGCACCCAGAGGGGGGGCAAGTGGGGCAATTTGCCCCAGGCCCCGGACCCCCGCAGGGGCCTCCACGAGAGTTTTTTAGGACCCCTGGAGCAAGGTCCTTCACTCGTGCCCGGGCGCCCGGAGCTTCTTCCGCTCCAGGTCTTTGGCGGCAATTCGGTGGCAGGGGGTCCTTCCGCCCCGGGACCCGCCGCCAAAGTGCTGGGTCTTCGGCCGCAATTCGGCGGTAGGGGGCCCCCTGCCGCCGAAGACCCCAGGCCCCCTGAATCCTCTGGGTGGCCCTGGCCTCAGCAGCATGAGCACTGAGAGGGATTAATAATCTTATCTGAGGTGATAGTCACGGTGTCTGGGCAGTTAGCCCCTCCAGTTGCTATGCTGAAACAGCTACACATTTTTAGCATGCGATCTCTATCAGACCTAGGGCGAGTACGTCTCCTCGAGCCGGAATTACTCCCCCAGCCTGAAGTATAGACATACCCGTGCTCCCTGCAGTTGCACAATGAAACACACACCAGCTAAAGTCTATAGTCCTAAACGTAGCATCTCTAGGCACTTCACCCCTGTTTGATCAACATGTACCATACAAAGTAAAGGCTTGCACTATCTTTATTTTCTCAAGGGAACAAAAATTTTAGTAAAAGAAAATGTGCTGAGGCTACATGGAAACAGGGCAGTGGCTCGTGTTCATCCTGTGACTCAACTGACTGGTGGTCTGGGCATCCACCTGGAAGGTGGGAGAACCAGGGTCCAGTGCCCCTGCTCCAATAACTCTTTAATAATTTATCCACAGTGGAACACTTCAGCAGGAGCGATTGAGACCTGCTGGATCCAGCCCAACAGGTGAGATAGGCAGGGAAATGTCTAGCTTCACCTGTATGGGGGCTTAGGCATGCAGACAGCTTTAGAGCGAGGCAGGAAGTGCTCATGCCCAGAGGCAGAAATTTAGATGCCTTGGGGATTTTTACAGCAGAATATAGATGCCACGTGAGTTTTGATGCCTACAATGGTAGATGGCAGTCAAGTCAGGATTTTATGGTTTGCAATGGCACCTAAATCCAGTGCTTACATCCACGACACCCAAGCACTTAAATTGTGTTGTGGATCTGAGCCAGGATTTCTAGTTTAACATTTCAGCTAAATACAGACAGAGGTTTACTTCACATATGAGCCCACACCTAGATCTCTTCAAATTAATTTTAGAATCTACTGTATTCTGCCCGTCACAATTGGCTTCTTCGTTAAGTCATTACTGGAAAAATGTACCATTATTTAATAATTCTGATTAGAGGAATAAACAATGTTTTCTAACTGACCAGTAAACAAATGTCTACATTTGTTAGCCAGGACCCGAATTGCTACTTCTAAAGCATGAAGTATCAATCTGGTTAATAAGACTACTTTAGGATCACTCTTATTTCTAATTTAAAAACTACTCTGCTATTCTCCCATTGACAGAATGTAATATAGGAATCACCCACATGAAGTGTATGTCTCAGTCTTTTTCCTTGTGTTAAACTGTGGAATAGTCTGTCAAAGAAAGCAACAGCAGCCATCATCTGAGCCTAGGGAAGGCAGCACACTGTAATCACAGAGTGGTGGAGGGAAGGGGCAGGGATGAGCTATAAGTAGGTATTTTCCATCTCCAACTTGTGTTTCCTGAAGATGTAACTTTGGTGAAACCTCACTAGAGCTCTAGCACAAGCCAAAGTTGTGTGGCTAGTGCCTGACTACAGTGTCCTCTGAATTGAGAAACACGGAGAGAATGAATCATTTGCACAGTGACTCAGGTCCAGGCAGCCGCCAATTCCTTTACCTCAATCTAATTTAGTGAATCCCAGATAATATGATAATAATAATAAATTAGCACTTATGTTAACTAATCCGCACAACAGCCTTGTAAGGGATAGGTTTTACAGATGGGGACCCTGCCCAGGGAGAGGTTAAATGACTTGCCCAGAATACCATTCAAGTGAGTCACTGCCAGAACTGAGATTAGAATTTAGGACTTTAGTTTTTGTTCATACCACTAGATCATCTGTTTTCTCAAGAGTGTGTTTTTCTCCCAAGAAAACCACCTTTTCTTACAATAGGCTCCTATTGTAAATTCACAATGCATAAATTACAGGATCTTACTGGAGTTAAACAATCAATCTTTTCCATATGAGTGCATAATTTTGGCTGGGAAAAGTATTATCTGAATATAATGATTTCCTTTCCAAGCCAAAACTAAGTAGGGATAGCACATCCAACTGCTATGAGAAATGACACATATTTCAGTTTGAAAAGCTGCTCTTTCTGACCGTGGTTTTACTGAAGACAGTGGTTTTGCTGAAGAGTTGCAATCTTCTTAAGTAGAGTATAAATAATAGTTAAAAACTGGATTGGAAGCAGAGTAAACAGATGATTAATTCCAAAAAAAGCTAATTTTCACACTGATTACCCATCCTTACTCACAATCATCACTTAATTACATTAGGAGGTTGTTAGATAAGGAACAAATCAAATAATTCAATTGATAAACTAAGTGACAATACAAATTTAGCTCTTTTCAATCCACATGTAATTATTCAAGCAAGGCGCTCTCAGCTCTGTTACACAAAAATATTCCTCTTCCAGTTTAAACACAGCTTCGAAAATCTGATTAAAAGACCTGTAAGTAAACAATGTGGGTGATATTTAAACCTCAATTCCTACAACTCGTCAATTTCAAATAGGTATTTGGAAACTGTGCTAGGCTGACAAATATCCCATGGCTCTCTGCAACTCACCAAAATATTTCATTTCTGTTCTCTCTCTCATTGCAGACAAATCCTCACTATTGCTCATTATCACCCGCATTCTCCTCACCTACACTCCCCTGCAGGCACTTCCTGGAGCTGGTCAATACAAGTCAGTCCATAGTTAATGAATAGTTTTATTTTTCTTACTATGTATTTCATACATTGATTCTACTCATCAGACATTCAGTGCCTTTCCAAGCAGAGGCTATCATCCACAACACCTTCCTCAGGCAAATTGCCCTGATAGGACCTCAAACAACCAATATTATTTTATAGCTATATTTTACTTCATAATACTAACAGATAACTTTACCATAGCCCTGACCATATAAGACCTAGTCGTCTTCACCCAGATAGCAGAGGGAACAGGCTCAAGCGCACAACAACAAACTGATTTATTGTGTGTGTTTAGAAACCAAATTTCATGGTTTAAGAAAAAAATTTTCACTGAACATCTAAAATAAAATGCATCTTTTCAACTTTTCATCCAAGTTCATACATTGATGTATCCTTCGCTTCATCACAGAAATATTCAAGTCATGTAAACAACTATACTTAAACTGTCACTTCAAATATATTAATTTCTAAATCCTCAAAAAAAATGTACAAACCAGCACAACTCCATTGCTGTTAGCTCACTCACCCATGCCTATATTTTGACCAGGCTTTCATTTTTATACTCTCTAGAAAGGCAAAAGTATTATTCTCTAGGCAATGAATGCAATTTTCATTTACTCCAAGACCCTGCAGTGATGTTTCCTGGGAGTACCCAGGGTTGTGAGGCACCTTGCCATGCCATCACTTGCCCTTAGTGATGAGGGACCCTTGTCTGAGCCTGCTATGGGTCAGTTCTCCAAAGCCACCAGCCTCTGGCAACTCAAGCACTGCCTTCCAGGCCTCCACAGACCCTGCTCTGTCTTTACTGGTTAATGATAGGTACACTCCAAGCATCCCCTGACATGCCCAGCACATGATCCACTTGACACTCACAGAATCCCCATCTCCTCTGTTCCCAAAGTAACAAATCATCCCAGCTTACCAGTTACACTTTAGATCACTTAGGACACAGCACTTAGATATGTTTACAGTAAAACCTATACATTTATTTAACAGAGATTTGAGACAATGCAAGTAGAATTAATGGAAAGAAATGGTTACAGATAAAACAACACGTTTCCTAGAGCCTAAACTTAATTAACAAGACATTCCCCTTTCATAAAGTTTAGCTCACCCAAGGTGTCTCACCCAGCATTAAACAGCGAGACAGACTGTGATCCTCTGTTCATAAGACAAGCCAGCTGGCAATTTGTCCCCTCAGTGAAGGATAACTAGATATACCTCTGCACCCCCAGTTATAGTCCCAACAATATATTGTTTTCACTTGTAAAAGGGCAAGACCTGCTGCTTGTTTTTTCCTGTCTAGAATCTCCCCTGGAGACTTTGCAATCCCTTGATTAGCATTTTGCTCAGACTGTAAATAAGATATATATTGTGATATATATATATCTCCATCTCAGTAGCCAGAGAGAGAGAAGATAAGCATCTCTGAACAAAGAGAAAAGAGAGAGACAAAATGGGTTGAAATTTTTTTTATTGGTGAGAGAGGCAGAGAGGAGAGCTTAGCTTACATTATGGAGCTTTTTCACTCCTGGGTTTTCTTTTCCTCCTTTTTTTCAGTTTCCATTTTTCATTTTTTCAGATGGCAATTTGTCTGTCTTGTGTGTTGTGTGTGTAGTTGTGTGGTAGATGTGTTAGAGACAGGATGTTAGAGAGACACGCTGGATAATATGGTATCTTGGAAGCTCTGTGCTCTCATCACAAACTCTCTCAATAACAGATGCTACCTCAAAGATATTACCTCACCCACCCTTTCTCTCCAGCTACCAGGGCCTAAAAGTAAGGCAAGTGGGGGGTGTACGTAGTATATGCGGGCGGTGGCGGTAAAAGCAGCCCGGGTGGAGCTGGCAGCTGCAGCACTAAATTTGCCCTTTTGCTCATTGCCCTTTGCTCCCCTGAGCCACCGGGCAGGACGGGGGGGGAGGCAATTAAAAAGGCAAGCAATTAACCCACACCCAGGGCTCCACACCTGCTGCTGCTGCAGGCAGGCAGCAAGGGAGCCCAGGCCCTTTAGGCTGGACCCGAGTGGGGGGGGCCAGCTGGCCACACTGGGGATGGGCTGGCTGGGGACGGGACCCCCCCCCGCCGCCCCTTAGGGGAGAGGGTGCTGCCCCCATCAGGTAAGAGTCAGTTTTTTTTTTTCACCCTGACTACATGTGGCTTGTAATTTCAGCCCCAACTCACCTGGTAAAAGAGCCAGTCATATTACCTGTGCATACATTTTTCAATGATTATGAGGACCAGTGTGAGAGAGGCTCTCAGCAGAGTCCTTACTCTGGCAAACTATTATGTAGATACCAGAGCCGGGGATACCTGTTATCCTTATGCACTCCTCTGCCAGTTGGAACCAGGAGGTCCCAGGGTCAGACTTCCCTAAGACATAACACAGTAATACTGTATGTCATTACTAAAAGAAATGTATTACAGTAGTGTTAAGGGTCTATGTTAAATCCATGTTAAAGCTAGTAATTTCAAGATTATGGCTGAAAAAACGTCCTTATGCTCCATGTCTAGGCACCATATTCAGCAAAAATACTTTTTTTAATATCGTGTAGTTTCTTATATCTAGGGTGGTGATTGAGAGATTTTTTTACCTCATTGGCTATATCAGAGAAATTCCAAATTTCACTAAAAAACATAATAAAAATGGTCTTTTCAGAGATTCTCCCCACCCCCATAGCTTTAAAATGTGGTTTTGCTCTAAAAGGACTTTTAAATGGCATTGTGGAATTCCATATTTATTGTGTCTCAAGGGTAAGAACCAATAAAAACTTATTTTTGTCTTTTGAACTAAGCAGATGTGAGTCGACATACACACTAGAAACATGTCATCGTTCCAGGCTGCTTCGGTGCTCTCCCTTGCAGGCAGACATTGTCTTGCAGGTGAGTCCTTACTTGATTTTTCCTCACCCAGCAAGTCCAAACAGACTGTTAGATGCTAAAGAGCATCTCTGTGTGGTGAGTCTCATTTATTAACAGAAAAGCCAATGCGCAACAAACAAAAGCTTTCACACCAACGTCTCAGCTGGATGACTTGGTCATTCCGAGCCCATCTGTCCCTAGACCTGAGTCTAGCGCTCACTACTACCCAGGGGTTCTCTCAGTTCCAGTTTAGACACTGGTGTTGGGCCTCTTGCCTCTACTAGAGTAAGATTCTTCTCTGGAGTCAGGCGTCCAGAGAGTGCATCCTCTGTGTCTCTTCTTCAGGGACAGCAGGTGATCCTGGCCAGACCAGGCTTCCAGCCACGTCAGGGATACCCCTGGCTGAGACCAGGCCCTTTTGGATGCCGGCCGACTGTAGTCCTCTGTCTAGGAGGCTCCCTTCTCTAGGAGCTCCTCTTACATGCTCTCCATTGTGGTGGATCCCACAGAGAGATCATCCTCTTTGCTCAGGCCTCTCCTGCAGGCTCCTCCCAGGAGAAGCTTCTCATCTCCCTTTAGAGTTTCCCCTCTGACTGAGCTTGAGTAACCTTATTAGATCTAGGGGCTCATTTACTGATTAGCCACCTGGGGAAGTCAGGATATGTCTATATTGCAGTGTAAGCCTAAGGTTAGCAGAACTCAAGTTAGCAGACCCAGGGTTTGTAAACCTTGGTCTTGAGAGTCTACACTCATTTGTAACCCCAAGTTAGAAATGTTTGGCACCTAGGTCTCAAGCTGGGTCTCCAGTATCCATTGTGCATTATGTGGGCCTGAATCCAACTACCAATATCCCAGTCTTCCTATCACCTTCTAGCCCTTTGTTTGTGGTGCAGTATGGGAAAACTTGACTGTCCACCAAATTTGACTGAACAGAAGACAAAGAAAGTCAGGCTATGGGATATTTTTGGTGACCTCCCAAAGTAGGAGCCCAGTGGGCTGTGACTACAGTGCAAAGCAATAGGGTTTGAAGCCTGGGTCCCAGCTTGATTCAGGCTTGGATCCTCCACCTCCGGGGGGTCCTAGTACCCTAGGTCCAAGCCTTAGGTTAGCACAATTTGTGTGTAGACAGAAGGGAGCCATTCAAAAACTTGGCCTTACATAGCAGTGTAGACATACCCCCCAATTACTACCAGGTGGTGCCTTCAGAAGGCAGGCATGGGCAGACTGGATCCTTACTCCCCATAAGGAGCAAATGCCCCATGATAGAGCTGTTCTGTTGTGCAAGTAGGGGACCACTTTTATACAATCACTTTTCAGAGTAGCACTTTGTTTTAACTGTAAGACTTAATTCAGAGCTCAATTTACCTGTATTTTCATTCAGCTAGGGCCAGTCTCCCTCTTTATAAAAGTCTCTGCTCTCTAGAACTGAGTTTGCAATAACTACAATAAAATCTGCATACATTTCTCCTGGAAAAAAATACTTTTAAGTCTGCTTGAAGTGCTCAGCTTCCAGTCATGGCATTGCAGTGAAGGTGAAGTAATGCAAGTGTAACTTGTACTCAGAAACTAAAAGACAAAGGCTGTTGAATGGAATGGGGCAAAATGTACAGCATTATGTTACAACCACAAAGCAATTTGTTCTGTCAGCTAAATTGTAGGAATCCATCACGTTGCAATAAGGCTTTCACAGGCAGTTTAGGTAACTTTGTTTGATACAAAACTCAAAACAATAATGGTAGCGTAAAGCACAGAGAAAACAATTTACCCCACTTCTGACAATTATTCTTCCTGTATTATGGTATTCCCATTAGCCAGCCACAGGCAATAGCAAAACTCAGTATTTCAGCTAAGAATATGGATTGAACAAACTGGCTAGTCCTAAATCTATTAGCCAGCTGAAGCCAAGAAGCCCTTATCAAACATGCATAGAGTTCTAAAAGATGAGATCATTAAATCCAATACTGTTCCCAAAAAAGAATTTGAATTTTTATTAAGATTCTTAGCCAGCTATTGAGAATCACTTTGAGAATAATTTGCTGTCATCTCAAGCGGCAGATATTGAGCATTTCTAATGTATTAGCAATCACATAAATAACATGGAAACAATTCTTTACCATTTAGAATGGACAATGGAAAATAATTGTGTCTGGGTGCCAGACAAAATATGAAGATACATTATTCCACCTACTAACTCTGTATCAAGGATGCACACCCAGCATTGCTTGCTGAAAATACCTTCTGCAGTTTTTCTAAATAAAGCCTTAATTTAATGGGCTCTGAAACCTTGCTGTGAAACTGAATAATCTCTATAGCCTGTGACAAACCTATTCCCAAATGATTCTTCTGAGAGAGGGGTTCTGCTGGCATCCTATATAAGAGATACTGACTGATGGATTTCTTCCATGCTCAGATACTGCAGGAGTTAACAAATCACATTTTGTCCCCCTTGAATTCTCATCATGTTTCATGTTTGCCTCAATCTGGTCAGGCACTTTACTTGGTTTTCAATTCCAACTGTATTCCATGGTTTTAAAATAATACATATTTTATAATGTGGCAACATGCTGGTGGTAGTTCCTAGACTGTTAACAATTACAAATGAGTTTAAGCAGTTTCATCTCAACTGTGGGGCAGGGAGTGAATGGATACATTGGGCAGAATTGTAAATAGGAAAAGATCTAAGGCAGGGGTCAGCAAACTTTCAGCAGTGGTGTGCCGACTCTTCATGTATACACTCTAATTTAAGGCTTCGCGTGCCGGTAATACATTTTAACATTTTTTAGAAGGTCTTCTTATAAGTCTATAATATATAACCAAACTACTGTTATATGTAAAGTAAACAAGGTTTGCAAAATGTTTCAGAAGCTTTATTTAAAATTAAATTAAAATGCAGATCTTATTAGTTTAGTGTGAGCCTTCCCCTTGCTTTTCCTTGCTGAGTTTTCCAATGTCTGGTGGCATGTATTTGGATACTTTAAGCTGCACACAGGCTTCTGAGTGATCAGTTGTTAACTGGCTGGAACCCCGGCTGGCAAGGGGCCAGCAGCCGGAATCCCAGAGCAGCAGCGGGCTGAGCAGGTCAGCCCGCCCAGCACTGGGGTTTTGGTGGTGGGCTGAGCGTCTCTGCCCGCCCCCGCTCTGGGGTTTCAGCCACCGGCTCCTGCCAGCCTGGGATCTCTTCCCCCAGGCTAGCAGCGGGCACTGAGTGAGACCGGCGGCGGGACCCCGGCTGGCAAGGGGCCAGCAGCGGGAACCCCAGAGTGGCAGCGGGCTAAGTGGCTCAGCCTGTCCACGTGCCATCAAAAATCAGCTCGCGTGCCACCTTTGGCATGCGTGCCGTAGGTTGCCGACCCCGATCTAAGGAAAAAGCTTGGATTCTGCAGGTGTGCCATGCCAATCGAGCCGTGAACTCTGCACAGCATGAACAGCATTCTGAGACATACAAACCATTCTTGATTCTGTCGGTGTGGAATCTTGAGCAAGCATTAACACACAAAACAATGGAACACGCTAACTAGTGTTATGAAGAGCACAAGGCAGCACAAGCTTAGGCTCCAAATCCATCTTAAAACTAAGTTAATGGGCCAGATTTTTTCAAGGTATTTAGTTGCCTAAAGATGCAGATAGACACCTAGTGGGATTTTCAAAAGCACTTAGTTACCTAATTCTCACTGAAAATCCCCATGGCACCTCACTACATTTTGTACATGCCTAAATACCTTTAAAAATCTGGCCCATGGTGCTGTGATCCTGTTAAATCACTAAAGCTAAACACTGTCAGCCCAAGTCAGTACTTAGACAACCTCTAAGGAACCTCTGGTGATGTTGGTGTTAGGGGCCCTGTGTTGGTAGTGGTGATATTTTTAGGACTATTTTTGGTCTTTACAGTTCCCATGGCATTTTCATAAGAGTTCTAGTGTCTTCCTCACCTCTCCCCCACTCTGGAATTTCATAAGTTAGGTGGATTTTAAATTCCAAAAACTATACTTTGCCTACTTATAATTGCTGCTACAGTTTCTATTACATATACTATTCTTCATTTTTGGTCCTAACCTGTTGTATAGCATTGAAGTGAATTGTTGGACTACTGATGCATTTAACCCCAGAAACGGCAGCATCATGTCAGTGACAGAAGACACTATTCCTATATTTCCCCTTACCTAGCTCACAGGAAGGTTCTGGGGCTTAATGTTTGTAAAGAGCTTTCTTCAAAGAAAGGTGCTACAGAAATACAAGCTATAAGAGACTATCTAGCAGGAAATATTTATCTAGAACTGAAAGCAAGAGAGAGCAAGTTACTGTGGGCCAATCTACCACTGAAGAAAGATTAATATCCCCACTGCTAGCACTGTAGAAGTGCTGCTGCCATAAATATAAACTACACTTAGCCATTGATATATCAGCAATCAAAGACTTAACGAAAGATCTTCATAAAAATATTCTAGTTTCAACAACTTTCGGTGTATGCTGATGACAGATAAATACTAATGTACTCTCTGTTTCCTTCCTTCCAGGGCTTTTAGGCTCTGAATTAGTCCTCAGTTCCAGCAACCCTATTGCATTGGGAAACTGGTTACAGAAAACATTTTATATTTTGTTTTAGTTCTTCCTGAAGCTTAGAAGGGGATTAGATAATCCAGTGGTAAAAATGCCTGTGCACTATCTGCACTACAGTTTTCACCCTTGTAGCACTGGGACTGAAAAGTTAATCCTTGTTTCCTACCATAGGCAACATTTATCAGTGCAATTCAGTCTCTAGCCACTTGTGCTGGTTGCTTTGCCAATTAATAGGCAACAGCAACAGTCCTAGAGTGTGGGGTTCTGGTTGTATTAATTCAAGAACAGTTTTTCCTTGAGACGTGGTTTCCTTAAACCATGTTCTGACCATAATGTCTTATGGCATTCCTTTTTGCAGGCTATTCTGTATTTCTTCAAGGGAGATCCAGCCATTCTTGTAACTGGGTGTAATTCATTTCAATCATTAGGGTTATCATCATGCACATCTGCAAAGTCTCTTCTGCTTCATGCTCAAGTGTCCAGCAGTCCTCTGCCTACTTGTTTTTAGGCTTTAGTGTTTCTTTGATCTTATTCCACCCCACAACCCAGCTTGTGTTCTACTTGTTTTACTTAAGAGTGACCCATCCAGACAATAACTGTTTATATTTCCTGTATTTTAATCTGCCTTTATCTCCTTGCTAATGGCTACTAATATGTAACAAAGCTTACGCTTAGTTAAAATCCAAGGATAAAGGAATGATTACAAAGTGAAAACAGGGTGATATAGTCGCTAGGGTATTAGACTGGGAATCAGAACACTGAGGTTTTAGTCCCAATTTTGCCACTGATTTACTATGTGACCTGGGGCAAGTCACTTCATCCTCTTTGCCTCTATTTTTCCTCTCCTACTTTGTCTCGTGTATTTAGACTGTAAGCTCTGCAGAGCAAGGATTTTCTGCTATGATGTGTGTACACAGCACCTTGCACAATGGGTACTCAGTCCTGGTTGAGCCTCTAGGCTCAACCAAGCATTTCTCAAATTGGGGGTCCTGACCCAAAAGGGAGCTGCAGGTAGAGTCAGAAGGTTATGGGGGGGGGGGGTGTCACGGTATTGCCACCCTTACTTCTGCGCTGCCTTCCGAGCTGGGTGGCTGGAAAATGGCGGAGCCCAGCTCGGAAGGCAGAGCCACCGCCAGCTGCAACGCAGAAGTAAGCATGGCATGGTATGGTATTGCCACTCTTCTGTGCTGCTGCCTTCAGAGCTGGGTGCCTGGCCAACAGCCTCCACTCTCCTGCTGCCCAGCTCTGAAGGCAGCGCAGAAGTAAGGGTGGCAATACCGTGACACCCCCCCCCCAGTTAACCTTGTGACTCTACCTGCAGCTCCCTTTTGGGTCAGGACCCCCAATTTGAGAAATGCTGGTCGCCCCCGTGAAATCTGTATAGCATAGGATAAAAAAGCACACAAAAGACTAGATTTCATGGTTCACAATGCATTTTTCCTGGCTGTGAATTTGGTAGGGCCCTCCAGTGGGACTCAATCTTTCCCAGAAACAGATTTTTGCTGGTGTTTTTAGTCTTGAAGGCCTTCTTCCCCATAAATCCCTACATTCCTTCTACACTTTTCCTCCCCACTCATCCCACTAGCTCACTGTCTCTTCCTGAATTCTCTCTTTCCTCCTAGCTTCACTCTCCATTCCCCATTCCCACACTATCCACCAACCCCTGCTTTCCCCCACCTTCCTCAGCCTTTGCCCCCACCATACCCTCTTATTCACCCAGTTGCTCCTCATTCCTCCTAGTGACTGCCTCACAGTGCTCCTCCAGCTCCCTCTGCCTCCAGCCCATTGCTCCCTAGCTCCTTCTGCACCATCAGATTCTGCAGGTCCCCTTGGCTGCCCTCAGCTTCTGTGCCCCCAAGCTCCCTTGTCCACAAGAATGTCTACATTTCAGTGGCAGTGTAGTGCAGACACTTCCTACAGTGACAGAAAATGTTTTTCCATTGCTGTAGCAAATCCATCCCCTGGAGAGGCAGCACACAGGTCAACAGAAGAATTCTTCCATCAACCTAGTTGCATCTACAGTGGGGGTCAAGTTGAGGTAACTGTGTCACAGACAATCTGACATTTTTCATAGCACAATATAGATAGGTTGACCTAAGTTTTAGGTGTAGACCAGGCCCATGTTCACGTCCCCTGCTTCCCACAAATTTTAGTGATTCTTTAACAGCCCCCACAAGGATCAAATGCAACCATTTTCTCCCTGTAACCAAATACTCCTAGATCAATATTTGCTAAAGTAAATACACACGATTTACAAAATTAATTTCCTCCCCAAGGATTCCCCACCCTGGATCTGAGGGCATAAAAAGGAGCGAACGGCTCTTAAAAGCCCTGCATATAGCAATACTTCACTGGTTGGAGGACTTGCTGTTGAGAAGTATGAAATACTCCTTTTCCACCCCAACCCTTCATCCTCTACATCTCTGCTCTAGGAAAATCTGCTTTTTGTTCACTCTAATAAAGTATCATTATTGCCCTGTCCATTCAGTCTCCAAGCCATAAAATTGCTTTTGTTATTTATGTTGAAAGATTACCTTGAATGCATGTTCAGTAGAGATTTCTGTGCTATTTTTTGGCCATGTCATGATATTTATTGATCGAGATTCTTATAAGATACTTATCATGGTGGCATAAAGAGTCTTCCAAAATTATTAAGTGTACACATAAAGATGTATTTAGCTCTCTTCCCTTACTTCAGTCCACAGGTCAAAGAAGTGAGTTTTGCATTTTCCTCTGAAAATGCAGAGGTTTGTGGTCATCTTGGTATATTCCAAGTACAGAGTTCCAGATTCCTGGACCACTTGCCAAGAAATTTCTGTCTCACACACACACGAGTTTCGGTCTAAAGGTTGGAACTTCCATTGTTTCACTGGAGTGTATAATAGATATAATAGGAGGTCATGATCACACAGGGTGAGGAGGTCTCAGATAATTTGAGCCAGTTGGACAGAGGGCTTTGAAGATGAATGAAACCTTGTATTTGATTTGGTATTTTGAATTCAGGGTCAGGAAAGAATGCAGTGCTGGGGCGATGTGTTCTTGGCAGCCCGTGCTGCCAAGCATACATTTTAAATACAAGGGATTACAAGTCAGTGAGTGCTGAGGTCACAAGTGAATGAGGAAAGTCTGAATCCAGAAGGAAAAGTGCAGTCTTCTTGTCACCCATAGATGGAAAGTAAAACTTGATACTTAATGATTTTGTTAGTAGCTAGGTTCCTACACTCCCACTGCTCTGCACTTCAAAAGGCAGGCTCAGGCCTTTCAAACAATATGGAGAGATACGGCTCCACAGTCAGGAAATCTCCACGATAAAACAGCTTCCAAAGATGAAAAATATCTTAAGAACTTTTAGAAACAAGTTAGAATAACACTAATAATAATTTTCTCTCCGTTCTACTCATCTATTGAGTATGATAGAGGCATATCTTAGTCCAAAATGTCTTTAATTCTAATTATCTATCACAAATTGGTGAGCCTGGAATTCAGAAAAGAAAAATCACCAGATACAAACCTTTAATTTCTACTTTCTCTCTTGTATCCAGGTCTGCCATTCCTATAGTAGGATGATTACAGCAGTGGAATCCATGGGTGGGCTTTTCACATTAATTTACAGTCTGCACAGTATTTAGAAATTTTACTGAGGTACCATAATGTGCAGGGCTTTCCAGCTTTTCCTGTTGAGGCCTGGATATGTAGGATGGGATTTTCAAAAGCAGCTAAGGAAGTTAGGCTCTCAATACCTTAGGTGCTTTTAAAAATCCTACCCTTAATTTGACTAATATGCTGGAGATGACCAAGTGGCTGTCTTTCCAGATTTCTTTGATTGATGTTAAGGAACTCTCAGCCCATGCTCTAAACTGATGAGCTTTAATATCATCTGGAGGTTTCAGACCTTTAGTTTTAGAGATGTCACAGCAGGACTGACCCCTTGAAGAGGAGATGGGCCCAACCCCATATCCATCTCTCACTAATTAGTTGCTCCACTGCTGAGGCTCTGAAGTTAGGGGATCAGGTGATAACCAGTACCCAATTCCATACTGGCTGTGGGCATCTTATCATTATGACACTGTATGGCTCCACCAACACAAAGGCTAATGGTGAAGCAGATAATTTTTTACCAACAAAGGCCATCAGTCCTTAATGAAATTCTGAGAAGAGATGTCATTATGATCCTATGCAACCTTTCATGCATAGGTAGGAAAGGGCAGGTATGCTCAGGAAGGTTGGGAATGGGCAGCAACTGCTGGGAATTTGTAGCTGCCAATGATGCAGTGATTGCTGACGTGCTCTTCTTCCACCCAAAGTTTCAGAAGCAGACCTGGTACACTCCAGATACTTTCACTAGGATTGTTATTGATCATGTCCTCTTGAACAAATGTTGGCGGTCAACAGTCATGATGTACAAATCCAGAGTCAGGTGAAAGAATCCAGTTAGTAGGTGACTCCCGGGTAGATGGTCTGGAAGTGGGAACTATAGGAAGTCCAACACTTTTTTTTTTTTAATAGAGCTGGAAGGGACCTTGAAAGGTCATCTAGTCCAGCCCCCTGCCTTCACTAGCAGGACCAAGTACTGATTTTGCCCCAGCTCCATAGGTGGCCCCCTCAAGGATTGAACTCACAACCCTGAGTTTAGTAGGCCAATGCTCAAACCACTGAGCTATCCCTCCTCCCCTTCTCTAGGAGTCTGTGCTCAGAGCTCCTGGATAAGAGAGGTGATGGAAAGATCTCTGGGAGTGTGGCCTATATTGGACAGAGGAACCACTTTAATTTGGTATTTTGTTTACGTTTCTGTTCGACCAATAAGTTGTGCAGCGAGGCAAGGCATGGCACTGATCTTCCCTGGGCCACAGAGCTAGGTCACTGGTCTGCACGAAGTCTCCTGGATGCTAAATTTTAGTCTCCTTACACTCAGTCCCTTAAATCTTACCTAGGGTAATGGATATGGCATTTCTACATGACTGTGTACCTACATGATAGAGTCTGATCACCTGCAGGATGTGCTACTCCCTTTATTTTGTGTATTTTAGAGAGGTATAAGATTGTCAGTACCAGGAAAAATCACAGTCAAAGTAATTGTCACCAGATTAAGGCCAATTTTAGAGAAAGTAGCAGGCAAGGAAGAGTGCAGCAACAGACCAGGGCAATGTTGCATTGATTCATGCTCCAACAGTTGAAAAAAAGTGAGAATAGGGATTCAAGATTTTTGCTGTTTTCATCAACTTTATGAAGGCATTTAATTTGGGTTGGAGAAAAGCATTATGGAAAGTAGCAAAATCACATGAAGTTCCAGATAAGCAATTATGAAAGCTATGTACAAAGACTCCAGCAGTGCCATTAGAATTGGTGGAAAATTGAGCAATTGGGTCAAATCAAAGTTGGTGTCAGATAAGGGGGCATGAAATCACCATTGCTTTTCATCATGTTCTTAAATGGGCCATAGAGAATGCTACAGTTGGAGGGCATAACTCCTTAGCTTATGCAGATGACCTTGTTCAACTGGCAAACACATTTGAATTAATGATGGCTGTGGGCATCTTACCGCCATCACAGCATATGATCCTACCAACATGAAAGATAATGATGAAGCAGATAATTTTTACAAGCAAACATCGATCAGTCCTTAATGAAATTCTGAGAAGAGATGTCACTGTGATCCCATGCAACTTTCATGAATAAGTAGGAAAGTTTGCTACCTGGAAAAATGCATGCAGTCGACTTGGACTTACAATAAGTGCCAACAAGATAAAGTGGTTGCATCTTGGAAAAGTGACTATAGATAGAAGTGCTGAAATGCAACAGCAGTGAAGTCATAGAAAAGCAGAAATTTATGTCTACCTAGGAAGCTTGATCAGTGCTGACGGTTCCATCAAGGATGAGGTTAAAAGGAGACATGCCTTAGTCCCAAGTGCTGCACAGAAATTTACAAAAGTATGGAATGATCAAAACATTGTGTTACCAAAGTGAAAATGTATCAAACCTTTGTGCTAGCAGTATTACTCTGTGGCAGGGAAACAGCTGCATTAAATGAAACAGATATCAGAAAGATGAAGGCAGTAGAGATGAGAGTTCTTCAAAAGATGGAAAGTATAAAGTGCAATTATTTTTAAGACAAATTAAGAAGTTAGGTAGGTAGGATGTAAAATCAGGGCATGGTATTGGCTACAGTCAAAAAGATTGCAATGATGGGAACACTGCAGAAGATAAACATATGATAGGATGTCAAAGAAAATAACACAAATACACCCAAGATCAATCCGACCTAGAGGCTGATTACCAACTAGATGGTGGGTCGTCATACAGGGACTTGACCCAGGCTAGGCTTACTAGGGAATAAGACAAGGGCAGGAATGAATGGTGATGCTGCACTGCTCCCTGTGTTTGCAAAGATGCTCCAGGATGAAAAAAAGAATAACAGTATAAACCAAGATTAAAAGCTAAAGTGTTACCAGTGACAAGTTTTCAAATATGAGAAAAATATTAAAATATGTTAATTTCTTAACACCCAAGGATCTTTAATTATTATTACTATTATTTGTATTGCAGTGATGCCAAAAGGTGCTGAGGCCTTTCATAACACTGCTAGGAGAGGGTAGGGGAGGAATTCTTCCTAGCTCACTGTTTCAGTAATCATGCCCTGCTCTTTGAGTCCATCCATGGGCATCCTGTTCTCCACTGCATCACATATAAACTTTTCCTAATCCTCTTCTCTAAGGTCCTGCATAGAATCATAGAATATCAGGGTTGGAAGGGACCTCAGGAGATCATCTAGTCCAAACCCCTGCTCAAAGCAGGACCAATCCCCAATGAAATCATCCCAGCCAGGGCTTTGTCAAGCCTGACTTTAAAAACCTCTTAGGAAGGAGATTCCACCACCTCCCTAGGTAACCCATTCCAGTGCTTCACCACCCTCCTAGTAAAAAAGGTTTTCCTAATATCCAACCTAAACCTCCCCCACTGCAACTTGAGACCACTACTCCTTGTTCTGTCATCTGATACCATTGTGAACAGTCTAGATCCAGCCTCTTTTGAACCCCCTTTCAGGTAGTTGAAAGCAGCTATCAAATCCCCCCTCATTCTTCTCTTCTGCAGACTAAACAATCCCAGTTCCCTCAGCCTCTCGTCATAATTCAGCACTCTCCTCCCTAGAAAATCCATTGTTTTATTAGATTTTTTTTTTTACTGCTGACTTTGGTCAACTAAAAAAGAAAACCTTTACAAACATTGAGTCCACTTATCCCTCAAGGAAAGCATCTCCATGCATTCTTGCACAAATTCCCCCAAAACACCGGAAACCCACTATTTTATTATTCTTCAAATCTCTGTTGAAGACTTGGTTCTGCTGTGAGGCCTACAGAACTCTACCTGATGATAAAAGGTAGGTTACCTGGTGTGCTACATTAGGGCACATGAAAATGTGCTTGTATTACTGCTATCTCATCTTTCCTTTTCCCCTCTCCAACCCATCTATTTGTATCATGAATCTTGTCAGTTGCTAAGATTGTAAGAGCTTTTGGGCAGGGATTGTCTTTTTCACTATATGTTTGTACAGTGACAACCCTAGCTCCTGACTGAGGCCTCAAGGCACTATTGTAATACAAATAATTAATAATAGTCAGAACTGGTACCCCTTATGCAAAGTGTGGAAAACACACCATAGAATACATGGTTCCTGAAGTGCTTAGTCTTATTTAAGAGAAAATTAAACAAATGAATATGGAAAAGCATTTAAGTCTCACAACACAAGATCCCTGTGTTTGAACATAAGCATATTTTTTATGAAGAGCGTCACCATCCAGTGCTGCTAAACACAGTTATGCAAATTCTTTTCCTTAGCAGACAAGCAATGTACTTTTTTTGTTTGTTTTTTAAGAAATGTTATATCGTTGCTTTTGTGTTGCAGGTTCTTTGAGAACAAGCATTGGTGTTTGTACCTGAAAGGGGAGTGATGGTTTGTGTGTCATTTGTTACCACCTCTGTTCAGGGACTGATGGTCATAGTGTAAATAAATTACACTAAATAAATAGTATCAGAGGGGTAGCCGTGTTAGTCTGGATCTGTAAAAGCAACAAAGAATCCTGTGGCACCTTATAGACTAACAGACGTTTTGCAGCATGAGCTTTCGTGGGTGAATACCCACTTCTTCAGATGCAAGTGGTGGAAATTTCCAGGGGCAGGTTTATATATGCAAGCAAGAAGCAAGCTAGAGATAACGAGGTTAGTTCAATCAGGGAGGATGAGGCCCTGTTCTAGCAGTTGAGGTGTGAAAACCAAGGGAGGAGAAACTGGTTCTGTAATTGGCAAGCCATTCACAGTCTTTGTTTAATCCTGAGCTGATGGTGTCAAATTTGCAGATGAACTGGAGCTCAGCAGTTTCTCTTTGAAGTCTGGTCCTGAAGTTTTTTTGCTGCAGGATGGCCACCTTAAGATCTGCTATTGTGTGGCCAGGGAGGTTGAAGTGTTCTCCTACAGGTTTTTGTATATTGCCATTCCTAATATCTGATTTGTGTCCATTTATCCTTTTCCTTAGAGACTGTCCAGTTTGGCCGATGTACATAGCAGAGGGGCATTGCTGGCATATGATGGCATATATTACATTGGTGGACGTGCAGGTGAATGGACCGGTGATGGTGTGGCTGATCTGGTTAGGTCCTGTGATGGTGTTGCTGGTGTGGATATGTGGGCAGAGTTGGCATCGAGGTTTGTTGCATGGATTGGTTCCTGAGCTAGAGTTACTATGGTGCGGTATGCAGTTACTGGTGAGAATATGCTTCAGGTTGGCAGGTTGTCTGTGTGCCTGTAGGAGAACACTTCAACCTCCCTGGCCACACAATAGCAGATCTTAAGGTGGCCATCCTGCAGCAAAAAAACTTCAGGACCAGACTTCAAAGAGAAACTGCTGAGCTCCAGTTCATCTGCAAATTTGACACCATCAGCTCAGGATTAAACAAAGACTGTGAATGGCTTGCCAATTACAGAACCAGTTTCTCCTCCCTTGGTTTTCACACCTCAACTGCTAGAACAGGGCCTCATCCTCCCTGATTGAACTAACCTCGTTATCTCTAGCTTGCTTCTTGCTTGCATATATAAACCTGCCCCTGGAAATTTCCACCACTTGCATCTGAAGAAGTGGGTATTCACCCACGAAAGCTCATGCTGCAAAACGTCTGTCAGTCTATAAGGTGCCACAGGATTCTTTGTTGCTTTTACAGATCCAGACTAACACGGCTACCCCTCTGATACTTGACACCATGCAAGGCACTGCATTTAGCCGTATGGAGTGGAAATCCATCAACCTCATGAAGAAACTTGCACAAATACAGACAGACATCATCTTCCTTTCCAAATGCAAACGGATGGACATCATACCAAATGGACTAAAGGTAAAAAATCCACTGCTATCTACATACTACACAGACCACAGTGAGAGATTATGCCATACTCTATCAAAGAAACTGAGGAACCACCTGATCAGCATCCTATACAGCAAACAGGAAAACATCAAAAAAGAGCTCTCCAACCTGGAGACTCTAATCAATAACCAAACTTCCATACAAACGGACTTCACTAAAATAAGACAGGAGATCTACATCACTCACTTCACCTCTCTACAAAGGAAAAAGGACTGTAAGCTGTCTAAACTCTTACCTGCCACATGGGGCCACAACCGTGGTACCCCTAACCCACCCAGCAATATCGTCAATCTATCCAACCACACACTCAGCCCAGAAGAAACGTCTGTCCTATCTCGGGGACTCTCTTTTTGCCCTGCCACCCCCACCAACATGATACAGTTCTGCGGTGATCTGGAAGCCTACTTTCGCCGTCTCCGACTCAAAGAATACTTTCAGGACAACACTGAACAGCGCACTGATACACAGTCACCCTCCCACCAACAGCACAAAAAGAACTCCACATGGACTCCTCCTGAGGGTCGAAATGACAGTCTGGACCTATACATTGAATGCTTCCGCCGACGTGCACAGGCAGAAATTGTGGAAAAACAACATCGCTTGCCTTATAACCTAAGTCATGCAGAACGCAATGCCATCCACAGCCTCAGAAACCATCCTGACATTATAATCAAAGAGGCTGATAAAGGAGGTGCTGTTGTCATCATGAACAGGTCTGACTACCAAAAGGAGGCCGCCAGACAACTCTCCAACACCAAATTCTACAGGCCACTTCCCTCAGATCCCACTGAGGAATACACTAAGGAACTGAACCATCTACTCAGGACACTCCCTACACTAACACCGGAACAAATCAACATACCCTTAGAGCCCCGACCAGGGCTATTCTATCTACTGCCCAAAATCCACAAACCTGGAAATCCTGGACGCCCCATCATCTCAGGCATTGGAACTCTCACTGAAGGACTGTCTGGATATGTGGACTCTCTACTCAGACCCTATGCCACCAGCACTCCCAGCTATCTCCGTGACACCACTGATTTCCTGAGGAAACTACAATGCATTGGTGACCTTCCAGAAAACACCATCCTGGCCACCATGGATGTAGAGGCTCTCTACACCAACATCCCACACGCTGATGGAATACAAGCTGTCAGGAACAGTATCCCTGATGATGCCACAGCACAACTGGTTGCTGAGCTCTGTGCCTTTATCCTCAGACACAACTATTTCAAATTTGATGACAATATATATCTCCAGATCAGTGGCACCGCTATGGGCACCCGCATGGCCCCACAATATGCCAATATTTTTATGGCTGACCTGGAACAACGCTTCCTCAGCTCCCGTCCACTCACGCCCCTTCTCTACCTACGCTACATTGATGACATCTTCATCATCTGGACCCATGGGAAGGAGACTCTGGAAAAATTCCACCATGATTTCAACAGCTTCCACCCCACCATCAACCTCAGCCTGGACCAATCTACACGGGAGGTCCACTTCCTGGACACTACGGTACAAATAATTGATGGTCACATTAACACCACCCTATACCGAAAACCTACCGACCGCTATGCCTACCTTCATGCCTCCAGCTTCCATCCCGGGCACACCACAAGATCCATTGTCTACAGCCAAGCACTGAGGTACAACCGGATCTGCTCTAACCCCACAGACAGAGACCAACACCTACAAAATCTCCACCAAGCATTCTCAAAACTACAGTACCCGCACGAAGAAATAAGGAGACAGATCAACAGAGCCAGACGTGTACCCAGAAGCCTCCTACTGCAAGACAAACCCAAGAAAGAAACCAACAGGACTCCACTGGCCATCACATACAGTCCCCAGCTAAAACCCCTCCAGCGCATCATCAGGGATCTACAACCCATCCTGGAGAATGATCCCACACTTTCACAGGCCTTGGGTGGCAGGCCAGTCCTCGCCCACAGACAACCTGCCAACCTGAAGCATATTCTCACCAGTAACTGCACACCACACCATAGTAACTCTAGCTCAGGAACCAACCCATGCAACAAACCTCGATGCCAACTCTGCCCACATATCTACACCAGCGACACCATCACAGGACCTAACCAGATCAGCCACACCATCACCGGTTCATTCACCTGCACGTCCACCAATGTAATATATGCCATCATATGCCAGCAATGCCCCTCTGCTATGTACATCGGCCAAACTGGACAGTCTCTAAGGAAAAGGATAAATGGACACAAATCAGATATTAGGAATGGCAATATACAAAAACCTGTAGGAGAACACTTCAACCTCCCTGGCCACACAATAGCAGATCTTAAGGTGGCCATCCTGCAGCAAAAAAACTTCAGGACCAGACTTCAAAGAGAAACTGCTGAGCTCCAGTTCATCTGCAAATTTGACACCATCAGCTCAGGATTAAACAAAGACTGTGAATGGCTTGCCAATTACAGAACCAGTTTCTCCTCCCTTGGTTTTCACACCTCAACTGCTAGAACAGGGCCTCATCCTCCCTGATTGAACTAACCTCGTTATCTCTAGCTTGCTTCTTGCTTGCATATATAAACCTGCCCCTGGAAATTTCCACCACTTGCATCTGAAGAAGTGGGTATTCACCCACGAAAGCTCATGCTGCAAAACGTCTGTTAGTCTATAAGGTGCCACAGGATTCTTTGTTGCTTTTACTAAATAAATACCCACACTCCACATCACTGATTTCCCCTCTACTGGTAAACCAATCTGCAAGACCCTGAAATCTGCCATTACATGTCAGAAAAGGTGGCAATACTATAGGGAAGTTAAGACAGAGAGAGCCTAAGACTAAAATTTTCAAAATTGGCCACTGATTTTGATTCTCTTTACTTTTGGCTACTGAATTTGAGACACTTTGGTCCTGATTTTCAGAAGTGCTGAGCACCCACTACTCCCATTGACACGAATAAATTAGTGGCAGAGCTGAGAATACAACTTCTGATTCCCAGTCCTGTTCTCTAGCCACTTTACACTACTCCTCCCTTAGAAATGATGTATAAATCAAATCAAATTTTAACTCTTTAAAGCTAAAGTAGATTCACTTGTTTAAAATACTTTTTTTTAAAAACTACTATATGGATTTCAAAATTATTTTAGTGGGTAGTTGCTTGCATATTTCTCCAGCCAAGGAAAATCATACATTGGCTGCATGTACTGAAAGGGATAGGTGCTGTTAAGGCAAACACTCTCTTCCCTGCTGAGCTTCTATGAATCATAATGCACAATGTAATTTGAGTGAAGTTTTTATTCCGTTGTAGAAATACATGCGTGATTGGGTCGCCTTAAAGTAATGAAATGTAGTGAGACTATGAAATACCTTACTCTGCTGCTTGCCAGCATAATACATTTTAGATTGTTTTCCATTATGTTACCTCAGACTGCTAGACATTTGAGTTAATGTAGGTTTATCCTATTTCATAATTAAAAGGAGTTTATTCTGAGATATTTTCTTTCCAGCACTGCAAAGGGTTATTTTATTCTCCTGGTTTAGTTTTTGCTTCTCCTGTGCATCTCTTTCAATGACTTCACATTTGAACACCTCTTGCTTTTCATGGGTCTTTAGTTCCATTAAGTGTCTAGCGCTAATTAGGCTCTGTTGTCTAAACTACACCGAACACTTCACTCAAATCAAAGAGCATTTAATTAGTTAGGCTGTAACCTGCAGTCTATCTTGCAATGTTAAACTCAAATAAACAGTTGAAATGCTTGCTCCAGCCTCATGTGAATATAAAAAAGTCTGTTTAATAGAGGACAATATTTCCATTTCATTGCTGCTGTACTATAGTGTGATGGAATGACAAGGCCTCTCCACCCACTGCTGTTAGGGGCTCAGTGTTGTAGTAGGGTGTTGGGAGGCCAGATCAGTACTTAAGCCTAGCTCCTGCAAGGCACACCACATTGGCAGACAGCTCCACAGGGCTGAGCTCCTTACAGGATCAGGGCCTTAAATGGCAGCTGCAGAATACTCTAAACACCCAGCAGTTCCCATTGTGATGTTTATGGCCACCATTTCAAAAAATCTCAGAGCCTAACCCTTTTTGAAAATCTGGCCACTTATTCTGGTCCTTAAATGGGAGTTGAGCAATTCTGAAAATCTGGTTCTAATTGTGGATGCTGAGCATCTTTGGAAATTGTGCCCCAATTGTGCCTCAGTTTCCTCATTTATAATATCATGTTGCCTACTCTCACATTTCTTCATGTGTCTCATAGGATCACTAACTTTCTAATTGCAGAAAACCAAACACCCTTTCCCCACCTCTGCCTCATCCCTTCTCTGAGGCCCTCCACCCGCTCACTCTGTGCCCCCTCCCACTGTTCCTCGCTCTCCCCCAACCTCGCTCACTCACTCATTTTCACCGGGCGGGGTTTGGGGTGTCGGAGGGTGTACAGGCACTGGGCTGGGGGTGCGGGTTTGGGAGTAGGGCTAGAAATGAGGGGTTGGGGGTGCAGGAGGGAGCGCCATGCTGGAACAGGGGGTTTGGGTGCAGAAGAGGGCTCCAGACTAGGGCCGAGTGGTTCAGAGTGCGGGAGGGGTCTCAGGACCTGGGCAAGCGACTGGGGTGCAGGAGGAGGTGCCGGCTCCGGGAAGGCGTTTGGGTGCGACAGGGGGTTCCAAGCTGGGGCAGGAGGTTGGGGCGCAGTAGGGGTTCAGGGTGTGGACTCTGAGTGGTGCTGACCTCAGGCGTCCCCGGCATTTCCCGGGGATGGAGGAAGTCCACGTGGCTCAGGAAAGTAGCAACATTTACCTCCGGCTCCTAGGTGAAGGGGTGGTCAGGGGGCTCCACGCGCTGCCCCCGCCCACAGGCGCTGCCCCAACAGCTCCCATTGGCCAGAAACTGGTGCTTGGGGCAGTACCTGCAGGTGGGGACAGTGCGCAGAGCCTTCCGACCACCCCTTTGTCTAGAAGGCGGAGGGACATGCCGCCACTTCCTGAGAGCCGCGTAGAGCTGGGCATGGAGCCTGCCTGTCCCGCTGGCATTGCGGCCAACTGGATTTTAGTGGCCCAGTCAGCTGTGCTGACCCGAGCGGACAGGTTCCCTTTTTGACCAGGCATTCCGGTTTAAAACCAGATGCCTGGCAACCCTAGTGTTTCATGAATTTGGCTGGGACGTGAGTGAGTCTTGTGATGATGGAGAAACTTCAGGTCTCTGGTGAATTGCAGCTCTGCCTGGGGGAAATGTCTGCTTTGCCTGTTAGCCTGCCTTCTGGGAAAGAGCAGCCAACCAGAGCTGCTGTGAGGGGCAGTCAGAGCTCTCTCCTGCCCATCCTCCAAGTGCCTACACCATTCTCACTGGAAGGGAGCAGGTATCTCTCCTCCTTCCCTGCAATACCTGGCCCGAGGAGAGGGGTAAAGAACCCCTGGAGATACCCATCCAGACAAATAAAAAGACCTGCCCTCTTCATTATTTACCATTCCCTCAATGTGTGTGTCATCTGCAAATACTTTCAGGAAGGATTTTATGCTTTCCTTCAGGTCATAAAGATGTAGATATTAAATAGCATAGGGCCAAGAACTGACCCCTGAGGGACTCCACTGGAAACAGACCCACTCGACGACAGTTCCCCATTTACAGTTACATTTTGAGACATATCGATTAGCCAGTTTTTAATCTACTTAGTATGTGCCAGGTTAATTTTTTATCTTTCTAGTTTTTTAACCAAAATGTGGTACAGTACCAAGTCAAACACCTTACAGAAGTCTAAGTATATTACATCAACATCATTACCTTTATCAACCAAACTTCTCATCTCATTAAAAATATATTAAGTTAGTTTGACAGGATCTATTTTCCACAAACCTCTGTTGATTTGCATTAATTACATTACCCTCCTTAGTCTTTAAGGCCAAAATTCTGCACTCAAATGAAATGTAAGACTTCTAAATATCTGTTAATCAACAAAACCCACAGAAAGATGTTCCTCAACTGATTCGTCTACATAAATCAGCCTTTTCAGAGAGAAACTATGTTGAAATCTGAAGACTTGCTCAAAATGTAGTTGCAATGGTGGCTAACAGCTTCAGACTGGGCCTATTAGTTTGCAAAAGCAGGTTCTGCAAAATAACAAGGAAAATAAATTAGCTAGCATGTTAGATTCCCCTTTAAAAAAAATGAGAAAGCGCAAGTTCTGAGGTAGGGAAGAAAATTAATGTAAGCAAAACAGAATCCAATTTATAATGCTTAAATCAATTTATTCCAGTGGCATGCAGAACACTGCAATTCTCAAATTGCTTTGGTCCATTAGCATAGCTGAATATTAAAAGAAGCAGATATATTCATACAGATTCCATTGAAAAGTACAAGAACAATATCAACACTGTAGCTTTTGTGCACTGTGCCATTTTACAGTCCATTGCTGTTAGGACTGATTGCAGGAAGCCCTACTGCATTACAGAATGTCTTACTAGTCCTTCCCAGTAATGAAATCTGAGGATGTAGTGCACCATAAGGCATCAGGTCTCCTCACCCAAGTAGAGCAAACACCTCCCAAATTTGGTGGAACTGCATTATTTAAAAAAAATATATTAACTATTTTTTTGATCGATGATAATCCCCCCCATTACAGGATGGCTGGTGCTTCAAGGGGATATGGGCCTCCTCCCACCCCTGACAAGGTCTGCTCACCTGCCCGGTTGGGAAAATGATTTTCGTCACATGATAGGAAGGTCATGTGACTAGCTCAGGCCAAGCACAGAGATATAAGGGAGAGGTCTGACAATGAATAAAGAGCTTGAGTGGGGGTGCGAAGTCAGATTGCCAACTTTCTAATGGAAGAAAACCCAACACCCCTGCCCCTTTCCCAAGGCTCCGCTCCCACTCACTCCATCCCCTCTCTTATTTACTCTTTCTCATAACACAAGAACTAGGGGTCACCAAATGAAATTAATAGGCAACAGATTTAAAACAAACAAAATGAAGTATTTTTTCACACAATGCACAGTCAACCTGTGAAACTCCTTGACATAGTTGTGAAGGTCAAGACTATAACAGGGTTCAAAAAAGAACTGGATAAGTTCATGGAGGATAGGTCCATCAATGACTATTAGCCAGGAGGGGCAAGGATGGTGTCCCTAGCCTCTGTTTGCCAGAAGCTGGGAATGGGCAACAGGGGATGGATCACTTGATGATTACCGGTTCTGTTCATTCCCTCTGGGGCACCTGGCATTGGCCACTGTTGGAAGACAGGCTACTGGGCTAGATGGACCTTTGGTCCCACCCAATGTGGCTGTTCTTATGTTCCCCCAACCTCACCTACTTTCACCATGCTGGGGCAAAGGGTGGGGGTGAAGGCTCTGGGGTGGGGCCAGGGATGAGGGGTTTGGGGTGCGGGAGAGGGCTCTGGGTGCAGGCTCTGGAGTGGGGCTGTGGATGAGGGGTTTGGGGTGCAGGAGGGGGCTCTGGGCTGGGGCAGGGGGTTAGGGTGTGGGCTCTGGCGGGGTGTGTGGGCTCTAGGGATGAGGAGTTTAGGCTGCAGGAGGGGGCTCTGGGCTAAGGTTGAGGGTTTTGGAGTACAGGAGGGGGTGCATGCTTTGGGGTGGGGCTGAGGGGTTTGGAGTGCAGAAGGAGGCTCCGGACTGGGGCAGGGGGTTGGGGTGCAGAAGGGTGAGGGGGTGGGTGGGTTCTGGGGTGGCACTGGGGATGAGGGATTTGGGGTGCAGGAGGCGGTTGGTGCAGGGTGTTGGGGAGCAGGCTCCAGAAGGGAGTTTAGGTGCATGAGGTTTGGGATGTGGGGTCCCTGGGAGCCACGGTAAACACCGCTAGAAGTGGCCGCCAGGTCCCTGCGGCCCCTAGGTGCATGGGCGGCCAGGGAGGTTCCGCGTGCTTCCCTCGCATCTGCAGACACTGCCCCTGCAGCTCTCATTGGTCACAGTTCCCAGCCAATGGGAGCTGCAGAGCCAGCCCTGGGGACAGGGGCAGCACGTAAAAATAATAAAATAATAATTGGAGATATACCAATCTCCTAGAACTGGAAGGGACCTTGAAAGGTCATCGAGTCCAGCCCCCTGCCTTCACTAGCAGGACCAAGTACTGATTTTTGTCCCAGATCCCTAAGTGCCCCCCTCAAGGATTGAACTCACAACCCTGGGTTTAACAAGCCAATGCTCAAACCACTGAGCTATCCCTCCCTAGCCACTCATACATCTAGGGGCTGCAGGAACCTGGCTGCTGCTTCTGGGAGCCATGCGGAGCTAGGGCGGGCAGGAATTCTGCCTTGGTCCTGGGCCCCTGCTGTGCCACCAGCTAGACTTTTAACAGCCTGGCTGGTGGTGCTGACAGGGTTCCTTTTCGACCAGGTGTTCCAGTCGAAAACCAGATGCCTGGCAACCCTAGTGCCAAGCAGGACAGAAGCCTGAAGCTGCAGCTGACCTGAGTCAGAAGGGAGACACTGAAGAGTGAGAGAGGCTCCTGCGGTGAAGATGCTGAGACACCAGGGTAGTTGCTCCAGCTAGGAAGGACTGGGAGTGGACTGCTATAGCAGGGAACTGATTTGAACATTGTAGATTTTATTTTGGGACTTGGAGTTTAGTTCTAAATTTCTGTGTTGTTAAATCCCTTCCAGACCCTAAGGAGGGGTGTTTGAAGCCAGTGTATACAGCTAATTAAGGAGGGCAAAAACAGACCCCAGGTCATGAGGGGGTGCTCAGGAGGGAGACACCCTTTTACATTTGGCATAGTTTGCAGGATTGCCTACATCTTCCTTTCTTGCACTGCCAGCAGGTGGAGAATGTCTTCTACTCTCTTGCTCTAGAGCTGAACACTTTTGAACTTGGGAGCTTCAAATACAGATTTGAATCCAAACTTTCAGAAAGCTCAAGGTGTTCAGATTCAGATCATTATCAAAACAGGTTCTCATTGCCATGTCTAACCCAAACCTTGATCCAGACTTGGATTAATGAGTTTGGTTCTGGAGCATCTCATTTATATACAGTAACTTTGCAAATGTAAAGTTCCCCTACTCTGAGCCTCAGTGATCACATGAAAGGCAAGAGCTGACATGAAGCACTGTCTTTTGGGAGATCTAGCTGGAAGGCTGACAAACTATTGTAGAGCTGGAAAAGGGTAGAGCATGACAGTAAGGTCATGGATGATTTATTTCTCATTCCTTCTCTGAAATGGGAACTTCTGGGGATTTTGGGAAATATCTGATTCTTTAAAATGTTGATTATTTGGAGAGGAGCTTTCAGAAAAACACAACATGCTTTAAAATACCTTTGTTTTGACCTGGTCTGGTGATAGTTCAAGGTCAGAAGCCAGTTCCTAATCTGGTATAAATGGGCCAAACTCCACTGATATGGCACCCTTTCACAGCAGCTGCCCAATATCTTTTGCTTCCAAGGCTAACAGATGCATTGTGCTCAGTCCTGTGGGCAACTGATTAGTAGGACTGACTGCTCTGAAGGAAGTTTTATCTCCTTTGGAGAATCACCTTGACTCATTCTTGCAAAGAGGATGCCTAAACTTTTGACAGACATAAAGACACAGAATGTACATTCTCGACCTTCTTCCTGTTGGTTGCTACTATATGTGGTTCATGCTAGCATTTCCTATCTCTCTGTTGGGGGGACAAGAAACATTAGATATAGTGTATAGCAGGTGAGCTATGGAAGATAGAAAGATGGTGCTCATCCCATTCACTACTGAATGCTTTTGTGTATGGGAATTCAGAAATGGGGGTTAGAGGAAAATCAGTGACAGCAGAGAGGGAATAAAGTGGAGGTGGTGTCGTGGAACAGCAAGGGGAGGATGATCAGCAGGGAGGTGAAGCTGTAGGGCTAGACAGGGGAAAAAAGCAAAAGGGAAAGGGATGAAGGGACAGACAGGAGGTGATGAACAGGGTAAGTAATGAGGCACAGCGGTTAAGGTAAAGATGGGTGGGAGACAGAGCAATGGAGACAGAGCAGACTGCGGGTGGGGTGGAGCAAGGAGAGTTAGGGGAGATAGATGAGGGGAGTACAGTGTATGTTCAGGGGGAACTGAGAAGGGCCTCTCTTTGGCAGTAGCTGCAGTTGTATCTAGTACCCAAGTGTAGGAGGGGCAGAAGTTACGGGCCAAATTTTTAAAGGTATTTAGGTGCCTAAAGATGCAAACAGGCACATCGTGAGATTTTCAAAAGCCCCTAGGTGCCTAACTCCTAATTGAAATCAATGAAGAGTTTTCCATTGACTTCATTGGACCAGGATTTCACCCTTTGATTTTACAGAGGTTCTGTCATATTCCAATAAGCTAATTTCTGTAGGTCTGAAGAACCAGAAAGGGACATCTCGCTAGAAGAGGCAGCTTCTCTACTATCCCCACCCTCCATTAAGGGAGTTGGGATTTAGCACCACAATTGTTAGATCAGGCAGCATAACCTAATGAAGGAAACCATACCTCCAGTTTTACCAGGACAGCCTTTTTTTCCCCCATATAATGTCTTAAACTTGTTTTATGTTTACAGTAAACTAACTCAGTGCTCTGCTTGAATGGAATTTACTCCAATTAAGTTAAGGAATTTACTCCAGGGGGAATTCTGCACCATTGCACAATGCAGAAATTAATGGTTTTTGTGCATAATTTCCTTTCTCTGATTGAAATGGGCTGCAGTGTTGCTGGCTACCACTAGGGGTCTCTGGAGCTGGCAGAGCCCAGCTCACACACAGAAGACACTGGAGGCGGGTGGGTGAGTGGGGAGGAAGAGGGGAGTAGAGAGTTCATGGCAGCTGCAGTTCCCAGCACACCCTGAGGGAAGGAAATGGCAGGATGTAGGAAACTCCATGCAAGCCTGGCTGGGACCTAGCAACAGGCTGTTTCTTCTTCTGGATCCTGGGCAGGAAAGGGGGCTGGTGTCTGGGCTGAGGGGCCATGGAAGAGGAGGCTGGCCTGGTGGGAGGCACGGCTGGACCTGGGGTGGGGAAGGGGGCGGGTGTCTGGCCTGGTGGGACCACGGCTGCGAGGGGGAGGGAGGCAGGTGTCTGGCCTGAGGGGACCAGGGCTGGGCTCTGGTGGGAGGAGAAGGGCAGTGTCTGAACTCAGAGGGTGGGTGTCTGGGCTGGGGGGGGCACAGCTGGGCTTTGGGGGTGGAGGGCTGGTGTCTGGGCTGAGGGGTCCCTGCGGCTAGACTCAGGGGGAGGGATTGTGGGTGTCTGGCCCCCTGGCTGGGCTCTGGGGGGAGCTGGGTTGTCATAGGGGTTTCTTTAACTCTCTGCTCTTGGAGGAATTTTTGTGTATGTGTCTAGATTGTTACAGTCACATACTGTGTGCAGAATTTTTATTTCTTTGGCACAGAATTTTTAATTATTTGGCACAGAATTCCCCCAGGAGTAGAAATTGTAATGTGCTATTGTCTCTTTAAAGGAGCAAACAAACCTCATTATACTTCTCTGAGCGTTCCAGGGGAGGGCTGGACCCTTCAGGGCAGATAGTTTTGAGGAAATTCAAGACTGGGAGTGTGTTGAGGTCACTTGGCTAATGATAACCAAGGCTGGTGGAGACCAGAGCAGGGCTGCAGTGTAACAAGCAAGCTGCTGGAGTCAGAGCTGCTGAAATCAGTGAATGGTTGTATGCTAGCTGGGAGCATCCAGATAAGGAGCTGCAGCAGCAGAGCATTTTAAGGCATTCAGGGTTACAGGCTGAGTTGAACCCCAGAACATGACAACCCCATCCTGCATCACGGAAAAGGACATTTCCAGTCACGTAATATGTTCCCTGCACCATCCATACTGAATGAGAGCCAACAGATATTACATGCCTCTCTCACGGCAATAAGGATTGTATCCGCACTCTTATAAGGAGCAACAGCAGGCATAACATCATGTTGAGATTGAGGTAAATATGTGACAATACAGAAAAATCCTTGAGATTAAAAATATCTTTTAAAATGTGTTAAGTCATGTCTCTCAAACAGCACCATAAACAAACTCCCTTATGCCTTATAAAACAATCTGAAATAATGTACTTTAACAGAAATAAATTGACTGAGATGCTGTTTGGAAATTTCCCCCAGGGTCCAGCCAGGATGAACCCTTGGCCACTTATTGGTATACCGAGACAGTGAACTTCCGTTTAAAGTATATATAAATAAATGCTTTACATCCTTTACATTTTCTGAGCCAACCTGTCATTGCTGTGAAACATCCTTTCTGACAACATCAATCATAGTATATTGCATTATATCAATAATAGAGCCTGACATGGTGAGACTGGCCAACTCCACTCTGGCAGTTTTCAAAAAAAGCACAGCTTACAGAAAAAAATAGTAAGAAAATAATTTAAGAAGTTGCATTTTCTTTTCCTTCTACTCCTAATTTTGGGGCCTGATTCTCCTGGCACAGAATATTAATAACTTCCCTTGACTCCTCTATGCTACACATATCTTGCAGTGGAGAATCTGGACCCTACTGTTTGGTACCAACTTGTTTATAGGTTAAAAACTCAGTTATTGCTTTAACGGTGAATATTAAGTACTTGCTATGTACAACAGGCCTAAACAGATGTGTGCAGGCTTTGGAACTTAGTACATCACCTAAAAGATTACTAGAATTTCCAGCACAAATTCCAATTAATTTTCCCACTTTTGTGACCTAATGAAGATTTGGAGAATAAAGTTGAAATTTTCCTACAAACTTAAAAAATAAATGTAATAAGCTATCAACCAACCTACAAACATTCAGTAGAATAATCTCTCTTTTTATTCAATTATAGATAAAATGTAAGCTTTATGGTCCTGATAGTGTAAACACTTACACACATACTTAAGTACTGTGAGTAGCTCTATTGATTTTAGGCTATTCACAGTATAAACACATGTATTAATGTTTGCAGAATCAGTTCCTATGTAAGTATTAAAGTATGTATACAATTCTGGATTGTGAGCTCTCTGTCCTTGGGCTGGATTCTAGTTTTATGCCCTCAAACATGAAGACGCCTGTCAAAATCACTGAGCTGTCTGTAATATAGGAGCGAAAGTTTGTTCCCACAATCTGCACACATGAAGGACCCACTAGAAGACTCCAAATATGCAATTTTCCTCTGTCTACCTGGTTCTGGTGGGGTTCATATCAAACTGCAGCTTCAGTCACCCTCTGAACAAAGAGAAATGGTCTCAATTCCCTTTCTGAAATTCCTGTTGAGCACCATAAGGGGAGAGGCCCCTTTGTTCTCTTTTATTCATAAAAACTAGGTATTATTGTTTTCTTTCTATCTCTAGCACTCTCATAGATGTTCAGCTTCTGGTTCCTGCCTCCATTGGCAATGTCAGAAACAAAGGCACCCATTCCACATGTTGTACACTGGCACAATCCTTTTTACTGGACTACGTTATCTGCAGGCCATGCATAGTTTTTATATTGGGTTGAGGGAGCCAGGATGGAAAGAGCGTAGCTTGAACCTATCAGCCTTTTGACTCATTGTGCCCTCTTTCTGTTGTGCATCCTGGGAATTGTATAAAACATGCAGATGTGCCTGCTCTTAAATTTCAACTCATTTCTAATTTGTTATTTGGAAAGGCCCTAGATGTGAGGCCAAAATCTGCGCTTGTGGTATATGCAGAGCTGAAGTAATATAGATAGGTGAAAATACTTAAAAGTAAAATTTGACCCATAGTGCATAGCAGTGATAGATATTGAAATTAATGTGAAAAAATTGTATTTAATTCCTAAAAATTGCATCTAGCCTATGGCTATATTAGTCCTGTGAGTACTACACTAAAGCCTGATCCTGAAAACACTTATACATTTGCTTAATTTTACTACTATGCAAGTAGTGAAGTTAAGCATGTGCTCAAGTGTTTGCAGGATCAAGATCTGAGGCTATATCAGAATCTGCTCTGATCTCAGGAAGTGAGATGTCTTTGGGATGTGAGGTTATATAGCACACAACAGCAGGGGCGTACAAGTGCCATTTCTATCATATTTGCTAAGCATCCATATAGCCTCAAATGGCTCAAAGTAAATTTAAGGTTTGGACTTAAACTGGCAAAAGCAATTAGGGGGTAGGATTTTCAGATGTGCTTATTGACCTAACTCTGCTCCCAAATGACTTCATTGGGAGCCTTTAAGCCAAGCTGCGTGCATTTGAAAAATCCCATCTGTATAGCATATACTGCATTGCACAGGTGGAAACATGTACCATCTTTTCCTCCACAGACAGTTCTCCAAAATGCCATCTTGTCTGGGAGGTTCCTTTGAAACTGAGGGTTTTTTTTAAATGAGCACCCTAATGAATATGTATTGTTAATGTGACGATCTTAACTATTATGGCTTCTGAAGGTTGGCGATTCAGATAAGCAGGCAGAATTTTAAACCTATGGAAGCCCCTGGGCCTGCCTTCCCCAGTCTCCTGCATTCTACTGACGGCACCCTCAAAAGATTCGCACTACCTGTAGTTGTCTTTGTTCGAAGGAAGCTAACAGACTTGTTTTCTTTTCCTTCCTTCTTCTCTCACACTCTAGAATCTTCAGTGGTTATTTGTTTTCTCAGAGAATGGGGACAGCACAAGCCTATGGAATACCTACTTCATTCTCTTTCCAGGGGAATGGTGGGCAGGGGGAAGTAAGGGAGATCTTTTTCTCCTCATGTGGCTTGAGCATACCTGCTGGGAGTGGAAAATTGAACAGTCTGTGACTTTTACATTCTGGCTACTCCCTACACTCTTGTCCGTACTGCCATATAACAAAAACAAAAACACTCTTGAGGAAGGACAGACAAACAGAAATGCTGAACATACCATTAGACAACCTGGTCCCTTTGCACATGGAAGAGTTGGTGTTCTGCTCCTTCCTGCTCCAGGGCTAGCTGAGAAGAACCCTACTGGTTCTGCAACTGCTCTGGCTCTTCCAGTTCACCCCACCCCACCCCCCTTGTCTGGGAAGAGAAGATCATGCTGCTGCAACGCCTTTCCCTGGCCTGGGCAGGAGCTTTAAAATCTTCTGTGTGCTTCCCTTTCCCCTGCTTCTGAAAGGTAAGGGAAACCTAACATGCTGGGAGACGGCACAGGGAGCTAAATCAGAAATGCTGTGGGAAGGAATGAATGCTGGCCTCTCTCCAGTCATCTTTTGCTGTAAGTAAATTTGTGATATGCTGCTTTGTGCTGTCTGTACCTTGGTAGGTTTGCAATTGTTTGTACAACATAGCTCTGTAAAGTTTTCTGACATGTAATACCTCTCATAAAAAATAGGCTACCTTGAATTACCTTGCACTGGAAATGTTGTGTGCTGCCATCAGCTCAGCCTTGGAATAAAGGCATTGCAGAAAACTTGTGTTACACTTTCTAGAATGAAACATGTCTCTTTTGAAGAACAAGCGTCATTAAACTCAGTTGTGACTTTTAAAAAAAACAGGCTGAGTTTTCTGTACTCTGAGCTCCAGGCTACACCCCTACCCTTTTACACAGGGCTCAGTGTGACAGAGGGCCCTGACCCATTGTTAAAGGGACAGCTCCCATTTCTATGCTTACATAACCAAACAGCTGTTCCCAAAAGCTCAGCAGAAACAGAACTATTCGGACACCATTCAGAATTACTACTAGACACCTACTATAAATAATCTATTGCTTGATTCATGTTGGGGTCCTCCCACGTGTGAGTTCTACCTGAGCCCCTCAAGTACAGAAGATTTTCTCAAGACTCAGTACATTTTTGCCACTAGGGAAAGCCTTCACTGCCGATCCGCAGCTGCACGTCCTTTCTCTGCAAGGGGAGTAGCCAAGTGCAAATACCCGGTGCCTGGCTGCGCCCTAGACAAATTTGGAAACCACTATGCGCGGGTCCTCCCAGCTCTAAACCGCTCCCCCCACGAAGAGCCCTTAAACGCACTGCTGGCTTGGTCTATCTAAGGGCAGAATCTAGCCCTAGGCAGGGGAGACTTGCTGAAAGCCCCAGCAGGGGGCTGCGAGAGTGACTCGCTAGAGGGGTACTAGGTGTCAGCACGGGGGATGTGGTGGAAGGGAGGTAGCTTGAGTGGCTTGCAGACAGCTCTGGGCTGCATTTACACCAGAGGGCTTGAGAGGGCGCTGCCGGTCCAGAGTTGGAGATTGCTGGGGAAGACCCTGAAACAGACTGAAGCAGCAGCTCGGCTTCCCGGCGCCCATAGCCGCTGACACAGACGCACCCGCTGGCCGGGGAGAGCGCGAGAGGCGGCTGAAGCCTGGGGACTTTGCTCTCCCCTACCCCCAAATTCCTAGAGGAAAGTTAAGAGACTCCTCCAAAAACACCGCACCCACCCGTGAGCATCCCCCCGCAGCTGCTTCCCGGGTGCAAAGAGAACCAGCCCCACCAGCAGACAGTGATAGTGTCACGGTCACGGCTGCACCTCGGCTTCTAATTCGTAGCCGCTGCTCTCCGGAGAAGGGGGGAACAGGAAAGAGAGGGGAGCAGCAGCAAGACCACCCGGGGCCCCTAGCGCTGCCGCTTCTCTGCCTCGTGTTTCTTCTTCCAAGCCTGGGATCAAGTTTGGGGCTCCCCCGGGGGCTGCAACAGACGCCCAAACTCCTGAGAGCCAGAGAGACCAGGGGAGACATTTTCCCAGCTGCAGCCTGTTAACCCCTTAGCGCTCTGCTCCCTTCCCCGCCCGCAGCAGCACCTAGAGCCCACGCAGGGCGCTGCACGTGTCCAGCTGGGGCTGTTGCTGCTACCATGCAAACGCGTGGATGACCTACCCCGAAGTCCCTCTCCGGCAGTCCCGGGCCCTTGGCTCCTGTCGCCGGAGGAGCCCGGCGGCGCAGCTGACTGGGTCACTGCCTCAGGCGGGTTTGCTCCAGGGTTTGCGTGGAAGTTGGGGCTGGTTTGGAGCGAGGGGGGCTGCGAGTGAGCGCAGGAGGCAGGTGTGGGCAGTGGGCACAGACAGACGGAGAAGGGGGGGCGGGAACAGCCAGTGGTAGGAGGGGGAGAAAACCCCTGTGAGTGCCCGGGGTAGAGCGGAAAGCTGCTCCCGTTGCTTCAGAGAGCTCCGGGCTGGGGAGGGAGACGAGCCCGAAGGGCGGGATCCGAGGAGCCCAGCGGGTGTGTCTCACACGCAGGGAACACACAACCCGTTAGAAACAAGAAGACAGCGGGGTGAGGCGAGTAACCTGCTGCAGCTCAGCTCAGCTCATCCACCGCGAAGCCAAATTGTAGCGGTCGCCGCTTGTGAATGCACCGGGCTGGCGGGCCGCCTTCGCCACCCAAACAAACCCTCAGCAGCCCCGCGTGCGGCTCCCGCGCCGACTCCTGCCTGCCTGGCGCCCGGCAACCTCGCCTCCTCCGCGGCTCCCCAGGCCACCCGGCCTCACGGTGCCATCCCGGGCACGAGAAAGTTGGGAGCGGGGAGGGGGCTGGAGGCTGAAGAAGAGACTCCCCCTATCCTACCCTACCCCTTCCCCTCCCCTCCCCAGGACTGCGCGGGGAAGGTGGGATTAAAGGCGGAAAAGGAGGAGAGGGAGGGTGGAAAACTGTTGAATTTCTGGCTTGCGCTAGCGACGCGTCTTGGCCATCCTCGCAGAGGTGACGGAGAAGAGGGAAAGTAACTCGGGGAAGTGACCGGGATTATTTTTTCAATCCGAGAGGAGTCTTTTGAAAAAGAAAAGCAACGATTTGCACGCCCTGAAGAGCGAGCTACTAGGAAGCCTTGCACAGACACATGCTGCTGGGCCAGCGTGCAGGATCGTACTCTTCCTCAAGTCAACAGGGTACTACGTTTAAAAAAAAAGCACATAGTAAACAGAGACGCGTCATGCAACAGAAAAAAAAGAAGATGGGAATGAAGGAAAAAAGAAACTAAAATCAGGCGGAGGCGGAGAAAACACAGTGACAGCAAATTACTTCCAAAACAGAGTGTATGTCTGCCGTGACCCGAGATTTTAGGGGGTGCCCCCTTAAGAATCACCCCTTTCTCCAACCCAAGTCTCTCTTCTCCTCTGACACAGACTCCTCTGCTTGGTTGTAGGAGAGAAGAAGGAATAAGAGGATTCGTTCAGCAGTGCCTGCGATCTGCGGCTGCTGCTTCTTTGGAGATTTGTTTTGTTCCTGGGGGATGTTGGTTTCCAGAACTCGACTTGTGCATGTTGCTCTTTTAATTTGATCGCAGATTTTGGTCTGCTGGTTGCTTGTTTTGCAAGAGAAGGAAAGGGGAGCCTGGCTTCGGTGTTAAAAGTTGCAATTATTATTTTGCAGCTAACATGTGCACCAACATAGTCTATGAGTGGCTGAAGACCCTGCAGCTTTCCCAGTATGCGGAGTCCTTCGTAGATAATGGCTATGATGACCTGGAGGTTTGCAAGCAAATAGGGGACCCGGACCTGGATGCCATTGGGGTGTTGGTGCCCCACCACAGGCGCCGAATCCTTGAAGCAGTGATGAGGTTGAAAGAGGAGGACGAGACCGCTGCTGGTCTCTATTTCACCTTGGAGCCTCAGCAGCAGGGCTCGCCCTCTCCGTCCCCTGAGATCTACACCAGCCACCTGGTGGAGCAGTATGAGACTAAGGCTTGGAGGGAGCCTAGCCATCGTCAAGGGAACCAGGGGACCCCCAGGAGCCAGAAACTTGGGCCCCGCAGCAGGGAGCTGGTGATTTACCCAAAACTGAAACTGAAAATCATGATTAGGGATAAACTTATCCGGGATGGAATCAACCTGAGCAAGCCCCCTTACTCCAACAAGGTAAGGGAATCCTGTATCTTTCCCTTCTCCCTACCCCTTGCACCAGTAATTCGTCTCAGCTTGGATGCATCGTGGTCAGGAGTCTTAAACTGTTGTAGGAGCTAAACGTATTCTCGTATGTAGTCAGTGGAATTGGAGAGTTAGGTGCCAATATTGATTGACTCTGTTTGGATCCAGGTACCAAATCTGCTTCGTTTGTGGTTGGGATTTCTGGGTACAATAGGAGTGGATAAACCTGTTCACTGCCTAAATACGGGAACTTAAAGGAGTGGGGCCAAAAATTGGCTGGTTCTAACAGGATCCAAATGCTTAGTTTAGGTTTCTGTGGTGCTGTTGTGGTGGGATGTGTTGAGATCTTGGTTTGGTTTATTTATTTATTCTCTGTGGTAAAAGTGGCTAGACTAGTTCTCTAGTAAAGATTGGGGCTTGAGTTAAAAAATAGGCATAATCCAGTTTTATCCTCTTCTTTTTTTTTTCATTATATATGGGAATTATAGGGATCATCCATATTGGTGAAGGTAACTTTTTGGTGTCCATTTCTGTTCATATTTTATGAAATGCCATGTAAGGATGCTAGAAAATAATTCCTTCAGTTAACTTTCTTGCTAACTAGAGGGTGGTATGATTATTCATCAACCATTCCAGGAGTAATTTAGTCTGTGCACAGGGAGCAAACTCCTATTTGAAAGGATAGAAAAGTACGGGTCTTGGAGAAGTACGTTCCAATTTGGTGAAATCGCATTCTGTGAAAACTGTGGCTGTAACCCACTCAAGTTCCTTGAAAAAGTTAAAATATTAAAGGTAGGTGAGTTGGCAGATATAAATTACTTGGATTGCATAAAGCCTTTGATAGTCTGTACTGAAAATATGATAAGAAAAATAAATACTCATGTAGTTAAGTGAAAAGGTCATTCCATTGTTTTCTTTCACTGAACCAGTTTTTTAATCTAAGTGTTGTAGTGTATGTTTACTTCACAGTTAAGAGAAAGGTCAGTGGTGAATGCCTTAGGGAATGTATTGGGACCAGTGCTAGTAAATATCTTATTTAGTGATTTTGGTTCTGATTTTCAGAAATACTGAGCATTTGCAATTCACATTTACTTCTGTTAGAGTTGTGGGTGCTCAGTGCTTCTGAAAAGCCTTTATTGGGGGGGGGGGAACCTGGCAGCTAGTTGTTGAAGCTTGTTGAAGAGGCTAGATCGGTTTGGGTCACCTCATACTAAAATTTAGTTGAAATTGAAAGGCTCCAACTCGCCTCCCATTAATATTTTAACTTTTTCAAGGAACTTGAGCAGGTTCACGCTGATAAGAGATGTGTCACAATTTACAGATTAATGGAGATTGCTAAAACTAGACTGGAAAGAAGAGTTACTAGAAAGGAAACTTTGTTTTCTGAAGTGTAAAAGGATGACTTTATGACCAATAAGTTGCAGTTATACATGCAAAGACTGAAAGGACTTAAATCGATCACTTGATGGGGTCTGGAAGGAAGGCCTCTCCTTGTTTTTTCCCATGTATAATATTGAATAGTTGGCTAGCTCTATTGCGGTGTTGGCTTATTTTTATTCACCTTCTTCTGAAACATCAGGTATTGTCTGCTCCTTGAGGCAGCATACCAAATTTGATGGACCAATGGTATGATCTGATATGGCAAAGCCTATATGAATTCTTGTATCATGTGTAAATACATCATCTTCTGAAAACTTATTAACTGTGATTTGGGATGAGTGATTTTTCTCTCATAAATTATGATTTACCTGACTCTTCTTGTTTTCTAAACTGCCATCAAAGGTCGGTCTCTCTCAATCCTTCACTTGAATTTAGAACTTTTAAATAGTTGTCACAGAAAGTGTCACTGGAGCTGCATGCTGTCCATTTCCACGATTATTTGATTTGTTCTTTACAAGCAGACAACTTTTTTTCCCAATGTTCTATCTTCATATTCATGTGGCTCATTTCTTATCAAATAGAGCTTTTACTATATATCTGTGTTGTTGGAACACTAAGACACAGACACACCCCCATCAAGGAAGTTCAAATCAATGGTTGCTGTTTCTTCTTTCGCTCTCCTTATTTATGTGTGACGACTTGCAGGTTAACTACTTGAGACCAAACCCTGCTCACCTTGTGCAAGTAGTATCATTGCCTTTAATGGGAATACTTGTATAGTTGTATGATTAAGTTGGTAGGGTTTTAGCCTCAAATGCAACACACTGAAGTATAAAGGGGTAGGTGATGAACGGAGTGACAGCTTTAAATTTAAATTTCCTCTATTTTATGTCAGGTTGTCTCCCAACTTATTTACTCTTGAATGATATTTTTAGACTAGAAACCTCTTGGTTTTATAAATCCTATTAATGAACCAGTTCATATCATATAATGTTAAAAGAAAGTCTAGAGTTGGCATGATTTCAGTGTATGTTATTCAACATGTTCCGAGTGTCACCCTTTGCTACAATCAGTCTTCAGTATTCCCTTTGAGCCATTTGAAAAAAATCGCGTGGTGGTGTATTACTGTGAACAACACCCGTTGAATGTCAGAAAATAACATGCTGCATCATACGTAATGTGGAAAATGGACTTATTATGATAGCAGTAATTTTTTTTGGAAGTTTATTACTTTATTAGAAGAAAATCTGATATGCCTTTAGCAAAATTTGTGCTATTTTTGGTAGATGATATATACAGTCTGCATTTCAGAAGAAATTGCAAGTATCATCTTCTAAGCTAAGCATGCAATTTGCTGAATGAGTAATAAAACACAACTTTTCAAGGTTTACTGCTTATGTATTGCATATATTCATCAAAAGGTGTGTCAAACTGAGAGTAAATATGCCCTGGTGGATAGGGCACTAGCCATCAGGCAATTTGAGGTCTGTTCACAGCTCTGCCATGTGACGCTGTGTGAGTCACTTCCTCTTGGTTTACCCAATTGTAAATGGAGGATAAAATATACTTACCTTTCCTAAGTGTTTTGTCATCTGTGGATGAAAAATGCTATATAAGAATATATTTATTTTTTGGATTTCTATTTGTTTCCTGAGAGTACCTATTGCTTCCATTAAAATGTTTTAGGAAGACCTCAGACATCATATTTTATGCAGGCTGTTTTATAGGATTTTATTTTTAAATGTCTCTGGGAACTGGAAACACTACCACCACCTCTAGTTTGTGTCCTTTAGCTTTTTTTGTGAACTGTGGACTTGGAAGACCCAAATTGAATATATAGCTTGTATGGCAATGTAGGGATGCGGGACTGTAGAGCCGTCACTTGTGATATTTTTGTTTTTGTGTTTCAGGTGAAGTATGTATCTGCACATCAATAGAGATAAAGAATCTGGATGGTATTTCTTTTGAATCTGAACAAACAAAATTAGCCTCAAATTAAAAGTAGCAGTCATGACTACTTGACATAATTTAATATGACTTGCTTTAAGAAGAGTGAATTTTGAATTCAAGCCATCTGCCTAGGGTGATTTCAGACATGCAGGTCTATCACTAACCGTATTGTGGATTTACGTGGGAGTTAGAGCAAGGAAGCACTTTTTCTAATTATTTCTTTATTTTTCAGAGATTGATTAACTAAGGAAAACTTCATAGAAATAAAATTTTTGCTCTTGAATTTTGAAGGCTACCTATTTTATTTTCAAGTCCCCTGTATCTGACTGACCACATTCAGAAGTCACAATTAAAGGTGAGATTCTTAAAAAGGTGGTGGATTTCTAGTTTACAGTTGGGGCCCAATCCTGCAGCTGTTTTATACATGGAAGCCTCACTGAGATCAATGGGTGCTCCATGTATGGAGTAGCTGCCAACTAGGGCAGTTGATTCGTATGAAAACATGTCATTGGTTTAAAAAAAAAATCTGAGAAATCTTTCTGTTCACAGAATTCACATCTGCAGTTTTTAAATTTTTTTTTCTGATTGATGAGGGAATTACATGTGATACAAAGCAACTATTGGGAGATGGCTCTAATAATGAAAAGGAGCCATAATGAATTGAAGCCCTGGAATCCATTACAGATTCATGGAATGAAGCTTGTTAGTGACTTAACTTGCCTACCTTACAGGACTCAAAGAACCAGAAGCAGACTCTGAAAGGAATCTGCCTTATGAAAGACAGGAAGGAAAATTACAAAGTCATTTTTTGAGGCATAAGTGAGATGAAGGGGAGACAAATATCTTCTCTGGGGAGAGGGAAGAGTGCTAGCAACAACCAAATCAGATTAAATAAAGAAGATAGCACCTTTGCTTCATTAAAACCTTTTGGTGATGTCAGTGCAAAGTAGACTATTTCAACACTGTGTGTGAGGAGTAGTGCTAGAGCAGATTTGTTAGTCTATATCTAATCTCCTAAAGTTTGTGAACAATTCTGCTTAATTCCTACTAAAATGTTACTTTGGTATGGGACAGAGGACTCACCACTTTTGTCAATATAAAGACAAGTGGGGACATATAACTGTGGAACATGTCAAGAGCAATTAAGTAGTCTATTTATCTTTTATATAGCCTAAGTGACATCTAATAGTATAGTGAAATTTCATTATTGCTTCTAACTGAAATGAATGACCTGACCTGTTCTTGAGGAACTTTATTCAATTTTTCTTCCACTGAGAATTGCAAATACATAAAAAATAAATTCATTAAAACATACATACATTATTAAAAAATAACCCAAGCAATTAAGATGATTTGCTTAGCAGCAATAAACTTGTACTGATGTAGATTTCAATATTTATTAGAGTTCTCATAAAACCATGTACTGTGACATAGGCCTATGTGACCTCATCTTGATTTCACAATATTATTCCTGAATGCTGATTATCAGCATGCTTGGAAAGTGTATACTAAAAATAATATAACATTTGAGGTCATAACATTGGGAGTGCATACAAATGTTCAAAATCAATAAACTAGATTCAAATGATCATCTATGCAGACGTCTACCCACATTTCCCACCGAAGTTTAAGATTTATGCTAGTAAGACTCAACTTTTCAATTATGCTATCCTATAATTAGAATTGTGAGCTAACCACTATGATATTGGTTTCAGTATGTTTAAGTCCTTGGTATTATAGAATATTTTTAGATATATAATATCTAAAATGTAAGGTTACTAACTATGCACCTTTAAATTAAACAACTGTACTGGGTCCCGAAACTGAAAATTTGGTCAAGGCTTTATAAAGAAGCAAATGCAATATTGTGCTTTGCAGAAGTGGGAACACTCACCCATGCTAGATTTAAACATGAATCTTCCTCTAAAGATCTGGTTGCTTTGGAATAGCTGTATCAACTATGAGTAGTGGAATGTTCTGAAATATACCTTATGGAAAGCTGACCATTTCCAAATTGGAGGGGGAGGAATAGCTCAGTGGTTTGAGCATTGGCCTGCTAAACCCAGGGTTGTGAGTTCAATCCTTGAGGGGGCCACTTAGGAATCTGGGGCAAAAATTGGTCCTGCTAGTGAAGGCAGGGGGCTGGACTCAATGACCTTTCAAGGTCCCTTCCAGTTCTAGGAGATTGGTATATCTCCAATTATTACCTATTACCTAAGTGCATTAAGTAGTAACAGTGTTTTCGTGGCAATAAATTCACAAAGCTGTAGGCAATGTTTATGAAATGAAAAGAAACCTCTGACTTCCCTTTGACTTCTTGTTCACTCCAAGTGTATATGTGTAAGAATGTCAAATATATTACCTCATATGTATGGTATTAGATTCAGAACCATAATTCATAAAATTACAGCAAACATACTGGAAAAATGTTGACTTCCGCATCTTCCTAAAGCATAAAGATAACAAGTTACAGTATATGAGTATGTAGTACTATGCTGTACTTGAATTTAGCCTGTTTCTCAATATTGATCAGCATAATCAGGCCTTTAGTATCCTTTGAAGATGTTTAACATACCGTAAAACTTAATGGCTCTGATTATTCTGTCTGCTTCAGGGGCAGGGACCAGGATAGGGTACATCAAGGTTAGGTGAGGCATGAAAGAGAGGAAGTACTAATTCTGCAATGCTGCCTCCTTTACTTCAATCCTGTTGTAGTCCCAGTCCCCGTAGTACATCCATAGTGGATTCTCTGAAGCCGGAGAGGAAGAGAGAAGACATATGGGTAGTTCTATACTATATAGCATCATCCCCACTTCCCTGTGTCCCAGGGGTTTACCAAGTTTTTTTAAAAAACACTAATCCCATCAGTGGGAAAGAATGGAGGGCATGGAAGTAGTGTGGAGACACTGAGGGTGAAATCCTGGCTCTATTGAAGTCAATGGGAGTTTTGCCATTGATTTCAGTGGAGCCAGGAATTTACCCTCAAACTCCATATGTGTTCAGAGATCTGTGTGAATCCCAGGACATGTACATATTTAGGGGATACAAATCTCCTGCCTGTTCTGTAAGAGGAGGTATGGTGCAAATCTCTGTATCTGATAAAATAATTCAGAGGAGTAGTCTACACAACTATCATACTAGTCAAGCCCTAATGAATTGAACAAAAATTCATTCTTTGGGTATCCATCAACATCCAGTCCTTAGAAGCACTGACAGTCTCAAGGCATAGTAATCATGCCTCCTTTATGGAGAACTGTTAGACAGCCCCATCGCCATCAATACATAAGTTCACCAAATTTTGCATATTGGTCATCCAATCTTAGCTAATGCCATTTCCTTTCTTTTGGCAGAAATTTCTCCAGATCTTAGTGCCCAGGGGAAGATAGAGAAGCTATTTATGTAAAATTTATCTCATTTTGGATTTCCCCATTTAAAGGGTGAACCTGCTTCCCACCCTGGAGCCACAATGCTATGAAAATCCTATTGTAATGGATCTGAGGAGCTTAGTACAAAAGGATAGGAAAAATTATCTATATTTACTTGAACATTTCCTTTTTTTTTTTTGAGTAATAAGGTCCACAGATCCAGCCCATTGTGGAGAAAAGTGGATCATCCAGAGTAAAGATGGAAATTACCATTCAAGGCTTTGGATTTGTTATCGGTAGCTGGAATTTACTAAGACATGGTTATGCTTTTTTTCTCAAAATATATCTAACATGTTATTTAGAAGCATAGATTTGAATTATTTTGGCAGTGCAAGTTATCTCATTTAGAGGGAACTTCAAGAGGCAAAGAATTTCTCTGCTGCCAGTGTCTGACAATTCTGGTCCTGCCCCCAAGCTGCAAGCTGGCAAGTACTCATTATAATGGATCTGCGGACCTTATTACTTGAAGGAAAAATTTCAGATAGGCACAGATCCCTTTTCCTATTTCTCTTTCCTGTGAGTTTTTTCTCCCACATATAGGAGAATTTAGGACATTACTATTAGTACTATCATATATAGACTGAAAAAATTAAAGAGGAAAGCTTCCATTAAACAATTTGTGATTTAACAATTATAAAGCTTTAACTTTTAGAATCTCAGCTTATACTGTTATTAAATAATTGCCCACACCCCCATTGTCTGACATCCCCTCTATAATTTCATGCAACTGTGACAAATGCTTAAAAACAAACTATCTTATCCATCAAAACTATAAAAAAAATAGTTCTGCCAAGCCTATGTATGTGGGAACTGAAGGAGATTACAGGCTCAGTTCTAATCTGAGGCATATCCACATGCATCACTGCACTACTTGAAATGTGCAGTGGGAGATTGTTCAGTAGACAGGAATATCATTTATCACACATTAGAAATGAATATGTAATATCCCTTACATAAGATTTACTTACTGTTTTGAGAGCCCTACTATACATATGGAGAATGGAGTGAGCTAAGAATAGATTGGTAGCTTTAACTTTTGAAATTCCTTGTGTTGTCAGTTTAAATTAGACCCTTTACTCTGTTTTTAACATTGCTATCTGGGTCAATTTCTTTGTCTAGGATAATATGACATTTTACACTGATACACTTATCTTGACAAATGTGGTGTACTATATACTCTGCAGGGATCTCCATTTATTAAAATAGTGTGGCTGCTTGATGTTTAGCATTGCCATGTTATTTTAAAAACTGCTTTGCAATGGGAAGTGGTGCATGGGCGAGTCATCCCCCAACACTGCCACTCTGATGGTGTGCAACCTGAACTAACCTGAAATAATGCTGACGGTGAAGGTTTTTAATATCGTATATTAACATGTTACCTGCAGTCACTAAAAGGTTTGTATTATTATTCAAATAAATTGCAGATTTCTCTCTGGTATCTCGTCTGCAAATCCTCCACTCTTGACAGTTTCAGTGGGAATTAGGGCCCGTAGAAACTCAGTCATTTGGGTGCTGAGTAATTGATTGTTCCTCTTATGCTCATTCTGAAAATAGTCAAAATTCCAGATGATTAAAACACACAACAAACACCAGTCAATCAAATGCCAATGAATGTGTTTTCTTCCTTACCATGTTGGACACTTGACTCTGGGTCTGACAGGCTATCAAAGTTCCAAGGATGGGGGCCTCTCAACTGAGTCCTGCTGTCAGATTTGGAGGGCCAAATTCAATGAGTTTGAGACCAGAAGTCCATGGGAGTTTTTCCAATGATTTCAGTGGGAACCAAGGTTTGGTCTGGAGCGTTCAAACTCAAATCTAATAACAAGCATATCCCAACCAACTGTAGCTGCTGTGGTGGGGCACAGGGAGAGAAGTGAGATGATGGTGATGAGGCCTATGATGAAGAGATGCTTTTTATATAGCTGCGACTGTTTGGATGTCCAGGTGAACATCATAGCTGCAAACTGTTTTGATGATCTCAGGGCAAATACCCTCTGTGAAGGGTATAGAGGAGTCAAAGTGCTTCCTTCTCCCTTTCAGCATCACCTTTGTCCAGGATTCAACTTCTGTTAGCTGCTCTTATCCAGTGGTTTATCTCAGCCAAGATGGGAGATTATGCTGTTGTGTCTAATGTGAAGGCAGAATTGGGTGTCATCTGCATTTTGCTGGCATGTAGCCTCTCCTTCACTAATGCTGTGGAGGATGGGGAAGAGATAGTGCTGGAGGATTCGGAATAGGATATTCCAGCAGTTAGAAACATCAGTTGTGACAAGTAATTATTTAAAATCTGGTTGGGTTATGCCATATTCTGTGTGTTTGTGTGCATGGGGGTGGGGCATTAAATTTCCCTCTTCAAAAGAGATGTGACCTCAGCTAACAATAAATGTCTATCAGGGATGGTCTAGACAGTATTTGGTCCTGCCATGAGGGCAGGGGACTGGACTCGATGACCTCTCGAGGTCCCTTCTGGTCCTAGAATCTCTGAATCTATGATAACCGCAGCAACAAAAAAAAACACTGCCAACCAACTCTGAAAGGTCTGAAACCCATAAACAACACCTCAAGTTGAACCAAGAAGAAAACTGTTGAATTGAAACTGGTTAAATAAACTGAAATAAAGAAAATATTGTCTCTGTACCTGCAGAAGAGGCTATTGCTGTCAAAAGTTGGTTTAGCCACTTGACAAACTCTGGTTCCAGGTGCTTATAGGTGACTTCCCCCCAGTTGAGTGGTTTGACTTTCTTTAAAACTTGGCAGCAAATGTCTATTACTCTAATTTTTTTTGTATTTAATTTAAATAATTTTAATTGTTTATAACAAGTTTAGGTTTTAACATATGTTGTTGATTTCAAATTCTATTTTAAATAGATTTGTTTTTAAGAAAACATGCATTTAATTTAAATAAAAAACTGATTTAAATAAATCTGATTTTTTTTATCCACTTTGATAAGTGGAGATATACCAATCTCCTAGAACTGGAAGGGACCTTGAAAGGTCATTGAGTCCAGCCCCCTGCCTTCACTAGCAGGACCAATTTTTGCCTCAGATCCCTAAGTGGCCCCCTCAAGGATTGAACTCACAACCCTGGGTTTAGCAGGCTAATGCTCAAACCACTGAGCTATCCCTCCCCCTTTAATCAATACATGAATAAGTTTCTGCAAAGTTTGCATTAGAGAGTTATGATTGCAGTCTCCTAACTGGCTGTTGACAGTGGATATGTGCTAATGATATCTGAAAATCCAGAAGCAGTGAGACATTTGATAGAATCCAGTACCTGTGAGCCAGTTTAAATTGCACAGTCCTTCAAATGCTTCCCTTTAGTGACAAGGATTGTTTTTGTTTTATTCGTTGTTGAGTCACAGGCTGAAGTAAGGAGGTTGGATTACCACCGTATGTGGCATTAGGGAGATCATTACTGGAATAGTGTCCTCTTCTGGTGACCGTGTTTTAAAAAGGTTGTTGTTAAATTGGAAAAAATGTTCAGAAAACAGCTACAAGTATAAATCAAGATCTGAAAAGAAATTTTCATGAAAATTTGTTCAGTTTTTTAAATTGGAATTCAAAGAAATTTCACCGAAGTTGTAGAGTTGCAAAAGTTAGGAAATTTTCAACCATCTCCAGTGAAAAATGCTTGCTTTGTACCAAGAAATCTAGTACCAATGGATCTCCCTTCTATGGAGATGCCACAGGGCATGGATAAGTCTCCCTGGGGTCCCTTCCAGTTCTATGAGAGAGGTATATTTCCATATATTTATTTATTTAATTTAGTCCAGCAAAGTCTCTTCCATACTGACCAGAAAATGTCAGAACACAGCGCCGTAGGACAGGCAATACTTGTCCTTGAGAAGATCTATTAAAGAGGCCCATGTATCTGTTCTAGTAACTGTTCTAAAATAAATTTGAGAGGCATTAGGGGAGTCAGTGCCCTTAATGTAATGCAATGGTTGCTCTTTAATTCCAGCCTCTGTGGCTCAAATTCCATCTCTTGCCTCAGGCCAAACTTCACCAAGCAGCTCATTTTAAAACTCTTCCTCTTGGAGGAACCATAGGTTTAATAAAAAGAAAACCCAGAAGTGGCTATGGTTCCTCAAAAACGAGTCAAGAAAGATCAGAAAAGCTTGTCATATTTAGGTATTAACATTTTGAAAAAGGGAAAACAGTAAAGAAGCTTAGGAAATACGACTGAAATGATTTATATTGAAGAATCAAGAAAATAGAGACAATTCTTTCCATTGTTTATCCTGTTCAATGGAAATTGTCAGACTCACCCTAGGAAGATCGGGGGGAGATGGGGAGAGGCTGTTTTGAAATGGAGGATTTTTTTATTTCTTTTTGTACAATGTTAAAAAGAATGATTTATACCACAGGGATTAAGGTGGAACAGGAAGAAGTTTAAAAGGATACAGTTAAATATTTTCCATCCAGTTCTAACATATAAACCTGCTTCATGCAGCCAATGACAAGAAATTATAAAAAGTGAATGGGATGTTTCCAGGAACAAGAGGCCTTTACGTAGACCAAAAGGACAAGACTGATGTAGCCTCTCTCTAAAATGAAAGTGGCTCTAGTATTTCCAGTATAGTGAAATCCTTAAAAGGATTATTTTTTCCCCGTTTGTGATTTAAAAACAAACAAAAACCAGAGAATCAAAGCAATATTCCATAGCATATTTTAACTTCACAGATACCTTGTGTGCTAGTCTGATCACTCTCTTGGAACAGTTATCAATACCCTTCCCCCCCATCCCCCCGCCGCCCTATAAAAAACCTAATCCCTCCTGTCCCCCCTCACCCTCCAAAACTTGTATCTTAATTGGCTGCACAGTTAAAGGAAATTGACCAAATTCACTGCTGACGTGAAAGGTTGCAACTCAGAAGAAATCAGTGGAATTTCATCCATTTATACCTGTGATGAATTGAGATCCAAGGATTTATCTCTCTCTCTCGTGCATCAGGGGCACTCAATAAATCATGATGGGTTTAGAAGGTTTTCCATTTGAATTTATTTAATTTGTGATACCATGATAATATGCTGTCTTATTGCCTTTGGAAAAGCTCATGCTGGGTTGAGTGGAAAAAAGATGATCATAATTATAGGTTGTCCAGCTCCCTCACTGAAAGTTTGGTCCTTAACATTGCTAGAAGTCCTCAAATAGTATATTATAGCAGGTGTATTACACTGGTGTAACTTGTAATAAAATCAGGTTCTTTGTGCCATTTAGTTTCAAACTGTGGGGCTTATGTATCACCATGGGAATTTTTCAGGTACCAGAATTTAGCCCTAAGTAACTATAGTGTCTGAACTATGCAAAATGTCAGAAGTATGTACAAAAGAGAATTTACATTACAAGGTTATTCATACGGTATGTTCCTTTAATTTGTTATCCTATGTAACAGGTAATAGGCCACCACAGTATACTCTCCCTGTGTGTGTGGAGGGGTGGGGTGGGGCAGGGGGCTTTATGTTGGCTTAAGGAAGAAGCAGCAGACCTTCACTAGAGAACAAATTAATTTGATTGAACTTGCTTTATAAATCTTTAAAGTGACTACAGATGATGCAGCTATTAATAGTATTGACTAGTGTTTTGAAAACAATGAAAAGGATATAGTGCTATGACCCTTCTTAGTTCCTTGATAAGAAAAAAAATCTGTCTTTTAATACATAATGCAGGTGTATTAATGGAACCTTAAGTTTAATATAGTATTGAAATACAAGGCAAAACTAGGTTTCAGAGTAGCAGCCGTGATATTCTGTATCCACAAAAAGAACAGGAGTACTTGTGGCACCTTGGAGACTAACAAATTTATTTGAGCATAAGCTTTTGTGGGCTGCAGCCCACTTCATCAGATGCATAGAATGAAACATATAGTAAGAAGATGTATATACATACAGAGAACATGAAAAAGTGGAAGTAGCCATACCAACTGTAAGAGGCTAATTCATTAAGATGAGCTAGTGAAGGAATTTCAAGAGCCTTTTTCCACCAAGTTTTAATTTAATCATGGAAGAATTTTTCTCACTAATGTGACATATGCCATAAGATTTATAAAATGTCACAAAGTTGGATTGAAACAACCAAATCTTTTGAGTTAGCATTGCTTGCTACAGCAGTCATATACTGTTTGTGACCCAGGCACCCCCTTCTGCCAACTGGCAGAATGTATAGGGTTTTACTGAGATCCTTTGGTCAGAGAGATGCGTATCATATCATTGAAGGGTGTCATGTAAGGTCTCTTCTACCGAGAGCCAGTAGCCCACTGGTCATCACTGTAATTGCAAAATCTATCCATGGATAATTTTTAGAGTTATGTTTCTATACTAAAATTTATATTTTTAAGGTCTTGAAATTAAGGCTGGTCACCAGGAGGTGACATACCTTGGAAATGTTCCTTTCAGGAGGAGGTAGCAGACATCTATCTCCCTGTCTAGCCGTTTGTGTATTGACTGCCTCACACAGTGTGACTATTTGCATACTGAGCCTTAGGCAAAAGAAAAGTTGCTTCAAATCTACAAGAAAGGAAATCTACAAGATGAAACAAACAGCAGGGGATGTCCTGTTTATGAATAAAGACAAAGGATGGGAGTGTTTTACCTGGGGGGAGGGAAAGAAACCCGCAATACCATTCACCTAGGGGGCAAGCAGAGCACATGGCTGTGATCCTCCTTTCATGAGACAGACAACCTATCTGTAAACCAATGCAAGGATTTTGTGTGAGCATTATTCTACAAGATACTCATATCTTGTTAATTAAATTTAGGCTCTAGAATGTGTTATGATTTTATTTCATATGTGACCATTTGTTTCCAATACTTGCTGCTACTTGAATCTCTATGCTTTGTTAAGTAAATAACTATTTGATTTCATTATGTACATATCTGAGTGCTATGTCTGAAGCAGAGCAGTGATCTGAGGTGGATTTAGTAGGCTGGGGTGTACTGTTTCTTTGGAAAGAGTGAATTTGGGATAGCTCAGTGGGTTGAGCATTGGCCTGCTAAACCCAGGGTTGTGAGTTCAATCCTTGATGGGGCCACTTAGGGATCTGGGGCAAAAATCAGTATTTGGTCACTGCTAGTGAAGGCAGGGGGCTGGACTCGATGACCTTTCAGGTCCCTTCCAGTTCTATGAGATAGGTGTATCTCCATATTCAATTTGTGACTATTGCAAGTGCCCAGTGGAACAGGGGCTGGAACACTCCAGGGAGAGGGTTGTAGTGTGCCTATTGCTAACTGAGAGAATGGGGCTTGTGGGGCATAAAAGGGGGGAGGGCTTGTGATGCTGGTGGAGTCAAGGAGCTGACCCCCAACAGGTAGGCAGGTGACACATGAAGGCCAGGTGGTAGCAAGGTGTCTCACAGTACTGGATATTCCTGGGAAGTGTCACACTCTTCTAAATTTTTAATTGTTTTAATTTTAAATGTTTTCAGTTGTATCTATATTTCCTATCCATGATTAAATTACAATACACATAAAATAAAAAAAAATTCTTCACTTTAGTGTTGGATTTTTTCCCCTTTAATTACTTTGTAGTGCTGTTGGTAAATGCCATACCAATATTCAGAGACTGAGGTAATCTATTCATATACAGTCATGGTACAGATACTAACAGTGCAAGTCTCCCTACTCCATCCCACCTAGACACCAGAAAAGATGACCAAATGCCTAGGTGATATATAAGATTTAAATAGACAGCTAACCTGCAGGCAAACCTCTATGTACTTGAGAGGATAGTTAATACCTCTTTTTGTGCCCTTTTAACCCTTGGCATTTCTGCTTAGACTACCAGAAAAGATACTGATAAATGTATGTATGTGGAAAGAGCTGCATGTAGCATGCCCTTTGTGATTGCCGCAATTATATAGAAGTATAGATGATATATAATAATGTTATCCATACTGAGACATAATCATTTTGTGAACACTGTGACCAGGTCAGTGAGGGAAAATGCGGTCTGGATCGAACTTGTATTTGGGGGCTGTGGGAAGAACAAACAGGGAAGAAACACAATGGTTTCCCCAGATAAGAACACCCCAGCACACACTTGAAAGACAGTGGGCAAAACTGTCAGATTCAAGGACCTTACCTCCTGTCTCCAAGGAAGGTGCATGCTTGTTTTGCCAGTCTGTGAACTTAGAGATCAAAAGGATGCTAAACAATTAAAATGCTCTGAGCAGTGAAAGGAGGTCACTGGTCAGAAGCTGTCTAAGGGGATAGGCTTAGGCAGAGAGAGAGAGTGTGGAGGGAATCTAAAGAAATTGGTCCTTCCCAGATCCAGGGAATGGTAAGATTTAGGGAAAAGGTAGGTATGAGTACAGCCTGGTTTAACGTTTTTAAAATATATTTTCCTTGAAATGCTTTTTGTTCTAATAAATGATCCTTCACTTTAAGGAGGCTGGGGCTCAGGGCAGGGAGTTCGTGTGTGGGGTGCAAGAGGGTGAGGGGTGTGGCACAGGGTCGGGGTGCAGGGTGCAGCAGGTGGCTCAGGGCAGGGAGTGCAGGAGGGGTGCGGGATGCAGCAGGGGGCTCAGGGCAGGGAGTTGGGTGCAGGAGGGGTGTGGGGTGTGGCAGGGAGTTGGGGTGCAGGAGGGGTTCAGGGTGTGAGCTCCAGCCCGGTGCCGCTTATCTAGAGCTGCTCTGGGGGGGGGGGGCAGTGGTGCACACTGGGGACAGGGCATGCTCCCTGCCTGCCCCGCAGGGGCGGCTCTAGACATTTCGCCGCCCCAAGCATGGCGTCATGCCACGGGGGGCGCTCTGCCAGTCGCCGGTCCCATGGCTCTGGTGGACTTTCTGCAGGCACGCCTGTGGGAGGTCCACCGAAGCCACGGGACCAACGGACCCTCTGCAGGCATGCCGCCGAAGGCAACCTGCCTGCCGCCCTCCCGGCGACCGGCAGAGCGCCCCCTGCGGCATGACTCCCCAAGCACGCACTTGGCGTGCTGGGGCCTGGAGCCGGCCCCGGCCCTGGCCCCCAGCCCTGCGCTGCTCCGTTCCAAGAAGCAGCTGGAACCGTGTCCCTGCAGCCCCTGGGGGATGGGGAGGGGCTCAGGGTTCCGTGTGTCTGCTGCTCTTGCCGCTTCTCCAGGTACCTCCCACGAAGCTTCCATTGGCTGCGGTTTCCTGTTCCTGGCCAATGGGAGCTGCGGGGGGCGGTGCCTGGAAGGAGGCAATGCAGGAGCCCTCTGCCTCCTTCCCCCTCCCCTCCGTACCGAAGGGGCATGCTGCCAGCTGCTTCAGAGAGGGGCACGGGGAGCTTGGCGGGCCACACGCCATGCGGCCTGTGGGCTGCGTGTTTGAGACCCCTTGGCTAAACTGTTTAATTTATTGCAGGGATGTCTTATTAATTAGAAAATCACTTTTTCTGAAACTTTTTTTCTTTTAAATGATTATTTGAATTATAAATAGCATGTTTACGGTGAGCAGTACACTGTAAGACCATTGTCACAGGTTCACATGTTGTACATTACCAGGTTTTAGGATACAGTGCTAGTGGCAGAGAATTTTGAATACTGTGGTTTATTTGTCTGTATTTCTGTAGCAATATAAAATGTATCTTAACACTGATCTTGTTAACATGTGACTTCTGCATTACACATACATAGTCAGAGTTGATGAAATAAAGACCCCTGTGCAAACCACAGATGTGCCTCAGATGGTTCCCCACTCCCTGTCATCAACTAAATTTCCATTTATAAGATGATGTCCATATGCTTAATCGTTGATAGACCTTGGTGTTTCATTAATTACCATGGTTAGAAAATACGATAGTGTTGTATTACAGAAATGTGTATTGATGCTTGCAACAGAAGAAATTCATGTTTTCTTTGTTTTTTATCCTTTTTGAAGGTATTTCATAAGCATATTATAGAATTTTTTATTTTTTTTAAAATCTATTTCCAAGGAGTTTGAAAATGATACTGTCAGAATATATGATTGATTGAAATGCTTCTCTGTCAGAGTGGGCTGCTCCTGAAACACCTGGTTGATGAATCAGCAAAGACTACTGTGACTTCAGAGTTAAGTGCTACCTGTTTAGCTTGCCTCCCTCCTGTGGTAGGATTTTTAAAACCAGGAGAGAAACTGCTCTAATCTATTTTGGGTATTTGGAACCTGACCCTGTATCACTGAAGTCAATACAAGTTTTGCCATTGATTTCAGTGGGAACAGACGAGGAAACTGACTGGTGCTGTGCAGTCAATCTAATGCCACTGTGCTAAATGCAATAATTTAGGATTGCATAATGCTGTCCAAAGACGACATTGTTGTGGATGCTGCTCTTTGCCTCCCCCTGATTCTAAGAGGCTTTGCTTAGTATTTTAAAAATGTATGAATGCGAAGTATTAGTCCCTGGTTATATGAGTTTATATCTGGAAGAGGGCTTGAGTCTTCTCACATTTCTTTGAAAAATGAGTTCTCTTCAGGGTGCCAGAACAAAGGATGTTCTGCAGACTGAGGAGCTGTAGCTCCTCTTGCATTACAAGATTAACAAGGCCCTCTCCTCTCCCCACTTTTTTTTTTTCTTTTTTCAAAAAGATCACTTCACAGAATTGTTGAGCAGCATGCTGTCAAACAACATGCCATGGCTGCGGCTGCTTTTGTATTTTCGTTTGTGAGGTAAGGGAGACAGAGTGAAAACATTACATGCGAGAAATCTTTAAGGGAATAAAGTTGGAGTGTCTCAAAAGACTATATGTAACAAGGCTGGCAGCTGTACCCTGGTTATTTACTGTCACTGGGCAATTTTTCCTCATGGCAAGTCTAAAATAGCATAAAACATAGCAGAACTCCCATGTCCTAGCAGCTGCTTTCTAATTGTCAGACCTCTGTTTAGGATGTTGTTGTTCATACAGAATATAGTATGTACTGTGGTCAGCCAGATTGTTCCCAGGTGAAGACCTTTTAAATCAGACAGACAAGCAAGCTAGGATGAGACACTTCAACCTGTCTTTTGAAAATAAACATCACAGATCACTAGACCAAAAATAGCTGATGATGCAAAAAGCTCTACAGGTGATTTTGACAGTGATGGACTGTTCAAAGAACAGTCACTGGTAGGTTCACTTAATTGTCCTCTTATGACAATGTCTCATCATTTAAAAAATAAATTGTAATAAATCAGATTTAAAAAAAAATATTTGATTTTTTTTTAAATATTTTTTTCTAATATATGCACAGCTTTTAAAAACTAAACACAGCATCTTTTTCTGTTTGCACCAATTTATTTCCCATATGCAAGCCAGTATTTGAGGACTGGAAGTGGAGGTGCAGGAAGTAGGTGGTTGATTTTGTTTTCCATTATGAGCTGCAGAAATGTGCTGTCACACTAATCTAATGTTTCTGTAACAGGGTGTCAGGATTTTCCTGTTGCCCCATCCTGTTAAGAGGTGTTGGAACCCTACGGGTTAATTACTGCTATCTTACTGCGGCAGGCATGAGTCATTGGACCTCCCTCTAAATTGCCCTCTGGTAGAGGGAGCCAGAGCCTGAGGGATGCAATAGTAGTAGATGCCAAGCATGAAGAAAAGGCATAGGTTAAGATAAAGGAACTATCAGAGCAGCCAGGCTTGAGGAGAAGGTTTAGGCTGGGAGTTAACGCTGTATTATTTTGGAGTTATATACTTCCAGAAGAGGTGACTTTTTGACTCTAAAATGTGATGGTAGATTTTGTTTGGAGATGTGCGGTAGTTCAGGCCCATTGACTTGTCCTTTCAGTGCCAAATGGGAAATTCGTCAGACATTAGAGCTAAAACATTCACATTTCCTCTTTATTAGTAGTATGATGACAGGAGTTAAATGGTCTCCTGCCAAAGAATCCGTTTTCTCTCCAGAGTTTCTGGTTTATTGCAAGAACAGCAGATGTAATTGTAACTTTGAGACCCTATGAGCTTAATTCTTATTTACACTAATGCCACCTTACATCGCGCTAGAAGTGTAAAAGCATCTTGGTGGAGGAGCAAGTAACATTTACATTTATTTGAAGGCCCCTTTTTTGCTTCCAGAGCAGTGTAAAGTAGTATTAATGTAAATGAGAATTGGACCCCTAGTTTCCCAAGTATTGTCAGTGGTTTTCAAATGCTGGAAAATTTTGAACAGACTTGTGTTTCCTTATATTAGCTTTGCATTTAAATCATAGAGCTGGATTTTGTTGGCAGGTAGCATCTGAAGGAGATGTCGGGGGCGGGGGGTTGGAGGGGGAGACTTGTACAGTTTTATGGAGCCTCCTTGTCCATGGTATGGTACTATATGAAATGATATTGTTTACCCTAGCATTGGCAGTGCAAGTTTCCCACACTTCCCCCTCAGTATGCCTAAACTGTGACCAAGAGGGTATCACCTCAAGGCATTTGAGAGCATGCTTCTATGACACTAAATTATTGGCCTCTCTGCTGAGACAATCAACAAACGTATCAACTGTTTCAATAGCTTTTTGTGCCAGGGACGCTACTCCAAGGAATGTGACCACCAAGTTGTTTCACATAGGCCACCAAACACAGGACCGGCTCTAGGCACCAGCGCTCTAAGCTAGGCACTTCGCCGCACCCCTTCCCCTTGTACTCTCCCTTCACCTGCACCTCTCCCCTTGCACTCTCCCCCAGCCCTCTCCTCCTGCACCTCCCCTTCCCCTGCACCTCTTCTCCTGCAACCCTCCTGATACCCCCTCTCCTTCTCCCGCCCTTTTTTTTTCGCTTGGGGCAGCAAAAAGCCGGGAGCCGGCCCTGGCCAAACAGCTCCAAGATGGTAACTATTTTCAATCACTTTCACCTCAAATCTGAGTTGGATTTTGAATGTCTCACTTGATAGGTTGGGCTCTTGCTTATTGTAATGATTCATGCAATGAGTTGTGCAAGAGGAAGGGGTAGATTCCTTCCAACATTTTCATTCTGATAACTTTAGGTATTGTGAAACTCTGTTTCCAGTTTTGTGCCTCTGATGATCTGATTTGAATGATGCTGGTAACGTGCTGATCTTTACCATTATGATAAAAACACCAGTGCCAAATGAGAGTACAGTGCACAGTGGGCCGCTTTCTCAGAAGCAGTGTGACTGCTCTGTGATCACCAATATAATATGGCCATAAACCTATTTTCAGCTGTCCAGGTAGGTTTACCTCTGTGTAAGGCTGATCCTGCACTGATGTAGAGCAGACAAAGTAGCTTGCGCCTCACACACCCTTCTGGCTGCTAATTTTTTAGTGAAAAAAGAGCAGGGGTAGGGAAAAGAGGATCATGCTATGCTGCACTTTCAGCACCCTAAACTTGTTAAAAGCTAGTGTAAGATAGCACTGGAAAACGGCATGCACAGAAAACCACCAAAAGGAGGGCAATGTAAAGGAGGGCTTTAAGCAACTCATACGAACTATCTCCTGATTTGTGCTATAAGCATTTTGACATTCCCGAGGATCTGACCTAACATATATTGAATATAGTAGACTGCACCACATCAGCTCCAACTGTGCCAGCAATGCTAGAACGGAAGAAAACAGAAATTCTCCTGGGTCACAGACAAATCACAATTAAGTCTCTTAACATTCAGACATACCCTCATTTGATATTAGTCAGACACAAACGTGTAAATCTTTGAAAAATTTCCCCCTACTAGGCATGTCCCTATAAAAACAAATATCTGTGGTGCATCTCCCTTTAGATACATTGACCTAATACAGGGTCATTGGGAATAAGACTATCACATATTTTAATCATAGCTTTGTGGGTTTTTTTCTGTGCATGTATGAATTCTGTGTTTTTTGTTCTCTTCGCTCACTGGATGTGTAACTTGATGGGACAACTGCTTCCAGGCAATTGAAATACTTTACTAAATAATAGTAGTTTGCACTTCTATGGCCTTCTTTATCCCAGGATTGCAAGGTGTTAAGACCTGGTTCACACTAGAAAATTAGGTTGGTTTAACTATGTCAGTCAAGGGTATGAAAATTCCACCTCCCCGCAAGCTGTAGTTAAGCTCACCGAAACAGGTGATCAGTCAGACCTTTGCACTTTTTCTTTAAACACTATTCAGTGGTGTTCAAGTCCAGTGAGTCTTTCTAACCTTTCACAATTTTTGAGCTGAGAATAATCATGAACAATATCTGCCCTAAAAGTAATGTAGGAAGTTAGTAAGCCAGTGAAAATGGAGGCTGTGACCATGGTCGCTGGTGTGGCTGTACTGAGATTGCTCAATCAGCGCAAACTGCAAAGAATAGGGCAGACGATCCCCAAAATTGGTGGTCTAATCTAATACATTTACCAAGCTAGTAACAAAACCACTTCTATAATACCTTACAGGTTACCAAGAAGCTAAAATACAGTTCCCTTCAAGCAAGCCAGCCTTGGCTCCCACTCAGACAGCCAAGTCTATATACTAGTCGGCAACCTTTTGGAAGTGGTGTGCCAAGTCTTCATTTATTCACTCTTATTTAAGGTTTCGCATGCCAGTAATACATTTAAACATTTTTAGAAGGTCTCTTTCTATAAGTCTATAATATATAACTAAACTATTGTTGTATGTAAAGTAAATAAGGTTTTAAAAATGTTTAAGAAGATTCATTTAAAACTAAATTAAAATACAAAGCCCCCCAGACTGGTGGCCTGGCTAGGACCCGGGCAGTGTGAGTGCTACTGAAAATCAGCTCGCGTGCCGCCTTCAGCACCCGTGCCATAGCTTGCCTACCCCTGCTATTTAGTGAGGGTTATTTAAAACCTTATTCACCATATATAAAGTTCTACTGATCCCAAGACATCGCACACATTACCTATCAGCTCAGTTAATATATCACCCCACTCAAATACACACTTGCAGCCAATTCTTATTAACTAAATCTAAAATTTATTTTAAAAGAAAAGAATGAATCACCGTGGTTAAAAGATCATTAGACATACAGATATGAATAAAATTCTCAAGTCAGCTTCATAGCATGGCGAGGATGTTAAATCCTTCCTGAATCATTTGAATAGATCATAATCCAGTAAGCAGTCCATGTGTAGTTTGTTCAGTTCTTCCATGAGAATTTGCAGGGATAATCCAGTATACACTTGGAGCCTTAGTCTTGCGACTTGAACTTTCCCTAATAAAGTTTAACCAGATTTGAGATAAAACAGGATCAAGCCTGAAGTTTCCATTACAGCAGAAGCTCAGCTGATAAACCCCGTGGCCCTGAGTGATCACAGGAGGCATTCCTTGGATGAAGAATAGGTAATACATATTGTTGCTTTGAAGTAAATCTCTATTTCCTAGGCATACACAGATAACTAGTTGCATTGATTAGCATAAGGCAATTAACCATTCAAACATTCACAGGTAGTTTACTACAAACATCAAACAGAAATAGAGACAATGGTATTACAAGTTTCATCTAAAAGTTAATATCCTCTTCTGATGTCTAAATAGAATATAGTAATTAAACATTACAGATAGGAACCAAAGTTTAGCATCTACAAGCTAATTAGATCACATTGTTGAACTTCTAATAAGATATAGGTAAACACAGACGAATACAATTAGTATCTATTTCTCATTCTCTGATAAAATACAGGCTTACAGTTTCAAGAACTCTAGACTATATATCATGGCTTTCCTAACTGTCTCCAAGGAATGGACCTGTTTACCATTTCAGTACTTTTCTAACACATCCTTAAAGGTTGATTTTGGGTCACTTAGCCTGCTGATTGCTTAACCCTTGCTGGCTCAGGATCATAGAGGCTTAGCATAAAAAATTCTTCTCAACTTTAACTAAGGTATCACTAACATGTCATTTGTAATCTCTAACCTGTCTGTGATAATCATTCATGTGGAATTTCTATTTCATACTATAAAATAATAGACAAGGCATAATTTTAACTGACATTGTTCATATTCTATTTCCAAAGGCCTTTAGAGTAAACCTGCAAATCACAATTTACTTATCAGACAGTCTCTCTTGGAAGTTATGCTCCATAAAAAACATACATGGAATGAAAAATAGATTTCTTACAGACGTTAAAATAAACTTAAGGAGACAATGGAAACAAAGAATGACATCTAATTAGTTTACATGTACATGTATCTAGAGAGCTGGAAATGGTTATCTAATAGGTCTTTTTTTCTTCTCGAACATGTTTCCTCTTCCAGTAATTTGTACAAAACATAAATTAATAAATGTGTATCTTACCAATATTTATGGCCCTCTTAACATCAACTGTCCAACACTCTCGTATATGATAAAACCCTTGTTTATTACCAGTGGAACACAGTAGGTCAGCCAAAAATAAGTTGTGTTTTTTAAATATATTTTGTCATTTGGCCAGAGGATTTTGCTAGATCCATTTGTCTAAAAAATTTACATTTTCCCTATCAAATAGGCTGTCCTACTAATATTCAAAATCTCCTTTTGAAGATATTTTGAGTGGTAATTACTAGCAGGTATTAGTCCTTACACATGGGTCCAAGTTGCATGTATATTGTTGTTGGCTTTTTTGAAATTGTCAGTTGTTGCAGATTTTTTAATTGTAATTTGGAAACCCAGATGCATTAAATAAACAAGCAAGAATGCCAAGGCTACTCCTGAACCTGGCTTTTCTAAACCACAAGGCAAAGTGCGGCTGCTGCCACAACCACTCTGGCAGATAAAGTAAATGTTTTTAAAGTCATTTTGCTGGGCTGCAATTCTTGGCAACAAAGTAGTTTTGAATACTAGTAAGAAAATTTATGGATTTCAATTATAGCTCGTAGTGTGTCATAATTTCGATTTTATACCCTGTGCAGTTCAGTGTTTTGGATTTTTAATGGATCTAGAGCTGTAATCATAAAAGTGATTCAAAATGCACCCAGTAATTACAGAGATTTGCTTTTGCTGTTGCTTTTGCATTAAAAATGATGATGATTTACAATCAACAAAATTGCAGTCTGTGGATGTAGTTAGGATACTCTTGCCATTACACTGCTTATTAGTTATGGTCAGTGATTTAAGGCTTAAGAGCTGCACATTAGAAAGCTGTAAAATTATTTATTCTTTAATAGATAACAGTAAATTTGAAACAGACGTTATATTAATTATAATCTTGTACATTAAAGAATACATATGTATCCTTTTGTCTCCTCTTTCAGTGTTTTAAATTTAATTTCAAGTTAAAATGAAGTGATTGCATTATAACAAGCAATGCAATATAAATTTCATTGTCTTTTGATTTCTACTACTTTCTACAAATTTTAAGATTAGCCACAAGTCACAGCAGTCTCAGAAAATAGAGTAGTAAGTCAAGTCCTTGCTCCTTTTCTCTTCCCCAAAATATATTTTTCTAGTCTTTATATTAGTTAGTTAATATGCTTTAAGCACGTGCATTTAAAAGTCATACACAATTAACTTAAAGGTAGCATGTTAGATTTGTAAGCATAAGTTGGTGTGATACTTTTTGGACCTCTTCTGGAGATCTTTACACTTAGTAGGGAGAAACAGAAATATTTAAACATCAAATTTTCTTTCAGTGGGTTTGGAATAAGTCACAGAATACATAGGTTTTCTTCACCCTTCTCCTGCCTTGCTCTCTAAATATTCCTCTGCTCTGTTTTGTTCTCATTTCCCTCTGATATAACAAACTAAGGCCACCTTTTAAGAACTGTTATTTCTATACTGGTACATTTTTGAATCCTAAATTGTTAAGTGAGTCAATGCTATTCTAACAAATTATTTTCCCAGAACATTTTAAAATTTCAGCAAATGCACCTTTCTCTTCTTGTTGAACTTGGTGAGATTAGGTAGTGATCTGATTGCTAACAGTCAAGTCACAAAATAAATCACACTGGTATAGTCATTGTTTAGACAACTATTCAGTAGAGACATTGACCAAAAAAATACCATAACAGGAAAAATTCATAATTGTTGAATGACAGCAGCTTGTTTCTACAAAATTCTCTTATTAGGAATGTCCTTTTTACTTTGGCCAATAAAATCAAATACAACAAAATTTACGGCACTTTCTTTTAGCCTATATTTTATTTGTGTAAAATCCAGAATATATGAATAGTTTAAAAATTTATGATTGTCCTAGTGGGACATTTCTGTACTTATATCTTACTGTGAAAGCTTCCAAAATAAAGTCCGTTTTCCTTCTAAAGTTCCTAACACAGGGATTCTCCATCCAAGATGACAGAAAGGACACTTTAGAAACACACTTAGATCGGTCATATCTTCATTTAAATCTCTTTGGGAGTTTTGCACGAACACAAAGGGCCTGATTTTCCAATGCTTGCACCTTATCTAGTACGTTACACCAATGCAAAGTGTAGCAAAACATTACTAAATTAGAATACAGCATTTTACACCCATTTTGCATGGGGGGGAAGTGACTTGACAAGGTGCAAGGTGGGAGAGAATCGGGCCTCAACCCCTCACTTAGCCTCTCCCAACTATGTTTTCTGTATGGTAAGAAAGGTGTGTTGGCTACACAGTGTTCAGGAGTATAATATCTGTCCAAAACATGCAAATGTGCACTGTGTATCTGAACATGAATTTCAATACAGACACAAGGATTTCTTCCTTTTTGACCATGAATTAGAATTGTGTAAGGAAGTGAAGTTCTGGAACAGCCTTCCAAGGGGAGTAGTGGGGAAAAAGACATATCTGGCTTTAAGACTAAGCTTGATAAGTTTATGGTATGATGGGATAGCCTAATTTTGACAATTCATTTGGCAATTGATATTTGATTATCAGCAGGTAAGTATGCCCAGTGGCCTATGATGGGATGTTAGATGGGATGGGATCTGAGTTACTACAGAGAATTCGTTCCTGGCTGTCTGGCTGGTGAGTCTTGCCCACATGCTCAGGGTTTAACTGATTGCCATATTTGGGGTCGGGAAGGAATTTTCCTCCAGGGAAGATTGACAGAGGCCCTGGAGGTTTTTCGCCTTCCTCTGCCGCATGGGGCATGGGTCACTTGCTGGAGGATTCTCTGCAGCTTGAGGTCTTCAAACAACAATTTGAGGTCTTCAATAACTCAGACATAGGCTAAGGGTTTGCTACAGGAGTGGATGGGTGAGATTGTGTGGCCTGCATTGTGCAGGAGGTCAGACTAGATGATCATAATGGTCCCTTCTGACCTTAAAGTCTATGAGTCTATGAGAGGAACTCCTATAACAGCAAAGATTAAATAAAGATTCAGGATATAGCTAACCACTTGTTGCCTGGGTTTAGGATGAAATTTTCATCATAGGCTTGGTATTGCATCATTGTTAGTGTCCATTATGGCTGTTTTAATACTTTGGAAACGTTTGGCCACTGAGTGTACAAAATGGCAACTGTTGGAGACAGAATACTAGATTAGACAGGTCACTAGTCTGAGTTATTGTAAGTCTTCAGTTACTTAAATCTATGGAACTTCTATTGAAGAAAGATACATAAGCAAAATTAGTGAAGAAGAGTTCATTTCTAAAATAAACACTGTTTTATAGGTCTGGTTTTTGCTTGACCACCTGAGGATGGGTTGTTTTGTTTAGTTGTTGAATTAGTGCTACTTGTTTTTTGAGGCTCCATCCTCCTCATACCAAACAAAGATGATTGAACACCAATTCTTCAGCAAGTGTGATGTCAGAACATAACTCTCTCATATTTTTTACTCTGATATTTTTTAACACTTTATTTTCTGGTCCCAGTAACAGTACATGCTGTCTGATTATAGAGATGGCTTACTTGTTACTGTCACAGGGCAACTACACTTGTAATTCCCCCTTATGGCCCACTAAGGGCATCCACTCTTAGGCTTTCGGCTCCTCAGTTATCACCTCTCTTGGGTGGAGACACATCCCTCTCCCTTCTGACCAGGGATTTTCCAGGCTGCATAGTTCCTTGCCTACGGTGAGTTCCCCTGCAAGTCAGACCACCTAAGTAGGCCTGCTTTGCTTTCTCCTCAGAGGCTTGAAACTGTGTATAAGCCATAAGGTATCACACAGCTCTTCCTAAGCAAGCACATTTATTCTTAAGATAAAAGCATTATAGAGAAAACATATTGAAAACCAATAAAAAAAAATTACACACATGCTATTAAGCTTACCAGAGATCACTTCTAACTCGAACAAGGCCTCTGGCAGGTGATTAGTCCTTCAAATCTCACACAGACATTTTTCTATGATTACAAGTTCATAACACCTTTTGCTCAGAAAAAGCACTCCATGAATCTGCGAGTCCCTCCTTTTTACAGTTTGGGCGTCCTGTCTTTTCCTCATATAACAGGTGATTTGTAAACAAAGGTCCCCTCCTCAGGGCGAAGCTTCAAAAGACTGAGTTCTTGTATAAGCGGAGAGGGTACATTTGCATACACCTCCCTTCCCATAGTGATTTTCCTGACAAGTTAATTCTTGTCTGGAATGTTGTTTCAGATAGTCCTTTGAAGCTCATACCATTTCCCAGAATCATATCTCCAATCCTAGGGATGCTGCATACAATTCCACAATAATACATAAACTTGCACCTTGAATACAGTGAACTCCCAAGATATATAAGGTTTAACTTAATTCAATAAAGTTAGTCCAGGATGTTGCAGGAAATTCTGTCACCTTAAGCTTACAGTATAATAAACTTGAATCAGAAAGGATTAATAATGATGCTAGAACTGTAGGCAGACTTATGAATCTAATTAGTTTCTGACATGTGTCAAACAAGTACTGTCAGGACAAATTTTAGGTCCATAGTGCTTCTGTCTTGTGCTTTGTTTTATGCATGGCCTTTGAATATTGCCATTCTGTTGACTTGGGTTTCATTATATCATATTGTTACCCTGTTTCTGGCTGGATATTAGTAGCTGATAGATGGAAAAGATGCACTAGATCATAAAGCTCATTCCTGTGTAAGTGAAAAATATACATACCTGTATGATGGGGTGTTTAAACCAGACACTGGAACTGATGGGGTTAAGGAGCAATTCTGGGCCCAGATGACTCTGCCCCTCTGAACCTGCACAGCCGGACAGTTTAGAAGGGGGTAGACAAAGTAGGAGGACAGACCTATCCTGAGAGCTCTGACTGCAGAGCTCTTTGCTGCTTGGAAGGGGCTGCCAGTTAAGCTGAAGGTGCAGGTATTGTCTTTTTACTACCTTATGTTAGGCTTTGAGACTTTGGAGAGAGGTGAATGATAGGAAGTAGCCCATGGAGGCAGCCTTGATGCACTCCAGGTTGCTTGATATTATTGCCTCTCATGGAGCCCTGGGTCAGAGCACAGTGGAGTGGAAGGGCCTGGGCTGCCCTACCAACCACTCTTGTGGCAGACAGGGCATAAACCTGCCTTCCACGCAACGCTCTCAGAAGTAAGGGGAGAGTAGAGGTGCTGAAAGTCCTGAGCCGAGGGTGAGCCACCTAGAGAAGTCAGGAAATGAAATAAGGCCACAGGCGCTGGCTTTCTCCTTGCCCCAGAGGTGCTCAACCCATGCCCCGCCCCAGGCACAAAGGCCCCAACTCCATCCCTGGTGTCACTAAGGATGAATTTGACCAAATCTGTTTTTAATTATCACAGACAGTCCTTTGAATTTGAATTGGTGTATCAAACGCACAGGATGTCATTCATAAATAGTATACTTTGAGATACTGAAAGACAACCAAATTATTGATCGTTACACAGTATTAAGATAATTTGTCAGCAGGATAATTTCAGCTCTGGAAAGGAAAGTGAATGCAGAAAGAAGAGTAGTTAACAATATTGGCAAAATTCTCCTGCTCAGAAACTTGCTGTTGCTAATACGGTACTTGTCTAGAGAGAGCACAAACTTTTTAGTTATGAAATAATTATGGAGATACAGCAGTTTGGTTGTTGGTTGGTTTGCACAGCAGATTGTGCTGGATGAGTCAATACTACTAATATTGTGTTGATTTCTCTGTTCACACTACACTTCTTATGTAGTACAGGAAGGACGGAAAACAAACAAACAAACCCTTAAAGTTCCTACTGCTCTGTACAGCAGGAACATCTGTTGGAGTCATGAACTGCTTACTGACTGCATTTTGTAGCAGGGCAAAGGCAGATGATCATCCTCTTCTTAATTAGCTTGTCAAGTGTCACTGCAGTTTCAGTTAAGAAAAAGAGGTAGGGATAATTTTACTTTCAAAAGAGCAAAAATAGCTGCTCAGATGTTCTTTTCACAGTTTAAGTAGGGTGACCTGTTTATTTGGTCTAACTTAATTTTATCCTGCTTAGTGCTTTCTAGTTAAGTTTTATATTAACTGTAGTTTCATGCCAGTCTGTTCAGCAATCACGTCTTATGTTTAATGACTGTTGTTTTTATCCCTCTGGTAATAATGGATGTGAGTAAGGTCACAACATTTCACTCTGGATAGAATGTCGTAATATTTGAGTTTTTCAAATTTTTTCCTGTATGTCTCCTATCTGAATTTCATCCATCTGACAGATTTTTGTCTAAATTTAGACTGTATCCAGGCTGCATGTCCTCAGTGGCCATTCTAATGCAAGTTATGCAGCTAGATGAATCATAATTAATATTTTTTTTAATTTGTGACTCTTTTTATCCAAATGTGAAATGATCAAATGTTGTCTGAATCTGTTATCTGAAATTCAGCTCGCTGTAGAAGTTACCCTTTGTAACTCTGGTCTTCAGAGTTTGTGATTAGGCTGGGAAGCTCCAAGGTGCATAAATAATTTTCACTTTTGTGTTTAACACAGGTGTTTACAGCATTCAACTACCAAGTGGATGAAAACAGGAAGCATAGGAGCATAATGTATTATAATGATTCTAAGCTGCTCATGGGTTGTAGAGCTAACAATATAAAACACTAACGATCTGAAAGGCAAGTCAAAGTGTCTCTATAGTAGCACTGCTTGTCTACTGTAGTTGGAAGTTTCACTGAATCCTTCTGATCTGCTGAATGTTGGTAAATTTGCAGTATGCAAACTGCTCTCTCCTTTTACCACCAAGTCTGTCAATTCCCCCATCTCCCTCTCCTCTAAGTGACAGATTGTGAGATAGCAACAATTTGATGTTTTTATAGAAAATAAGTCAGACATTTGTAATGATCACTACCACTGTTCGCTAACATTTAAATTAGAGCTGTCAATTAATGGCAGTTAACTCAAAAAAAAGTAATCATGATTAAAAAAATAATCGTGAATTAATCGCAGTTTTAATCACACTATTAAACAATAGAATACCAATTAAAATTTGTTAAATATTTCGGATGTTTTTCTACATTTTCATATATATTGTATTGTGTTGTAATTGAAATCAAAGTGTATATTATTTTTATTACAAATATTTGCACTGTAAAAATGATAAAAGAAATAGTATTTTTCAATTCACCTCATACAAATACTGTAATGCAATCTTTTTGTTGTGAAAGTGCAACTTACGAATGTAGATTATTCTTTTTTGTTATATAACTGCATTCAAAAACAAAACAATGTAAAACTTCAGAGTCTGCAGGTTCACTCAGTCCTACTTCTTGTTCAACCACTCACTCAGACAACCAAGTTTGCTTACATTTACAGGAGATAATGCTGCCCTCTTCTTATTTACAATGCCACCAGAAAGTGAGAACAGGCATTTGCATGGCACTGTAGCTAGAGTTGTAAGGTATTTAGGTGCCAGATATGCCAAACATTGGTATGCTCCTTCATGCTTTGGCCACCATTCCAGAGGACATGCTTCCATGCTGATGACGTACGTTAAAAAAAAATGTGTTAATTAAATTTGTGACTGAACTCCTTGGGGGAGAATTGTATGTCCCCTGCTCTGTTTTACCTGCATTCTGATGCAGTTCTGTCACCTTCTCTAGCATTGAATTTGGCTCATTTTATCCCTCTTTATTTCTTTTAAATTAATAGCAACAGCAACACCTTGATCACTTTTCAAAACAAAGTTGTTTCTTTTGGTTGTATGGATCCTATTATAAATTGTAATGTATAATAAATACTTTTTTATAAGAGGAAATGTCGCAAAATGGAATTACTAGGGCCCATAAGGAATTCCAGTAACATTATTTACATTAGGATTCTTTCTTTAATTATTGTTCATCTAGTCATATTAATATCCCCTCCTCTGTTTTCTGTCTAATCAAATTTTTCATTTTTCCGCCCTAAAACATGTCCTATAATATAGCCATTAGTCCTGTATGTATATGTGCATAGACTTGCAAAAATAGTCCAAGCCACATCCCAGCATGTGTGTAGAAAGATGATTGCATGCAAGAATGAAGGTGCTTCCCGAGTTATTTTTTCTCAGTTTACTGGTTACAACTCTATTGCTTTCAACAGGGTTTGTGAGTAATTTGTCTATTTTTACTTATTTCCTAAATTTGTTGCATCAATAGCACACTGATGTTAAAACAAAAGATGAGATTAATATATAAAAAGTTACAAAATTGGGGCTTGGAGTTATGGCAAGAATAAATTTTTGTGCCGATTTAAAACTCTTCAAAATTTATTAAAAGGGAATTCACACAATAAAGACCATATACCGTATATTCCGGCGTATAAGACGACTTTCTATATTAAAAAACAACCCCCAAAAATCGGGGGTCGTCTTATACGCCGGGTATAAACAGCGGGCGGCTGGGATTTAAAAGGTTCTGTGCTCCCCGCCGCAGCGGGCAGCCCAGAGCCCTCTGACTCCCCGCCGCGGCTGGGATTTAAAAGGCTCTGGGCTCCCCGCCGCAGCGGGCAGCCCAGAGCCCTCTGATTCCCTGCCGCGGCTGGGATTTAAAAGGCTCTGGGCTCCCCGCCGAAGCGGGCAGCCCAGAGCCCTCTGACTCCCTGCCGCGGCTGGGATTTAAAAGGCTCTGGGCTCCCCGCCACAGCGGGCAGCCCAGAGCCCTCTGATTCCCGGCTGCGGCTGGGATTTAAATGGCTCTGGGGTCCCCCCCTCGGAAGGGGGGGTCATCTTATAGGGCGAATATAGGCCAAAACCTATATTTTAACTGTAAAATTAGGGGGTCGTCTTATACGCCCCGTCGCCTTATACGCCGGAAAATACGGTATGTGAAATAATTGCAACTGGCATGAATTGTCTTGTAATTGTAGCTAAAAATAAAGGTCTACCTTATTAGTGTGGTATATTAATTGTACATGAGTAGGAATGTAACTTGTCTGTAAGGCATGGAATTAGGTACAACTTCAGTGATTGGCCTAAAAAAAGAACAAAAAAAACCCAAAAAAACCTGCATGCAAATTTATGGGGTCTTCTGTAAGTACTTTGATCAGCCCCAGGCTCTCATGGTCGATTAGTTCTAGGACGAGTTCAGTACTGAAGGTTTTAACTTGTACATTTATTATTAGTTTAGTTTCACCACTCGTTGAAAAGTGGAAACATTATTTTACTGTATGAGCAATAAGCTTCACCAGCACATCTTCCATCAGAGGAACCTGGTAGATAAGTGATGAGTGTAGACCAGGAGTGATAAGGGTGGAAAAGTGATGAAAGGCAGAGTAATTTATTACAATCAATTAAATTTGTTCCTTTGGTTCTGGGAACAGGTGTAATAAATCATTAGTTGCTGAGAACATACCACAAATGAGGACAAAGACAATATATTAAGTGGAGAAAAGCAGGGCAAACTTTAACACAGTCCCAAATATAAACAAACAGGACATAGGCAGATAGTCATTCTATAAACAAAATATTACCGGCTCTGTGAAGACTGGAAAAAAATCTCTAGGTTCCTAAAGTCCCATGACACAGCAAGTACAGATTGCTATGAGTAACTAAAAGTACATTTTTGTGTCTAGAAATTTTGTTGACACACAGGTAGATTCTTCAGCATCTGTACTTGATGAATGAACTTCTCTTTTGCTCTCCAGATGTTATCTTCATCTGTTAGGTTCCTTGCATAGGATTAAGCCTATAACCTGCAAGTCTGAATTATCTGACAAATTTTTACTGCATGCTAACTGAATATTCCCTTGCTAAGCTCAGTTTGGGTTAGCTACTATCAGAGGTGACAGGAGTCCCACTTACTCTAGTATGGTTAACAGAAATGCTCCAAAACTCATTGGCTCACCCAGATGACAGATGTCTGTTCCTAAATCTGAGTTGCACTTCACCATGCCGGGAAAAACCTAGGCCATCACATGGAATGTCTCCATACCCTAAACTCTCTTCAAACTTCGTACTCTCCTTTTGATCCTGATCTACTGCACTATGACGGCTAGTGGAACCTCTTCAGCCTTGTGTGTTGAAGTGTGAGCCTTGGTTCATGAGTACCTGCATGTCCTAGTCCCTTCCTTCACCAATGCACCTGTCCTCATATTTGAAACTAAATCTCTGCAGCTTACAGGTGAAATTTACCTTGGAGTGGAAAGCCTGCTCAGAGCCTTTTACCCTACCTAAGCTCCATTCAAATGTATAACACAGAGTTTAACTGGTGCATAGGACCTTCTGTGTGTTCTCTCCACTGGGGTGAATTTCATCTGAAAGAAAAAAAATTACAGCAGCAAAAAGAGCATTTTAAGTAGCACATCAGAAGCAGGAGCTGTTTCCTTTGATGGTTTTCTTTCCAAGCTACAAGATGTTCAAATTGACTGCCTTTCTGGACAGTACAGAATTTTTTTTCCAGATATTACACCCTTTAAATCATTTCCCTATGGTCTTTATCAAAAGAGGCTCCAGTCCTACATGTGCCAGTTTTGCAATTTGTTGGCATCAGGTTTTTTGTTTGTTAGAGAGATTTTTTGTCCCCCGAAGGAGAATGATCTGTCTGAGAAGCAGGACCCCTTTCTTCAACCTGTTCTGCTGGAGTCAGATTTTCATACATACCACCAGACTGATGGAGAAACCCTTTCCTGCGCAGGTGGCTCTGACTAAGGACAGCTCAGACTTAGGCCTTCCAGCCTTCGATCTGTTTACATAGACTGGTATATCTGGAGATGGTGCCCACCACCGGATCCTCAAGTCTCACTGAGTAGGCGTGGGGAAGATGACAGATAATAGCCCCATATGAATTCTCCAGTCATTGTTATGCCTATCTGCATAGCATGTTATGCTCTCTCCCCATAGTAGCAACCTGAACAACTCTTATCTTTCCTTGAAGCCCCCTTTGTAGTACGCTCATTCTCTTTTACCTCATCTTCGATTGTCTCATAAGACATCAGTGTAAACTATGCCCCTCTGCTATGTACATCGGCCAAACTGGACAGTCTCTAAGGAAAAGGATAAATGGACACAAATCAGATATTAGGAATGGCAATATACAAAAACCTGTAGGAGAACACTTCAACCTCCCTGGCCACACAATAGCAGATCTTAAGGTGGCCATCCTGCAGCAAAAAAACTTCAGGACCAGACTTCAAAGAGAAACTGCTGAGCTCCAGTTCATCTGCAAATTTGACACCATCAGCTCAGGATTAAACAAAGACTGTGAATGGCTTGCCAACTACAGAACCAGTTTCTCCTCCCTTGGTTTTCACACCTCAGCTGCTAGAACAGGGCCTCATCCTCCCTGATTGAACTAACCTCGTTATCTCTAGCTTGCTTCTTGCTTGCATATATAAACCTGCCCCTGGAAATTTCCACCACTTGCATCTGAAGAAGTGGGTATTCACCCACGAAAGCTCATGCTGCAGAACGTCTGTTAGTCTATAAGGTGCCACAGGATTCTTTGTTGCTTTTACAGATCCAGACTAACACGGCTACCCCTCTGATACCAGTGTAAACTAATACATAACCCACTTATATCTCTTTCTTACTCTATGTAATCATCCTGTTTCTTGAAACCCAGATATCCAGAAGCCAGCCACGTTTGGCTGTCTCTTCTGGGCCATTTGGCTCTCCTCTGAGCTGCTCAGCCAGTGCTTGTCTGCTGCAGTATAAGATAGGAAATGTAATCTCTCATTAGTAACCTGTCAAGTAGATACAGAATCCTGAGGGTTCTCTCATTAGTCTCCCTCTGTGCCCTGAAATAAGATGATTTTCTTCATAGTGGAAAAATATCAGCTATGAAGACCTAACACATGAAATAGGTCACCTCTTGATGATGAATTCAAGACATATGATATGTCACATGGTCGAAGGAATGTAATAGTGATAAATGGATGATGGTAAATTTCTGTATTAAATATATGAAATCTTCAGAATGGGAGACCCAAACATTAACTCCTCAAAGCCACATATGTGAAAATGCAAAGCATTTTTTGGGGAAAGGGTTAAAATAAAACCTTGAAAACATAAAAAATAGACATTGGTATTTATTTTTACTATATCCTAAATGTGCCTTACGATAAATACCAATTCAGTTTTTATTAGAGAAATTACAACCCCAACAACTAGGAGCATTTAAAGAACTGAATAGACAAAAAATGATAATTCTAGTGATGGGGGAAGCAGCAAAAATAGCAAATATAAGTGCAGGAATAGTGGCTAACATATAATTTGTGTGTGACTTTTTAAAAAATTGGACATCCTGTAAAACTTTTAAGTGCCGTGTGTTTAGAGCAGGAACATAGGAGTTGTATATCTACCAAATGAAATACAAGTCCCATGCACTGCTTAAGTCCTCACTTGCACCCACGTGCATAGTAGGACTTAAGTGGTGCACGGGACTCGTGCTGGCTCTCTAAATAAGACTGGCTTTCATCCACTGCACACACCCGGTGTGTTTTCTGCCCACCCACTCCCTGCCTGGCAACAGTGGTCTTTACAAGCCAGTTGTGCCTCAGACATAAAGGTAACAGGGAGGATGGAAGGAAGAAACTGAGGAGGAGAGTGAAAAGTAGCTAAGCAGGGGAAGGTTGTGAAAGCCCTAAGGAAAAGCGTGTGCTACATTTTAGCTTTGCTCTAATTAGCTGTTAAGTGAGATAAATTAATGCAGGTTTGGTCTTTTTTTATTGGTAACTAAAAATAACTAAGTTTAAAGCCATGTTGTTCCACTTATATAGAAAATCTGACTTAGTAAATGGAATTGTGGTGCTTGATGATGACTGTATTATGTATGTGCCTGGAGGCCCCAACTGAGACCATGCCCCATTTTGCTAGGCACCATACAAATGCATAGTAAGAACTTTGTCTTGCCTATTTAGACTATGTGTCATAGGTGCTGGAACTAGCACCCTGTGGCTTGAAGTGGTTTCCATCAGATACAGGGTTTACAATTTGGTTCAATGGCTCTCAACACCCCCACTATACAAATTATTCCCGCCCCCCTGCAAAGTGTGGGAGAGGCACAGAAGTGAAAAGTGATTGAGCTGGGAATAGAACCCAAACCTCCTTCCTGCCTTTTAGTCACGTGGCTTATCTGCCAGATTGTGCTGCCTCTCTATGAAGTTTATAGAGCTAATTCATATGCGCTGTTAACCCCTCTCCCATTTGAACGGTGCTGCAATTCCTTTCTGAGAATTTTGTTTTATTTTTTGGCCTTTCCTAATGGGCCAGTCTCCTGGATAGGTTGCCAGGATGTACAGCCAGCATTTGGGGGTCTTCTGGGGCTTGCATCCTATCAAGTCACATAATGTTTATCTTGCTTGGATCCTATTGAAGCACTATAGGAAGAGAGATGTTTTCTGCCCTGGTCTGCACAAAATTAACTAGTCATATGCATTGCGTAGTGAGCTGACTGATGTTCCTTCCATTCCCATTTACTTAATATTGTAATAAATATAATTTTAAAAAATCTAATATATACAGATATCTCATAGAGCTGGAAGGGACCTTGAAAGGTCATCAAGTCCAGTCCCCTGCCTTCACCAGCAGGACCAAGTACTGTCTCTGATATTTCCCCCCACCATCTCTAAATGGCTCTCCCTCAAGTATTGAACTCACAACCCTGGGTTTAGCAGGCCAATGCTAAAACCACTGAGCTATCCCTCATATATGCTATATTTTCTCTTATCATGAACAAAGCCACTATTCTCATTTTATGTTCACAAAATTTTGGAGCAAAGCTGAATGTATTTTAGTGATAGTGCAATATAAACATTATAAGAGCATTTATGTTAATTATGCTTTTTTATTTATGTTTTCAGGTAGGCAGAGGTTTATTAGTGCTTCCCCAGACAAAGATGGAAATGCTGTAGAACATAATTATAAGCTGTTCTGCTTGAGTTCTTGTCTGTGGTTTTGGCATTTGTTTTAGATAAACACTTTTTTTTTTAACTACTCTAGTGCTCAAAACCTGTGGTTTCAAGTTAGTATTTAGTGTTCCAGCAGTTGGATTTCATGGGATTTGAGAGAGGGCTAGTCCAGAGTTAATTAGGTTCCTGGCTTTTAAGACCAATCATATTTCTGAAGCAGAAAAATATACGCAAATTGTCCAAATTAATATTTTCTTTGGCTGAATAAAGAGGTTTTTTTCTTGTAGGGAAATTGAAGATAATTTTAGAAATAAATCGTACTCTGTAAAAAATGTGCCTTTTTCATGAGGTGGGATTTCTGTTGTTGCAAGGTTTTGGATTTTTTTAAAAAAATAATTATTTCAGGAGTTATCCCCTAAAGGCTGCTAGAGTAGTTTTTCACATCACACATACTCATTTCTATTCCACTGATGGAGTAGAATCTTGTAAGTCAGGGCTTTAATATTTTAGTGGCAAACAGACTGAAAGATTCTAATGTATTTATTAATACCTAACTTTTATGTAGTGCTTTTTTACCAGTAGATCTCAAAGCACTTTACAAAGGCGGTCAGCATCATTTTACAGATGGGGAAACTGGGACACAGAGGAGAGATGTGATTTGCTCAAAGTCATCTAGCAGCCAGTGGCAGAGCTGGAAAAAGAACCCAGTCTCCTGAGTCCCAATCCAGTGCTGTATCCACTAGGCAATGCTGCCTCCAGCAGCTAGGTTTTTGATTAAAATTGTACTAATAACTGGTAGTACCTGAAATGGTAATAGTTAGCACCAAGGTTGTCTCTCTTCATGTTCAGAGTGCTTTGCAAACATTAATTATTTTAATTATCTGCAAGGTTAATATAATTATCTACAAGGTTATATTTTATTATACATTATAAGTATCATTAATATGCTTAATTACCTACAATGTTAATATAACTTTCAAATTCATCCAGAGATCAAGCTGTCCTTCCCCAACCACAACAAAGATATTAATGTTATGATTTGAAAAATATGAATAAAATCATGATGGAGTGGGAAAGTAATTTCACTCGGCAGCAAATGTAGACGATTATATACATACATACACTTAACATTAAGAAAAACAGGAGTACTTGTGGCACCTTAAAGACTAACAAATTTATTGTAGCATGAGCTTTCGTGAGCTAAAGCTCACTTTTTTGATGCATAGAGAATGGACACAGACAGGAGATATTTATACATACAGAGAACAACATGAAAGGTGGAAATGCAACAGGCAGAACAGAGTCTAATCATCAGAGATGAGCTATCGTTAGAGAGGAAAAAAAAAAAAAAGTGATAATTAAGAGATGGATAGATGGGATGAGAGAAAGAGAGAGAATAAATAGAAATAGATATCATAATGACCCAACCATTCCCATTTCTTTTTTTTTTTTTATTTAGACCACTATTAAGTTATTAATTAGTTCATATATATTAGTCTCTCAGAGTCTCTTTGGTCTGTTTTTTTTTTTTTTTTTTTTTTCAAGTCTGTGTCACTGAGTGTGGTCAGGAGTGAAGTGGTTAGTTTTGGTTTTTTTTTTTTATTTTTTTTTTTGATGTTGTGAGATTCCATTTTCAGATTTTGTTCCATTTTTTCTTTTGGGTAGAGTACGTGGCAGAGCAGATGGGCAGCAGGCATGGCATATATATGGCATATATCATGTGGTTGGTAGATGGAGTGTGTGTGTGTGACGAGTGTGTCTGTGTGTGTGATGTGATGAGGTGATGTGATATGAATGGATATGGGATATGAGCTGAGAGCTGGCATCGGGCGGTTTTAGAGTTATAGTTTCCTGGGTTTTTGTGTTTGTTGGCTGGTGTGCTGTTGCTGTGCTGGTGAGTATTTGGGTTGGGAGGCTGTCTATAAGCTGGACTGGCCTGTCTCCCAAGATCTGGTGAGGATCATAGGATCTTCTTTGAAATCTTTGATGATGTTGATGGGAGAGAGGTTTTAGGGTTGGGGGTGGGTGATGGATTTTCTTTGTTCTGTTGTTTCTTTTTTTTAGGCCTGTCCTGTAGTAGGGCTCTTCTGGGTCTCTGTTTTTTCACTTCATCTGTTTTTTCAGCAGGTAGGTATGTATTTGTTGTTTGAGAATGAGAGATGATCTTGTCTTGTTGTCCAGGATCTGGAGCAATCTTAGTGTGTATCTGTATCTAGAGCTTGGCTGTATGGTGGTGGTGTGTGGTGTGTGGTGGGATGATGATGGTAAGTAAGTAGTAAGTAAGTATAGTAGGTATAGGGTGGTGGTATTTATGTGACCATATTTTATTGACACAGTGTTATGGAAGTGGATGGACCGTGTGGATTGGTCTCTAGGCTGAGGTTTGATGGTGGATGGAAATTGGGAAAAATTGAGGGCTCGAGTCCTCGGGGTTTCTTCTTTTCCATGATCATGATGATGAAGATGAAGAAAAGAGCGCTAGGTAGAGTAGGGTAGTAGGGAGTTACAGAGTTGAGCGAGAGTCAGCCATAAAGATGTTGGCAGCCATAAAGACATATGAGTACCATGGGGCCACCACCCATATATACTATATTATGTCCTGAATATATATATTGTGAATGTGTGAAAAAAAAAGTTACCAGGTTGGCCGTGATATTTTATCGGGATATTATGGTTTATATGATGGGATATCTCGTATTCCATGGTCGTGGCTTAGTGTAGATGTTTCCAGTTCCTGTGTGGCTAGTGGCCAGAGCACATGGGCCAGAATGGTGTTTGGTAGTTCTGTGGTCAGTGGAAGGTGGTGTCTGGAAGTAGAGGGTCAGTGGTGGAGGAGGGATAGCCTGAGAGAGGTGCTAGCATAGTAGCCCAGTCCAGGAGCTTGAGTGCCCTGCTTGAATCCTGCTTTGCAGGATGCTGGCAGGTGGATGGATTGGATGGTTTTTATCTCCAGTTTATCTTGGGTGGGCATGTGTCTGTATCTGTTGTGGGGTTCTGTCTGTGTGTGCTTTTTCTGGTGTTCCTGTGCTTTTTTTTTGAGTTTCTTTGGGAGTTGGGTTTAAGTTTCAGTATCAGTGGGAGAACACTTCAACCTTCCTAACCACTCAGTGACAGACTTGAAGGTGGCAATTTGCAACAAAAAAAACAAAAAAACAGACCCAAAGAGAGACTCCTTTGTCAGAATATTTGATTATGATGTATACCATTAACTGTGGCTAAAAAATGGCATTGATGGGGTCATTCATTTTGATTCTATTTCTATATTTAATTTCTTTTTTTCACTTCTACTCACTATGGGCCATATTACTTCAAAAAAGTTTTTCAAGTTTTTTTTCCTCCTAACTCATCTGGACATTTTAAACCATGCCTGACAGGCCTAAAGAAATTTATTCTTCACCTTTCATGTTGTATCTATATCCCCCTCTATGTCTTGTTGTTCTCCATCTCCAAAGATTAAAAGAGTTCTTTAGCTCCATGAAGCTCATGCTACAATATGTTACTTAACATTAAGGTTTGTCAGAGCTTTGCCAACTTGTGAAAGAAATGTACTTATTCTGAGAACAACCTTAGGCCCTGCTTCTTGCAAATACTTAATGATGTGTGTATCGCTGTTTAAATGCGTGGTCCCCTTTGACTTCAACTGCTCACATGAGCAAAGTTACATGTGTTTAGTTGCATGTGTTTGGAGAAGGAGGCCCTCAGTTAAGTGCCTTTTGTGACCTTGCAAATAGCTGGATCATTGCCCTGGATGAGGGCTCCTGGAAGAAAGAAAGCTCAGTGAAATTCCCTGAAGCCATCTATGAGAGCTGAACCGCCACTTATGTACAGATTTTCCAAGATCTGTAAGAGCTCTATCTAAAAGTATAGCTCTATCTATGCAGAGGCTGTAAGACTCTGCATCAGCTGTGGTATTGGTTATCTTAGGGCTGGTGTACTCTACCATTTAAGACAATGTAACTTAGGTCACGTAGGGGTGTGAAAAAGACACACACTCCCAGTGATGTAAGCTACATCTACCTAAGCACTGTCCACACCAGTGCTCTGTTAGTGGGCGACACTCCCCCACCAACATAGCTTCCACTTCTCGTGGAGGTGAAGTAATTATGCCAACGGAAGAGTGCTCTTTCTAGAACTTGCTTTTTTGGGGGCAATTTTTTTTATTTGTATAAATGTCAATTTTTTTTAATGTTGGAATCAAATGGCTTAAAGTCTACATTTAGATTTGTTTTTTACTTTCCAGCTAGCTTTGCCAAAAGCCATTTCACTGGAACATTAGGAAGGAAATAAACTTTTAAACATAATTTAAGACCGGAAGAGTCTTTTATGAACATATTTTTGTATCACGCTTTTTGTAAAAATGACATTATTTAAAAAATGAAATGCTTTTTAAAATACATACAGGATAAAATAGTGTATTAGTGGGGCCAAATGTCAGGAATTTCATTGTTTGTTCTTTATATTTGTTCTATTGGTTCTACGCGTTTAATATTTTTTGTAACCAGTTTAAATACTAATGGCTTAATTCAGTAAAATCTTTTAACAGTGCTGAAATCTGCCCAAGCCCTGAAAAATCATTTCAGGGCTTGTGCAACAATGCAAGTGCTTATATAATATTGCTTTGGGTTCCACAGTTTTATTTTAATACATTCCTGAAAGTATTTCTCTGTATGAGAGTTTCTTCTGTGGAAAATAGAATAGATGGACCTATAATTGAAAAAGTGATTCATTCATGCTTTACAGGCAGTTTTTTACTGAAATGTTTAAAAATGCTATTGCTGCCCTAGGGCCAGATGGGGATACCATTATTCCTCCTAAGTATCACCTCATTCCACAATTACTTCTGTTGACTTCAGTGGGCCTTCCAGTGGAGTAAATAACTATTCAGCAAGAATGGGAGGGGCCCTCAGTGGGTAAGAAACAGGGTAATTGAAATGTGTACAGGTGAGAAGCAGAGTCACAGTTTATTTTGAATATAGACTTAGTTTGTACTATCTTTACCCAATGCTATGGCTGAAAATTTTAATTCCTGCTCACCAAGAAATCGTTCCTGTGTCAGTGGCAATTCTAGTCCCTCCCTTCTTGGAAAGAACCTCTGTGTTGCAGACAACAGACACAACTACTATAAAAATAACATACTTGGGACAGCTGCAACTAGAACATCAGACATTCAGATTCCAAAACACACAATAGACAGTGATCATATGAACTAAAGGAAAGCTCCTTTAGCTGGAGAATTAGTGGGTCCCTTAGCCTTCTGCTGGGATATCAACTAGAGGTCAACGTCACTCACTTATATGCACACAAACCAAATATACTACATCCTATGAACAGAGAGGATCAGACTCAGCAAAGCTGGTAAAGAGTTACACTCCTGCTCCAGCTAAGCTAATTGTACCCCAGTACAGATTTACTCCTACAGGCCTTGTCTTCACCAAGCAAAAAGGTGTATTTTTAACACGTTAGTTAATGCATTAAAATCTTAGTGTACACAAGGCAATTTGTAGTTTTAATATGTGTTAACTAGTCAAGGTAAATCCTACACTCCTCCACAGGTGTCAATTTGACCAGCTTACCGTGTGTTAAAAGTTCCGTGCCTTGTCTACATTAGATTTTTAAAATGTGTTAGTAACATGTTCTAACACACCTTTAAATTCTCGTCTAGACAAGGCCAAAGTGGAGCGACTGGATCCGCAGGATTCCTAACCACCCTGACCATGTCTACTTCTAGGTTATTGCTGCCTACTTGTTCCTTACACCATTTTCTGCCCCCTTGCCACTCTGATAATGAAGTTACATCTATTTTGTTCCAGTGGAATACAGGGTGACTGGTCCCTTTAAGGGGAGATGGGGGCCAGCTGCACCCTGTACCATCATTATCTGCTTCCCAGCCTAAGTAGTGGGACTATGGAGAGTCAAGTGATAGCTGATAGACACCTGGCCTTATTGGAGGGCTGAGAGGGATCATTCTGGCAGTTGTAACCCCAGTGAGTGGGAAGGCTGCTATGAAAGACCCTGGGCTAGGGGCTGAGAATGGTACTCCAGGGAAAACGGACTGAGGGGGCCCAAGTACTCTATACTGGAGCAGAGAAAACTCAGGTAGCCCACAAAGGGGCTGGGTATAGGGCCCAGAGAGTGAGCTTAAGAGAAGCCCCAAAGGGCAGAGAAACCTGTTTTGCTTGTTTGGGACTTTTTTGCTACCCTGGAAGGGGTTATGTTGGTCTGTGACTAGGCTAAGCCACATCTCCAGCACAGACCAGTGTGAGGAGAACTAAGGAGACTCACCTCAGGGTAGGGAACTGAGGCAGTGTGTGCCTGCAGTGCCACACTTGGCCAGCAGGGGGCACTACAGGGCAGCCATGTCCTGTGACAGCCACACATTGACAATCATTTTTGCATTGCATATTTGTATACCTTAGTATATATGTGCAATATAGCTGAGTTATGGTTACTGTGAAAACCATAACTTTTGTCCATATAAATTCTAAGCTTTAGGTTGCTTTAATGTTGTTTGCTATTAATTTCCTTTATCTTTCTTTTAAAAGAGAGAAAAAGAAATGTTCTTGCTTTTATTTGAATGTGTGAATCTCACTGCATGTTTTTATTTTAAGGTTTGCCTCTAAGATTATACATTGAAATAAATCCAGTAGCCTTAGACTGACCTGTGAACTTAAGCATGTTAAAAATGAGCAGATTTAAGAAGTCTCTTACAGTACAACATTTTCAAACCCTCATAACTTTCTTTGTATACCAGTATAAAAGGCACCTTTCTCCTTTGGACCTAGTCCTGGAAACAATTAGCACATTCTTATTGTTATGCACATGAGAAGTCCCATTAAAGTAAAGTTTAGAGGATTGGGGCCTAAGTGTGTTGCAAGTCTGAAGTATTAAAAATAACTCATTTGTTAATTATCCATGTGTGGGAGCAGCATCTGGAAAATATGAAGTGTGAAAAACTCCATTTTCCCCACAGTCTTATAACTCGAAACATCCCAAAAGAATTTTACTGAACTAACAGAAGAAAATGTATCTTCAACCCAAACGCTAATTTTCCCAGAAAGCTGTAGGAGCCTAAAAAACAGGAGATAAGAATAAAACTGCCTCCTCAACCATAACTATAGATGATACTTGATAAAGTTGGGATGTCAAACTCCATCCCTAACTCACACTGTTGAATAAAAGGAAAAGGAATAAGTGGTAGAACATCCTGAGTTGGAGCGGGAACATCAGCCTTAATTCTAATGTCTTAGCTTCTTTATTTATTTAACATAGTGTAGTTTTCTTTGTACTTCAACATTTGTTTTTATTGTAAAAACCTTCATAGCTGGAGCCTAAGTCTGCACAGGAATGTGGATATTTCATGTTTCCACCTTCATCCCACCATGACCCTTTCTAGCCTAAATTTTAATCAACTGTGTGGAGTGATGGTCCTGCAAAGACAGATGATGCCATGGTTACTGCTCTTGCACACACATATTTCCCCAGCAGTGCGGCCAACAGAAGCATCCTTAGGTTGAAACTGACCAGAGCTTATTTTAAAGCGTCTGGGCCTGTGAAAGAAAATGAAGAGGCATGAAAGTGTGACTAGCCATACATTTTACTCTACATGCTGTGATCTTGGATAAGGTGAACAGAGGGAAGGAGAGCAGATGATATGCATAGTGGAGAGTTAGAACTAAAAAAATCTCAAGGGGGAGGGAGAGGAAAAACAGAAGCAAAATAATTTCAGCAAACCCCAAAGGACCCAAACTACATTTTGAGGGAGAGAATTGTATCTTAAAAAAGACCATATTGCTTAATTTTAATTTTATGCTGAAGAATGTTTGTTTATTTTGTGACTAGTCTAAACAGTAGCAATAGTTAATTGAATAATTAATTGAAAGGAACTTGGAAATAAAACCTCTCTTCTTCAAATGTTTGAATACTGTCTCCCCCCCCCCCCACTGTTTGACAAATGGACAAGGGGAAAAAATGTTCTCCCCACAAAAAGAGAAATTAAAACACTCCATGGAAGACCACAGAATGTTTTATTTACCCCCGAGACTGGAATGGAATTAAACATATCAGAGGCTTATGACAGTGAATTTTGCATAATTTTTCACCAAGCTGATGATGTATCTGGAATGCATGAATTAGGGAGTGATTGATTCTGCTAAATTTGCATCTTTGCACCCTTCTGTGCCCATCTTGAACAGCTGTAAAGTTGAATGGATGCTATTATGTTAAATAACCTGTAGCAATCCTGCTTGCGGCTTACTAGCTGTATTTAGTGCATCCTCTACTAGCTAGCTGAAACTGAAGTTTTGCCAGTAAATCATATTCTGATGGCCCTAAACCAAATAACAGCTGCTATAAAGGCCATTTTGTAATCAGTGGGTAAAATGTGCTTATAATTTGGCTGGTTGGAACTTTTAAGTAGGAAATCAAATCACCCAACCCTTTTTATAGAGCTTTTCTGGGGTGGAATGCATCAGTTTCTTAATGGTTGATGTATACAGATCAGATTAGATTTCGCTTTAGTACTCCAAAAGAAAAGAACAAACTTTTAAGAGGGAGGAATAAGCTGATCTGCATTGTTGAAATAAATTATGTGCCAAAGAAACAATTTTAAGCCGGAGCTTGAATATGTAATAACAAAGCATTAAAATATTATATTGTTCTATGGGCAAAAGTGTTAATTTTTTTTAATTTAAAAAGACAAATCCTGAACAATTTTAAATGTGATCATAGATTTTCCCTTCAGAATGCCCTACAGGCAGTGTGCATTTGTGTAATTAAGGGTGAGCCTATAACTAAGGCATTAAAAAACAACAGAGCCCCTAATATCAGATCTGAGACCACCTTTGTTTCTGACATGAATTATGAATGCCAAAATGTAAAGTTATTGCATAAAAATCTCAAACCATTTCTACTCCAGTATTTTAATTTGACTTGCATTGTTTTTATAAATGAGTTTTCACTGTGGGAGTGCAAGCAAACACCTGAACTGTGTTACACAAAGATATTTGAGCACAATACTGCTCAAAAATATCAGGAAAAACATGATAGTCCGTAAAGAACAGTTCTCAGGAAGTGTTCAGGAGCAGGGCCTTGACTTTGAGAAAGAGAAAATGTGCTTTACAACTTGGTAGCTGGAGGACAAAAGAGAGCATTACATATTTTCAACTGTGTTTTTTCTTGGAAAACCTCCACCTTTTCCTTTAGATTGCTATGCCACCTCGTATGGTAGCTTTGAATATCCAGACATAGCCCCCATTCCCTGTAAATTAATGGGAGCTGTGTGTTTCTGCATCCAAAGCTGGAATTTGGCCCATAAACCACTTCAGTAACAACACAGAACAATCCACTGGCTTTCACCTTGCTTAAGACCTTATCTTTTTCTTTAAAGTGAGGAAATTTTACATTCTCTGGACAACTTAGTTGCAATGGCATTGAATGCTTTTTTATTTTAGTGATGTCATAAAAGAAAGTACTGTATGTTCAAAATCCTCCCAAGTAAGTGTGATAGTATGTCCTGTGCCATTAGATCTTTTCTTGGGGTCCTCTGGTAAGCTAATACAAGTTAGATTGGAGTGTCTGCTTCTGTTTTTATAGATCACCATCTTGGTGTTTTAACTGATCAAGTTTTATAGCATTATTATAAAGGAGCTTTTCCTTTTGGTTGTTCTAATTTGGTTTTTCAACTCTTCATTCTTTATATTTAATAGATTAATTATAATTTTCTTAACGGAGTGGAGATTATTATATTGGTTCATATAGGTGTCTGTCCTTTATTTGCTGTCTCTGAAGACTTTCTTCAGGATCATAGGTTTAATAATGCATAGCTTAGCAAGCCAGATCTCTGCTTCAGTGGATATACTAAACAGCCCTTTAGCAAAATGCTGTCAATGAGCTGATATAATCCTTATATGCAAATGTATTCAGAAATCTTGAAATGCTTGTTCTTACCATTATATTGGCCAAAATTAATTCAGGAGATCTATTTATTTACTTTTTTTAAAATCATTTTAGTGTGAAAACAAAAAATGTGGTTGAAATTGAAACCATCACTAAAAAGAACAGTGCACATTTGAACATGATGTTGCAGTTGCATATGCTGCTCTTAAAATGCTAAAAATATATAAAGCCTTCACTACTCTAATCCCCCTCTTTCACATGCATACAAAAATATCTCTAGCCAAGAAAAGCTAGTTGAGCTTTCAGTAACATATATTTTCCTGCTTTTGTGAAGTACACACTGTACTAAAAATTCTAAGCCACAACTTTGATATAAAGGGCCATTTCATGTAAAAGGAAAGTAATTTGAATGTCTGGCCAAGCCGTAGTAAAAGGAGAATGTAACATGTACTTGTGTACTTAAAACTGTATGTATTTTAAAAATAATTCAAAACTCTATTGTAAGCTGCACAAATAGCCCAGAACAGAGATACTCATGAGAGCTACACACACCTATTAAATAAATTATTACAAAAGGCAAATTCATCAAACTAATAGACCTATTAAATGGATGGAATTTCAGGAGAGAATCTATGTATTTGACAGCTCTTTACTGCGTAGAGCATTTTGAAATAGTTACTTACACAACACTCTACATGGTGTGTTATACATTAAAGTATTTTAAAAAAACAAACTATAAAATGTTATGCTCTTAGTTTACTGCTTGTCAAAATGTGCTGCTTTGCACATAGCTTCCTTTAAGATTTCTGAACCTTGCCAGGTTACTTTAAGATTTTGTTGACACTAATTAATAGGGAGACTTACAATTTAATTAGTATTACATTTCATTTCATGTTGCATTACAATGGTTTGCACACTGTGTTGTTAAATAGATCATTCTGGACTTTCTTTTTTTAAATATACCCTTTAGTTTGTTTCAGAGAAGATGATAAAGAATGCTAATTAAGGAGATGAAAAGCAGAGTTAACTGATTAATATGATAATCCCATGATTTGATTGAGGTCAGCAGTCACTTGGGAATAAACCAAGTGCTGCTAAATCCTGCATTATTTTAATAAGGGCTGACACATTAATATTGAGGTCCAGGTCAGATGGACTGACAATTTTTGTTTATTTTTGTATAAATTGAAGTTTAAAACTAACAAAGCTGTCCCTTCCTTTGCTCCAGTATCAATTTAATGAAAATTAATTTACCTGCTTACCAGAAAGTATCCCTTTGTAAGAGAGTGCTGGCATCTCAAAATGAGTGGCATTGGGAAGATTTGGCAATAAAGGTGAACATGCATATGTTTCTCCAAGAAAAAAGAGAAACGCAGTGTCCTACATTTACCAATAGCTTTTCCTGTTGACAATATCTTGCTCCCACCGAATTCATGTCAAAACTCACTTTATTTTCAGGAGGAGAAAGAGTGGGCCCTTGGGTTGGTGGAGCAGCAGGCTTCTTGGCTGTTTTAAAAGCCAAGGTCTTGAGCAAACCATGTTGCTCTGCTTTCCTTGCTGGTGGAAGCTATTATGCAGAAGTGGCCTTCATCTTGATAGGATGTGGCGGGGAGGGGTGTCACCTTGCACAACATTGCATTGTACTACTTCCTGATAGCCACATAATCCATAGGGTAATGTTCCTGGGAGAGGATGGTTGTCCTGACCAGAGCTGGTCAACATTTGTAAGCTAAAACTTTTTTTTCCACCAAATTTGGGTCAAGGAAAAGATTTTGTTAATTTTTGTTGATATCACCAAATTGTTTCAGTCGGGGAAAAAACCCTGAAAAAGTTGAAATGTTTCATTTTGACATTTTCAAAATAAAACATCTCAACTTTTTCCTTTCAAAATGACTTCATTTCAAAATTTCCTTCAATTTCATTTTAAAAAGAACAGTTCAAGCTCAAAATTGAAGTGAAACGTTTTGTTTTGGCTAGAACTATGGTAAATGTTTCATTTGCACTGAAACACATTTTTTTCCTTATTGCCAGTGAACCAACAAATCAATTATTCACACAGCTCTAGTCCTAACCTCCACATGGAGGATAGCGATTGCAACGGTGGCCAGCTAGAGTGGGAATGATGGCATGAAAAAGAGGAAATGTGGAAAAAACATGACTGACTGCAAATCAGAGAGAGCCATAAAAATGTTAAATGTTATTTAATGTGGTGACCATTTTACTACAGTGTTACACGTAATCTGCTGAGATCATCTCTGAGGTACTCTGCATGTGTCTTGGGTTCCCAGATTGTTTGCCTCTGATTATGAGTCTCTGTCTTAAAGATATTTTGAAGACCAATATGTTGTGTGTTTTTTTTTTTAAACCTTTTCCCAATAAACATTCTCAGGTTTGTTGAGGAGCATGTTCTTTTATGTGCACACTCTATATCAGACATTTATTGCACTCCCTGTATTCGCTTCATTCACACGTTTGAGGAAAGGGAACGTGGAGATAATGAGATATGGAGCTCTTGACCACTAGTCACCAGTTCAGCTTGGGCCCATGTTGATAGTGAGAGGAAAGTCATTACCGTTAGAGGATTGTTTGATGAACTGTGTGAAAGGAGTATGTGATCTCAGTTTAGTTTTTAGTAGACAAGTCCCACAAAATAGGGGAAATTGCACATGTCCCTTTAAACTAAAAGGATATAACAAACAGAATAATTGATTTGGTCTCCTCTCTGGTGGAGCAGAGTATAGCAAGCTACATCTCTTTAATGAAAAATCTATGAATCCTTGTCCTTTGCACATCTAAAATGCACAGGGATGAGGGCGGGCAGGGAACCAAGTTAAGATGAAACAGGCAGTGTTCTATTACCCTTGATGATGTTTGGCTTGGCGGAGAGTTGCACGTGTAGACTGATACTGAGGTTTGTTCTGTCCCGTTGTACTCTGTAACTAAGATGTTTTCTTTGGAGGTGATGGAAAAGGGGTCGCCATAGGGCATGTTTGGCGTATTGGGTTTGTACCAACTTTTCCCCATAAGGCCTGATAATGCAAAGTGAAAATAGATTTTAAAATCTTTTAAAAAATAATATGCCCTCTTGTTAAATTTTTTAAAAGTGCAACATTTATAATTCTTAACATGAGTATAGCATTTATACTCTATGTATTATAGACTAGGAAATGGAACAGATGTTGCAACAGATGTCACATTAGGGCTCTGGGGGGGGGGGGAACAGTTACTCAGTTCAGTTCTACCATGAGCTATTGAAGGGAAAAAAAATCCTACAAAATGTACGTCGTCTAGGGCCCAGTTAACTAAAAACTTAAATATGGTAGGCTTTGATTTTTGCAGTCACCCAGAGAGCAACAAGTTCCAGATTTATTCCAGCATCAGAGTTCAAACCCATAATCCCTCATCACAGAAGGCCTGCCCCACATCTTCAGCTTGCTTCAACAGCTCCCAGATGGCCCACGAGGACTCCGCTTTCCCTCTGCATGTGTCTGCAAAATGCTCCTCTGCAGCATCTCTAACAGGGAACTATCGAGGGATAAAGCCTCTGCTTTGTGGGACAAGAAATCCTTATCAGAGGCAGAGCAGAGAGGTGCTCTGTTCGTGAGCTGGCAGAGGGTGGACAAGTAGACCTAGGTGCAACAATGCTCTTCAGGCTGAAGGGTGAATGCAATAGAGAGAAAAGGTCAGGGGATAATGGAAATTAAAAGGGTATAAAAGAAAGGTGGTAGGAGCCCCCAGAATTTACAATTTCCTGCCACACATTCAGCAGTGCGGGTAACAGAATTCTTTCAGCTCTAACTAGAGGCTAATTTGCTTACTTACTAGCGAAGAATTACATTGACCTCCATCTTTAGTTTTGTGTTGTTCAGGTAATTTCCTTCCCATTTTTGTTTTACTGTATTTTTCTTGGTTCTTATTTGCATGACATGAGTAAAACACTTTGGGGTAAAAACTGAAATAATAATTAGCTACACTTAAATCCCTTCTATTTTATACTGAAGTGTATGCATACAGTATAAATACTTACATTGGCTCCAGCAGTCCTGGAAAGCCATGGGCTTTCATGACTCATAATATGCACTGGGTTATGCATGCTAGTTCTGGGGGGAAAGGCATTTTTATGGCTAAACTTTCAGAAATAAAACATACCTTTGCATTTTTAATTGGCCATCAGAAGGGCATTGGCGTTGGAGATGGTGAGGGTTAAGGGAAGCTGTGAGTGAGTATTCTCACATAGAGCTGAACATGCCTGATTCTGGAGGAGCAGGAAGCATGCAGCATTCTGATTAATTAAAAGCAGCTAGCTGTCAATTAGATGGTTATGAGCCAACTCTGTTGAGAAAGGACACATGATTTGGTTGTTTACATAGAGATCATATGATTGCAACCAGCGCACTTTCACAGCTGCTATTGGCAGCACTGAGCACAGTGGCACGTATTTCCAATTTTGGGCAAATGACCCATTTTCCATATCATCTCAAATGAGCTAGGAAGCAGATGAGGGAATCTATGATACTTAAATTTTGCATCTAAAATACTTAGGTAAAATGCACACTTCTAAATAAAACTGTGGTATAAATTATACACTCTGACAAGATGAATTTGTGAGTCTTCTGCCATGTATTGGTGAGAGCTATTGGGCAAAATGACGAGTAGCGAAATATCTCTACATAACAGCTGAAAACTGTTTGCAGTGTTTGCATTTTTTTCATAACTCAGATATCACAAGAAGTATGATATCGCCATAACCTTCTGTATTAGATCCTTAAACTCATTCCTTGCAAAGGCAGTATATGACACTCAGAATAGGGGACGCGTCTGATGCTTGTTATTGATCACTTGTTAAGTACAGTTTAATTACATAAGCTAATTAGCTCTCAAGCCTTCCTTTATAATATCAAAAATATGCTTTTATATTTGTTTTAGTGGCCAGCACCAGCCATTCAGTTCCACTGCCCTATAGATTTTTGTGCTTTGTGCCCCAGTACAGTGAGGATGCAGCAACTACTGGGGTAGCAGTAGCTCTGAGGCTCTGCTGTCACTCGTTGGCCTTTGAGGGGGACTCCTTTCAGCACCTATACAGCATCCCTGCTCTCAGCACATTTGCTGTCTTTCCATAGAGAGTAGGATTGGGCTTTCCGACCAGATAAATGTAAGAGACTCTTTACTGTCACCAGGCCCTCTTGAAGAATGTTGATTCAAGTGAGTAGCTTTTGGACATAGATTCTCCCCCCTGCCCCCCGCCATTTTTTTTTTCATAGAGAGTTGGAGATGGACACAGCACTCTAATTGCTACAGTCAAGTGCATCGTCCTTCAGGAACATGGGATGCAGATCTTTCTCACCTGGTTCTGCTGAGATATGAGGAGAGGAATATTTGAGGAGGCACTGTGAGTGCATTTTAAGAACCGTATTCTGCCTTCAGAAACGTGGGTGGCTCTCATTGACAACGTGAATTCAATAGGAAATGTGTTTATGTGCATTTGAGGGCAGAATTTAGACCTGACTTTGATTCTCTTTTAAGAGTTCAGCTAGCAGTGGGTCAAATGTGATCTCTGGTGTAGAAGTAACTTTTTATTTAGTATGCATAGTAAGAACATTCATTTTTGCATACTGAAATTCCTGAAAGTGTATCATAGGATGCTTTGCAGCTGATTGCAGCCTGCATATGCAAATCCACATAGCCTATGTAGAGCATTGTTTTGTAAAGTACATTACATACCACTGTCCTGAAGGCTTCTGAGACCACAAACCACTATTGCATTACATATGCTTTTGAAGAAATGCTGTGTATTGTATTAGCTTTCCACAGACTTTGGAAACTGGAGTTTATCCTTTAGCCATTACTACTTCTGAGCAGTCACAGCTGCTAAAAAGTGCCTTCCTGCTTCAAAAAATAAAATGTAGTCATATTCTGTATGCCTTTATGCTTCTTCACTGCTCAACTGTATGCCCAGGAAATCTCTTCACTAGATTGCTGCTGCAAATGATTGTAATTAATAATATAATTGCGTGAATGTGTAATACAAAAATAGGTCAGTGAGGGTATTTTCTCTCTTGGACATTGAGACACTGATTATTATTATTAATAATAACCTTAGCTTGGGGAGGAGCCTTGGGGGTGGGAGGAAGATACAAGTAATGAAAGAGAAAGTTAGAAGAAAAGCAGATATACTGAAAAGATAATTCCTGCCCCGTGCCTCCTCAAAAAAGAGAAATACAAAATAAAGGGAATAGAATTAGAATGAAATAGGTGGCCAGAGGGGGAGGGGAGCATGGAAACATTAAGCTATAAAAATAACTTCTGATTTGATTTAAAATATTTTTGCTGCATTTGTAATATGGACAGCATCATCTGTGTGGAAGAAAAAATTCTGCAATTGCTTAAAATACTTAGCTATACATATTTAACATGTTGGAAGTGTTCTCAGAATGATGTTTCCCATGGGTCCTTTTTTGGCTGTCTTTTTCAGCAGCATCTGATATGGAGAAAATGATTTCCTCTTTTCCAATATAAGATAAATCTCATTACTTGTAACTTCAAGCAACAAGCTGACTTGCAGAAATACAGGCTGAAATCTGTGGCAGATGGTAGATAAATACAGTGGGCCTAATTCTGTTCTTAGTTGCATTGCAATAAATGCAGACTAACTCTATTTAAATACAACAGTTATTCCATGATTACACCAATGCATCTGAGAGCATAATTCTGCCCAGTATGTTTTTCTTTTATCAAGAACCAAAATAAATAATATAGCTAAGATAGTCCATTAATTATTGGGTGATTGTGGCCCTCACTTGAGCCTAATCTTTCCTTCTTGAAATATATCTTTTTGGTTTAAGTTACACGTCCTTCAAAAATACATAGGGCCAAATCCTTCAGTGGTGTAAATTGACATCTCTTCATTTAAGTTAATGGAGTTACACTGATGTATGCCATCTTAGAATTTGGCCATAAAGTCCAGTACAAGGAAACCCCATAACAATGAATCCTTCTATACCATAAAATGTTGAACTTGCATGGAAGAGCAGATGCATTCTGCACTAAATAAATGATATATGCACATATTTAAATAATGTAAATGTTAAATTTTATGACACAATTGTGCATTCTTCTTACTTTTGTAATTTGAAGGTAGAACAGATGGTGAAAGTTTAGTTATACGTGATGTGTTCATTAAAGTAACCTGGTCTGCTAAAAAAATTATTCTGCAAAGCAAGAGACTTTAGTCATTTATGACACAAGTGTTTTTTCCCCTCCACTGAAATGAACTGGGAAGAAGCTGAACCAGTGCATTGCAGCCAAGTTCTTAATTTAGCTTTACATATAGATTATATGAGCTGAATGTTTAAGTGACTATGATACAGCACATATGGCCTGATGGAGATGTTGAAAATTTTGATTACTTTTCATTAAATGTCAAACCTTTTCTCTCCTGTGTCCCTATTAGAATCTGAACTTGGGTCTCCAGAGATGAAATGCACTAACTAGTTTCAAAGAGTCCTGTGGCACCTTATAGACTAACAGACGTATTTCAGCATGCTCCAATACGTCTGTTAGTCTGTAAGGTGCCACAGGACTCTTTGCTGCTTTTACAGATCCAGACTAACACGGCTACCCCTCTGATACTTAACTAGTTTCACTAATTAACTGCTTAAAATACTGTCTTACTATAGTAGCTTTACTAGCCTTGTTTGAGGATAAAGATCATAATTATGATGATGCTCTTTCTTGGTACTATTCATTGAGGATATTAATTTAGAAGTAGTGAATCAAATTAGTATCCCTTTCTAGCATGTACTTACCATGGCAAGCCCCATGTGGGATGAAAGTTCGGTGTTTGTATGGCAGCATGGTATATGCAGGTTGCACACTTACTGCATTACTGACCTCACATCAACAGCACATCCCCCCTTGATAATGAGACTTGATTACTTACTATAACTCCCTTGTAGCTGAGATTACAGTAGTGCCACAAAGGGTATGTCTATACAGCAATTAAATACCCGCAGCTGGCTCAGGTTCCAGGGCTAAAAACTGTTGCGTAGACTTTCAGGCTCTGGGACTGCGGGAAGAGGGAGAATCCCAGAGCCTAGGATCTGTCCAAGCTGAACATCTACACAGCAATTTTTAGCCCTGCAGTGTGAGCCCTGAGAGCCTGAGTCAGCTGACCTGGGCCAGCCACAGCTGCCACTGGTCTTTTATTCCAGTGTAGACATACCCAAAGTTACCTACAGCTTCTTCAGAATACAGCAGGGCTTTATTCACTAGTTTGTGCAAATGCAGTTGTATTACACCAGTGTTGCCAACCTGAAGAATTCTAAAACCACTGATAACACCCCAAGAAATCATGAAATTGGCTTTAAAATCACAAGATTAAAGTAAATAAATAGAGTTCCGGTTCTTTTTGTCCTTCTGGGTTTTGTTTTTCTTTTAGTTTTTAAGTTTTTGGGAGTACTCAGGTCACATTTTCACATTTCTCTTTTCAACCATGAAAATAAACATTTTTTAATTAAAGCTGAGAATCTCACCTAACCCAGGAGGTGGTGCTTCAAGAAAAAAACCCAAATATTTCAAGACTTGTGATAAAATTGCAAGAGTTGGCACTACTGTTAACACACCATGTGTTCTTTACATGGGCCAGCTGTAAAGAGGCAAACAGTTGATTTTAAAAACCCTAAATGATTTGATCAATGGCTATATTAAAAAATCTCCTCCTTGAATTTCTCCTCATTCGTATCTAAACACAAAGGTGAGTAGAGATCATTGCTTTATGAACTGCGAGCAGATTTTGCTCTGGTTGACCCCAGGGAGTGAGAATTGACATCTGTCTCAGATTTCTCTGGTCACTTTTTAAAAAACAAAAACAAAACTAGGGATGATGATTAATCTCATGCAATTAACTAAAAAAAAAATTGCAATTAAAAATGTATTGCAGTTTTAATCACACTGTTAAACACTAGAAAAGCAATTGAAATTTATGGAGCAAGAAGAGGCAGCACAGCCAGAAGGGAAGAGGTGGGGCCAGAGTCTCTGCTTCTGGCCACGCTGCTCTGCCCCAAGCCTTGGACGCAGCTTCAGCTCCGGGGCTGGCAGGCTGCAGCTGTGCCGCTCGGCCCCGCCCCCCCAGAGCAGGCTGTGGCCACGCTGCCGGAGCAGGCTGTGGCCGTGCCACCCAGCCCAGCCCACTGGACCATGCTGCGGCCACACCGCCCGGTCTGGCCTGCTGGAGTAGGCTGCGGCCATGCTGCCCAGCCTGCCGGAGCAGCTCCAGCCAGGTCAGAGACATCCTCCCCTGGCCCTCCCTAGATAAGGTGGGAAGGGATGGGATGGGGAGAGTGTGAAGGTCCCGGGCTAGGCGTGTGTCATGTGGGGGGTGGTCACAGGGGTTACACCCCTGACTCCCAGCTTCTCCTCCCGAAAAAATTTCCCCACCAGTTGCTGTCCCAGCCTGTCAGGGTAAGCAGCTGGCGCCCTGGGACACTTTGTTTACTTAGGTTTACCTCTGTGCCTGCGGACGCTCGAGGTAAACAAACCATCTCGGCCCACCAGCAGCTTCTCCTGATGGCCCAGGAGCTAAAGTTTGACCCCTGAATTATTGGGTCGGCTTATAAAAAATTTCCATTTTTACTTATCCATCTTGGGGGGTCGGCTTATAAACCAACCGGCTTATGATTGAGTATATACGGTATATTGTATTCTGTGTTGTAATTGAAATCAAAGTGTATGTTGTTTTTTATTACAAATATTTGCACTGTAAAAATGATAAAAGAAATAGTATTTTTCAGTTCACCTCATACAAGTACTATAGCGCAATCTCTTTATCGTGCAACTTACAAATGTAGATTTTGTTTTGGTTACATAACTGCACTCAAAAACAAAACAATGCAAAACTTTAGTCTACAAGACCACTCCTTCCTACTTCTCATTCAGCCAATAGCTAAGACAAACAAGTTTGTTTACATTTATGGATGATAATGCTGCCCATTGTAGCTGACATTGCAAAGTATTTATGTGCCACATATGCTAAACATTAGTATGCACCTTCATGCGTTGGCCACTATTCAGAGAACATACTTCCAAGCTGATGACATTAGTTAAAAAAAAAAGTGTTAATTAAGTTTGTGATAACTCCTTGGGGAAGAATTGTATGTCTCTGGCTCTATTTTACCCTCATTCTGCCATATATTTCATGTTATAGCAGTCTTGGATGATGACCCAGTACATGTTGTGCATTTTAAGAACACTTTCACGGCAGATTTGACAAAACAGAAAGAAGGTACCAATGTGAAATTTCTAAAGATAGCTACCGTACTCGACCCAAGGTTTAAGAATCTGAAGTGCCTTCCAAAATCTGAGAGGGACAAGGTATGGAGCATGCTTTTAGAAGTCTTAAAAGAGCAACGCTCAAATGTGGAGACTATAGAACCCGAACCACCAAAAAAGAAAATCAACTTTCTGCTGGTGGCATCTGACTCAGATAATGAATATGCGTCAGTCCGCACAGCTTTGGATCGTTATTGAGCAGAATCCATCATCAGCATGGACGCATGTCTTCTGGAATGGTGGTTGAAGCATGAAGGGACATATGAATCTTTAGCACATCTGACACATAACTATCTTGCAGCGCCAGCTACAACAGTGCCATGTGAACACCTGTTCTCGCTTTCAGGTGACATTGTAAACAAGAAGTGGGCAGCATTATCTCCTGCAAATGTAAACAAACTTGTTTGTTTGAGTGATTGGCTGAACAAGAAGTAGGACTGAGTAGACATGTAGGCTCTAAAATTTTACATTGTTTCATTTTTGCATGCAGGTTTTTTTTACATCATTCTACATTGGTAAGTTCAACTTTAATGATAAAGAGATTGCACTACAGTACTTGTATTAGATGAATTTAAAAATACTATTTCTTTTGTTTTTTTACAGTGCAAATACTTGTAATAAAAAATAAATATAAAGTGAGCACTGTGCACTTTATATTTTGTGTTGTCTTGGAATCAATATATTTGAAAATGTAAAAAACATCCACAAATATTTTAATAAATGGTATTCTACTATTGTTTAACAGTGAAATTATTCGCACGCTTAATCACGATTAATTTTTTTAATTGCTTGACAGCCCTAAAAAAACCCAAAAAACCCTCAAGCCTTTTTTCTTCATATAAACCAAAAAAAAATTGATCACTGTTTTCCCTTTTTAAATCATCCTCCCTCCATGTATGTAATATCCTTTCAAAATATAATCTTTGAATTATAATATATGAAAGTTGGGGAACATTTTAATTTTTACTAACAAATTTTAGTTCTACTTTTTGTGTGTATGTTGTGCACAAATTATCCAAGCACTTTAGGGAGGGAGTGCTTTATAAATAGTAATGATTATTATTATCTCTATTACAGGACTACTGGAATGACTTCTCAATTATCTCAACTGTAATGGTACCAGTATTCTCCATACGCATTGTTATTACAGTAATTAACTTGTTTGATGCAGCATCCAGGGCCCTTGACTTTGCCTTAGGCTGCTGACTGACAGATCAGTTATCACCAGCTGATACTGACCAACTACTGAAGATTTAATGCATTACATTTTAATGTGCTCTACAGTTCAAGGTTTTCCCCCTGAGATTATCAAATACATCAACAGATTAAAAAATGGCCTTCCTATTCAAAACCACTTTGCACTAACTCAAAAATCGCTGACTTAATGTAATTACTTAGTTTGAATAGTATATATTTTTAAAATTAAATTGACTAGAGGGGGACATAATGTAAATCAGAAAACTAATGAATAACAGAAGGGTTTTACATTCTTAGGTCACCAGTGGTGCTAGCATGATTAACTTAAATAGCCCTGATCCTGCACTCGTTCAAACTAAAACTCCCCATTGACATCAGTGGTTTGAGTACCAGATCAAGCCAAAAATATTCTTTTACATAATTTTATAACTTTTTTGTCCACATTTAAAATATGCTCTTCCATATTCTGAAATTAATCTATTTTTTTACTTTTCATTTTAAAATTAATATTTCAATTTTGTAGCTTTCAGGGTACTATTTTTTATGTAAAATAAACAAAATTGTTGACAGTGCAAGTTACTTTCTTACATAAGCAGAAAAACTGGGTGTCACATATAGAAGGTAAGGGGATACAAAAGAGTCAAACAATGTAAGTTATGGGTCAAAGTTATTCCAACAAATGTTATATCAATGATTTATTTTTAACCAGTTCATCCCACTTGGTCCATCTTTCCTCATACACTTCAGTTGTTAATCTAATACAGGCAGTAAGTCATTCAGTTTCTCTTAATTCTTTTGATGCTTGTCAAACACATTTCTGTGCTGGGCATTTGTTTTGAGAACAGTAGTAATAAAATACATTTATTGGCTGAAGTTACAAGAATCTAAATAGGTATCTTTCTGTAACACCATGTAATAGAAAAATTGATGTAAGAGTTATTTCAGGGCTATATCCCACAAATTCATAACATAGATCTGCAAAAAATATTCCAAAATGAAAAATTTCAGGAGATACATAGTTCCCCTTACCACAATGTTCCCTTGCACATATGAGAATGCATTGAGCAAAAATATCTAGTCACAATTTTCTACTGGTATTTTCTCCACTAGATTTTACTTTCCTTTGCATTTGTGTCAGAACTGAAATATGTCCAAAACTTGTAATAAATGTATTTCTCCTTAAAGACAAACCTCAGGACAGTAGATACTGGATGTGGTTTAAATTTTATTCCTAAATGTCTGGGAGTATTTGGCAGTCAGGGCCGGTAATTCAACAATAATTTACATATACCTGCCAGCAGCCCCACTGCCATCCCGATCCTGAATTAATGGGAACCAGATTCATGTGCACAGATAAAGTTTCTTGATACCTTAAATCAGGGGTCCCCAACGCAGTGCCCGCGGGTGCCATGGCAGAAATTTGGTGGCGACGCCTCCTGATGACACCACTTGCCACCAACAAGCGACATCATCGAGAGTTGTCACCACCACAACGCCGCAGAAATTCGGCGGCATTTCGGTGGATGCTCCACCACCGCCATGGTCCTTCATCTGGCGCCTGCCAGACGAAAAGGTTGGGGACCACTGCCTTAAATGGCTGCTTCTTGGAGCAGCTAGTCCTGGAACCCACAAGAGGAGAGGCAATTCTTGATTTAGTTCTAAGTGGAGCAGAGGATCAGGTCCAAGAGATTAATATAGCTAGACTAATAGTGACCATAATATAATTAAATTTAACATCCCTGTGGTGGGGAAAACACAGCAGCCCAACATTGTAGCATTTAATTTCATAAAGGGGGACTACACAAAAATGAGGATGTTAGTTAAACAGAAATTAAAAGATTCAGCACCAAACGTAAGATCCTTGCAAGCTGCATTGAAACTTTTTAAAGACACCATAATAGAGGCTCAACTTAAATGTATACCCCAAATTAAAAAACCTACTAAGAGAACCAAAGAAGAGCCACCATGGTTAAACAACGAAGTAAAAGAAGCAGCAAAAGGCAAAAAGGCATCCCTTAAATGTGGAAGTTAAATCCTAGTGAGGAAAATAGAAAGGAGCATCAACTCTAGCAAATGAAGTATAAAAATATAATTAGGAAGGCCAAAAAAGAATGTGAAGAACAGCTAGCCAAAAAGTAATAGCAAAACATTTTTTTAAGTACATCAGAAGCAGGAAGTCTGCTATACAACCAGTTGGGCCACTGGACAATCAAGATGCTGAAGAAGCACTTAAGGACAATAAGACCATTGCGGAGAAACTAAATAAATTCTTTGCATCAGTCTTCATGGGTGATGATGTGAGGGAGATTCCCAAACCTGAACCATTCTTTTTAGGTGACAAATCTGAGGAACTGTCACAGATTGAGGTGTCACTAGTGGAGGTTTCAGAACAAATTGATAAACTAAACAGTAATAAGTCATCAGGACCAGATGGTATTCACTCAAGAGTTCTGAAGGAACTCAAATGTGAAATTCCAGAACTACTAACTGTAGTCTGTAACCTATCATTTAAATCAGTTTCTGTACCAAATGACTGGAGGATAGCTAATGTGACGCCAGTTTTTTTAAAAAGGCTCCAGAGGTTATCCCGGCAATTACAGGCCAGTAAGTTTGACTTCAGTACCAAGCAAACTGGTTGAAACTATAGTAAAGAACAAAATTGTCAGACAGGTAGATGAACATAACTTGTTGGGGAAGAGTCAACATGGTTTTTGTAATGAGAAATCATGCCTCAGTAATCTACTAGAATTCTTTAAGGGGGTCAACAAGCATGTGGACCAAGGGGATCCAGTGGATATAGTGTACTTAGATTTTCAGAAAGCCTTTGACAAGGTCCCTCACCAAAGGCTCTTAAGCAAAGTAAGCCGTCATGGGATAAGAGGGAAGGTCCTCTCATGGATTGGTAACTGGTTAAAAGATAGGAAACAAAGGGTAGGAATAAAGGGGCAGTTTTCAGAATGGAGAGAGGTAAATAGTGGTGTCCCCCAGGGATCTGAACTGGGACCAGTACTATTCAACAGATTAATAAATGATCTGGAAAAAGACGTAAACAGTGAGGTGACAAAATTTGCAGACGATACAAAACTACCCAAGATGTTTAAGTCCCAAGCAGACTTTGAAGAGCTACAAAAGGATCTCTCGAAACTGGGTGACTGGGCAACAAAATAGCAGATGGAATTCTATGTTGATAAATGCAAAGTGATGCGCACTGGAAATCATAAGCAAACTATACATATAAAATGATGGTGTATAAATTAGCTTTTACCACTCAAGAAAGAGATCTTGGAGTCGTGGATAGTTCTCTGAAAATATCCACTCAATGTGCAGCGGTAGTCAAAAAAGCGAACAGAATGTTGGAAACCATTAAGAAAGGGATAGATAATAAGACAAAAAATATAATATTACCTGTATATAAATCCATGGCACACCCATACCTTGAATACTGCATGCAGATGTGGTCACCCCATCTCAAAAAAGATATATTGGAGTTGGAAAAGGTTCAGGAAAGGGCAACAAAAATGATCAGGGGTATGGAACAGCTTCTGTATGAGGAGAGATTAATAAGACTGGGACTTTTCATCCTGGAAAAGAGACAAATAATGGGGGATATGATTGAGGTCTATAAAATCATGACTGATGTGGAGAAAGTAAATAAGGAAGTGTTATCTACTCCTCTCATAACACAAGAACTAGGGGTCACCAAATGATATTAATAGGCAGCAGGTTTAAATCAAACAAAAGGAAGTATTTCTTCACAGAACTCACAGTCAACCTGTGGAACTCCTTGCCAGAGGATATTGTGAAGGCCAAGACTATAACAGGGTTCAAAGAAGAACTAGATAAATTCATGGAGGTTAGGTCCAGCAATGGCTATTAGGCAGGATGGGCATGGATGGTATCCTTAGCCTCTGTTTGTGAGAAGCTGGGAATGGGCAACAGGGAATGGATCATTTGATGATTACCTCTTCTGTTAATTCCCCCTGGGGCACCTGGCGTTGGCCACTGTCAAAAGACAGGATATTGGGCTAGATGGACCTTTGGTCTGACCCGGTATAGCCGCTATTATGTTCTTATGACAGAAGCACTGGGCAGCCTGAACAGTGTTACTGAGAAACACTGGGCACTAAACCAGCTGTCTGTGTGATGCAGGACAGCACAATGAAAGAACACATAGACACACAAGCCAACATCAGTGACAGGCCCTGCAGCTCCAGTCATTATAACTTCTCTCATAGCTCCAAAATGTTCAGATCCACCAGTCTTTGTCATCTCTAAATGTAGTCAATATATTTATAAGGATGGAGAAAACTGTAAGTCTACCACATTCATATCCTTCCACTCTTTGATGAGTAGGAACCTTGTTTTCTGTAGGGATGTCCAAATGTCATACTGAATATTAAGTAAGCATTCTTAGCAAAATTCCCATTGGCTTCAATGCGGACAGGATTTCACCATAAATTTTTGAATGAAATTATTGGTGTTAGATTTTTAAGTCTGGTTAGGCATCTAAATGGCCATTAGCAGTCACATATACTCTTGGTATGCAGAGTCATAATGGTGCATACATTTTTGTTCATGAACCTAGGGTCTCTACTTTTGAAAATATGGGTTTAGGGGAGATTTTAAAAGGTAAAGGTGCCTAATGGGATTTTCTAGGTGCCTAACTCCCATTGAAATACTTTTAGACACCTGTCTGCATCTTTAGGCACCTAAATATCTTTAAAATATGGCCTCTGATGGTGTCTGGGAGAATTGTGCATAGTACTAATGTGAAGTATGTGCAAAGACTTCATTAATAATCTTATTACAAACAAAAACCTAAATTAAAAGACAAATAAGGTTGCAAAGTCAAGCAATCAAAAGTTTAGGAAATGTCAAAATTAAGGTTATCTGTGCAGCTGTAATTCATTCCCTTTGGGCATATGCATTGCGAAAAAGTCTTTAATTACATGATCACGTATTACTTTTTCTGTAGGACCCATCCCTCAATCAGTGCACAGGTTGAGTGGTGGTCAAAATTTTGTTTTATCCTTATTCTTTATATGCCCAATGTCTTGTTTTCTGCACACTATTCAAACTCTGCTCTGAATAAAGAATTACTTATTTCCTCATGCGCTTTTTTTGTGCTCATCACTATAGTCTCTTATTGCTTCACAAAAATTATGAATGTATTTTCGCAACATTCCCATGAGGAAGTAGTATTTCTGTTTCATGAATGAAGAACTGAGGCACCAAGAGATTAAGGGCAAAATCATCCACTAATTTTGGGTGCTCAATTTGGCATACCTAGGACTTGATTTTTCAGTATATGTTGCATTATATAGCATTTTATGTTCAAACCACAGCTCCCATTGCATTCAGCTGCAGCTCTGAGTGCTCAGCACTTCTGCAAATTAGACCCCTGAGTCTCAAGTTGGGCACACAGAAAATGAGGAATATACAATTAGTGGCCACATGTGGAAAGTTTAGCATCACAAAGGAGCTCTGGCAGAGGCAGCATTTAGAATTCAGGTATCCAGATCAATATTCAGCTGCCTTAACAATGAGACTGTCCTCTCTTCCTGCAATTCCCTACTTCATTCACTACATTACTTCTAGCTCATACAACAAATGAAGCAGCTGTCCAACAGAGAACAGTCTCCTTCACTACACCATCCCGATTAATTCCCGGAGCAGATCGATCCTGTGTACCAAATGGGGCAGGGATTCTGTGGAAAAGATGGTATGTGATCATGTAATTCAAAAGGATGTATCATAATGCATCTGTACAAGGGGGCAGAATTAAAATTTCACAGGCAGCCTTCATTCTGGAATTTCCTAGATTGTGAGTGCTTGACTTTGCTTCCTTAATACTCCTTTAACACAGTTTTTGTGTGTAATTTCCACCATGTAGCATCATATTGAGAGCCACAGGTTCATCAACAGGATTGAAACCTTTAGGTCTATCTCACCGACTGCTGCCACTTGAGTTAACGGAGTAACTGATTGCAGTAGTAGGTTGTCATCCTCTGTGTGGACTAGTGCTAGAGGGGGATGAGACATGTTGCCAGTGGGTTTCACAGATATTTGCTGACTGCAAACAAATGTTGAGACTCAGAACTCTTGGGTTCCATTCCAGGTTCTGGAGGGGAGTGTTTGCTAGTGATCATGGACCCTTTTGTCCCTCCCCCCATGCCTGACCCCTCTCAAGCCTGTTCTTATCCCAGTCCTATCTCTCTCTATCTCTCATCACAATCTCCTTATCTAGCCAGTTCCTGACATCTCTCCCCAGGCTTCTTATCCCAGTCTCTTTGCCCAGCCATTCTGTCTCCCTTCTTTGGACTCCCAGCCTGTCTCCCCATCCCAATTCAGTTCCAGTCCCCTCTCTGAGCTCCTCATCCCATTTCCCCTCATAGGCTTCTTGCCTCAGTCTTCTTGCCCAGTCTTTCCCTCTGCCTCCCTGGCTTATGATCCAATTTCTGTCTCCCCACTCTTAGACTCATTGGCTCTGCATACTCCCTTGGCCCTGCCTTGGTGCAGTTCTTGTTTCTTCTGCATTTCAGTGTGATGACTCCTTCACACTGCCTGGGATCCAGAAGTGGGAGCATTGAGAGCACAGGAGCGAGACTCTCTCTGCTGTTCTGATGCTGGGCACCACAACAGCTCGAAATAGCAATTGCAGAGATAGTCCTGCTCAGCACCTTCAGCCTTGGGACAGAGCATGGTCAGTGTAGACAGAATTTTCAGATCATTCAGTTACCATATTCTGTCTCTACTACACATGTGGGAGGTGTGACCACATTTAGGCAGTTGACCACTTGACCACATTTACGCAGTTTTTCATGGGATTAGTAAAAGGCACATTCGTGACACCAAACAACCCCTCTGACAAATTTTAAGTCCTTGCTCCAAATCATGGAAGGACTAGAGCTTCTCAACTATAAGGTTGTAAGAATCTTTTTAACATGGGCAAAACGACATGTTTTTTACTAGCTCTTGTTATCAAAAATGATTGAACCATTTTTGCTGAAACTTTCCAGCAAAAAGAAGCCTGGAGCAGACATCCAGTATGGAAATTTTCAGCCTTCACATTTAAAGGTATACACAACAGAAAAAAGGGTCTTCTAATGATCAGTGCTGGCAACTTTAACTGCAAGTATTGCTAACAACTCCATCTGTAAGAGAGGAAAGTCCTATAATGGGGTTTTGGACTTGCTGTTGAACAGCAGGGACACTTCATCCAAGAGTTGGCTGCCCTTCTGATGACCTTCAATCATTTGTCACTGCAGTGGTAGGTGAAGTGATTCTTGAATTTATATAGTTTGTATGAAATCCTCTATATAATTAAAAAAATATTATTTTCTGAAAAATGGAAGCAAGCTACATTCTTGATCAGACAAGGCTATTAAATAAGGTTACATATGAATATTTTGGCCCAACTCTAAACATACTCATAGAAGATAGTTTCTTTTTCGCACGTGTGTTTTTTGCCTATCTTGGTGATTTTAACTTAAGAAATGGTTTGTCACATGATTGTATATTTCCAATTGTATGTTTGTTGTCTGCCATTGTTATTCTCAGATCCCCTCATCAATGCCATAGCAGAAAATCAAGAAATACCTGGATAATTGTGATATTGCACAGTTCGTGTATGTGTAGAAGAGACTTGAGACATGACTCATTTTAGAATTGTTCTGTAACAATAAAGTACATCCTCGCTAAAATAGCTTTCATAATAACGAATCTTTGGCTATAATGAACCTGGTCCCTGGATCCCACCTCGAGCCCTGCCACAGTGACGTGGCTGGAGGAGTTGTCAGCTGCCCCCATCCCTATGGCGAGGCTCTTTCGCTATAACAAACCCCTGGCTATAACGAAAAATGGCCTGGATCCCAATGGGTTTGCTATAGCAAGGGTGTCCTGTCTTCCCACGGCACATATGGTACTGTAAGTCAGTCTATAGCTAGCTACCATATTTTAGAATGGGGATCTTAATCACACAGCTGGACATTTAGGAAGTCAGCGTTTTCTCAACTATAAGGTTGATAATTTTCTTTAGGATTAATTAGTAGGGTTATTAATCCAAACAATTAAATTATCTTCTAACAGTACAGCTGTCTAATTAATGAATCTATTAATTAATCAGTACATTCTCCAGATGTCTATTGAGATACTATCCCTTGAGTAGGAATATTAGTTGTTGGGTGTTTTAATCATGACTTACTCTTCCATTTATTTAACTGTACAGTAAAAAGGGGTTAGATTTATTAAAGAGGTAGAGCTGTAGCTTTCCTGTGAGTAAAAATCTATTTTTAATTATTCTCTGTTACCTTTCCCATTCAAGCACCTGACATGCTTGCGAATGGATAATGCATGATAAAATCTAAGGAGTTGTTACTCAAATGTGCTCCTTTTCCCTTATCCTAGAAAAAGCTCTTGCACAAATTAATGTTAACATATAAAAACATAATGGCTTAATTATTTTCAGTTTCTAAAAGCTACTTAACTGGTACCTGTAAATTGTGATCTTACCAGAATATTGCTACTACCGGACTATTTTTACCTACTTGAATTTGTATTTTTCCCACTCATGTCTTTGATGCTTTGCCAAAGGTCACTCTCTCGTATAAAAGCACATTTCGTCAATAAACCATGATCCAGGGAGCAGCTGGATCAAGCCACCTGCCCTCTCTATTTGAATATGTGTGAGAATGGGGAGGGCAACAGGGTATTGGGCTGTAAATCTGTTCTCATCCACAGATTAAAGCCTTGCCCTTTGCAATTGTTAGGAGAGGACATACACACCTGCGTGACAGCAGAATGAACTGTACCATGCTGAGAAAATGTCAGGTAATGGTAATTACTCTCAAGGTGTGTCCAAATTTGTGTGCTTCCTGCAGAGGTGTGGGTTATAAGCATGCTGGATCTTGGTAAAGTCTGGCAAAGACTTCCTGTCTGGTGTAGGTTGATTAATATTGTTTATTTAATAACAGTGGCTGGTATTTTGGCCATTCACTGTCTCTTTATTGCATTTGCAAAGCATTTTTTTGTGATTTGGTTTGACAAAAAGAGTTGATTTATGCAGCCTAAAGTGCAGGTTGGAGAATTGATAAGTGTCTGAAGTAAGGTGACCAGATAGCAAGTATGAAAAATTGGGGCAGTTTCTGTTTTGGGTGGGAGTGTTATAGTTGCCTATGTAAGACAAAGCCTCTAATAGTGGGATAATACTGAGATGTCTGGTCACCCTAGTCTGAAGTGCCAATCTGTTTCACTTGCAGTTTCTTTTAAAAGATGAGAGTTCTCAGAATTAAATAGTACACACATGCATTTAGAGCAGTGGTTCTCAAACTTCTGTACTGGTGACCCCTTTCACATAGCAAGCCTCTGTGTGTGACCCCCCTTTTAAATTAAAAATACTTCTTTACATATTTAACACCATTATAAATGCTGGAGGCAAAGTCGGGCTTGGGGTGGAGGCTGAAAGCTCACAACCCCCCATCTAATAACCTCATGACCCCCTGAGGGGTCCCGACCCCAGTTTGAGAACCCCAGTTTAGAATATTATGTTCACTTACTAAAATAGTTCAGTTTATTTATTAGTGAAGACTTAGTTGTCTAAAAATAATGAAATTACTTTTGATCATTTTCTCTCTCTCCTGTGAGAGCTGAAAGGTAGTTCTCTTATTCAATTCTAATTGCTCTACGGGATCAAATGTAAATTCTAATGCAGTGTACTTTGATGCTTGCTCCTTCACCTATTTCCGCCCCCCATCTCTTCCTCCAAAAACTCCATCATAATTTAACAAGTAAGAAACTTGAGAAATTTAAACTAAATTGTCGTTAATCTTTTTTTAAATCCTAGAATTCAGTCTAAAGCAGTTGCTGCTTCTAAGCTGCTAATGTACAGTAAGTGAAAATGGCTTTACTCAAGGTACACTTCATCAAGGTTCCATACACTTCTGCTCACCTACATTATTGCAGAAAGTTTCAGGATTACTTTGACCAGCAGGTTTGGTTTCTGGGAATGAACACAGGGAGGAAAGGGTTGTGTGATAACTATGGCAGAGCCTATAGCATAGTACAGAAACGATTGCTATGTACAACCTGCATTTACATTACAGCTGCTATCAATAGTTGTGTCACTGTGAATAACAAAGCAAAGAGACTTAACTGGAGTAGGAGAAAAGATTCTGAGCAACTCGGGAGGGGGGAGAGGAGGGAATATATCTGAAGTCTATTAAAGGAAGAAAATAGAAATCACAACACTATAGAACTCCTTTGAATAGGCAAGAAGTGTTATCCATGTCAGGGGCAGAAGCTTGACTATTTTTTATCATCTTTAGAAATCATAATTCTTTTATTATTATTTAGAAAAACAAAATCTGACCAGTCCATTTCGTGAAACATTTGAACTATTTTTTTCTGTAATCCTATACTTAAACCACATTCTGATTTTTCATAGTAGGTTTAGCATCCTATCTTTTGTGTAACCTGTTGCTACTTTTAGACATTGGAAGTCATACCATAATTTTTTTTATAAAAATCAGATTTATTTGCATACTCAAAAAAACTAAAGGATTGCATACTACTCACTGGAAAACATTAATTTTCCCAAATGCAAATTGAAATGCTGCTAGAGAACTCCTTAGCTTGCTCCCTCTCTCTCTTGTTTAGGGGAGTATTTTCTTAGTTAATCAGCTCTTCACAGGGCAAAACAATTTGTGTGATACAAGCATCATTTGTTTTCTTATCCTGACTAACTTCATCTCAGTAAGTAGTTTTAGCAGTCTGCACAGTTGCCTGTTGTGTTAACTCCATATGTTCTGTGGTTTTAGGAAAATATTGCTAAATAACACTTCAGTAATTAAGTGACTAATTAAGTAAATTAATTGCTGTGAAGTAAACAAACCTGGTAAATGATAGTCAAGGCACAGAAATGCGTTTTCCTAATTCTATCTCAACTACATATTGTATTGCAGAAATCCTCAAGCTGTGGTCTCGTGACCATTGGTCTAGTAAATATTTGCTGATGGTCCTTAGAGAGAGGGCTAATCACATGGCTGGCTCTTCTCCTTGTTTCCAGCTGCTATATTGTATTACAAGACTGCTAAAGCCACATTGCCAGCATTACTCTTCCATGTAAGCATTTGCTGTAGTTGCCAAAGGGATGCTATGTAATTGTGACTGAAGAGGGAAGGGTAGGCTATGTGATTATGAATGGAAGGAAATTGGCCCAGGAGACAGTCCCCCTATTAAGATCTGGTCAATTATAAGAAAAAGATTGAGATGTGCTCATATCAGATCAGAACTCAGTATTACATTTTCTCAAAATCTAGGGATCAGAGCCAGCTCCAGGCACCAGCTCAGCAAGCAGGTGCTTGGGGCGGCGCATCCGGATCTTCAGTGGCAATTTGGCGGCGGGTCCCTCGGTCCCTCTTGGAGGGAAGGACCTGCCGCCGAAGAAGAAAGTGGTGCGGTGGAGCTGCCGCTGATCGCTATCACAGCCCTTTTTTTTTTTTTTTTGCTGCTTGGGGCGGCAGAAACCCTGGAGCCGGATAAAGTATTATATGAAATCTATAATGCCGAAAAGAGATTTTCAAACACGCAAAGTCCATTGACTTCCAGTGAGGTGTTGGGCATTTCACTGCCCTTTTGACTTTGAAAATCACCCCCAGTCTTGGAGTTCCAGCTCTGGCTCTGCCATTGACTTGCTCTATGATCTTGACTTGATCTCATTGTGCCCCTGCTGTATTTGTATGTGTAAAATGAGACTATTTCCCCCCAACCTTTGTAAAGTACTTTGTTGTCAATGTTGTCATTGTTGTTTTATTATTACTCTCCTTACTATAGTTATTATTAGGAAAGGGGTGTTTTCTGTTTCCTACTGTATAATGGAGAACATGTTTCAGAGTAGCAGCCGTGTTAGTCTGTATCCACAAAAAGAACAGGAGTACTTGTGGCACTTTAGAGACTAACAAATTTATTTGAGCATAAGCTTTGGTGGGCTTCAGCCCAGCCCACGAAAGCTTATGCTCAAATAAATTTGTTAGTCTCTAATGGAGAACATGTTCTCCAGAATTTTGGTGATATCCAGGCTCTTCCATAGCTTTCATGCAATCTACCGGAGACCTGTGGTTTTTGTTGTTTTTTTTTTGGTCTTCCTAGCTAATAAAGAATACATTAATATATCTGCCTCATACAGTACACAAAAGCGAAGCAATTTGTTATGATTTCTTTTAGCGCCTGTTGTGGGCTAAGTTTTATAACCAGCTGAGAGCATAGATTGAAATATACCTGAAAGGGAAGATTGTTTCAAGATATGACAGTCTTTGCCATCCCTTCTAATCTCTTTCAAGCAGTTGAGTTTCCTACCACTCAGTTGGCTTCAGAAAAAATAAGTTAAAGCAATTGGTGGTTGCAAGTAAAACTCTTATCTTATTTCAGCAGCAAAGAGGAAGAATGATACCAGTTATGAAAGTGGCTGCCAAAATGTGTTCTTGATGCCTGAATAGCAAGATCCCTTTGAAAACAGAGACACTGTGATAGGCTAGCAATGTGTCTGGATAGGTATGAGTAAGTTCAGAGCTAGGTCTCACTGAAATGGGGCCATCCAAACAACGCCTTCGTTTGCTGCGTTTCACAGAAGGATGTTGTGAAAGTTCCTATCACACCTGGCAAATGACACAGAGAGGTTAGATAATTTGAACTATATGGCTTTTGCCATGCACACTGATAGTCCTTTTAATTTAAGCTGATTTTTCCTTCTTGAAGCCTAGCTAGTTGTATTTATGTAAAGTATTCACAGATTATCATATTAACTTTGAGCTAAGGGTAAAAAGGCCCCATATGCTAAAAGATATAAAACTGATTCAGACATACTGCTTCAGAATCAGCTGTAGACACACTTCAGCTTTGAGAATGGGCATACTCTGTCAGGCAAATTCAGGCAAAGAAAGCATCACACTTCTATCAACAATTCTGACTGGGTGTGGGTGGCAGGTTTTATGGCCTGATTTCTCGGAGCTGAGTACCCACAAAACTCATTTAAATCATTGGGAGCTGTAGGTGCTCATTATCTTTAAAAATAAGGCCACTAGTGACTACTAAAGTCAGGCACACAGTTACATGGTCTCATGACAATTTCAGATGAACTGAAAATACTGGTGTAATTTCATACTGGGCGCTTAGGGCCAGATTTTTAAGGTATGTAGGTGCCTAAGGATGCAGATATGTACCTAGTGGGATATTCAGACGTGCCTAGGCACCTAACTTCCATTGTTTTCCATGGAACTCAGGACCTTGGGTATTTTGTGGGCTTTTCAAAAGCACCTAGGGGTCTGAGTTCCGTGGAAATCAAGGGAAGTTAGGTGCCTAAGCACGTCTGAATATCCTACTAGGCACATATCTGCATCCTTTGGCACCTACATACCTTAAAAATCTGGTCCTTAGTAAAAAAGAATAAAATAATGTTACTTTTTATTTTATGTGGATAGCATCCATTATGTTTTGGGAACGTTATAGGCATGTAAGAAGGCTGAGTTTTTGTGGGACCTAGGGGACTTAGATGCACAACTCCCATTGAAAGTCAATGGGAAGATCTATAGCTAACTCTTCTAGGCCCCTTTGAAAATCACAGTCTATATTCTTCACTCTGAAAAACTGAGAATCTGATGGTAGCAAAGAACAACCTAGCACACGGCTCTAATAAAGTGCAACAGCAGTTTTACATGTCCACCGTAATACCATCTCTGTATACTGATGTATTAACATACTTCTCGAATCATTCTGAGCCTGATTCTGCCTGCAGTTATGTGTATGCACCTCTCACAAATGTAAATGGATGTGCTAGGTAAACATCTGAAAGCAAACTGTTTGGAAAAGTTTAATGAAATGTTGTTGTAGCTGTGTCAGTCCCAAGATGCTAGAGAGAGAAGATGGGTGAGGGTAATATCTTTTACTGGATCAACTTCTGTTGTTGAGAAGGACAAGCTTTCTCTGCACAGATTGCCGGCGATGATGATGATGACCATTTTAATACTGACATGTTTCAGTAGTTTTATATTTTTTCTTTATACTTCAACCCATCTTGCATTATCTTTGTGGAATAAGTAGTTGTCCTTCAAGGCAAAGATTTATAGCTCCAATTTGAAAGGACTCATAATCTCTCTTTATCCTGAAGGAGATTTTATCAGCAGGTAACTACCTTGCTCATGTGTCAGTCATCTATTTCATTTGTTTGTTGAGACAATAGAGAAAGAAGGAAGACATGTTAAGGTGCAGGTTATACTTAATCTTAAAGCTTGAGTGGTAGCATTAGTGAGAAAATGAGTACTGTATGTAGTATATGTATCAGACGAGAGAGAGAAGCTCACAAATTTACAAAAATGTTATAGGAGGATTTTCTATACCGTGTGTCCTTGCATGAGTACAAGTGCTAACACGTTTTCCTTTTTTTTTTTTTTAAACATATCAGGAAATCAGTGCACTGAAACTACCCTTTGACCATCAGTTCCCTGGTGATCTTTTTAAAATGCCATCAACTGTGAGTGTCCAGACAGTTTGTTCCTTACAATGTTAGCAGAACAGTCAAATTATGCTGCAGTGTACTTGTAGCATTTCAAGTCCAATGACATTTGAGAGCTGCTGTCATTGTGGAGGGAGAGTAGTGGACATCACTTTTTGTTTTGTTAGGAAGCCAAATAATTAGATTCTTGAATTAAAGCAAAAGTGAGAGTTCAGCTGTTATTAGTAGAGTCTCAATTTCTATACATGAATCAGAGGCTAGCATGATGTGAAATGCAGTGGAAATTGCATTGGTTTCCTTAAATTTTTTTATACTGTCTTGCCTCGCTCTGAGTGTTTTTATTCTATTTTAACTTTTATTTAAAAAAAAATAGTAAAAGAGGATTTTAAAATGTTAAGGTACAGATAAGTGTTGAAGCTTTGTGGTGAAGTCAGTCAAGTCTATGTATACATAAATGAAAAATAATTTGCTCAGTTAAAATAAAATAAGGAAATGCAAAAGTTAAAATTCTAGCAACAATTTTGTATTTTCTGTATTATATTTGTAGTCTCAAGGTGTCATGAACTGTAATCAGAGCTACAAATTTAGCCTGTACAGTACAGACCTGTTTACGCGCGGATGTCGGGTGTCAAGCCGTAATGACCGTGTGTTAACAGACCATGGGTTAAGAGGGCCATGCTGAAATTTCTTAAGATATCTACATATACATGTATAATTATCTAGGATTACATACGTATTCACAGGGTCCCAAATACGGCAGGCCTATCTGTTAACAGCTCTTTGCAAGAATATAAATTCAAATGTGTAATCTAATAAAAAGATTATTATTACTACACAGGGGTGAAAGTAACTCAGGATACTTACTGGTATGGGGTGGGGGTGGCTCTGGCCCCCCAGAAGGGGCGGGGCCTGGGGTGGAAGGGCCAGGGCTAGGGGGTCAGCATCCCCCAGCCAGCCCTTCCAGGCCACCTGGTCCATGCCACCCGGGGTTCCCGTGGTGATTTAAAGGGCCCGAGGCTCCGGATGCCGCTGCTGTGGTAGCAGCGTCCGGAGCCCCGGGCCCTTTTAAATAGCCGACCCCTTTTCCCGCTGCTCCCTTTTCCTGCCCCCCACGTCAGCGGCCGAAATGGGGGCAAAAGGGGCAGGGACCTTAAAGCGCTGCAGGGTCCTTTGCCGCAGCAGCGCTTTAACATTGCTACGCCCCCGCCCTCCCCGCCTCCCATCAGTGGCCCAGTGCTGACGCAGCAAAGGACCATCCTTAAAGCGCAGCCATGGCAGCGCTTTAATGTCCCTGCCCTTTTTGCCTCCCCCGTCAGCTTGTCTGGCTTGAGATGTTTTCTATTGGTTTTCATTTTGATGGCTTCCCCTAAAGGAGTGGAGGAGAGATATTATAGGTGGGGCTGATAGCACAGCCAGTTATTAATTATTGTTGCTCAACATTTCCCATTATAAGATTCTGTTTTCATTTGCTTAAACTTTGCCAAACTTAAAGCCCTTGGTTTGAAACTTTCCATAGTGGATGTCTGCCTCAGGCTGAAGATTTTTGGAAAGTTTGAGACAAAACAGTTCTGCCATTTCTTAGAACAAGGCTAGGGAAAAATACATAGTTCTGCTAATTATAAAAAATTCTGGAAACTATTCCATGGTTTGGGACTTGAAATTTAGCAGGAAGGATAGTGGCCTATGTGATAGGGATGTGCCTTTTGCTGTTCCTGTGGAAATCTGCACAAATTTGGCCAAATTATAAGCTTTTATAAATCTCAGTTCTCACATGCTAGTAGAGACGACTTAGAGGTTAGCAGCTAAAATATCTGAATATTCCAACCTCATTGAGTGTGACTGGGCTTCTTACAGCTCCTGGTGGTAACCAGACTGGGCGTGTGCCATCCCTACAGGGTGACTGAGCATGCTTCAGGTGACAGAGGTGAAGGTGCTGCTCCTGGGCCAGGATGTGATCAGGCACCAAAACTGAAAGCAGGGAGCCTGTCTCTCCTATGACCTCAGTGACTCCACAGCTGGTGCCCTGGCAGCATTGAGGAGGAAGCCCCCTGACATGAATGCAGAGGGGACAAGAGCTGGGCTGGGGGAGAGGAAAGGAGTATATTTGAACAAGAAGCCTGGTGAGACTGGAATTTGGGGAAGCGGGGAAGAGGGGGAAGACCTTGCTTGTGAGTTTAGGAGGAATGGGACTGGAAGCTGGGTGTGAAGGAGATTGGGACTTAGCTGGGCAGTGAGATTGGGAGCTGGGGAGAGATGGGGTTGAAAATGGAACCCATTGAAATTGCGCCAACTTTACACCGTTACAAATGATAGCAAAAGTGGTCCACTGCCTCTTCAGCATTCCCACAGTCCCTGTCAGCATGAGAAGCAGGAGAGGACCAGGATTGAAAAAAATGTGGCTTTTCCTCCGGCAATGTAAAACACTTCTTTTGTATTTTTTCTTTTTTTCCTTTTCTCTCTTAGTTGCTTTCTTTAAATTTCAGCGTTCCATAAATGAACCCATTTATACTCAAATGTGCTGTATTAGAATGCTACTTTTGCATGTTGAATGATATATGCTTTGACATAATATATCAAGAGCTTGACAGGCATGTCATCCTTGATGATTAAAAAAGCATCAGTGAGGTGGGTACTTGTCATGATTGGATCGCAGCAGACTCCATCTTTTGTCAAATGGTAATGGAATGGCTTCAAGAGAAATACATGAACCACAATGTGTTGGAACAAATTACTGATCCTTGCTGACGGAGAAAATAAAAATTCAAAATCTCGTTGGGTAATAACATACAAATATGATAGCACTCCTTGATATTTTTTAATCCAGGACATTAGCAAGTAATCAATGTGAAATGAAAAGCTATGTATGGCATAGAGTGGTTGTTTCTTTTTAAGTGAGGATTACCCAGTGGAGTTGTGACTGAGGCAGAAAAAGGAATGTAGAGTGAAGTGTTTATTTTGTATTTATGCAGTAATGTGACAGGAATAAGCTAGCCAGATTTTCTCCTTGTGCATTGTCAGGGTATCACCTCAGTATCAAAGGCCTGGTCTACACGGGCTGGGGGGAGGGATCGATCTAAGATACGCAATTTCAGCTACAAGAACAGCATAGCTGAAGTTGACGTATCTTAGATCGACTTAGAATCACTTACTTCATGTCCTCGCGACGCGGGATCAAAGGCCGCTGCTCCCCCATCGACTTTGCTTCTGTCTCTTGCCAAGCTGGAGTTCAGCAGTTGACAGGAGAGTGATCGGAGATCAATTTATAGTGTCTACACTACACACAATAAATTGATCCCCAATAGATCGATTGCTACCCGCCGATCCGGCAGGTAGTGTAGACGTACCCAAAGTTATTGGCCTGATAGTATTAAAGCCCCCAATTCAGCAGTGTATCTAAGCACACACTCAACTGTAAGCACATGATTAATCCCATTGAAGCCAGTCGAACTACCCATGTACTTAAAATCAGGAATGTGCATCCTAAATATTAGGTATTTAGAGATTTGGTCACCCTTTTTAGCATACTCAGAGGAGGAGGGCTCCCCACTCGGACAACCAGAATCTTTAGCCAGGTGCTCTGAATATTAACATGATCCTGAATAACTAATGTATAGTGTACTATGTTATCATTTTATTGCATCTTTGCCTTAATAAAAATTTTTCAACAAATTAGGCATGTGCTTTAAATACTTGCTGACCAAGGGCCTCGATTTTCATGCTCTTTCAATTAAATGCTTTATTTTTGTTTCAATTGATCAACTCAGATAGGTGGTATCTCAGGGCTTTAAGCCAAAATTCATAAGGGATAGAGCTTTAAGGTCTTTATAAAATGTTTCACAAATAAGCTAGTTTTCTCAGTGAAGTCTTTTACATAGATTTAATTTTATAAAGGCAAAACAGCTTAGACAAAGGTTTTTAAAAGTTGCACGTTATGGGCTGTAAGTGTGTTAATTAGTTCATCTCTCTCTCTCTGGAATTCTTTATATGTACATCTGGGGAGAAGTGCATTGCAGCATCACTGCTGCCTTGGGGTCGGCAAGGCTTTAAGACAATCTTAGCCCTGTGAAGTGTTGCTTTATTCCTCAAACAGGTATGTGAATTGCAAAATATGTGTTTAAGGGCAAATATTTCCTTTCAAGACTTCTCAGCAGGCCATGCCTCTAAAATTCTTCTTTCCCCAAATTTCTTTCTCTGTATATAAACAACAGCATTTGGCATATGATGAGGGCTTGTTGTACCTTCAGCGTCCACCACTTTGCCAATAGGATGAGGTGATCTGCCACCTCTTAAATGGTGCTAAGGGAACTAACGTGGCCAGACAGCATTATTGGCTCAGAGATCAGCTTTGCTTCACTTGTAACATGATTGTGCACTTCAGAGTTTTCAGGCAAAAACAGCTGCCAGAAAGGAAGGGCTGTGTTTGTGATAAACATCATTTCACAAAGACAGGAGTTTGTACCTTGCCTCTTTCTGCGGAATTAGCCCTCAATTATGCTAAAGAGTGGAGGCTTTAAAGAACAGCCGGGTCAAACCATAAAATGGATATTGGCAGCACAATAGCAAAGCGCAAATCTCATTCTGGCCTGCCTGTGTTCTGCCAAGATGTGCACAGCTACTTTCTAGACAGTCTATGTGGAATTCCACCCATTCAGCTGATCATAGGGTGACCAGATATCAAGTGTGGAATAATCGGGACAGCAGAGGGGGGGATAGTTGCGTGTATAAGACAAAGCCCCTAATATTGGGACATCTGGTCACCCTAGCTGATCATCAACTTGTCTTGTGCTAAATTATTAATTAAAATATATTGGAAACAGTTAGTTTTAGAGCATAATAAAACATGATCAATGCCAATCAAGATTGACTTTAAGAAGAAACTTTCTAGGTTATTAAATATGTCCTTTATGGGAGTTCTACACTTTCCCTTCAATTTTCTAGTAGTGGCCACTTCTGGAGACAGGATACTGGTAGAGATGGATGGATCACTGGTTTTATCTGTCATGACAATTCCTATTTTTAATATAAATTTGTAATAAATTGCATGTAAATAAGTTACCTTCTTTTCATTTTCTTCTCTACACTTCGCAAGACAAAACACAGTCCTTCCAAAGGGACTAATTCACTAATGGGCAGCATGAAAAATCCTAGCTGTTAATAAAGGATGATTGAAGGAAGAAAACTTTTTATATATAGTTTTTTAAAGTGTCTGAAGTTACTTAAATTCTGTTTTGTTTGCACTTTTTTAAACCGTAGGGACTTATAAGTTCAAGTAACATTCTTTCACAGCGGGTATAGATCTCTAGGAAAGTTTTCATAATGGAAATTTTGAGATAATTTTAACTATAGAGAAACAAACTGTGCAGATATAACTTTTAAATGTATAATAAGTAGACTGGAAGGATTAATCTAGTAACATCAAGGATAAAAATATTGTCTATCTTAAAAGACTTATAGATTCATAGACTTAAGGTCAGAAGGGACCATTATGGTCATCTAGTCTGACCTCCTGCACAATGCAGGCCACAGAATCTCACCCACCCACTCTTGTAACAGACCCCTAAACTATGTCTGAGTTATTGAAGTCCGCAAATCGTGGTTTAAAGACATCAAGATGCAGCGAACCCTCCAGCAGGTGACCCGTTCCACACGCTGCAGAGGAAGGCGAAAAACCTCCAGGGCCTCTGCCAATCTTCCCTGGAGGGAAATTCCTTCCCGACCCCAAAATATGGCGATCAGTTAAACCCTGAGCATGTGGGCAAGATTCACCAGCCAGCAGCCAGGAAAGAATTCTCTGTAGTAACTCAGATCCCACCCCATCTAACATCCCATCACAGACCATTGGGCCTTGTGTGTAATCACTGGTGAAAAATGATCTTATCGTGTTTTCGGGAGATTATATTGGACTTTCTTGAAGGGAGGTATCTCACTGGTACTGGGTAAGCAACATATCAAAACTGCAATTCCACAAAAACCCTTTTATTTGAAATTCTATTCTTTTTGGTGGTAAATTATTACTATTTAGTAGGAAATGTGAATGTGATTCCATGCCTTAAGTACTCTATAGAGAATGCAAACGTTTACTTTTTCTAGGATAGGTGCCTTCTTTTTATTTGTTTATTTAGTTTTATTTATATCCTTTTTTTGATACAGTATTTCCAGTCTTTGTTTTTTACTATTTCTTAAGCGCATATTAGTTTTTCCACTGTAACTTCTTACATTTATGGGTCTATCTCAGACGTTTTTGCAAACATTTGCTCTAGCTTAACAACATGAAGTTTAAAAAAAATTATTGAGCTCCTTTTTCAATTCTAAGTGTACAAAGATACAAATATACAGTTTTGTGACTTAAGATGTTCAGGTTTTTTAGGGAAAAATCTACTATCATTTTTTTAATAAAAAATTTAAACTTCTCTTTTAAATTGAATGTAGTTATAAAATACTCTCTTATTGAACTAAGTGCAAAATATAATTGACTTTAGTGGGAGCAGGAGCAGGCCCATAGTGGGTAGGAATATTACAGGAGAAGGGAGGAAAATGGGCCGGGCAGCATGTCACACTGAACTGGTTCTCCTTTTCTCCAGAGGCCGCACTAGTTGCTCAGCAGGAGAGCCGCAGAGAGACTGCTTAGGCTTTTCCAAAAATGAAGCAGCCTGTTACCATGGTTTCATGAACCTCAGAAGTAGTCCTTCTGAAAGGAATGAAAAACGCACAATCTTCAGATTAAGCTGCAACAACAATTTTTCCTTGTGATAGTTATCTGGCCTCCAGTGGAAGTTATAATCCAGAGGAGAGTACCATCTCATAACTACAAATGCTGTACACCAGTGTCATAAAGATACCCTCATTGAGAATTTAGCATATGTAACAAGTCAGATGTTTTTATGTCATGATTTTTGAGAAATGATTCAGCATATTAAACATTAGGTTAACTTTCAAATTGAAAAACCATCAGTTTTTCAAAGTCATGTCTCAAGCAGCTTGTCTGACAACCTTAATTTTTTTTAAATTGTCCTTTTGAGAGACTACACATAAATTGTTATGCTGACAAGAACTTTTCTTTTACAAAGCTACAAGTGCAGTTAAAATTGAGCTTACGGTGCAGAGATCGGCACCCTTTGGCATGCGGCCCATCAGGGAAATCCACTGACGGGCCGCGATGGTTAGTTTACCTGCAGCATCCGCAGGTTCAGCTGATCGCAGCTCCCACTGGATGCGGTTCACCATTCCAGGCCAATGGGGGCTGCGGGAAGTGGCGGCCAGCAGGTTTGGTCCGCGCCACTTCTTGCAGCCCCCATTGGCCTGGAATGGCAAACCGCGGCCAGTGGGAACTGCGATCGGTCAAACCTGCGGACGCTGCAGATAAACAAGCTGTCCTGTCCTGCCAGCGGATTTCCCTGATGGGCCGCGTGCCAAAAGTTTCCGATCCCTGTTACAGTGGAAACTCTTACAATTTGAATTACAGTGACTCCTTTATCACATATAGATTAGAAGATGGGCTCATATTTAGATGGAGAAAATATTGTGAGACATGCAGAGAGGAGAGGGATGTGGGAAAGAGGAGGTTTTGCTTCTGACAGCTTTAAAACAAACTTTATATTAAATTATATGTACATGCTATCATATATGGATTTTTTTACAGTTCTGTAACATGTTTTATCTGAGAATATTAAAAACTTCATGAAAGTTATGTTTTGTGTTTTGCTTTGTTTATGTGTATGTGCTGGAGTTTTCATAGACTTACATGGCACGGAATATAGGCAGATTTATTTTTACTGAACTGTAACTGGAGCCCTGTTAACTGATTTTACTGTTTGTTTAATTATTTATTTATTTATTTTCCTGATTTGGGTTCTATACATTTTCTTATTGATTTTTCACAAGGAGTTCTACTATGCAAATATGTAAGTCCACAATTGACTGGAATGGCTCTGAAGAGTTCATTGTGGTTTCTTGTGTGAGTAATACATCTTTGGAAAACAGAATTAGGTCATTGGTACACATATTTAAAACTGATTTGATTCAAGCAGAGAAACTGAAAGTTTCTTTACCCCCTCAGGGTGGGAAGAGTGTTCTGAGCCCTGGGAACTCTCTCTTGACTTTTCATTTTAGGTTGTGTGTCATGACTAGTGTCCTTCCTAGTGTCCTTCCAGTTGAAGATGATTAGACCTAGCTCCCTACAGAGCTCCCCAGCTTCCCCAGGGAGCCCCACTTTCAGTTCCATCTATGAGTGAGCATAGGGCTGAAAATGAATTTTCAACTGGCATCTCCTTATTGTAATTTTTTAAATGTCTATCTGAAATTAAACACAAGCTATGCAATATATTTCTCTCATTGTGCTTGGAAATTAACTAATTTTAATAATGTTAGAATTTACACTTCTTTAGCACCTTTCATCAAGGGTGTTAAAGTGCTCTATGAACATTAATTAAAGCCTCTCAATAGCCCTGTGAGTTAGGGAAAGTGTTTTACCCATTTTTACAGATAACTGAAACATCAGGAAAGTTGAAAACAAATTGCCAAGAGTCAGTATTAATATTACCCCCCCCCATGCTTTTGTCTAGATGAGACCCTTAAAGACTAGGTTCTTATTTATCCTGCGGCCCCTTTATACCACACTGGCATTATAAAGGGGCCTTAAAATGGGTGTAAATATAATCTCACGCACTTTAAGGCCCCTCTACACTACCAGAGTGGGGTGATGGGAGTCCTGGTGTAAATGAGAATCAAGACCTTAGTGTTAAAATCTCAGATACACTGGTATAAATTCAAAATAGTTCCATTAAAGCCAATGTAGTTACTCTGGATTTACACTGGGGTACTAGAGTAGAATTAGATCATTAGTGTTGTTTGAATATAATGTTTCATACTTAATACAAAGATTCTGACAGGAAAAATGTCTCAATATAAACAAAACTTTACGACAGTGAGTCACATAAGAATTTCACCACACTTTTAAAATAAATGTATGAAGTAATGCCATATGTAGTAAATGTCATGTTGTTTAACCATATTTTAATACAGTGAGGTTCAGCCTGAGTCCAGGAGATAGTAATCCTATTAAAGTCCTGTGTGATTACAAAACTATTTTCAGGAAGGGGAAAAAGGACTTGATAACATTTGGCAATGTTGAAGCATTGGACCCTGTTCCATAAACGTTTATTTCTTTGGATCCAATTATACAGGAAGGGAACCAGTCTTGGCATGTCTTCTGAGAGGTTACGAAAGATCTCTTGGTCACTTTGATTGGAAGAATTTTTTGACTGAGACATCTTGCTTGAATTAAACAGTTCCATGGAATTTGTGAATTATGACTGGAGCATTCACAGAAGTGACTTCATCTTATGTTTCATCATTTCAATAATGAGCTTAAATTCACTGTTCTCTCCACTCACACTGATGTCACTGTACTTAAGTAAACATATAAAACATACAGGGGATGGGAGGGTGAAGGCAGACACTGGTCTGTGAATATTAGTGGGAAAACTAGACGTTACTGACCATTATGGTTAAAAGTGATTGAAGAAATAAACAGTAAGGAAGTTTAGGAAGTGTGATATTTCTCTGTCTATGATATTTATAAGGACTCTTTTACTACAGAATCTGAGCATCCCACAATCTTTAATGTATCTATCTTCTGTACACCTCTCTGAGTGAGGAATGTTCTATTATTCCCCTTTTATTGATGGGGAACTGAAGTTCAGAGAGGCTTAGGGCCAGATTTTAAAAAGTATTTAGGTGCCTAAAGATACGCATGGGTATGTATAGGTACATGTGGGATTTTAAAAAGTGCCTAGGCACCTAGCCCTTGCTTATCTAGTCTGCTTAGCAGCTTCTGTGAACCCTTCTAGACATCCCTTTAGGCACCTAAGTATATTTGAAAATCAGGTCCCAAGTGACTTGCCCAAGGCCATATAGGAAGTTTGTAGTGGAGCAGGGAATTGAACCAAGGCCTCCCTAGTCCTGGGTAGTACTCTAACCACCAGATTATCTTTCTTCTCTACAGCTAGTGCCCTATTTATAACACGAGCTCTTCATAAACTTCTTTGGTGAAGCCAGTGAAATGGCTTGGTTAGTCAGTCTCATCTAATTGGAGGTAGTCACTGCTAAATTGCAGTGCTTTAAAAAGGTTTTCTGGCTCTACCCAAAGCCTGAGAATCGATGATTGTTTTACCACTGAGCGGCTGGATGCCTGAGGCCAGGATTTTGGTCATTGAGCTACATAGGATTGCAATTTTTACTGTATTTGGATAAGATAGGTTTTTCATTTAACACACAGTCACCTAAATAGAAAATGCAATTAAGTTTTTATGGTATTGTACCAAATGTAGAAGTTAGCCAACTGCTTTATATAAAGTTTATAAAATCTTCCATTTAAAAAAAACTGGAGAGTTAATTAAAACCATAGTAATATTTATGTTTCAAAATATATTTCTCACTGTACTGAAAACCACATTTTCTCCATTTATAGTCTTCAAACCAAGAGACAGCATATTAAATCAATTACATCCTTTTGACCAGTTCTGCCATAATCAGTATCAGTGGCTATGTAAACTCTCCTAATGTAGAAATATAGGAATTGCTGTGCTGGCTCAGACCTGAGGTCCATCTAGTCCAATAGTCTTCCTTTGACTGTGGCCAGTACCAGATGCTTTTGAGGAAAATGTAGGATCCCCACAGTAGGCAGATGTGAGATAATCTTCCCTCCACATTAGGTTGTATTCTGATCTCTAATAGTTAGAGATTGGTTTAAGTCCTGAAGCACGAGGTTTAATTTCCTTCAAAAATGTTATTTATAATTGTGTTAAACATGGATATTCTTGATATGCAATCCCCTTTTTTTGAATTTTAAGTTCTTGGTCTCAACAAATCTGTGGCAGTGAGTTCCACAGCTTAATTACATGCTACATGGAAAAAATATTTCCTTCTATTGCTTTTGAATTTCCCACTATTTAATTTCATTGAATGTCCCCTTGTCCTTATGTTATTGGACAGGGAAAACAGGAGTTCCCAATATACCTTTTCCATTCCACTCATTACTTTATTTTTACCATGGCTCTTTTTACTCATTTTGAAGGCAAACAATCCCAGTCTATTCAATCTCTTCTCACATGAAAGTTTTACCATGCGCTTGATCATTCTCATTGAGGAACTTCAGAGGGTGTTCAGAGAAGAGCACTTTATATGATTTTACCTCTTTATAGTGCACTAATTATAATACTACCCTTTGGAAGTAGGTGCAGTGGATTTGGAGTTGCTCCATAATAATTTATGAATATTGTATTTTGACTTGATTATTGGACTGTTTACTGGCTGAATACATTGGCTGAATTTAACAGGGAGCTGTTGGGAGCAACAAGGAGGAAGAAAAAAAATGGCTCAGGGTAAGGCACTTCTGCACAACTACTGGAGAGCTGTTCCGGGACAATGCCAGGACAGAAAAAGGTCCACAAAGACAGGAGATCAAAAGAACACTGGCAGGTTAAAAGAACACACCCGCAGGAGGAGCAGAGGGATTGCTTAACCAGACTGAGACATATGACATCCCACTGTGGGTGTCTGTAGAAGCTAGACACCATCGGGGTTAGAGAGAGGTTACTATCAGGAGACAATAAGCCTTCAGGAAGGATAGATATGTGAGTAGACTGTGTTTTGTTTTAAAATCCGTTTAAAAAAAATGCTTTTGTTCCTACTGTTAAAATAAAAAGTATTTTGGTTTTAAGAAGGCTGTCTGGTCACTGTATACTGGTCACAAACTCCTGAAAAGAACCACCACTGGTGCTTGAACCAACTTGAACCTGCTGGATAAGGATGGTTGGTACACAGGATTTGGTCTAGAAATGGGAGAATTGTGAAATTCTGCCCTGGGATAGGTAAAGGTACAAGGTCTGACGTCTTAAGGAGTGCATTCAGAGAAACCTGGATGGAGACAGAGGTGCAGCTAGCCCTGCCACTATGACAGTAGGTAGATTCTGTCACATGATGGTACAATCCTAAAATGCCTAGTTTTCAGTTGGAAATTTCAAACTGAAGGTAGCGGAGGTGTTGCCTGAGCCTGAGTAAGGATGTCAGGACTGGGCCTTATATAAATAAAGCAAAGAGAAAAGCCATTGTTGAAGGATTCTAAAACTATCAACCCTCAGATACTTGATATCTGCAAGAGGTGCACAACTTGAGGGTTACCTGTGTCATATTAGAACCGAGTTATTTTTTGAAAATTATGAAAGTATATAGCAAAGAGTTGGTTGGCTTTAATGAGGTTAGAATGGGATCCTGTATTATAGTAAGCTAATGATTCTACTCTAAGATTTTATATGTATGGAATTCCATATTTCAGATCTTTCCCAAATATCACACTGTTAGCTAATCCTTAATAACTAACTAACTATTTTAGTAATACAAGAAGAGAGTTATTGAATAGTTAAGGAATCATATTCCCCACACAGTACTTGTTAGGCATGTCTTCCCTCAGCTGATGAGAGCAGATATTCTGACAAACCCCAGGGACTTCTTAAATACACTGGTCTTGGAATCTTCTATATCAGCCCCTTGAAGGATTGTGTAGTTTGTTTTTGAGATTTGTTATCCTCTACATTCAGTCAGTATTTGCATCTTTCCCCCATAATTCAGTTCTAATCATTTGAGGAAAACCATTTATTATACATGTTATGTTGTTATGATATGACCATTTGACTTCATTTTCATGCAGGGCTGTAACATATACTGCTGTAAGTATTCTGTGTAATAAAGAATTTTGTAAAAGATTTAGTCTGATGAGGTGAGTGTCATTTTTCAAATGCCTTGCCTAGATTAGTTTTTCCAGTGAGTCCAGTAACAGGTATCACTTACAACTTATTTTCAAACACCTTAATAATAATAATAATAAATAAATAACTAGTATCTGTACTGTAGAAAATGATACATATATTATATTATGCTGAAAATTTTGCACTGTGAAGTATGAACATAATTTTCTCACTTATGAGATGCTTTCCATGCACTGCACAAATCTCTTATGTGTCTGATGTTGTGGTTGGCCCTATTTTTATTTACATTTATTATGGTGCTTTGTCTCAGGAAAATATTTTGCCTGGATGGTAAACATGCCATGGGAGTAGATAATCAACACGAACCACACAATTCAGCTGAAATTGCTGTTCAGAACTTTAAACTATCTACTTCATCTCACTGCAATACAAGAAGGAGGAAAAGTCCCCCACATTGAGACCCAGGACAAAAGCAGTATGTCTGCTCCAGGGACATTGTTTTTGTAAGATAATCACCCCCTTAAGGGTATAGTAGCATTTGGCTGCATTATATTCTTTTTAAACATCCAGGGGATATGTTTCTACTACAGTAACCTCCCTTACCACCACCACTGCTTCTGCTATAAAATTAGATGAGAGTGAAATTAATATCATTACCAGGCGCTTGAGACAGCTGTGACCGGGTGCCTGGAATGGATCACACTGAGAATGCTACACTCAGGGCAGACCACAAGAAGCAGAGCAGGCACCCCTCCCCCCCCCCAAACTGGTGGTTTATTCTATAATTAGATTCACCGAACCAGTAGCAAAGAAGTTTCTGTAGCACCACACTGGTTAACAAGAAGCCAAACACTGGCCCCTTTAGGCATTCCTGCCATTGGCTCCCATCCAAACATGTCTAATATAGTGAGAGGTTACTGAAAACCAATTCACCATATCTGTGGGTCTACCAATGTTCATAGACCAGGAAAATAGCAGTGATAGAATAGACTGCTGGCTTGCAGAAGTCCCACTGGTAACTTCCAAAAGACTGGAAGGTCCTCAGTCCATAATTCAAAATACTCCTTTTAGTTGTAAATCCACAGTCCAGAGAATTGAAGCAGGAATGAGGCAAAATGAAGATGTCTCAGGTGTCTTTTATATCCTCTGCAATGTACATGGAAACTTTCTGTCCCAAACAAAGCCCACAGCCCTTGTGTATGGAAAGTTACTGACAAAGATTTAGTCCAAGGTCACATGTCCACATCATACACCCTTGCATGCTTTGCTGAATCACAGCTACTGGCTCCTTGCTGTCTGAGGCATCTGTAAGAAGACTCATTGAAGAGGTGATTTCCCTTGATGGACCATCACCACCTGAATGGCCCCTCCACAATTGAATAGTTCATCAATGGGCTGGCTAGATGTGGATGTAAAACTACCTTGTGGGTGTCCCCAAGAACAAACATATTATTCATAATTTTAGATACAGATGTGATACATGGATTTAAACTAGGATAATCATACTTGATAGATTGTAACTTTTTCATTTACTCCTTACATGATACACTTTGTACAAGATTTGTTGCAGTTGTATAACAGTGGTAGCAATAATGATTTAAATGGTCACTTTCCTTCTCATACAACAATAGAACAGCTAAAACTTCTTTTCAGGTTCTTGAAAATAGCACTAGAAATGCTTGTACAATAACATTCACTTAGCAGTCATTGCTTACTATGGTACATCTAATGGAGTTAAGTCTGTAGGATAGTTTGAGATCAAATGTGTCAGAGCCATCAGGCTCAAGATTATGGATGCTCTAAAATGTGAAGTTTTTCACATGGCTGTAGTTTGCTTTTGCTCAGTTAGTCTGAGTGTGTGGGTAATTACTCCATCAGTCACTGAATAAGTAAGATATTGTGAATTCCATGATTTTACATAAAGGATGGTCTTGTGGTTAAGGAGCTGGATGGGGCGTCAAGAGATGTGGGTTTGGTTCCTACCTCTGCCACAGGTTTCTTAAGGAATTTCTTCATCTCATGTCATCTCTCTGATCTTCAATGTCCTGTCTGTAAAAAGGGGATATTAATACTTCTTTACCTTTATAGTAGGTTGTGGAGAAGAGCATTCATGTCTGGGAGAGATTCAAGTACTACAGTGAAGGTGGACATATAATTACCTAGGTAACTAGACAATATAATTCTCCTTATGGCATGCTGTAATGGAAAATGCCCTCAAAGCCACAAAAATCCATTATTTCAGGACATTTGGCAGCCATTTCATCTCTTTGTACAGTAACTCCTCACTTAAAGTTGTCCCAATTAACATTGTTTTGTTGTTATGTTGCTGATCAATTAGGGAACATGCTTGTTTAAAGTTGTGAAATGCTCCCTTCTAACATTGTTTGGCAGCCACCTGCTTTGTCCATTGCTTGCAGGAAGAGCAGCCCATTGCAGCTGGGCTTGGAACCAGGATGGACCGGCAGCCCTCCATCAGCTCCCTGCTCCCCTAAGTTCCCTGTGCTGCAGCCGCCCAGGAGGCTATCAATTACCAGGAAGTTCAGCTGTCCCTCCCCCCACTGCCATGTGCTGGTCCTGCCCTCTGCCTCCTACCTCTTTGCTCCCAGAGACTCCTGCTTGCTGTGCAGGTGGGAAAAGGGGGCTAATGTCAGGCTGCCCCCTGCTCCTGCACCCCGCTTACCCCTTGTCCATATAGCACAGGGATGGAGAGAGACAGAGCGCGCCTGGGGCAGCAGCTGCTCTCTCAACTTCCTGATCCACTTAAAAAGACAATGCACTTAAGAGTGGGTCAGCTTACTTAAAGGTTTCAGAGTAGCAGCCGTGTTAGTCTGTATCCGCAAAAAGAACAGGAGTACTTGTGGCACCTTAAAGACTAACAAATTTATTGTAGCATGAGCTTTCGTGAGCTACAGCCCACTTCTTCGGATGCATAGAATGGAACACACAGACAGGAGATATTTATACATACAGAGAACATGAAAAGGTGGAAGTATGCATAACAACAGGAAAAGTCTAACCAATTGAGATGAGCTCTTATCAGCAGCTGATTCTATGCATCCGAAGAAGTGAGCTGTAGCTCACGAAAGCTCATGCTACAATAAATTTGTTAGTCTTTAAGGTGCCACAAGTACTCCTGTTCTTCTTACTTAAAGGGGCAGTGTGCATCTCTCTCTCTCTCTCTCCCCCCCTCCCAAGAGGCGTGTCTGTCTCTGTCTGCTATGCTGGCTCCCTGCCCTCATTTTCATGCTGCCTTGTGTGAGAGGCTACATTAACAACAGGGGGGACAGCTAACTCAGTGGTTTGAGCCTTGGCCTGCTAAACCCAGGGTTGTGAGTTCAATCCTTGAGGGGGCCACTTAGGGATCTGGGGCAAAAATCAGTAGTTGTTCCTGCTAGTGAAGGCAGGGGGCTGGACTTGATGACCTTTCAAAGTCCCTTCCAGTTCTAGGAGATTGGTATATCTCCAATTATTTCTTTCTTAACAATGTTAACCCTTGAGGGCTCAGCCAAGTGCTAGTACATTCCCTGGGAAATATCCCACCCTCTAACTTCTCCACCTCAACAAATCTTCACAATCATCATAGCTGTGAACAGTATTAAATTGTTTAAAACATATACTGTGTATATCTATATAATATATAGTTTTTTTTGTCTGGTGAAAAAAAATTTCCCTGGAACCTAACCCCCCCATTTACATTAATTCTTATGGGGAAATTGGATTAACTTAACATCATTTCACTTGAAGTCGCATTTTTCAGGAGCATAACTACAACGTTAAGTGAGGAGTTACTGTACTTTGTTTGAGCAGGGTTCACTGAAAAGTTATCTTCAGCCTCTCTCTCTCTGTCTCTCATTTGGGGGAAATCTGACTGTTTTTTAAATGAGCATGCTCCAGTCTCCAGGAGAAGGTATTCTAACCCAGCATTCTCTAGCCAAGAGAATACAAGCTGGAGGCCCCCATCCTTTCAAGGTAAGAAAGCTGCAGCTTTTTAAACCTCTCTATCCCTCTATGTACCTAGTTCTCCTTCCTACTCATAGCCGTGGCTGCCTCCTAACATTTCCCATTGTACTTCTCAGTACTGATCTCTATCCAATCCCTTCCCACTCAACCCACTTTTGCCTTTAAAGATATTTCCTGTTCTTTTTCCTCTTGCTCCTAATCACTTCTGCTCTCTTACACACTGGCCCTTAGCAGTGAGTGAGGAAGGAAGGGGATATGCACTAATGCTACATACTGAAGCAAGACCCCCTGATTTTTACCATACCCAAGTACTTGGACCTGGTGCCAGTTAGAAAGTAAGCAGCTGCCTGGAATATGCAGAAAAACATTCAAACTAGACCTTTTATATTACATTGAACTAATACCACAATTAGTGCTTTTGTACATGTTGCAATTTAAAAATTATTTATTATGAATGAATGTTGTCCTCTGTATCTCATGTTTTGTACAAATTCCATTCTGACTCCCAAGTCACTCAAAAATCCAACCAACCAAACAGCTTGAACAGCTTCACCTTCCTCAAACCCTAACCTTTCAAATAGATCCATGCAGGCTCATTGAGGTCTAAATGTCTGCAAAAATAGCACTTAAACAATAATTAACTTTATCTTACCAAAGTGAGTCTAAAGATCAATTTATCAAATTCATATTTAATGGTAGTGAAGTGTATGTAATGCAGCCATCTCGTATTTTTTGGAAGGTGTAAATGTGTCTACAAATAGACCTCTCTCATATCACTCGTTGGTTGTCTCTTTTCTAAATCGTAGTTCCAATCTTTTTAATCTCTCCTCACATGGAAGCTGTTCCATACCCCCAATAATTTTTGTTGCCCTAATTTTTCCAGTTCTAATATCTTTATTGAGACCAGACCAGAACTGTATGCAGTATTCAAGGTATAGGCACACCATAGATTGACATAGTGGCATTATGATATTTTCTATCTTATTTTCTATCCCTTTCCTAATGGTTCCTAACATTGTTAGCTTTTTTGACTGCCGCTGCATTAAGATTGCATTAACCTAGATTTTATATTAAAATATTTTGTATGCAGAAAGTTAGATTATGTTAATACATGAAATGTCTCTGTTGTTATATTGGTCTATTTGCAGTGTTCTTTATTTTATTTTATTTATTTATTTTATTTGCATTATGGCTTTAATTAAATATTTGTTTATAGTTGGTTAGCAAGGAGATTGTTTAGTTAATTTTTTTTGCAAATACAAAAATGTTGTTTTTCCATTGGTTTCATAAGGACTTTATTTCTGGATTTTATTGTTCTTTTATAATAAAAACATTGTACGAAGCATCATTTGTGAGTCATCATTACATTTAACTCAGAAATTTCTTTTAAATAAAGCTGAAATAATTCATAGGGTTTCACAAAAGTACACAGGCAACGTTCCACTTCCACCACCCATTCACAGTGCCCAGCTGCTCACAATGTATCTATCCCAACTCTCCCCTCCATGGGCTGACATGTTCCGGCATTGGACTCAAAATATTAATAACAGACATCCCTGACAGCATTATCCCAGGTATTAGCATTTTCTATGGGATGCCTTGGTGGCTGCTTGCACTGCCAAGCAAGTCTCTGCACCTCTGCCTCCCACCCAGGGCTGCCGAGAGCGGGTTTGGGCCCCGGTAAAAAAAAATTTTCAGGTGCCCCAGCAAGGGCGGAACAGTTAAACAGGGCCGATGAAGCCGGGAAAGCCGGGCCCCCAGGCCCTATTCCGGACTGCCGGGCCCCAGTAATTTGTACCAGCTTCCTGCCCCCCCCCTCGTCGGCCCTGCTCCCACCCATTGTTAAGACTTTCTTCCTAGCTCTCACAAATATTGTGCAGAGCATAACATGCAGTTATAATTATCATAAGGTTTCTTCCTGCGGCTTCCAACATATTTCATAAACAGCTCCATCTGCCTTTCAGATGCCCCAGTGCACAGTCAACCACCATTCTGCAACTACTGAGGCGAGAGTTAAAATGTTCCTTCCTTCTGTCAAAGTGGCCTTGGGTGTGACTCCAGTAGTTGATCTCCACGTGCTGAATTGGTTGTCTACAGACTAGTAATGTTCTGCAGTGGCTATCACTGTCTGATCACCTGATGCATATACACTGTATTGGTATGAGTTGCATACTGTGAGTTACCTGATACGCATCAAAAAGTTTTTGATTACACATACCTTAAATCTCCCTAGCTGCAGTTTAAGCTCATTATTTCTTGTCCTACCATTAGTGGACATGGAGAACAATTGATCCATCCTCTTTATAACAGCACTTGCAGTATATGTAGACTGTTAGCAGTCATCTTTTCTCGAGACTAAACATGCCCAGTTTTTTTATCCTTTCCTCATAGGTCAGATTTTCTAAATCTTTTATCATTCTTGTTGCACTCCTGTGGACTCTCTCCAGTATGCCCACATCTTTCCTAATGTGTGGACCCTAGAACTCAACAGGGTACTCCAGCTGAGGACTCACCAATATCAAGTAGAATGGCACCATTTCTCCCATGTCTTACTTACAACACTCCTGTAAATACCCCCCAGAACATTAACCTTTTTTCACAACTATGTCACATTGCTGTCTTATATTCAATTTGTGACCCATCATCACCTCCAGATCCTTTTGTCAGTAGTACTACTGCCTAGCCAGCTATTCCTCGTTTTATGTTTGTGCATCTGATTTTTCCTTAAGTGTAGTATTTTGCACTTGTCTTTATTGAATTTCATCTTGTTGATTTCAGACCAATTCTCCAATTTGTCTAAGTTTTAAATTCTAATCCTGTCCTCCAAAGTGCTTTCAACTCCTCCCATCTTGAGGTCATCTGCAGATTTTATAAGCATACTCCATTATCGAAGTCGTTAATGAAAATGTTGAATAGTACCAGACCCAGAGCAGACCTCTCATGAACCCCATTATTTGCGTCCTCCCAGTTTGACAGTGAACTATTGATAACTGCTCTTTCAGTAGAGTTTTTCAACCAGTTGTGCAGCCATCTTATAGTAATTTAATCTAGACCATGTTTCCCTAGTTTGCTTATGAGAATGTCATGTGGGACTGTGTTAAAAGCCTTACTAAATTCAAGATAAATCATGTCTACTGCTTCCCCCCATCCACCAGGCCAGTAAACCTGTCAAAGAAGGAAATTAGTTGTTTTTAGCATGATTTGTTTTTGACAAATCAATGCTGGCTGTTATTTATTACCCTATTATCCACTGGGGCTTACAAATTGATTGGTTAATACATTATTCCAGTGCCTTTCCAAAATTTACCAAAATTAGACTGCCCAGCTATAATTCCCCGGGTCATCTTTGTTCCCCTTTTTAGACATTGGTACTGTGTTTGCCTTGCTCCAGTCCTCTGGAGCCTCACCTCATGAGTTCTCAAAGATAGTCACTAACAGTTCCAAGATTACTTGAGCTAGTTCCTTAAGTATCCTAGGTTGAGTTTCATCAGGCCCTTTTCCCCTATAAGTAGTGGGCCTACACTTTCTTTCACCTTTCTCTGGCTCCTAATGTATTTATAGAATCTCATCTTATTGCGTCTTAAATCCATTGCTAGGTGTAATTCATTTGTGCTTTAGCCCAATATGAATGTATTTGGACGTACTTTAGTCTTATAATATTTTACAAACAGCAACCAGTCTACCCTAGAATTCTAGAATAGCTTTGAAAAGGTGTTAATCTTTTTTTTCCCCTCAACAATCCCCCATACTGAAAAGAAGTAGGCTGGATATTTGGGCCATTCTATCAGTTCCTGCTGCACTAAAATGTGCAGAACTCATAGTCAGTAACTGATGAATATACAGAATAATAATAGTAGTCACAGTGTAGAAGACTAATTTATGACTGCACCTGAACTCTCATGTGATGCACTTATTGCCTGTTGCCTCTGATATTCTTTTTCCTTCCACATTACCAAATTAGGGCTAAATTGAGGATTGGTAGAGAAGGCATTGACAGCTCCTCTTGTAAATTCTTTCCAACCTTTGTGAAAAATCGAATCACATTTGACCTTTCACAGTTGGGATGATTTCTGTCACCTGCACATTTTTGCAAAGATGGATTTGAACACTGCGGTTTGGAAGAAAAATTGGCTCTGTTGATCCTGTGTGCCATATAGCTCTCTTGAAATTACATATGAATTCTGGTTATGTGTATGTTTTTTCTGTGAGACAGCATATATCAGTGCAAAAGTTAATTGCACCAATACAGTTAAAGTTGCAAAACAGTTTCTGTTAACCTATTTTCACCATACATTAATATGTTTATTGAATCAAGTACCTTTGGAGTAAAACTTCACCTGAAAGACAAATAGATATATTTCTGGATAACTGGAGCAAAAGCATTTCAGCTGTGTGTGTGTGTGTGTGTGTGTGTGTGGTGTAATAAGAAAGCATTATCTAAATTGTATCTGTTCTTATCAGTTTAATATCTATAAACATTCTTTTGGACTCTGCTACAGCAAACATAACAAAAATTTGAAACTTGACATAGTGTAAGTATAATCCTTATAAGTATAATGACTATGGCCATTGAGCATTTTGCAAAGGAAACAAAATTAAGTTATAAGCCATTTAAAAAAATCTCTTCTGATCATTCCAAGGACAAGAGCAGCTGCCTCCTTTTGTCACTGTTGCACATTCTCCTTGCTTGCCTAGAAGGCAGAGAGGCTTCTGCTGGGTAAATTTTCATCAGGGGACTGCATGTATCTAGATGAAACATTTTACAATAAATACTGGCTTAAAGATTACACTTCTTGGTGAGGATGTTTTACCTCTTTGTGTTATAACATCCAAAATTACTATAATGGGCAGAGAAGAAAGACGATAGGATCTGTATGGGCAGACACTTGTGCGCATGTGGAGGTTCATGATAAGAAATTAAGTGTAAAGAAACTCTTAATGGAGTTATTGTTTAAATATGCTGCTTCCAGCAGATATTTGATTTTTAAGGTTCAGTAGCAACATGTAGAATTTTCTGTTTCGGTTTTCCTGGATTAACTGTGTATCAATATATTACTCAAAAAAGTATCCTCTAAATCTAAAACATATAGGATGTATACTTTTACAGAGTTACTATTACTAGTGTGTGTTCCTACTTTTTGTGATTTCCACATTAACCCTGTGGTGATACAGATTTTTTTGCATTTAATATTTATGTATGTCCATATTATCCATAACTTTGTCTCCACATGCTCCCAGAAACATGTCACAGGTGGAAGAATGCTCTCTTAACAGTGCTGATTCATGCTATTAGGTTTCCAATGAATCCACAGATGTTTAATACTTTGGGGACTTGCCAGTTGTGGAACCACTAAATGAAGTTGTGGACGGTTTCTGGCCTTTAGACAGTGGGCCTTGGCCAGAACTCTTGAGGGGGCAAAAAATCCATTTCTGCTCTTCACTGGCCCTACTCCCCAGGTTTCCTGACCTTTTCTTGATATAATGCTTCCCACTGCTTGCTACTTCCTGACTTTGAGCCAGGAACCAGCAGGACAGAGGCAGAGGGTATGTCTACACTATGGGATTATTCTGATTTTACATAAACCGGTTTTGTAAAACAGATTGTATAAAGTCGAGTGCATGCAGCCACACTAAGCACATTAATTCGGCGGTGTGCGTCCATGTACCAAGGCTAGTGTCGATTTCTGGAGCGTTGCACTGTGGGTAGCTATCCCGTAGCTATCCCATAGTTCCCGCAGTCTCCCCTGCCCATTGGAATTCTGGGTTGAGATCCCAATGCAAAAACAGTGTCGCGGGTGATTCTGGGTAAATGTCGTCACTCAATCCTTCCTCCGGAAAAGCAACGGCAGACAATCATTTCACGCTCTTTTTCCCTGGATTGCCCTGGCAGATGCCATAGCATGGCAATCATGGAGCCCGTTTTGCCTTTTGTCACTGTCACTATATGTGTACTGGATGCTGCTGACAGACTCGGTACTGCACTGCTACGCAGCAGCATTCATTTGCCTTTGCAAGATAGCAGAGACGGTTACCAGTCATATTGCACCGTCTGCCATTATAAATTGGCAATGAGATGACGGTTATCAGTCGTTCTGTACCATCTACTGCTATCATGGGTGCTCCTGGCTGGCCTCGCTGAGGTCGGCCGGGGGCGCATAGGCAAAAATGGGAATGACTCCCTGGGTCATTCCCTTCCTATGTTTTGTCTAAAAATAGAGTCAGTCCAGCCTAGAATATGGGGCAAGTGTACTAGAGAACCAGAGAGCACAGCCGCTCCATGTCAGAGCCCCAGAGATCCCGCAGAAATGATGAGCTGCATGCCATTCTAGGGGGTGCCCCTGCAACAACCCCACCCGTTGCTTCCCTCCTCCCCCAACCCTCCTGGGCTACCGTGGCAGTGTCCCCCCCATTTATGTGATGAAGTAATAAAGAATGCAGGAATAAGAAACACAGACTTTTTAGTGAGATAAAATGAGGGGGAGGAAGCCTCCAGCTGCTATGATAGTCCAGGCAGGACATTAAAGGGTAGCGAGGGAGAGGAGACCAGCCTTCCACTGCTATGATAGTCCAGGCAGTACAGAATCTTTTCTTTAGACATGATGGGGGGGGGGGCTGATAGAGCTCAGCCCCCAGTTGCTATGATGAGGATGGTTACCAGCCATTCTGTACCATCTGCTGGGAATGACCAGGAGTCATTCCTATTTTTACCCAGGTGCCCCCGGCCGACCTCACCGAGGCCGGCCAGGAGCACTCATGGGCTGATGACGAGGACGGATACCAGTCCTTCTGCACTGTACCGTCTGCCACCAGGGAGGGGAGAGGAGAGGATGCTGCTGTTTAGCTCTCCAGCACCCCGTCTACCAGCAGCATGCAGTAGACATAGGGTGACACTGAAAAAAGGCGAGAAACTATTTTTTTCCCTTTTCTTTCGGGGGGGGGGAAGGGTGTAAATTGACAACATACACCCTGAAACACCTGGGAAAATGTTTCTGACTCTTCAGGCACTTGGAGCCCAGCCAAGAATGCAAATGCTTTTCGGAGACTGCGAGGACTGTGGGATAGCTGGAGTCCTCATTCCCCCCTCCCTCTCTCCATGAGCGTCCATTTGATTCTTTGGCTTTCTGTTATGATTCTCACGCAGCACTGTGCTGAGTCCCTGCTGTGGCCTCTGTCTATCATAGCCTGGAGATTTTTTCAAATGCTTTGTCATTTTGTCTTCTGGAACGGAGCTCTGATAGAACAGATTTGTCTCCCTGTACAGCGATCAGATCCAGTATCTCCCGTACGGTCCATGCTGGAGCTCTTTTTGGATTTGGGACTGCATCGCCACCTGTACTGATCAGAGCTCCACGCTGGGCAAACAGGAAATGAAATTCAAAAGTTCGCGGGGCTTTTCCTGTCTATCTGGCCAGTGCATCCGAGTTCAGATGGCTTTCCAGAGCGGTCACAATGGTGCACTGTGGAATAGCTCCCGGAGGCCAATACCGTCGATTTGCGGCCACACTAACCCTAATCCGACATGGCAATACCGATTTCAGCGTTATTCCTCTCGTCGGGGAGGAGTACAGAAACCGGTTTAAAGAGCCCTTTATATCGATATAAAGGGCCTCATTGTGTGGACGGGTGCAGGGTTAAATCGGTATAACGCTGCTAAATTCGGTTTAAACGCGTAGTGTAGACCAGGCCAGAGTCACACTGGAAGATCAGGCAGGCAGGAAAGAACTAGCTTGGATCTGGCAGTGTGAAGCCATATAGGGCAGGCAAGTTATCTCATTTGCTGGGATGCAGGTCTTCCAGGATTCGGACAGGGACTCTAGAAAGAGAAAAGAATTTCCTTCAACAAGAGAAGAGTGGCTTGGTGAGTTAAGTGTGCTCAGCACCATACAGGGACAGGCTCTAGCAGAGGTGAAGGAAGCAAAGCTCCAACTTCAGTTAGTGAGACGGGATTTAGCCACTTTATTTGTGTATAATCCAATATTACTTTTCCTATGTCAAAAATACTATGTGATCGTGTAAAGACTGGGATTGGGGATGTGGTTGAGAAGAGCCTGTCCTGTCCTTTTTTATCCTCCACAAACCCTGGGAGGTGTGGGGAGCTCCTTCAGTATGTGGTAACTCTGGGAGATGGGGAAGGAGATGGAGGCATTGAGGCAATATTCTTAGTCTGGGGGTGGAGAAATGGGACTGAAGTGATACATAGTTCTTGCATTGGTCTTCTGCAGAGGGATGAATTCATGCATAGTACAGATAACAGGGGGATAAGAATTATATTGCTGTTCAGGATAGGTGAAAAGCACTCCAAATGGATACAATCCAAGTATTTTGGTTTCATGTGGGTGAACACGAAATTCCTCTCTCCTCTCTGTGCCCCCAACTATCCCCTCTGCTGATCAGTTGCTATTCCAGGTTATGGGATAGCCTCTGTGCCAGTTACATAGTGTAGTGGGGCCACTGGGTTAATGTATACCAACTGTTTCATAATTAATATATATGCGCAATTAGACATATAAATTAATGATTGGTCTAATGTGTTGTTTTAACATGTTAAAAGTTAAATATATTTTATCATATAACTTTAGTTTGTGTCTTATTCTATCACCTGAGCAGCATCTATCCTCCCTAATGCAGGAAAAAATAATTTAGTTAGTTCCCACTTCATCTTCATGTTGTTAATAATCATACCTCACTCTTCATATAGTAATTTTTCAGCTCTAGATTTCAGAGTGCTTTGCAAAGGAGCAGAAATATCATTATCCCCATTTGCCAGATGGGAAAACTGAGACATAGAGTTTAACTGCAGTTAAGTTCTCTTAGCAGGCCAGTGGCAAAGCCCAGGCTTAGAACCCAGTTTTCCTAAGGGCCAGTCTAGGAACATAGCCAGTAGGACAAACTGCCTGTGTTGTGTAATCACTCTTACACACGCCTTATGTTCACTGATGTTTTTCTTAAAATCCCCAGCTCCTGGAGTTATGATTGTGAGAATCTCAGTTTAATTTTTTTTCAAAAGAATTAAGTTTCTATCCCTTGAGATTCATGTTTTCAAGCTTTTTTTTTTTAAAATGGAATCTTAAAGGCCCAGAAACCAGGAAGAAAATTAAAAGAACCCCCAAAGTATTTTTAAATCACTATTTTAAAGCCAATCATCTGATTTTATTATTTTATTATTTTATTTTATTTGTGAGCATGAGTCAGGATTTTTTAATGCTTGGGGTTCCACAACATTTCTTTTTCTAACTCTCTCTCCTTGTGTGTGTGCATTTGGCCCATTGTATAATATGTTCTGTTTATGTGCTAGCGGTGGCTGATGGTGATAAATGTATTGTCGGATTGTAAGTCTTTGCAGTCTGAAGAAAATTATAAAGTAGTTTAATGTGTCTGGTACAGAATGCATTTCACTGTGGAGAATCTGGGTGGTCCTGTAAAGGGAAGAAAATCATAGCCTGTCTTGAGTAGCTATGTTTAAAGGGGGCCACCTCTTTGCTGTTTCTAGAGGGGCTAGAGAAAAAAAAGTGAAATAATTGATTCATGAACAAAAGTCAAACAAGGCTGAGAGGGCTCCTTTCTCCAATCTTCCCGTTTCTTCAGCCCCAAAAGTGGCCATGGGCAAAGAGATTCCTCTTGTAATTGTGTGTAGCAATAGTGATTCCTAACATTATAACAACTCCAGACTATTGTTCTGATTCCTGGTATCAGCAACAATTTACACTGAGGTTCCCTATCTGATGATCTGGAGTAGCTAATGATATGGATTCATGCCTATACTTACATTTACAATGGAAGTCCTACTGAAGGTGGTGGGGCTACTCAGATGTTTAAAGTAAGTGCAGAGTAAGTCTGTAATACGGGGGCTTTAAACGATTGGAAATGGCAATGTAGCAATCAAGATGATTAGGTAAGAGTTAGGAGAGGAAGGGATACATTTTCAGTGCAGTGTGGAAGAAAGGATTTTGCAGCAAGGCTCTGATTAAGGTTTAATGAGCTATGAGGCTAAACCACCATTCTGAATGTTTACCATAAAGAGTGATCTTGGATCTACTGTATGTACTTACTGGCTATATGCCTAATATATTACCTACTCCTTCTGTATAAAATGTAATTATTTTAGTATCATAAATATAATAAGTACAAATAAAATAAATATTCAGAATAGTGGGGTCTGGAGGAAAACATCCCATTTTTTTTGATAGGTAAACAAGAGCTCTGTGTGTGTTCCTATGGGGAAAAAAATAGGAAGTGAAGAATTTGAAACTACTTCAGAATGAGTGTGTGTTTAAAAATATGTATGTGGATAAAATAACAAGAGTGCATATGTATGTACTATACTTTATTGACATTCAAGTAAAGTTGCCACTCTCAAAAAATGTAGCAAAAAATTAATTGTTACACAATATTTAGGAAAGTATTTTAATTAAATGTTTGTCTCTAAACAATTAATTTGATTGCTAGCTTGTGCGGCTCAGGAGCCTCAATATGAAAAATAGTTTTTTTTCTATTTTTTATCAAAAAACAAATGGTTTAATACATAGTAAGCTGCTTTGGGAATTCTCCTTTCTAAAGCTTTAAAGACTGATTTAGTCTCTAAGGAAATAATTTGAGCTGCATCTCACATTTGTTCTCACTTGCTGCCAAGGTATCTAGCAAGTGAATTAAGGTGATACTGTAGATTAATTGGTTGAAGAAAACATAATATTGTATTTTCAATACAACTCCCAGATTCTTTACCCTATCTGTTTCACACATACAAACCATGTGAGTAAAAAGCAGAACTGAAGCCATCTGTCTTGGAGGCACTGTTTTGCTGTTTCTTAAGCAACATGAAGTTGTGGAGTGTTTTTTGTTTGTTTGTTTTCGTTCTTAAAGAGAAGTTATATAGGTCTGTATATTTGGAATCCTTCTTTGCCCTCAGAAAATGATGTTGTTCTCCCTCTCCCCACATTTGTATGTACACGTCTGTGTCTGTGATAAGTTCCTGAACACAGTGTTGTAGCTCAAGCACATTGCTCTAGTGGAAAAAAAATGAGCAAAAATTTTATTATTTTAACTACAACAGGAGCATTGTTTAATTGGCAGTGTATTATACTTTCATTTGCCACATTAAATTTAACAAATCAGTGAACATTTTTTCTACTTTCTTATGTCAACTGCTAAAAGGTGTCTCAAAGCATAAAAAAACAGGAGTACTTGTGGCACCTTAAAGACTAACAAATTTATTTCAGCATGAGCTTCCACCTTTCATGTTTCTCTCTGTATGTATAAATATCTGTCACACACACACATTCTATATCCAAGAAGTGAGCTGTAGCTCAAGAAAAAGCTCATGCTAAAATAAAATTGTTAGTCTAAGTCTCTCAAAGCATAGTTATTCTTGGATTCTTTTTGCCTTTTATATTTCCTCCTTTTAGTAACAGTGTAGTTATTTTTCATTGCTTTTTTGCATGCAGGATAAAAATACACTAAATTTGCTTTTATCAGGTCCTTGGATTGAGTCAGTGATTTGGATTCAGGTCACATTCATTACTTCTGTCAAGTTGTATAGCAAAATCCCCAACTGACGTAAGCACGCTACAAGTTGAGCTTCCAAATTCTCTGCAGTATCGTATATTCACTGTGTTATCACTGAGAGGAATACTTTTCAATTTTTCAGCAAACTTCTTGTCCAGAATTGTCCGCACCATATCCACAAATGCTGGAAGAATAACTTTTTCAGCAACTGTATGGGCCATTTTCTCTTCTGCCACATGATATGCAACCAAATATGATGCCAGTTGTGCTTTATTGTTCAAGGTGGTTGACCGGCTGAGAACCTGACCTGATAAGTTAAGCTCCCGTTGCTTCCTCATTTGAAAATAGTCCAACGGTTTATCCACGAGTTCTGTATGTTTTGTTTCTAACTGTCTCCTCAACTTTGACAGCTTTAAATTCTCGTTTGCAAGCACTTCGGTGCAAATAACACATTGGGACTTTGGTTCTTGGTTTGCTTTAGTGCAATTGATGAAGCCATATTTCAAGAAATCAACACCACACTGCCTCAGCCACATTTTTTTATTTTAAGTTAACTATTCAGATGAGGTGGAAGCAGCCTGTTTGTTTTTACTGCTAGAATTTTCTAGTGTGCATGGCGTACTTACACTTTTCTGGCAGATGTTGATGGATTTGATGGTTGTGTTTCTGAACTTCTTTTTCTTATTACAAAATAATCCATATTGATCAGCTTTTTGGGAGTTATCAAAAATCATGCAAAAATCTTAGTCTTCACATAGCAGTGGGTGGATCGGAAAAGCAATTTAGCTTACCTCTGGCGGCTCCTGGTTAGCAGTGCAGCATAGGTGCTAAACCTCATCATAAATCTTTTTTTAAAATCTTCTCTACGAAAGAAGAGAAGAGTGGAAGCTATTTATCTGTATGCATGACTGTTGTGGGGCAGAGCCTCACCTGGTGTAATTCGAAATTGCTCCATTGAGTTAGGATAATTTATGTCAGCTAAGGGTCTTGCCCACGTATTTGGTCTACAAATAAATAAATGCCCACACAGATAGCTAATTAAGGGCATAGCTTGCATAAAGGGTAGGATTTTCAAGAGTACCTAAATAACTTAGGAGCACAAGTCTCACTGATCTTCAATGGGGGCTGTGTTTCTAAGGTGCTGACAATTATAAATACCCCCATTCTAAGTCACTTTGCATGTATATCTCAATAACTGAGCGTTCAATCAGCAGGACACTTTTATTGCAGTATTTATTGAATGAATTTGAGCTTTAAAATTTGGCCCAGACAGTGTGGTGCATGGACAAGTTGATTTGATTAATGCAAGAACTATTCTGAATCTCCATGATTGGATTTCTAGTTAGCATACATGGCATGATGTGTTTTATTCATTTCTACCATGACTTTCATATTAATAATAATACTTTGCACTTACATGATACCTCTTCATCCAAGAATTCATTGCTTTACAAACTTTAATCAATTGAACCTCTTTCTTAAAACCCCTGGGACATTAACTAAGGGCTTGCCAGCTAAGTGTGATCATGAAAGGAGGTGTGGGGATGAGAGTTTAAGAGGGGGAGGATTCAGAGCTCTGTTTTAGCTCCTTTGAGTTTGAGCTGATGGCCAGACATCCTCAAGATAAGATGTCTAAGGAGATTTTAATTTGGACAGAAAGGAGACAGGTCTGGAATAGTGAGGCAGATCAGAATATGAATCATGAAAACTTCACCACCTGGTTGAAGTACAGCATTCTGACAAGGTAGTAGGTACTACACCTCTACCTCGATATAGCGCTGTCCTCAGGAGCCAAAAAAATCTTACTGCGTTATAGGTGAAACCGCGTTATATCAAACTTGATTTGATCCGCCGGAGTGCACAGCCCCGCCCCTCCGGAGCACTGATTTACCGCGTTATATCCGAATTCGTGTTATATTGGGTCACGTTATATCGAGGTAGAGGTGTAGTATGAAGCAGTGTGCATTGGAATTAGATACATAGTTTACACAACAAACAGCTTCCTTTTCTGCCACCATTCAAGTAAAACTCAGCGGCTCAAATGCTAGCAGAAATTGAACACACAAGAGACAGAAGCCCTGCCGAGGATTGTTCATTGAAATATCTGAATGCATGTTGCTCTGCTTACCTAGCTGTCCATGCTGCTTCTCAGACTCAAACCGGCAGAGCCCAGGTTTCCTATCCTAACTCAGAATTACCAGACTCTTGAGTCAGAGCAGAGCCACAGGGCCCGATTTCTCACTCCCTTGCAACTTGTGTATTCAGTGGCACCTGTGCAAAGTGGGAACACAGACTTCGGCAGCATTTTACACTCATTTTCTGCAAGTGTAGAAACTACTCAGGATGCAAATTGCAAAGTAGCAGAAAAGCATGCTTGCACTGTTACTTTGACACCTGCAGCTAATTATTTTCACAAGCTTGCAGTTGGAAAGCATTTATGAAACAGACTGTCTCTCTTCTAATCTAGACAAGGGTATATGTGCATCTGTCTTCATGGTATCTAAGCACCAAACACAGTAATTAAGAGCTGCAAAGATGTGCACAATATGTGCCTTCCAATCTAGGCAGAGGCGCGCAAGCAACTCAGTGCAGCTCTTGCCCGCAGGCATTTCCCCCCTAGCTCCCATTGGCCAGAAATCGGCCAATGGGAGTGCAGAGCCGGTGCTCAGGGTGGGGGGAGTGCGCGGAGTCCCACGGCTCCCATGCCTAGAAACTGGACCCGCTCCTGTCCCCCTCTGTGGCGCAGCACGGTGTCGGAACAGGTAGGCACTAGCCTGCCTTAACTGGGCAGCACTGCCAACGGAACTTTTAACGTCCCGGTCGGCAGTGCTGACCAGAGCCACTAGGATCCCTGGGTGCTGAGCAAGGGGCGACCCAATGCCTTACATGCCGCGACCCAGTACTGGGTTGTGACTCGTACTCTGAAAACCACTGGTCTAGGTAATACTTAGTCCTGCCATGGGTGCAGGGGACAGGGCTAGATGACTTCTTGAGGTCCCTTCCAGTCCTATGATTCTATAAACTTAATTTTTATTAAACAAAACAACCTTAAATGTTTTTCATGTTTCACACTTACAACTAAATGATGTATTAAAGGAACAGAGGGACTAAGTCAATGAAGTAAACTGATCATTTCGGAGCAGCCTGGGAAAATTTTCCAAATATGCCTAAGTGAAAGTGTGTGGAGCTCAAGTTTCTATTTGAATATGAGACAACAGTCTCCTAAATTACTTAGGCTGTCCTTCAAACTTTTAAAACTAGTATATCTCATCTCCTCCCTCTTTGTTTTTATTCATCGACTGGAGGAGTGAGACAATTGCCAGGTGTTGAAAGCAACACTAGAGGCTGCACTCTGAAGAATGTTGTTCTTTCTTTCCACCGTGTCCTGCTTTGACAGCAATATTGCTCCTTTCTAGTTGCGCACAATATTCCTTCTCCCTTGGTACATAACTCCTCCTCTGCCCCCAACCCCCAGAAAAACAAAACTAACTAATTCAAGATGTCTGTTCATGTAACCTACATGCCTTTTGCACTGCAGCATTTTATTTGTTTAGAGACAGAAGGACACAGATGAGAAATCAATGGATTTCTGTTTGTTTGTATCTCATTTTGTGTACACACGCAAGGAGACAGAGGAAGGTCATTTACTTGACGTGCCCAGAACCATCCAGAGGCAAGGGCTGGTAATTACTGGTCACAACAGTGTTTTTCCATGAGCTGGAGAGTAAGTTTCTATGGTACGTGGAATCATAAATACTCATAATTTGAGAATAGAGCCAATTAGAGCTCAAGTAGGAAGAAGCTATATGGTGTTAAAAATACACCTGAAGGCTAACACAAGTCTCTGTTTTGTGTCTTTTACTCTTTCTTGTTTTTATCATACCAGATCCTTTCATAGTTTTTCCTCTTCTGTCAGTTTAAAATTTAAAATGATTATATTTTATAAAGGTACATAGATTTGTATAAGTATCTTTTATGACAACACAGTCTTATTATGACTTCCACATTGGACAAAAAGAAGAATGTACATACCTGTGGATTACATGTATAATATGATTTTGTAACATATGGATACCAGTGGTAAACATATGGTTACTGTAGCTCATGCAAAAGAGGGAGCTGTAATTCACGTGACATTATTCAGACAGCATAATTGAAGGATGAAACATCACATTCCACCTACAGAGCTGTCTACAAATGTTAAATGATAATATATGCATGATATAAGACATTTAGAAACTTTGCACATAGCTTGGATTTAAATTGCTCTGAAGGCATTTGAAATACAGTTGCTCTAGCAGCATCTTGAATGGAAGCTGCTGTAGCATTTGCATCGGGGAAACAAGTTTCCTTTGGTGTCTGAGAAAAATGCTGCAACAGAGATATGAACAAGAAGAGTGATCACCGTATTCCTTTGACACTCTCAACATTTAAATACAGATACTATTATCCCTTGTGATATGATTTACTGTAGCTTTGTAATTATTCTGAGTTGTCGTGGTGGGGGAAGAGCCACAAAAATCTTAGTTTGAGTGAATCTCACAAAAATGCAAAGCTTCCCCCCCTTATCTCAACCTCTCTTTGACACTGAATGTCCTCCTCAACGAGACTCCTGACCCAACTCAACCTCATTCTCTCTTCCTACAGCAGTCTTTTGGATGCGTCTGTCATCCCAGGTCTTCTTGTAAACTGTGCATCCTTTGGGGCATCCATCACTTGAGTAGCAGCACACAGTATATTAGTTTGAGACTAAAACAAATAAGTCTGAGTCATATAAGATTTTGGTGAGGGATCTGTTGTCCCCTCACCATATGCCGGAAAAAAAAGGGCGGGAGGTATCTAAAAAATTCTCAACTTTTGATAAACAGAGGGTTTCTCCTGCGTGGATAACTTAAACATCCCAGTGCAATTTGATTAGATTTCTCTCTTTATTTAAAAAAAAAAAAAACAGGGAAAGAAGTCATCACATTTTGAGATAAAAACAAGCATGAGAAGGGTAGTTTTCCCAAGAAAATTATAAGTGCCTGAAACAGGGGCTTATAATAGAAATGCCTTCTTAACTATAACTGCAATGTTGCCACTGTGATGCTATCATCTACATGCAAACATACCGCTAGCTGTAGCAGATGAGACTGTGTTTTGTTTAGTTGTGCTGTGTTTTGTTTAGTAATGCTGCTGTTGCAGTTAGTCTTTAATGCAGTTTGCTTTATCAGCTACTCTCTTATGCAAAAGCATTAGCTTAGCTTTTAATTTAGAGTGTAGTTGTGGTTAACCTGTAATAACCTGTATTATTTTGTGCCAGTAAGCATGTGAAAATTCCCACTGTAGATGAACTCTGTCATATGCTTTGACATCAGAGTTATGTCTTCATATTTTTAAGTAATTGTTGAACTTTTACATCACATATGATTAGACATTGCCAAAGGGTTATGCTGATATTGAGCCAAATTGATTCAGTTTGTAACTCCATTGACTTTAATGGTATTACACCAGATATGAATTCAGACAATTTTCTTTCATTGCTTGATTTTTCCAGGCACAGATACAGGAAGGAATAGGGTGGATATAGAATAGTTGATATCTTCTTTGCCTTTCCCATGATTCATTTTCCTAGTAAATGACTTTCATTGAAGGAAATGATATAATTTAGCAGCTCCCTGGCAGTTCTTCATACAAACAAAACATATGGGGGCGGGGGAAGAGAGGTGATATAACTTTTGTCCATTATATCCCTGACAGCATTGTTTTCATTAACCATGTCTGTGATCTGAAAACATAATGGGGCCACTGTGATTGAAGCTGTGGGGGAGGGGAGAGAGTAGGGACGCTTTTTAAAAAGGATTGCAGTGACCAAATAACATTTGGGTATTTGTTTGTATTCTGTTGAATATTTTATAAAGGTCATGATAATCTTCAAATAACTCAATCAACCCCACCCCCCTGAAACAGCAACCCCTCCACACAATAGTTTGTGTAGTGTACTGGGGTGAATTTAGGATACTTACAATGGAGTAGGCAAGTGTTGATCTTACTGTTTTGTTTCTTTAGCTAAAATCATACATTATAGAACTGATGTCATGGTTGACTGTAATACAGATTGGTTTTTAGGGCTCCTTTTATTGAGGCCTGGTTAATACTAGAAAATTAAGTGAGTATATCTACATCACTCTCATGTGAAAAATCCATTGAATGGAGTAGTTAAGACGACCTAACACCCAGCATAAACAGTGCAAGGCTGATGAAGATGGGTTTCTTATGCTGATGGGAGAACCTATCCTGTTGGTGTTGGCAGTGTCTATGCTTGAAAGGCTGCAGCTGTGTTGCTGTAGCATTTCAAGAGAAGACAAGACTGTACTCTTTTCAGGGGTCAACTTACTGTGCTGTACATAGCCATGGGTGGCTCTAGACATTTTGCCGCCCCAAGCACGGCGGCATGCCGCGGGGGGCGCTCTGCCGGTTGCCGGGAGGGCGGCAGGCGGCTCTGGTGGACCTCCCGCAGGCATACCTGCGGAGGGTCCGCTGGTCCCGCGGCCCACAGGTCCCGCGGCTTTGCCTGCGGGAGGTCCACCGGAGCCGCCTGCCGCCCTCCCAGCGACCAGCAGAGCGCCCCCTGTGGCATGCCGCCCCAAGCACGCGCTTGGCGTGCTGGGGCCTGGAGCCGCCCCTGTACATAGCCATGAGAGAGCAGACTTGCTATTATAGTGTTAACATGGGTAGCCTGTAGATAGATAAATTTGTCCACCATGCATCCTCCTTGACACTGAAGGGAGGGGAATGGAAAGAAATCTCATTGGCTTGCATTCAACCTGTAACTTGTTTGTGGCTTATAGGCACAGCTCACAGTAGATTGCGGATATGGAGCTGCGCTGTCTCCAAGGAAGCACTGGGAGACATTATGCATCAGGGTACAGCTGACTCCCTCCATTCCTGTTGGTCAGTATGGTGGGAAGAAGAGAACTGGTAGAGTCAAATCCCAGTCTCCTTTAGAGCTCTGTACACTGCTGGAGGATTTAGACTGGAACAGTCCTGAGCATAGGTACTGGAATGCTGCCTGGCCCCTTACTGGCTTGCACAAAGGCCTTTTGTGCCCTCTTTCCTCCATTGTGCAGAATCTGGCCCTATGGTACCCATGGGCTGCCAAGAGTTGGTGTACTCTACTATAAATACAGGTGTTCATTCCTGAGGTTTTTATAGCCTTGATTTTTCACTGGTACTGTCAACACATCAACATAAATGGTTACCAAAGAAGGGTGATTCTCCCCGTACTGGGCTTCAGTACCTGCTGTATTTTAGAGGCAATATGGAATACAGAGTCCAGCGGCTGAAAAACCTTCCGTCTTCATTTTTAAACATGGCAATGAATCTTGGCAAGCCAGTCAAATAGAGCAAGTAAATTTGCATTATTTTACCAAGTAAAAATGTTGTATAAATTATTTAGTTAAGATCTGTATCATATATAAGGCAAACAGCATGGGCCAAATTCTGCTCTCAATTACACTGGTGTAAATTTGAAATGAAGTAATGCTGAAAGTCCAGGGAGTTGCTCTGGACTTACATCTGTATAACTGAGCAAAATTTGGCACCCTCTCTTTTCAATTTAAATTAAATTTAACGCACTAATAACAAAATACAAAACAGGAATAAAATCCCACATATTACCTTTCACATTCTTTTTTGATAAGCAGGAGTAACAGTGGTAATCCTGAAACAGCTTATTGAAAATGAGGAAAGTCACATGAAAATAGCAATTAATCCAACTTTTTTGGGGTAAGTCAAAAATGTTTTCATAAGGGTCCTTCATGCTTTCAAAGCTTAAACAGACACCCCTCCTCAAGTTTCAGGTTTAACACATTGAGCCCCTCTTCTAAGGCATGGCTCAGGCCCCTCCCTGATGTTTGCTAATCAGAGAGGCTTCTCCACCCTTGGGTTGGGTCTGAGCTCTTTGTTGTAATGCTATGCCTGGTGCCTCCACCCAAGGTGACTCCTGTCTGTGCTCAGGACACAAGTGGTGCTGTCCCTTGGGAAAATAACTACTACTACTATTATTATTAAGGAGGAGGAGCATGGCCCAGTACACAAGAAACTACAATAATACAAATCCCAACAAATTAAATCCCACACCCAAAAACAACAGTGTAACATATGGGGACTTTATTGGAAACCGGCTGTAGGGAAGCAAAGGGTTATGGTCAACTAATAAATGCAAAACCAGTAATTATCCAAATTTTGCATCTCCTCACATTTACAACTGTAACACAACCACCAGCTCCCTTCCTGGTATCTTTCCAGGCAGATGCAATGCATAGAATGAGTTCAGAGATGGGTGTAGCAGCTCTGCAGGCAATGGCTGGTTTAAAGGAAAAACTGTACAGTGTTTTCACTCCTGGGTAGGGTCTTCTCCTGGCTCCCTGGCCTAGAGTCCTGTGGAGGTCTTAGCTAGCTCTTAGTAACCAGTGCCATATTGGATCTCTGCCTTTCTTGCCACTGGTCTCTGCAGGGCTGAACCTACCTGACCTAAGCACTAGATTGCACAGTAGTTCAGACACTACCTTGGTAAGGTGCAGGCGTTTGAGACTCCTGGAACCTGTTCAGCTTCTCTCTTAGCCCCAAATTCAAACAGCATGAAACTGAAATGAGCTCTTTTATCTCTGGGTCAGGCTGTCCCCTCCTAATGAGGGTCTGAGCAATCCTGGATCCTCATTGGCCCAGTAAATGGCCTCACCCCATCCAAAGCCTCCCTATTGGCTTTTGCAGGAGTTTCCAGTCTATTTTGTCCCTTCCCAAGATTCTAAGCGGGCTGGGAAATGGTGCTTGGAGGTGCTGGAGCCACTGATGTCATCCGGAGGTTAGGTATCCTAGAGGCTTAGTCCAGTGTTCCAGGAGCTGACAAACTCCAACGGGGCTTGCACACATTTCATATGAAAATGCACTTAATGCAATATTGTCATAGTGGAGATGAAACTAAGTGTGTACAATGCTGTGATTTATGCATAGGCTTAATTCTTACAGTGGGAAAGGTCCAGAAGGCTTACTTCCTACAGTGCCTCTGTCATGCTCAGTGACAAGACATTTGTTTCAGTAGCAGAAGAGATGCAAGTTTCATCAGCAGCAGTGATTTCTCCCTAGTGGGTGTGCTGCTGAGAGAGGCACTGAGTTTGCTCTTGGATTGTCACAGGTGAAATGTGTTAGTTAATGAGTTTCTTCCAAGTCAATTAGCAGACAGAAGAATCTTTTCCATCTGTGCCTGACTCTGCTAGGCTTTGCTATTTCTCACATTTTAATTGTGAGAGTCCTGGGTAAATCTTAAACATTGGGTTCTGGCAATTGCCTTTTTTTTAATAGTCAGTTGCATTAATTGTATGGCTGGTTTTCACTCACCTTTTTGTTTATTTGATTTTTTATATTTATATTTCCCACTAGTGCAGAGAAAAAGGTCAGGGTAGATAAAACCTGTATGTGAAGTGGAACTCCAACAAGGAGGCAGAACTAATGGATTCAGACTACTAATGTCTTGGAGTAGATAATCAACAAACAAAATTAACCTTCAATTTCTACCTACCTATTTAATCCATCAGTGATATGTATATTTGGATTGCTTGCAAGTGAAAACAGCTCCTGGCACATACTGACGTGCATGGCTGCTACAGACTTTCTCTCAGAAAAGTAAAGTACAGTGTTATTTACCCATCAATGTGACATAAATTAATCCTTTTGAAGTCTTGTGTTACCCTTTTCCTGGGCAGTAATTGCTGCAAAGGAAAATTTTAACCTGATACTAGAATGCTTGATACAGACTAACACGGCTGCTACTCTGAAACCTTAGAATACTTGAAAAATTCAGTTGTTCTCTAAAATATACAGACACCATCCAAGACTTTTTTTGCTTTTTCTTCATGCAAATTTAGCACTTTGAGTTTAAACTGATTTTGTAATTTTGTATTTTGAACAGCACCAGACTCTATTAATCCTTCTGATGTGTGGTCTTTACATTTCTTCACACATCAGGTCTGCTGAAGTAGTGAAAATTAGACCTCGTTGGCATTTCACATCCTACAGAGACCTGCTGACACACTAAATTATATTTAGCATCAGTAATGTATAGCATTTTCAAAGAGGACAGGACAAGAAGAGTTGCCATTTTATGCCAGAAGATCTTTGAAAAAAGACTAGTATAAAAACCACTTTACAGACTGTACTGGAAAACAAATATTCTTGAAACTAAATTGCATTCTGGTAAAAGGCAAAATATTGGATTATATAATATAACTTAGAGAGACAAGGTGAGTGAGGTAATATCTCTTACTGGACCAACTTCTCTTGGTGAAAGAGACAAGTTTTTGAGCTTACACAGAGCTCTTCTTCATATCAACCCTGCAAACAACATATTATAACTTACTCTATTTGTCTGCTGGTAACATTGTTCCAGTTACTTTCTCTATTGGAATTTTTTTTCTACTTACAAAAGAAAAATAAAAAAGATTTTGTAAATTAATTTTTGCCTTAAAATACACTAAGGCAATATTATTTATTTTTGTTACTTAAAAACTTTACTCAGTGAAATATAGCTAGTTTAGGGATTCCTTTGGAAAAACTTAATCATGAATGTAAGATGAGAGTGACTGGTGTGTGATTGAGTTGATTTTTCCCTTCTCTTCTTGAGCTCCGTTGGAAATTCAGCTCTCCACAGCAGAGCCACATAGGACTATTTTGAGGATTGTGCGCTTGAGTAACTGTGTAGGCTTATGGGCAACTGGCTGCAGGTTGTCATGGCGGCCTTTAGGCTAAAAAACCTTGGGGATCTTAATCCCTCTGTCTGTCAATCACCTCCCTCCCTTTAATATGTATAAAGTGGTGTTCTCTGTAGACTAGGTGCAAAACTATTGAGCAGAAAAAACATATATGATGTAGAGTTTTTACTATTTTTTCATATATATGTATATATGTGTGTGTGTGTGTGTGTGTTACTAAAAAGTATTTGCTCTGTGATACTTCCATTCATACTTAAATCACCAAGCCCACTTGCCTGCTTTCTTATCATTTTAGTTTTGATTGGTAGCTCTGATTTACTGTGAATCCCAACTGAATTTAATTCATTATAATCATATGAAACCAAATTCTGAACAACTTCCAAATGAATATTTAGTTTGCTTCAGCAGTCACACAGACGGCTGCTTCTCCACCTGAGTAATGCATGTACACACATTTTTCACTCCTGTGTGCTCAATGTGAAATGGTCTGGTTTTAGAGCTTTTCTCTGTTGGGGTGCTAACATGCTTAACTTGTAAAGGGCAGGGGCGGGGCAGGAAAATAATTCTATTTTGTTTAAAATTTCTAATTTTGTTTTTGTTCCTCGTTGGGATGAAAATGAGACCTTTTGAAAATTTTAAGTGAAAGAACAACAGAGACCAGCCCACTCCAGAACAGCCAGTAGCTCAGTAGTTAGAGCACTTATCTGGAATGTGGGAGCCTCAGGTTAAAGTCCTTGGTCTGAACCAGGCACAGCAAGGACTTGAACCTGGTCCCCCTGGGTTATTGGTTATTCTAGAATGGGCCTCTTTCACTTTGACCAGAAATTCTAGCCCATACTGGAGAAAGCTTCATCAAAATTGATACGTTTCTGTGAAATGTTTTGGATTTGTCAAAAAATTCCCAACCAGCTCGGTTAATTTGCTATTTTATTTAATTTTTTTCATTGCAACTTCCTACTTTGTAAGCATTAAATATTCACCTGTATTCGTTTATTTAACTTTTGTTTTTGTTCGGGACTGGCAATTTGTTCAGTGTTGCACAAGATACAAAGATAGACAGTCCCCAAAGAGCTTACAAACTAAAAGACGGTCATAAAGAAAACCAGACACACTGCAAAATCCAGAAGAATAATTTAGGGCCTAATTTAAGGTCTACTTACATTGAGGACTTTACGCATGGTGGGCAAAAACCTCAGTTTGTATGGACTAAATATAAAGTCATGATATCTAAATATGAAACATCACACTAAAACAGTTACAGACTTCTAACAATATAAAGTAATTCTGAATTAGGGCTTTCACAGCATGTTTCCCCGAGCCCCTTTTTCCGGAGCATCACAGCAAATATGGTTCACAGTCTTTACAGATCACTTGTAATAGTGTAGTGCCACCTGAGCTAAATCCCACATGTAAATTAATACCATTGTTAGGAGAAAACTGGGCCTGAGAGAGGAATTTAATTAGGACATTTCTGTCTGGGTGGATAAATTACAGCCTCAGTGGAAGGCTCAGTGTGTTTGGCTTTCGAAGGCCATTGGCCCAGATCCACAAAGGTCCTTACATGCCTATATCCCAGTTTTAGGTGTGAGTGCAATCCACAAAACTCCCACTTAGCTACTGCCTTAGCTGACAGGTTCCTAAATTTACTTGGTGCCAGAGGTGATGCGTAACTGTTGATATTGAGGCATGGGGACAATTTAAAGGTTCTGGAGGGGCACATGACTGCCTCATGCATTGCCTCTTGATCTAGAACAGAGGTTTTCAAACTTTAGGGTGCACTCTCCTATGGGGGGCACAGAGGAACATTCAGGGTGGCGAGCGTTGATGCCAGCCAGCCCGGGCTGGCATCACCACAATGCTTGGGCCAGCCCCACGTGGTAGGGCACAGGCCAGCCCTCCACAGCTGTTGCTAAATTGAAGGCAGAAATCTGGGGAGATGGGGGGACATGACCCCATATACCCTCCCCCCCGATGCATCGCCTCTTCTCGGTGCCTACATTTTTGCTGTATACGTTCCTTAGATGCCTGTGTTTCTGCCTCTGGTATGGGCACTGCTGTCCTGCTATAGGTGTCTGGATGCCTAAGCTGCAGAGTGGTCTATAAACCAGGGGAAGATAGGTGGAGGAGCTCCTCTCTCCTCTATGAGGCCCAATCTGGTTGGTATGCTCAGAAGCTGTGTACCAGATTGGATCCTATTCAAAATCTGGGTGGGGTAGTGACCATAACTTTTAGCCCAAAGATTAGAGCACTGATCTGGGATGTAAGAGACCCAGGTTCCACTCCTTTCTGCATGAGGGGGAGAAAAAATGTGAACAGGGGTCTGCTACTGCTCAGGTGAGTGCCTTAACCACTTGGCTATGGGATATTCTGATGTAGGCTGCGTCATTCTCTCCTGTTTGAAGCTGTATCTAAATACCTAACTATTCATAAGGGCAGAGAGAGCGAATGACTTTACAGCCTGGTAGTTAAGGCACCCATCTAAAAGGTGGGAGATGCCGAATCCAGCCCCACTGCTCCAATGACTCCTTAATTATTTATCCAAGTGGAACAGCTTCAGCAGGAGAGACTCAGGTTGCTCACATCAGAATGTCCCATAGCTCCGTGGTTAGAACACTCTCCTGAGCAGTGTGGGAGACCCCTGTTCAAAATCATTCTTTCTCCTTCTGGCAGCGGGGGAAATTGAACTTCGGTCTGCTGCATCCAAGGCAAGTGCTCGAACAATCAGGCTAAGAGATATGGGTACCTGCTCCAGCTGTTTTGTGTGGAGTTAGGTGTTGCCACCTTCCATCTCAAAAGAAATTGTTCAGGTGTCTAAGTTGTCTGACTCCAAGAGGTTTCCAGTTGTGGATCACTAGAAAAGATAGGCGCCTCCCGGGATCCCAGAGTTAGGGGCCTATCTCTGTGAGGGGGTGGGACTTAGAACACACCCCTCTTTTCAGCATCTCCCATTGGCTATGTTACGTGCACAATTTAGGGACCCCAGCCCCTCACCCTCTCTCATGGGTACTCAGAGAGTAAGAGACCCAACTTTACGCTTCCATGGTCTCGGGGCTAACACCCATTCCTGGTGGACTCAGGGCTCTATGGGTCTGTGGGGCCTTTTCCCAATGAAAGAACCTCACGCAATAATGTCCTTAACCTCTATTTATTAACAGACGCCAAAACAAAGCACACAATGCTCACCACTCCTGAGTATGCAGGTGATCTACCCATATTGGCTCGGCAAGGTTCTGGTCATCTGGAGCGCTGGTTGCTGCAAGGTCTTCTGGCAGCTTTAATCTTGAGCTGTGCCATGTCCTGGAGGTGGGTTCCAAAGAACTTCCCTTTGGGCCCCAGTTTATATAGTTAAAACTTGGGTCCTACTTAGCTATACCTTAACCAATCATTTTAAACTAAAGTCCTACAAAACAGTGTTTTTCACCAAACCTAGCACATTACAAAACAATCCTTTAACCAATCAGACCCCACCACCTTAGTTGATTCAAATCTTGCGAAATTAGTTACGCAGCAGACAGAAACAATTGAAGAATCAGAGAGAGACCATACAGATAAACAATAGAGAAGTAGGGACCATAAAGACCAAACAATAGAGAAGTATGGATTTCACAGTCACAACTGTTGAAAAGTGGTTTCTTTCCAGACAGAATGTATCAAACAAAGTTTTCTTTAAACCTCTTAAGATCTGTTTCTTTATCTGGTGATGGAGGGTACTATTAGGACAGGAGTACCTTCTTAACAGCTCGATATTACATTGTTTTGATGCAATAGATGGAATGTAAGGATGTGACTCTCTGTACCTTAGGTCATGGCTGCCTCAGACCTTACAGATAGCTTAAGCGTTTTCGCTTTTGTGGGTCACATTCTTAGGTACCTGCCTCTCTCAATGCATTGCGTAAGCAGCCTAGACACCTAATTAAGTGTTTGTGGCTCATATTATTGTTCCAGTGATTTTTCTAGGTGCCTACAAGTTATGCATTATGATTCTGAGTGTCAGAATGCCAAAGTCCCTTTGTGGATCTAGGCTATTGTGATCACAGGAGGAACAGAACAAAATCTTAGGGAACGTACATATCTATGCATTTGCTGAAAGCATCAGGCGGTGAAGGTTCACCTACAATGGTCTGGCAGTGGAGCTGTCCTGCGAGCCCTGCCTGTGCAAAACACTGATGTTTGAAACCATGGAAAAAGTAAAGAGCCCAAGCTGCTGGGGAACAGGGACATTTTCTCCAGCTTTGGTGCAAGATGTTATGTGGAGCAACCCTTTTTCCATCTCCTTCACATTCATCTTACAACTGATGGAACTTGCTTAGAAGGACTTGCATGGATTCCATTTACAGTGCTGCTGCAGAGGCTCAACTTTCCTTATAATTTTGTGCGTGTGCTTAGCTCATTTGGGTGAGTTTCTTCACCTCTCCATCTGCATGTGACTGATATGATTTGGTCCGATGGTTGGATCTGAATACAATGCAAATGAACTTTAAACCACCATGAATTTGCATGACATGAATATCAGCTTTAATAGAAATCAAATCTGAATCCATAGCCAATTTTCAACTAACCCAAAAATTAAATGAGGGCCATTGATAGATGAACACTGAGAAAGAAAATGAACATTGTGCGAGTTGGGGCAGTGCTTGCATCATTTTTGCCCTACCTCATTAATTGAGGTAAATCTTTGTCTCAACAGTGTTGAGTTGGGCTGTATCAAACAAACTTTTGAATACAACTTCTCCCCCCACCACTTCCTCTTTGTGAGGCTAATCAAAAATTTGAGGTACAAAATCTGTGATTGCGAGTCCACATGCTCATATTCACAAGATATGTAGCGATGCACATATTCATTCCCTATTGCCAGAAAGAGTCCCTAAATGAAACCTTTCTTCTAATTTCCTATGCTGTAATTCTCTCTGTCATCTGTATGGTAACCTAAATGCCATGTACCCTGCAAAACTTTGACACAGACATTTGTCAGATTGTCAGACGCTCACAATAAGATTACAGAATACATAAGGGATGTTTAAAAATGATTTGATCCCTTCATTTTTAATAATTTTACATATGATTACCTACTAATTGACTCAAAATGGTGCTGCAAGCATCATCTTTATATTGCACCAGAGAGATGTGGTACATTTATGGTGTTTGGGTGGGAGGGAGGTAAGAAAGAATCTAATACATTCTTACTCATAAACTTTCCATAAATTATTCCTACAGTTTTTATAATAAAATACCTTCTTTCAATCAAGATATGGATGAGTGAGTTGTCTGAAAATGGCACTGTATTCCTAGCCTTTACTGAAAGAAAACAAGGTGTTTGGGATAAAATCAGATTTGATGGTAATTATTTCTCACAGGCCTTTTGGAACCCTGTCTGTAGGCAGCTTAGCACTAACGTGTTTCATTTATATTCTCAGTGCATTGCTCCATTCTAATCCATTTGGGTCCTAGACTTACTGACATTAAAGATGTGTGTTTCTATTTAAATTGCACTTTTGTGTAGCAGAACATTAAACAGAGTAGGATGTGTTGATACGTACACTTGGTAAAGGCCTTTTGTTTTTTATTTCCTGAAAATTGAAGGACTGCAACCCAAGGCCTAGATCAGCATTTCTCAAACTGTGAGACAGGACCCCAAAGTGGGGTCGCCAGGGCAGGTGTTAGACTTGCTGAGGGCTGGGACCAAAGCCTGAGCCCCACTGCCTGGGGCTGGTGCCCAAGGGCTTTAGTCCTGGATGGCAGGGCTCAATTTATAGTCCTCCCGCCTGGCCCAGGGTGGTGGGGCTCGTACTTTGGCTTTGCCCCCTGCCCAGGGTGGTGGGGCTCGGGCAGGCTCCGGCTTCAGTCCCCCCTCCTGGGGTCATGTAGTAATTTTTGTTGTCAGAAGGGGATTGTGGTGCAATGAAGTTTAAGGACCCCTTTCACGGGGGAGAACTGGAGGTGAAAATCTCTGAGAGAATATCCTTCTCACTTCATGGAGGTGAGATTTGTGCTTCCTCCCAACCTTCGGATGAAGTCCCAGAAACTTGTTGGATCCCATAGGGATCTGTGGAAAGTCAGGGACATCATTAACTCTGACCTATTGACCCTCTCCACCTTGAACTGTCTTTTACATGGAAATGATAATACATTGAGTGGCTGTCTTACATTGTCCCTTGATGTTCTGTGGAGCTAATATGATGATGCCCCCTCCCCATGACTTGCCCATTTCTCTCAGTGACCTACCCAGTCTCTACCACCTTCACTCACAGAGAGACTCCAAAACAGCAAGGTGTAGCACTATGGAATGGCAGAGCCTGCTTTATCCTCCTTGAAAGGTTTCCGTCCAGGCACAGATCTGTGGGGGTGGAACCATCTGAGTCCAGGGAAGGTAGGATGGCTCAGGGATGAGCTGCACCTATGGTCTCTCCCCTAGTCCTTTTCCATGGGCACCCTTTCCAAGTGACAGGCCTCTCTGCCTGCGCTCTTTCCAGAGTGGAACTCCACACTTCACCCCACTTTAGACTGGCTCACCTGGCTACAACACCCCTCATGCTCACCGTCCTGCTATCGCTGCCTCATACCCCCCAACAAACAGTGACTCATACATGCAGTCCCTCACAAGTGCGCCCCTGTTCCAGGAGATAAATTTCACGACCTCCACTTCTCCTGGTAAGATCCCTGTGGCTGTACCTCTCATAGACTGGACCCTGAGATGTCACCCCCGCGTCTTTCCAACTGTGGTAACACAAGAGTCCCATCTGCCATTGATACCTGCAACGCACTCCTCTCCAGGTGCCTGTGACCAGCAGTTGATTAAAGTGACTCCAAATAGCTTCTCCCAAAGATATAGAGCAAACAACCTTAAACCACATCAGGTTTGCAGTTCAGCACCTCTCTCAAAGCTTAGGTGAGCCCTCCTGTCTCAGAGACATCCTGCAGAGCCCCTACCTTGCATCCACAGCCCTATCAATATTGGTGCCTAGGAACTACTGGCCACTCCCCTCATCCTTTTCCTCTAGGCCAGGGGTTTTAATATCTTAGTGTTCTTTGAATGTAGTCTCTGGCTTTGGAACAATAGCCCGGTCACCTCTCTGGTGAAGGGCAGGTAGAGATTTCCCAATGACTCGCTCACCCACTATTTCTCTCAGGGTAGGTCTACACTGCAATTAGACACCTGCGCCTGGCTCATGCCAGCTGACTCAGTACTGCAGGGCTTGGGCTAAGGGGCAGTTGAATTGTGGTGTAGATATTTGGGTTCGGGCTGTAGCCTGAGCTGTGGCACCCTCCCTCCTCACAGGGTCTTAGCGCCTGGGCTCCAGCCTGAGCTTGAACACTTACACTGCAATTAAACAGCCCCTTAGCCTGGGCTCTGTGAGCCTGAGTCAGCTGGCATGGGCCAGCTGTGGGTTTTTAATTGCAGTGTAGATGTACCCTTAAAGGCCCCTGGTAGTCTCTTTGGAGATAGCTTGTGTCTATCATTATTTCATTACCGGCTTGCTTCTCCTGTGGTTTAATTCCATGCAGTCAGCCAGAATACTATCATGCAAGTAAACTGAGGCACACACTGTTCATATAAAATAATGCAGATATCCCCCTCCACTGAAGGTTTTTTAGACTGAGTGAATGGTTGGTACTCACTAACTTGATCATTATTTAATTCTCAGTTTAAAAAATGAAATTATACCTAACCTGTATGTCTTCTAATTTTAGGCTGAAACCAATATTTATTGATCTGTACCTTCCAACTTACCATTTAAACATTAGTTTAACATTAACCTTTCCTTCCTTGCCCAAACCCTTTTCATTGTCTCTGTACCTCAGGCTGTCAGTTTTGTCTCTTATAGTCCATTTTACATTTGGGGGTGGGGGTGGGACGTAGCATGGGGTGAAACCTGGAGATGAGCATATTGATGGGCGGGGCGGGGGGGGGAGGAGCGGCTTTCTTTAACATGGTGATGTCAACTGTGAGTACTCAGAAGTCTGTACTGATGCTGCCAGTAGCCTCAAGTTGGGGAATGGAGAGACTGTAATCAATGTTGAGAAGTATTTCAATCACTACATACTTTTGTTGGCGTTCACAATTCCTGAAGGCTAGCCTTTGGCTTCAGACTACTACTTCTTCTCTAGGGTGCGCTGTGGAAATGCAAACTCCTACTATTTTCATTAATTAACAGATATTCAGCAAAATAAAACCAACTGATCTGTTGGTGTCTTTTCTGATAGCTACGCATTAGGGCCTGAGCCTGTGAAGCATTGAATGTCCTCCAAGTGCACTGAATGCAGTCTCTCTCGGGGGCAATCATTGCCTGGCAGGATTGTGCCCATAAACTGTAAATGCCATTTTAAGTTAAGATCATTTTAAAATGGGCAGAGTATAATTGACAAAATACAATTTTCCAAGCATTGTATAAAGAAATACCCATTTTTTTCTAATACTTGTAATTTCTAAATGTATGACTAGTCCTTCTTGTGGCTAGTAAGCCTATTTAATAGGAAGGACAAACATGTTGATGCATTTTCTTAGTTTGGTCTTTCTTCTTTATAGGTTTTTATGCAAACAAGTTTTGCTTTTATCGTTAAAGGCTGTGGAACAGGAATATATCATTAAACATTAGTCCCTCATTAGCTTATAGATTAACACTCTAAAAGTTGGGGGTGAGGGAGGGAGATGGGTGGGACTCTTTCTCAGTAAGTGTGCTGTATTTATGTCCTTAACTTAAACAACTCATTCCATAAAGCAAAATCAAATATCGAAATTCAGTATGCACAAATGAAGGTCCTGATCTTTCAGAGCACAAAATTCTTATGGAAGTTGATAGCAGTTTTAGGTACACAAAGATAGCAGGTCTGGACAGACTTCTGAAGGTTACTTCCTAATGTTACTTAATCATAGAATCATAAAACTTTAGGGCTAAAAGGAACTCAAGGCTCATGTAGTCTAACCCCCAATAATATTTGTATTGCCTATAGCCAAAGTCCCATTGTCCTAGCCACTGTACTAAAATTTCACCAAAAAATGGTCCATTCCCTTAAGAGTTTTGCAGGCTAAGCATAAGACAAGAGACCACTGAAACAGACAGAGAGGGGAGACAAGGAAACCTAACAAATATTTCACGTGCTGTGTGTGAGACTAAAATGTTTTGCAATTATTTTCCCATATTACATTTTGTTTTAAAATAATTTGATAACCATAGAAAACCACCTTGGAATTATATAATTAATGCTTTTCATTTTTAAATAAAGGGTCCCACAAATTATAAAATACAAGGATTTCTATTCAACTTTTTTCATTTATAATACAATACATATTTATAAACTCATAATGCATATTTATGGATTGCCTTCCAAGACAGCAAGCTTCCCCAGATTCTGTGCAGGGCTCAGTTTTCCCACTTGCAATGCTTAGGGAAAATGAACAATATCTGTACCCTGCATTAAAAGGGATGCGGTCAAATCTGATAGGCCTGTAATTTGGGCTACTCTTTCCTTTTTAAAGTAACATTTTGAGTGCAGATTCTGTACCCTCTGTGCCCTTGCTTTTGAGGCATAAAGGGGCATTAAACTGGTCAGAAATAGACCCTCACCCCCAGAGAAAACCCCCAAAACAGGGCCAGTGAGGAAGTGGAGTAGGTGGCCCTATTGTGTCCTCCCACTTGTAACATACGGTGTAGGGGTCATGCTGAAGGAACATCAAGGCTAGTGGCAGGAGTGTTCTGACTATTCTGGGCTGCAGAGCAGCCTCCTGGCATCTGTGGGAAAGATGAAGTAAATTAGAGAAGACCGCACAGATGCTGTGTACTGACCCCCAAAGCAGCCTAGAAATCTAGATCAGTGGTTTTCAACCTTTTTTTCATTTGAATGGTGGTACAGACCCCTTTGGAAATCTTAGATGTAGTTTGCAGACCCTCAAGAGTCTGCTGACCACAGATTTAAAACCCTTGTTTTGTGGTAATGATAACCTTTCATGGACCCCTACGACATAGTCTGCAGACCCCCAGGGGTCCATGGACCTCAGGTTGAAAACCACTGGCATAGAAGATTCAAAAGTGGCTTTGTTCCCCGTTTCTCCTGTACTGTGCCTTTTGAGCTGAGGTTCCTGAGAGACCCAGCTCGGAATCTGCTTCACCTTTTTGTGGTCCTCTTGGTGGAATATGGCAGGCCAATCAGACTCACTAATTTTTCACATTTTTCCCCCACCTACCCCAACCTTCCTGTGTCTCGAAGGTATGACAGTTTAGAAATTAAGCTGGTGACAAGATCTGGACAGGGGATGGTTGAAGAATAACGTGAAGTATTCCCTTGGCGTCTGACGCAGGAGCAACAGAGTTCACAGTTGTGCCTTTTTTTTCTTTTTAGGGAGGAGTGGTTAGAAATCGGCATTATCTAAAATTAAAATGCTCCTGCATACCCACTGATTAGCGTGTGGGTTATGTGTTCCCAATCCACAGCGGAGTCTGGTGCAGCCCTAGCTATGAATCCTGACTTTTTAGTTCAAGCTGTAAAGATTCATGCTTTTAGTATTATGGTCCTTGGTTCAGTCTTCAGCGTGTTGGCCACAATGGCAGCCCTTAAAGGTATGGGGGTTCATCCAGCACTTGAGCAGCTACGGGTTGCAGGGGCTCGGGATAGGCTGCGCCTGTCGAGGTGGAATGTGTAACCCACTGTTCAGTGTATGTTTATGCATTCACCTTAAAGGGTTTTCTTAAGATGGTCGAAAAATGCCTTGATTTAAAATGAAAAAGGAATACAATGCCTCAGGCCGGACTGTGTATTTGTGTTTTAATGATATGTCCCTGTTAATCATGTTGTTTTTGTGAATATTAGACAGGTGACTTGCGGGAAAGTGCAAGTCTATGCAACACTTTGAAAATGTAAAGGGTGGTAAATACGCTGCTATTGTCACCTGAAAAGGAATTTTATTGATGCTTATGCATTTAAAATTATCTCAAAGTGAGTAATTTCAGAGGGGGAGAGGATGGAATGAGACTATTTTTTCCATCTGTGTGCCTAATTCCTGTTAACTGTAATAGCAATTTGTGTCAACAAAGCTGAGAGAGAAGACCATCTCAACAGTGTACAGTATGTACCCTTACATGCATGGATTGTCCTTTAAAAGAAATATAAAAATAGATCATGAGGAGTCCAGCAGTTGTAGGATGAGTCAAATACATATTGAATTTTAGATACTTTAGGGCTTGAGTAAGCTTACTGTGACCTTCATAAAATTAGTTTAAAAATTTGAATTTTTGTTATAAGGCAGGTTAATTCTTGGTGGATACATATGATTGTGATGCCCAGCTAGTACTTGTATCTGCTTGCATGAGGGGCTGGAGAGGGAAAGGATAAATTTCAGCAAAATTGCTCTGAAAATAGTAAATTAAAAGACTTTGTATAGTGGTCAGTGGTAAATTCCACAGAATCAGCCACTTTTCCACTATCCAGGATCCGCAGCATAATTTAGAGCAGCCTAAAGCCTGCTGTAAATTACAGCTGCTAGAGCACTCCCCTAGGGGACTGCTTCTCTGGCTGACAATCACTGGAGCATAGTGTGTTCTGGCTCTGTCGTCATTTCTCCCCTTTCTAACTCTGACAGATGCCTTGAAAAGGCTGACAGGAATCCTCATCTGCCTTCTCACTGCAGTTCCAGTGGCACAAAGGGAACGTAATAGGGTCCAGGATGGGTTATATTGGTTCATTTCATTACATATATTTTTGTATGATAGGATCTATTAAATGTGTCACAGCTTTAAAATGTAGCCTTTTTATAGCTGTTTTTACAGGGTTTATTGTATTCTCTGTACACTTGATTTGGAAAACAGCTTTTAGCAATTTTTTTTTGAAAGCACAGGCATTTCAACAATAAATGTTTTTATTAGTTGTAAGGGGACTTTATTATACTATTGTAAAAGACAAATGGGTGTGTATAAAAATAATCTTAAAAGAAATGTTGGATAGCTTAGAGCAGCGGTTCTCAAACTGTGGGTCGGGTCCCCAAAGTGGGTCGCAACCCCTTTTCAATGGGGTCACCAGTGCTGGCGTTAGACTTGCTGGGGCCCGGGGCCAAAGCTGAAGCCTGAGGCCCATTAGGGCAGCAGGGCTCAGGCTTCGGTCCCCCCTCCTGGGGTCATGTAGTAATTTTTGTTGTCAGAAGGGGGTCATGGTGCAATGAAGTTTGAGAACCCCTGACTTAGAGGTCTTCAGAATCTGTTTGTGATGATAATTTCTATTTAACTGTCTGAGTCCAGAGTACAGGGCTTCAGGGGTCAAAGGCCCTGTAAGATCTTCCAACTTTACAGATTTTTAGAGGCATTACAAAAGTTTGGATTTACTACAGTTATAGTAGTCTTATCATGCAATGAAAATAACATATTGAGATCATTCTGCTTTGCTAATACACTTTGACAAATTGAGGAGATGAGTGCTAATCAAAAGAGTACTTGCTTTTGTATCAGGCAAAGTGATGAGTACTCCTATAATCAGCACTCCACTCCTTTGCTCTGCCCATATGCTTCAGACAGAGTGGAGGAGAGCAGCACAGGTCAGATTAGAGGTGCTACCAGAGCTGTCATGCACATGCCCATGCTACAGTAAAACCAGCTCATTTTAATGTTTGTCCCATACAACACCTGTAAGAGAACGTTCATTTGGGAGTGTGAATGAGGTCACCCGTATTTCTTCACACAACGCACAGTCAACCCGTGGAACATGTTGTCAGAGGATGTTGTGAAGGCCAAGACTGTAACAGCGTTAAAAAAAAGAACTAGATAAGTTCATGGAGGATAGGTCCATCAAGGGCTATTAGCCAGGATGGGCAGGGATGGTGTCCCTAGCCTCTGTTTGCCAGAAGCTGGGAATGGGCAACAGGGGATGGATCACTTGATGATTATCTGTTCTGTTCATTCCCTCTGGGGCACCTGGCATTGGCCACTGTCGGAAGACAGGATACTGTGCTAGATGGATACTGCATACTGACCAGAATACTGGGCTAGTCTGGCCCGGTATGGTCATTCTTATGTTCTTCCTTTCTGCACATTGTAGCCAATACTCAGACAACCACAGTTGCGGTCTTGTGATGGCAAACACTTTTGAATGCTAAAATGCTACATTGCATGCAAATAAAAATTCCAGTGTAACTTGGTCACTATCCTTTGTTTTAGAAAACATCACTGCAGGTAACACTTCTTCCTAAAACTTACAATGTTTTTAGACTGGTGGATGATGCTCACGGAGAAAAAGCAGTTTAACTTGATTGCTCTGACTACAGCAGCATCAATTTGATAAGCTTGTAAATAGAATCTCCTATTTCGGGGCCTGGCACACCATCTGAATGAATTGTACCTGATACTGACACCATGGCTGCTAAAAGATTAGAGGAAACTAAGATGAGATTCTGACAAAATGTTTCAGGTGTCATCGGTGAAATCTTGCAACGCATCCTTCCCCAGCTATCTAAGGGCTGGGTTCTGCCCTCAGGTAAGCATGTACAGCTGCCATTGAAATCAACAGGAGGTTCATTGTATGGCAAAAGGATTGGTCTGGGGCAATAAGAAGAAATAGGAGCCAATTATTTTTTTTAATGCATGGCCCATATTATAGATTTTGATTTTAGAAAAGTTTTATATTCTTCTAAATGGGTCTCTACAAAAGTTTAAGCATTCAAGTTTTGCCATTCCTTGTAGTCAATGGTAACCAGGATTTTCAGCTCACTCTTTTTCACTCTCTATAATGTTTGGAGGAAGGGAGAACCAATATGTATTGAATATTGATTGATTTAATATTGATATTCAATATGTATTGAATAATCCAGTATGGAAAATATTTTGCAGATGTCACAATGGCTTTGTCATAGCAGTATGACACAGGGGACTGAAATCTCTGTTTTAAATAATTGGTCTTTGCATGGCTAATGCAGCAAGGCAAATTCATTTAAACTCCTTTTGTAATAGATACCATTACATGCAAAAACAGGGTTTGCATTCACGGATCTATGCACACTTTTATACTGGGAGCTGTATTCCTACTCTTGTGCCCTTAATATACAAATTATTATTGGGTTTGTTCCCAGAAGGCATATTATTGAATTGCATCTTTGGATATTTCTATAACTGATGAACAAATCCAAATGGAGTGATGTATTAATTTGATGGGATAAATGGGCACAGAGTCAAAGGTGATAACCTGGCGCTATCACTGTACAACACTAAAGAGTTAAACATGGTGGAGGGTTTTGAATACAGAAACCTTGGGCTGCTTAGTCCCATGACAACCACCACCATTAAAAATATTTATAACCTTTTATTAAAGAAAAAGAAGAGAATAACAATTAAAGGATTTCACATGTAAATGATTAAGACAGACTTTTAACAATATTCCTTATTCCTTTTTCCTTTAGTTGCAGACACTTTCTTTTTTTAGGAAAACCCCTTTCTAACAACCTTTGTAGATGGTGTTACCTGTCTTTTTTGGGAAAAAGAGAAAAACTCAGCACCTCCGTGTCGTCCTTCAGGGCACAGTTCACCCCGCTGTGTATCAACATTGGTCTTTTTTGTCTTTCAGAGAATAGGCTAGTGGTGGTTTGTTCTTCTGTCAAAAGTGCCCTTCAGTCCTACCCTTTTCAGGATGTTGAAGTTCAAAGGTAATCAGGAACAAGAACAAATACAACTCTAACCCAGTTTCATCTCACAAACATTTATTTGGGCCCAGCCTTCTAATCAGAACTTGTTTCCAAAACAGTCTATGCTTCTGCCGATTTCCCTTCCCGGGTATCAGAGAAATGTAGGACTGGAGGGGACCTTGAGAAATCAAGTCCAGTCCCCTTAGGAGGGCAGGAAAAAAAATAGATCATCATCCTGTGAGAGGATTTGCCCAACTGTAAATTCCACAACCTCTCTTGGAAGCCTATTCCAGAGCTTAGCTAACGTTATAGTTAGGTATCAGAGGGGTAGCCGTGTTAGTCTGGATCTGTAAAAGCAACAAAGAATCCTGTGGCACCTTATAGACAAGCTGTCTTGCATCCGAAGAAGTGGGTATTCACCCACGAAAGCTCATGCTGCAAAACGTCTGTTAGTCTATAAGGTGCCACAGGATTCTTTGCTGTTATAGTTAGGAAGTTTTTTCTAATATCTAACCTAAATCTCCCATGCTGCATACAGCCTTTCACATATTTGAAGGCTGTTAACAGATCCCCCCTCAGTGTTCATTTCTCAAGACTAAACATAGCCCTTTTTTAACCTTTCCTCATAGGTCAGGTTTTCTAAACCTTTTATCGCTTTTGTTGTTCTCGTCTGGACTCTCTGCAATTAGTCTATATGTTTCTTAAACTGAACATAGTACTCCAGCTGAGGCCTCACCAGTGCCAAGTAGAGCCGGGCATCCTGATCATCTACCCTGAGAATGATATTAATCTTTTTTGCAACTGCACCTTGTTGACTCATATTCAATTTTTGATCCACTATAACCCACAGATGCTTGTCAGCAATAGTACCACCTAGCCAGTTATTCTCTATTTTGTAGTTATGCATTTGATTATTCCTTCCTAAATGAAGTACTTTGCCCTTGTCTTTACTGAATTTCATCTTGTTGATTTCACACCAATTCTCTAATTTGTCAAGATTATTTTGAATTCTAATGCTGTTCTCCAAAGTGCTTGCAACCCCCCTCCCTGCTTCATGTCATCCACAGATTTAATAAGCACACTGTCCAATGCATTGTCCAAATCATTAATGAAAATACCATATATACTCATTCATTAGCCTATTCATTTATAAGCTGACCCCCCAAAATGGATAGGTAAAAATAGCAAAAAACTGTATGACCTTTCATAAACTGACCCTATATTTCAGGGGTTGGAAAACTTTGGCTCCCAGTCTGTCAGAGTAAGCCGCTGGCGGGTTCAGACATTTTGTTTACTTAGAGCATCTGCAGGCATGGAGCCCCTCAGCTCCCTATGGCTGCAGTTTGCCGTTCCCAGCCAATGGGAGCTGCGGGAAGTGGCGCCAAAAGAGGGAGCCTGCAGACGACAGTGTACTAGATATTCAATTCAATGATTCCATAGAGTATAAAATCATCAAATTTTGGTGTAGACCCGTTTTTAAGCCAACTCCCGCTCTTTGATGCATCACTTTTTTACCAAAAATATTCATGAGTATATACAGCAGGGGTAGGCAACCTATGGCACGGGTGCCAAAGGCGGCACGCAAGCTGATTTTCAGTGGCATTCACACTGCCCGGGTCTTGGCCACCAGTCAAGGGGACTCTGCATTTTAATTTAATTTTAAATGAAGCTTCTTAAACATTTTAAAAACCTTATTTACTTTGCATAGAACAATAGTTTAGTTATATATTATAGACGTATAGAAAGAGACCTTCTAAAAATGTTAAAATGTATTTACTGGCGCGCAAAACCTTAAATTAGAGTGAATAAATGAAGACTCGGCACAGCACTTCTGAAAGGTTGCCGACCCCTGATATACAGTATTCAATAATATAGGATTCCTTTTTGATTTTCACATCATTAAAGACAGTGTTTCTAAACCTGGAGCTGCCATTTGTGTGGGAAAATCCCCTGGCAGGCTGGGCCGGTTTGTTTTCCTGCCCCGTCCGCAGGTCCGGCCCCAGTTTGAGAAACACTGATTAAAGACCTCCTGATGGAGCCATATTGGCTTTTTCTTATCTTTCCATTGCATTGGAAAAGTTTGCAGTTGTGTCTTTAATTTTGTCTCCTCGAGAAACTGACAGCTCTCCTGAACTCCTATTTCTTTTAGATTTTTTCCCCAGGCTTCTCTCCCATGAAGAGAAACAGAGCTCTTTCCTGGTCATCCCTGAACTGAGCCCAGGCCCTCTCCTTTTACTTCCCCTCTCCACACCTGACATTGTCTGCAGGTGTAGCAGGGAGGGGCCAGTTGGGTACACAGGCTTTCCGTAACTGTTTCATTACTACCAGGGAGCCTACCTGTCAGCCTCCTTAATCCTCTCCCTACACCTTTATGGTGTGGGCCATCACAGACAGTATGTTACTGTTCTTTTTGATGCTGCTGTTCAAGTCCAGTCCTGTTTTCTTGAAGATAAAACAAGACAAACTCACACAAAAAGAGAGATGAAAGAACAGCAGAGATGGAAAATGCAGATTCTGTCTTTGGTGCTGACTTTGACTTGCAGCCTCACTGTCGGAGATACACAAGCCCAGCACACAGTCTGATCAGCCACTCTGAGACCTGGTAAACTTGTACCAGGATCAGGCTGTTTAGGGCTTTGCTTTAAAGTGTCTCTCTAGCTATGGGATCATCGCAGTATTGAAAAAGAGAGTCTTGGCTTGCTAAGCCAGGCTTTTATTACATAGAAGACAAAGAGAGAGAGAGAAGAAATAAGATTGGGGAAGGAAAACAACACATGGTGAATGAAAGCAGGAACATTCCAGGTGTTGCTCAGGACTTACCTGGTAAAAGTAATGTTGTCATTGTTTTCTCTCTTGCTCAGTCTGGTCAAGAACATCTCTCAGGATCAGGACAATGGAAGGCCCCGAAGTTTCACCCAGGATCCTAGGAGATGATAGCGGAGCTCAACTCCTTTCATAGAATATCAGGGTTGGAAGGGACCTCAGGAGGTCATTTAGGCCAACCCCCTGTTCAAAGGGGGACCCAATCCCCTGATAGATGTTTTCCCCAGATCCCTAAATGGCTCCCTCAAGGATTGAACTTACAACCCTGTATTTAGCAGGCCAATGCTCAAACCACCAAGCTATGTCTCCTCCTCTCCCATTTGTCTAACCTGCTCTTAAACATTTCCAATGATGGAGATTCCACAACCTCTCTCCTCCAGCCACTTTGTGACTTGCTACCACTTTTCAACATTTAAACTTACAATTGGGGTAGAACTAGTAGGCCCCAGTTATTACAACAGTGATAACAGGAAGAAGTCAACACCTTGTGTTTGTTGTTAAAAAGTATTTGATACAGAGTTATGGAAAGTATGACTACAGAGAAATTTTTTAAATTATTTAGGTATGTAATATCTGTGTACTGTACATCCAATATGTTTGTGAATCTTATATCTGTGTATATGTATGTATGACATATATTACATGTAGTATATTTCTTTCACTGTCTGTAAAGGTATGAGCTCCCTCTAGTGCCCATGCCTTTTCTTGTGTTGTGATAGAAACTTGTATAGCTTCTGCCATTTTTCACTGTCCAGTTTCTTGGATCTCCAGATCACCATCTTAAAAGGGGTAGTATGAAGTTAAGATAAAACTTTAGTATTACACACCTCCCCCTCTACTCCCATTTTCCCCATAGATACATCCTAAGGGGCATGATTGCCAGGGAATGTACTAGGATACAGAATAGAACCGTAAGAAAATTAACCCAAATACAAGTTCTAAATTGAATGTAATAGATAATATATATATATATGATCAGATTAGTAAATGACTCCTTCAGAATAATCTTTACTTGCAAACATCTTTGGTCTTATATGTGTGGTAATGCATGTGGAAGCAATGATATACCTGGGACAGAAATTAGGTTCTTTGTCATCCAGAAATTAGGTTTTTCAGAGCATTTCTGGGTCACCATTCCTTTTAAAAAACTTTTTGTTTGCTTGATTTTTTTAATATGGGTGCTGAAATTAAAAAACTTCAATTACATTAAGTGCTCTAAAAATACAAACATCACCATATAAAATTAAGAAATCAATTGTCATGTTTCTTATAAAAAACCTGACTCCCTCTTGATGGATAGCATATAAGCAAGCTTGCAAAATTAGAATTATTGTTGTTTAATTTTCTATGCAGTATTATAACCGCAAACAAATAATGTTGCTACAAGCATTATGATGCAAAAATAAATGATAACAGAACAAGATACCAGGCACTTTAAAAAGAAGATGATGGAATAGTAGAAGGCAAATGGAAATATGTAAAGGAAACTTGCATCAAAACCTCTGAAGAAGTGCTGGGATTGATAAAGAAACACAACAATGAATGGTTGTCTGAGGATACATGGCAGAAAATCGAAGAAAGATGTAAAATTAAACTGAAACTAAATCAAGCAAGAACAAGAACACAGAAATAGTGACTCCGGGAGGAATGTGCCACAAAGAAATAGAAGTCAAAAAGAGTGCCAGAAGAGACAAACAGCATTTTATAGACAAAATGGCAACAGATGCGCAAATTGCTGCAACGCGTGATGACATGAAGACACTGTGCAATATCGTTAGACAGGAAGAATAAAACACCTATTGGTCAGTCCAAGACAGTGGGGGCAATTTAACAACAAAGACTTCAGAACAATTAAGTATATGGAGGCATTATTACAGTCAATTACTGAATGGCAAGCCAGTAGTTAAAACATAGAGGAATGCGAAGATCTCGATGACAAATTAGAACCTATCTCTAGACTATAAGCAAGAGGGACAGTCAGTCTGTTAAAAAGTGGAAAGGCAGCAGGTCCAGACAACATCCCAGTGGAGGTACTTAAGGTAGATTCGAAGAATAGAGTAGAAATTTTGATAGGCCTCTTATAAAAATATAGGAAGAAGGAAATGAATTATGAATATTTTTCAGGGCTCTTAAGAAAATATGATCTGTCAAGTAACACATAATAAATTGGCCAAGCCATTCAAGGTAATTACTGGCATCAGACAAGAATATCCTGTCATCCAATGACCTTCCTACTGGTAATGGTTTTGGTAACAAGAAGGACCACACAACAACCAAGATATACAATGGACTTTCACACAGAAACTAGAAGATCTTGACTTTACAGATGACATCAACCTACTGTCCCATACCCACAGAAATATGCAAGCTAAAACAAATGATCTCCAGGCTTATTCACAGTTAGTAGTGCTGAAAATCAACACAGAGAAAACTAAAACCATGAGAAGTAACACACAATAAGAAACACCAATAACACTTTCTGGGATTGACATAGAAGAGTTTTGACATTTCATATATCTTGGGAGCATCCTAAGCAAAACAGGAGGAATAGATGAAGATATGAAAGCAAGACTAGGGAAAGCCAGCCATGCCTTTGCAATCCTAAAGCAGATTGGAGAAACAGAAACCTTTCTCTGTGAACTTAACTTTGAATATTTAATACCGTTATAAATTCTGCCTTACTATACGGCACTGAAAATTGGAGCTGTATCAAGACCATATTATCCTAACTCCAAGGTTTTATAAATAGCTGCATTAGACAAAGCCTTAACATCAGATAGGTAGAAAAAAATTACAAATGAAGAGCTTTAGAGGAGACGGAAACAAAAACTCATAGGACAGGAAATTATGGAACAAAAATAGAGAATTGCGGGGACACACATGGAGGAAACAACATGACAAGACAGGCACTGGACTGGAACCCCCCAATGCAAGAGACGATAAGGTAGATCAAGGACAACTTGGAAACACACACACACACACACACAACAGAAGCAGAACTGAAAGTCATGAAGATGATGTAGTAAGAGGCTAAGACTGAAGCAAGGGATCATTAACAATGGAAGGCACTGATGAAGGTCATATTTTCCACATGGAATAAAGAGGCATAAGTCCTTATAATTGCAAATGAAACTTTGTGATACAAATAAGTAATTAATTTCCTTATAGAGGTCCCACCTTGCAGAAATATAACATTTTTGGGAGAAAAATGCTAAATAAGGCAGATAATGTTTGCAGGGCCGGCTTTAGGCTGATTCCCCCGATTCCCCGGAATCGGGCCCCATGCCTAAGAGGGGCCTCACGGCTTAGGCACCTTTTTAATTTTTAATTTAAAAAACAAATTTACATACCCGGCAGCGGTCCGGGTCTTCGGCGGCACTTCGGCGGCAGGGGGTCCTTTGCTCGCTCCAGGTCTTTGGCGGCATTTCGGTGGCGGGGGGGTCTGGAGAGAGTGAAGGACCCCTCGCCGCCGAAGACCTGGATCACTGCCGGGTATTTGAATCGGGCCCCGCAGTTCCTAAAGCCGGCCCTGAATGTTTGCATGTACAGTAGAACATCAGAGTCACAAACACCAGAGTTATGAACTGACCAGTCAACCACGCAGCTCATTTGGAACCGGAAGTATGCAATCAGGCAGCAGCAGAGACAGAAAAGAAAAAAAGGCAACTATAATACAGCAGTACAGTAGTGTGTTAAACGTGAAATACTAAAAAATAAAGGGGAAGTTAAAAAAAAAAGATTGACAAGGTAAGGAAACTGTTTCTGTGCTTGTTTCATTTAAATTAAGATGGTTAAAAGCAGCATTTTTCTTCTGCATAGCTAAGTTGCAAAGCTGTATTAAGTCAATGTTCAGTTGTAAACTTTTGAAAGAACAACCATAATGTTTTGTTCAGATTTACAAACGACCTTCATTCCCGAGGCATTTGTAACTCTAAGGTTCTACTGTATTATACTTCTTTATATGTTGAATCTGAATCCTTCTTGTGCTGTCAAATGTTGCTTAGAGCATGAACAAGGCAATGCCATCCTTTTCTATGCTAGGCTGCTCTTTGCCTATCTCTATGTTATTAAATGTTGACAGGCTACTTTACTAAAAATGCCCCCTGTTCCACAGGGGATAATTTTACATTTACCAGCAAATAGTAATAAAAAAATGGTTCTTAATGCAAACCTTATAAATATTTAAGGATCAGTCAGAAAAAGCAAAACAGTTCTATTTTATACTAAACAAAGACTATGGGTAATTTTTTCAAAATAGCCTGTCACGTAGGCCTAGATTTTTAAAGATATTTTAGCATTGCTGTGTCACAATACCTAACTGATTTAGGAACCTAAATCTTATGTTCAAGAGAGATTTAAATCCCATCAACAATCAATGGAGTTTAGACACCGTTGTGCCTAAATCCCTTTTGAAAATGAGATTTAGACTACTAAATCAATGAGGTGTTGTGACACTGAGCACAGTGACGCCTACATACCTTTTAAAAATTGGGGCCTTTGTTACTTTTGAAAATTTTAACCCAAAAACTGGACTTGTGCTCGGATGGGCAGAGCATAATCTGCTATTACTACACAACCTTGTTGTGACGGGTTCAGTCACAGAGACCCGCTTGGGACTGTCACCTGAAGTGCTGGAATTACCTCTGAGCCCATTTTCCCTCCCAGCTTGGGACTCCAGAACCCTGCCTTGTTGAGCCAGACACACTAGCCTGTTGCAACACAGACCCAGGTCTGGTCCACGCCTCCAAAGCTGCAGACTTTAACCAAAAACTGCTCAGCAGGTTTCCTATCTCCAGCACCCAGATCCCAGTTCCCAATGGGATCCAGACCCCAAATAAATCCGTTTTACTCTGTATAAAGCTGATACAGGGTATACTCATAAAATGTCCACCCTCTTTAACATTGATAGAGAGATATGCACAGCTGTTTGTTCCCCCAGGTATTAATCACTTACTCTGGGTTAATTAATAAACAAAAGTGATTTTTATTAAGTATAAAAAGTAGGATTTAAGTGGTTCCAAGTAATAACAGACAGAACAAAGTAAGTCACCAAGCAAAATAAAGCAAAAACATGCAAGTCTAAGCCTAATACATTAAGAAACTGATACAGCTAATATCTCACCCTCAGAGGTATTCCAATGAGCTTCTTTCACAGACTAGACTCCTTCCTAGTCTGGGCCGAACCCTTCCCCCGGTGCAGGCCTTGTTAGCTCCAGCAGCCATCTTGGGTGAAAAGCAGGGGCTTTCTCATGACTGGGACCCCCAACCCCTTGTTCTGCTTTGCCCGCTTTTATAGCTTTGGCCCAAGGCGGGAACCCTTTGTCTCTCTGGATCCTTCCCCTCTAAATGGAAAAGCACCAGGTTTAAGATGGATCCCAGTATCCTGTGACATGGTCACATGTCCTGTGAGACCTCATTCTTCCAGGGCTGGCCCACATGTACCCACAGAGGTTCGCAGGTAAACAAACCCATTCACAGTTCATTGATTCTGAAGCACCCTTAATGACTTCCGCTTAATGTGTGTACATCAGTAATACAAGCTTATATCTTATTCTAGTAACTCCAAACATAGAAATAATACATGCAAACAGGTAGGATAAAACATATGGAGTGCAACGTCACACTTCTATCTGAAGAGTAGTTGAAAGCCAACATACATTGATTTAACAAGGAAAGTTTGCAACAGGTGAAATGGAGTCTGCATGCAGAAGTATTTCCATCTTCAGTCAGTCCATGTGGTAGACTGATGATGTGGACCCATTTGCTTCAGGACTAGTGGTGAGACACCTCCCCATCCCCTCAGCCCATTGTTGCTTCTCTACATAATGGGATCCAGAGGCCAACATCTCTTTTGTGTACCTTTTCTCTTTTCCTGTGGTCCAGATGACATGACAGAAAATAAAGTAGGACAATGCACCTGTTATACTGAGAGTCCTATATTGACTAAGGACCAGGGTTCTGTGACCTAATAAATTAGCAACAAAATCACTATGATATGTTATTTTATTTAATATATTTGCATTATGGTGGCTCCTAGTGGCCCCAAACAAGGACTTGAGCTCCATCAGGCTAGTCGTATACAAACATAAAACAAACAAACATCCTGCATCCAGACACTGACAGCTTGAGCTTCGCTGCTTTGCTTTTGAAAGTCAATATCTGAAGAAAAAAATTTATGTGATGTGGGTTGGCATATTTCTGGATCTAAGCATAGGTCTGTAAATAGCCCTTACCCCAGTAGTTGGCTGAAATACAGCTATTGGTGCAAGGATTATAGGGCACCACTCTATCAGTGCAGGCAAAACATGTCTTAGAATTTCTTCTGGAAATTAAAATCACTATACTGAAAGGCTAAGTATCTTGGGTACATCAGAAGGAAAAGATTTCTGTCCAAACAGCAAATGTTCCTTAAGAGTGCATCTGTGAAGCTTCTATCTGCTCATACACATGGCACAGCTTTGAGATCTCACTTATAACATGCGCTTTAGAGCAGGGGTGGGCAAACTACAGCCCACGGGTCAGATACGGCCCATCGGGGCTTTGGATCCGGCCCATGGGATTGCCACTCCCATGGCGCTGCAGGGCTAAGGCAGGCTCCCTGCCTGCCCTGGCCCTGCGCCACTCCCAGAAGCAGCCAGTACCATGTCCCTGCCCAAAATATTTTAAAGAGATTTACAAAATATAGAGTGCCATGCAACAGTAATTGCTATAAATCATTTGAAATGGCTGCCAGTAACATCTTGACTCCTTTACTGTGTTTCTGAATTTTCTTGGTTTCCTAAGGGGAGAGAACTCGTGTTTCTTCAGTCTTATTCTTTTCAAGGTGTCACCACAATATGTAATGTAAGAAAAAGTAACTAGAAGTAAATGACTGCTGCTTGATTACATTTTAAAGTAATTTAGAACTGGAACTGTATACAAAAATTTGCCAGTAACTTGTTACAGTGATAACTGATTGCCTATTAAAAGTTACTTTCCCAGCATTGCCACTGGCAAAACTAGTTGCCTACTACAAAGTGTCTGTATAGTAAACAGGACATTTCCCCCCGCCCTTCTGTAGAAGCATTAGTTGCTCTGATAGCAGACAGCACAGGCAGGTACTTTGAGAGAGAATCCACTATGGATAGCCCCTGCACAAAAAGGATGCTTTTTATAGCTTATCTCTCTGTATTCCAGGAAGATACGTTTACATCCTGTTTAATATCTTCATATGCCTTTAACCATTCGGAAGTTACATGCTGTTCACTCTTTTGTTTCCAACTGTGTACTCTAGATTTTGTGCAATAAAATGTTCCACTGATCCAGTGCAAAATTACTAGGTATGCGAGAATCTTAGCAGCCGGGTTTTCTCTGGGCAGCATCTTTTCTAGCAAGGGAACTTGGTGGCTTATTTTCTCTTGTGTGGGATCTCGTTCAAAAGTCTGATGGTCAAATGAAACCAGGCCACATGCTGCCCTTTGCTTAGCTTCTCTCCAAAGAAAACTGATTTCCTGCTGTTTCAGGGATTACTGGAGTATAGGGTCAGTAAAGACAAACATGGTTACAAACCTCTGGATGTCACAAGGTTGAATCTCGGAGAGCATGTTATCAGTCCTGAAACATGGTATGGAAGTGAACTCTTACATGTCATTATGCAGTTTTGTAATATAACTTTTTTTTTGAGAGAGAACAGGAAGGAATTTGCTTGTCATTTGCTCTCAGAATCCCACTGCAAAACAAAAATTGAGAGATTTTTCTTCAGACTACATAGTTTATAGCCACAATTCCCTCCTTGCTTCCCTCTTGCTCCAGGGGGTTAGTAATTGGCTGATGACCTATACCAGCAGCAGATTATCATCTCCTCTCATGCTGGCTCTTCACAATAGGGGAGGAATAGGATGTGAAGTGCCAAATTGTCTTTTATATTTATTTTATAGGCACAGACCCAAGCTCCAGATCGTCTGCTCAGCAGCACAAGGTGAAGGGGGGTTCTCACTACTTTTCTGTCTCCCACTGTGGGCTCATAACCTGAAACAACATCTAGCCTTATGGTTTGAGGCAAGCTTTTGCTGAATTAGATCTGAGGAACTTTGAGTCTATACAATAAATATGCAATGGTTATTTTGGAATGACTAGGAATTGAGGTACGCACCACAATATAGCTGTCATCATAATTTCCGTAATAAACCTCAGAGTTTGAGGGTGTGAGATTTCACTGGGTTTCAGAGGCATACCATTTTTGCTTTGAATGTTAACAAAGGTATTTTAGCAAGGGGGTAAATCTGTACAGTAACTTTGAAAAAAAAATCTTCCTTTTGTTTTTATTTTGGCCTGTAGAAAGAACAGGTTTACCAATGAAAGATGGCTAGGAGAAGATGTTACATGTATCTGTGCACATATTTAAAAAGACAGTACTGATAACTGTTGTTTACACCATTATTCCTGGGGTTGTCTGGCCTCTGGCATAGTCTCTGGAATAAATCAGAGCACCTTCAGGATTGTTCTGACTTGTAAAGCAGCTGGAGTTGGACCAGGGATTTGGCCCACTGTATACAGTGTGTGATTGTGTCAATAACAGCTCATTCTTGCTATTTGATTTGTTAAGAAAAATCACCTATAGTCCTATGCTCTGTGCAAACATATTGGCTTCTAAGGAGTTCCATGTGGTACAAAGTCAGGGCAGAATTTGGCTCAACTTTAGATGTTTTTATTTTCATTCAAAGGGAAGTCTGTTTGAAATGACTTTATGCTCTGTGCTGTTCATCTGTTTTACAGAGAGATGAAGCTAATGTCACACTTCACTGTGATATCATGGTACTTCATCTAGATTTTCTTAGAAGCAGATAGGCAAAGAAAAAATTGGTATTTCTTTTGTAGAACAACTTTAAGGTGCTAAAACCAATGCTTATGTCAAACTAATTTTTACTGTTATGTTAGTAGGGCAGCTGTAATAATAACATAAAAAAGGCTTCAGAGCTAATGGTTTCATCTTTAACTTTTTATTCCCAGGTCTGTTCTTTGTTTTATTTTACCGGAATAATCTCCACTTTATTCTTTTTTTGTGGGGGTTGAGATGTTGTAGCAGCTCACCTTCTCATTAATCTCCTTGACTCTTTTAATCTGTCATGTACTTACAGTGGTTAATCTTTTAAAGTGTAGTTCACTTGATAGAAAAGCTTGGAAAAATTACAGCATACATCAAAGTATTGTGTGTGTTATTTAAAAAAAAAACATTATGCCAAATTCATCCCTTGTGTAACTGCAGTGAATCAATGGATGAATGAGAGCTATATTGTTCCTGGACCTGTTTGTCTAGTTGAATATACTTTCAGATATTTCCAGTGGCTATTTTGCACTTTTTTTTCATAGTTGTCCCCGTTATCCTGTGTTCATTTCTCAGATCTCTGTGCAGTGCTCATTTTCTGTCTTCATGTTACAATTCTGGGTGCCTTTTCTGACAGCCAGTTAATTGGTTAGGTCTTCATTCATGCCACCAAGAATAGAGGTAACAATTCTGCATGAACCCCTCATGTCCGTTGATATATAGCATACATCCTAAGAATGGGGACACGTTTTCCTGGTCTGGTGGCTGCATGCTGTTCACATCAGTTTCCCATTAAAAGGTAATTTAAAGGTATGGCCCCAGGCAGACACAGGAGAGGGTTATAAAAAGTTTAATTAACAGTTCAGAGTAATATAAGGTAAGGTTGACTAGTTTGTAACCAGCTCATTTTTGTTAACATTTGCCGTTTCCTTTTACTTGCAGATCAGACCAGGTTTTCTTGTTTAGTAAGAAATATGGTAAATCAGGGCTTCTGAGAAGTTTTATTTTAAGTGGTTTGAGGCTAGATCAAAGTGTTACCAAGAACCCTGAGTAAGGGGCAACATGTAGCTATGCTGCCCCACATCAGACTGGGGGTGGAAGAAAATAAGCTGTGCCACCCCTATATCTGGCACCACTTACCTCACCCAGATGCTAGGTCAGCTGTGCTCGCTAGCTAGCATGTCTGGAGAGATTAGAGCCAGGGTTCTGCTCACTCCATGCCCACCTGGTGGGGAAAGCATATAGTGTCCCTGAAGTGACTGCTCATCTCCTAATTTACAGTCCAGCAAAGCAAGCAAGTAGCCAGTGCAGGAGAGAAGCAAGGCAATTCGTGACTGGGTCCTTGATATTTTGGGTGGGTGTTACTACTGTTCTAAAATATAGTTACGTAATCTGTGCCAATGTCTTGCAAAGAAATAACAATTTCCTGTTGCTCTTCTCAGTATATGTTCCCTCTTCTCCTCCATTATATTGTAGATGTGACTGTCTTTGCAAAGATTTTGCTTTTGTTTTCTTTTTCTTGTTTGTTTTTAAGTGTGGGGTTTTGCACACAGGCAGCCAAGTCAAGCATACTAGGATGTGACTTCTAACAGCCTTCAAAGCAGAATGATTTTCTGTCACACTGGCCTGACCTTTTCTTGGAAAAATGTATTACCTAAAGGAAAAAAAAGTCATGTGGGGGGGATCTGAAGTGCTCTCTTCCTTCAAGCTTTAAGGATACACAGTACTTGTTGTCATTTAGCCACCCACCCACCTATTTCATTCTAAAATGCCAGCTACAAGTGCAGCGATTTGGGAACATGACACATCTTGCATGCTTGGTGCATTAGGTCTACAAGCCTGACAACTGTGTTCTTCGACAGAAATCTGTCTATTGTTACCTAGCTCTAATGCCTGCTCTCCTTCAGTGACAGCCATATTGACTTTTTCTTAAGTTTCATTTCTTACATAAATCACCTTCGAGAAATACCGTGGAAGCAATGACTGAACTCTGGGCTGCTTTGCTTTGTAGTCAAATATATTGGATTGCTCACAATTAACAATGTTGTGCTGGGACACATTGCACATAAGTAAAACAAACAGATGAAAAGAAGGTTGACTGTTAGGCTTGGCACCTGTGCAATTTCTTTCTACTTCAGAGAAAATAGGGTGTAACTCTAATTATTTAGCCTGTAATTCCATTTGGACCTGCCTCTTAGGCATATTATAATGCTGCAAAAAGAAAGCAAAACATTTGGTCAGGCCTTTACAGGTTCTTGCATTGACTACATCCCATGGAAATTGCTGTGGAACTAAATCAACTTTTGCAGTACCTAATTATCACCATTGCAACATTTCTATAATTTGTTAACTGCAGTTGTGCTTCTCCTATTCCCTCCAGTTGTCATGTCAGGTAAACAGAAAGGTTTACAAAACACCTCCCCGGTTTACATTTAATTAATTAGTTTTCATTCTGCACCAGTGATGGGAAGCTGTGCAAAGGTGATCAAAATAAATGTTAACAATAGCTTTCTAAAGAGCTGTGTAGGCTTGTGAGGCAAATGGTGTTTTATGTAACTCTGGTTTAAATATATAAACACAACATAGTTAAAACAATTGAACTGTGTTTTATGGAATCATCATCATCTTGTTTTGTTGTTATTTTTGAGAGCTCAGATTAAAATGCTTAAATTACATTTTCCCCAGATAAGAATCAGAAATAACCCCTATGGTTCTGACAGTTGGGATTTTCCACAGTGAAGTGTTTTTTTGCCACCACATTCTGACTTGAAGGGTCTATGGGGTTCATGAGTTCCAGAGAGAGGGTGAAGGAAACTTAAAAGCTTTATTTTTGAGTTGTATTATAGATAAACTTGTCTTTCAATGGAGGAATATTTTATAGTTCTCTCCCCATAAGTAAGGAAAGCTTTGTAATATTTAATTTGGTCCATAGCAGGCCTGTTCACACCCTTGTTAGAGGGTATGCACCCACATTCATTACTCCCAGGGAGTAGGAGATAAGTGTTGCTGTGAAAGTGGAGTTTACTGTTACTTGTTTCCTCTATTTCTTTGTCAAATTGAGGGTTATATGGTGCCTTTAGGTGCAACTCTAAGCAAGGATTAGTGCAAAAGATGTAGCACCACAGAAATAGCCCTGTGAGGTGTTGTGAGTCAGGATATACCTCTGAGCCACAAGTCATACCCTGTTTTCTGTCTGCTCCCAGGCAGTAGTAACTTACATCTGGCCTATACTATGTTATTCTTCCTTCAGAACTGGCTCAGCTATTTTGGCCAATGAATAGAGAGAGTTAGAGTCAACTCTTTGTCTATCTTCCCTGTATACCTGCTCTGGGAAGTAGTGGGTAAGTAGTCCAGGTTACTGCTTATGCACCCAGATCCAAAGTGTAGGTAGCCCATATAGTGACATAACAGGAAGGAGGGAAGATTTCTTAGTTGCGCAGTCATGTATTCAAGTCACAGTCTAGTCCTTAATTATTTTGGGACCAAACCTGCCAAGTTCTGAATGCGGGATAGCTCCGTGTCAAATTGTCACCTCCATTTTGTAATAGAGTCTTCATTTTGTTTTATATGTTGAACTCATGTCTGACCTTGCCTAAGACAAGGTTATGGTGATGTTTTCTAGACAGCTACCCTTCCCAGGAAAGGTGCTTGACACTTCACTGAAACAGTATAACTGAGGGTATGTCTATACTGCAATGCTTGGTTAGTGGGACCTGGGTCAGCAGACCGTGAGTTTGAGCATTTACACTGATCGCCAACCTTAAGTTAAGAATTTTTTAACCTGGGCCTGAACCCAGGGCTCCAGTGTCCACACTGCGGTACACAGATCTGAGTCCAACCAAGTCTATCCCATGCTTCCTGGCACCCTCCCAAAATGTGAATTCTCTAGCCCTTTGTTCATGATGCAGTGTGGGAAAATTTGGCTGTCACATCACATGTTACAGGAAGCTTTAACGGGTCACGAACACATCCTGCCAAGCTGTCATTTTGGTCTGTGCCTCCCAGCAACCAGAGCCAGCAACATGGAGGAATCACCATTTGAAGAACTTCTCTTGCTTGTGCTTTCACTCTTGTATTAGGAAATGGGCAGAGCTTCCATGAGGCACTAGTGGACATTCTGGTGTTGTTTTCCGACCTGCTGAAGGCAGCTGACAGAGCTAATGATGTAGCAGGAGGAGGAGAACAGATGTGGCAGACTCAAACTGGCAGCTGCTGCTTATGACACTTGGTATTGCCACTGATGCCCCCTATGTAAACAGGCACTTCTGGAGCAGTGCCACAAGCACAGACTTGTGGGACCACATTATCATACACACCTGGGATGACCAGCATTGGGTCCTGAACTTTTGCATGGAGAAAGCAATATTTCTGGAGTTTTGTGAGCAGCTCACCCTGACCCTCCACAGTAAAGACACACATATGAGTGGCCATGCCAGTCCAGAAGTGGGTTGCAATAACTGTCTGGAAGCTGGCTACCCCAGACTCATACAGGTCTATTCCCAACCAGTTTGGTGCTGGAAAGTCAGCTGTGGGTAAAGTGGTGGCGAAAGTTTCTGAGGCAACCAGGCGTGTAATTTACCCCAAGGTGGCAGACATTAAAAATGTACCTGAAATAATTGCTGGCTTTGAGAGAATGGAGTTTCCAAACTGTGCCAAGGCCATTGATGGGACTCATGTGTCCATAGTTCGCCCTCCTTAAGGAGCACATGGCTACGTAAATCATGAGGGGTAATGTTCCATAGTTCTGCAGGCCTTTGTGGACCACAGAACCCGATTTATGAACATCAATGTTAGCTGTATTAGAAAAGTTCATGATGCCAGGGTTTTCCGACAATCGGAAGTCTTCATTCATGGACAGATTGGGACACTATTCCCACCACATGACATTGTCATAAACAGGGTTACTGTCACCACTGTAATTTTGGGGGACCCCATGAACTCCTTTTTGCCCTGGCTTATGAAACCATACCCTGATCTCAGAGGCCTTGGCAAAGCAGGTTTAATTACATTCTGAGCAGGTGTAGAATGGTTGTGGAATGTGTGATAGCAGATTGAAATCCCACTGGAGATGTCTACAGACCCATCTGGAGTCCAGTGTCATCAATGTTTTCCACATTACTGTGGCTTGCTGTGCTCCTCACAATCTTTGTGAATCTAAAGCCTGGTCTACACTAGGCGTTTAAACCGGTTTTAGGAGCGTAAAACCGATTTAACGCCACAACCGTCCACACTCGGAGGCACCATATATCGATTTTAATGGCTCTTTAAACCGGTTTCTGTACTCCTCCCTAACGAGAGGAGTAACGCTAGTATCTGTATTAACATATCGGATTAGGGTTAGTGTGGACGCTGATCGACGGTATTGGCCTCCGGGAGCTATCCCACAGTGCAGCAGTGACCGCTCTGGACCGCAATCTGAACTCGGATGCAGTGGTCAGGTAGACAGGAAAAGCCCCACGAACTTTTGAATATTTCCTGTTTGCCCAGCGTGGAGCTCCGATCAGCACGGGTGGCGATGCAGTCCGAAATCAAAATAAAGAAAGAGCTCCAGCACGGACCATGCGGATGTGATCGCTGTAAGGGCAGGCAAATCCGTTCTATCAGCGCTCCATTACAGAAGATGAAATTCAGAATCCTTTTTAAAAAATCTCCAGACAGACGCCATAGCAGGGACTCAGCGCACTGCAGCGTGACAAGCGTAACGGAAAGCCAAAGAATCAAATGGACGCTCATGGACTGGAGGACTCAAGCTATCCCACAGTTCCTGCAGTCTCTGAAAAGCATTTGCATTCTTGGCTGAGCTCCAAATGCTTCTAGGGTCAAAAACAGTGTCCGCGGTGGGTCAGGGCATAGCTAGGCAATTTACGCACCCCCCCACCCACCCCCAGAAGTGAAAGGGAAAACAATCCTCTCTTGACTGTTTTACATGTCACCCTGTCTTTACTGAATGCTGCAGATAGACGGGATGGTGCAGCACTCAACACCAACATCCTTGCTCCCCCCCCGCCATGGGTGGCTGATGGTGCAATAAGATTGATACCCATCGTCATCATCAGCCTATTGGCACATGGGGCAGTGCAAAAGGGCTGGTAACCATGCGTACTAGCATCGGTCAGGTCGATCAAGGGCGCCTGGTCCTAATTTTTCCTGGTAGATGGTGCAGTATGGCTGATATCCATCATCGTCATAGCAACAGGGGGCTGAGCTCCATCAGCCCCCACCCTTCATGTGTAAAGAAAAGATTCAAGTGCCCCTGAACTAGCAGAGGGATGCTGGGCTCCTCTCCTACACACTCCTTACTGTCCTGTCTGGACTATCATAGCAGCTGGAGGCTGCCTTCAGTAACAAGTCACTGTGTCTTATTCCTGCATTCTTTATTACTTCATCACACAAGTGGGGGGACAATGCTATGGTAGCCCATGAAGGCTGGGGGAAGAATGAAATGAACAGGTGGGGTTGTTGCAGGAGCACCCCCTGTGAATAGCATACAGCTCATAATTTCTGCAGGATCTGACACAGAGCAGCTGTGCTCTCTGGTTCTCTGATACAGTGGTTCTCTAGTACACTTGCCCATATTCTAGGCAGGACTGATTCTATTTTTAGATACCAAAAAGGAGGGATTGACTCAGGGAGTCATTCCCAATTTTGGCTTTTGCACCTCTGGCTAAGAGCAGCCGGGGCACTTATGACAGCAGCAAATGGAACAGTGCAAAAGGACTGGTAGCCATGCCCATCTTATTACCAATTTATGGATTGGTAGATGGTGCAGTATGGCTGATAACCATCTCTGCTGTCATGCAAAAGCAAAAGCATGCTGCTGTGTAGCGCTGCTGAATCGCCTCTGTCAGCGGCATCTAGTACACATACGGTGACAGTCACAAAAGGCAAAACAGGCTCCATGATTGCCATGCTATGGCATCTGCCAGGGCAATCCAGGGAAAAAAGGTGCGAAATGATTGTCTGCCTTTGCTTTCCCAGAGGAAGGAGTGACTGACGACATTTACCCAGAACCACCCGCGACAATGATTTTTGCCCCATCAGGCACTGGGATCTCAATCCGGAAATGCCAAGGGGCGGGGGAGGCTGCGGGAACTATGGGATAGCTACGGGATAGCTACCCACAGTGCAACGCTCCAGAAATCGACGCTAGCCTCGGACCATGGACGCACACCACCGATTTAATGTGTTTAGTGTGGCCGCGCGCACTCGATTTTATAAAATCTGTTTTACAAAACCGGTTTATGCAAATTCGGAATAGTCCCGTAGTGTAGACGTACCCTAAATGTGAGACATTTCCTCCTAAATGGACCTATGACAGAGAGGGGCTGCTGAACCAGTACACTCAACCAGAAAGTGCAGTTACCCTAGCTGGAGCTGGATGCATTGGGGAAATAGAAATCAGGGATGGTTTGTGCTCCCACATTATGGACTTGGATGGGCCAGTGGAAGAATGAGAATAGTACCTTTATGGATGCATTTGGGGAGGTGTTAATTGCTTATAGGGGAGGGGTTGTATGCCATGTATTGTCGTTTTGAAAAACCTGACCACTTATGAAAGGGGGCATGGGGGGAACAGTATGAATTCATGTAAATAACTGTTGTGTGTCCCACCCCCTGTTTTCCTTTCCCTTCCTTCCACAATTGCTAGACATTTAGCACCGGGGCAGGGGGTGGAGGCATCCATGGGGGAAGGGTTCGGCATTGAGGACTATAGGGGGCACATTTGCCCTGTCCAGTCACTCATAGAACCTTATTGTGTGGGCCACCCAGGCACAGAGTTTTCCAAGCTGGACCTGGAATGCAGGCCAAGGTACCACAGAGGGGATGCGTTATTGTGGCCATTAGAGACAGCAGCCACTCAAACAGTTTTCTCTGTTGTGCTCTATCTGTCTTCACTTGACCCCCATTTCTGTTCCAAGAACTGCGAAGTAATTGCCTGCTCCTGCACCGCTACCCCATCCTCAAGCTGTGAAGCAAGCCTAAGTGTCTTCAGTTGCCTCTCGGCATGTCTTTCCTCTTGTTGCAAGTGCCTTTGCCTTTGGTCCTCAATCTGCTTGTTGGTCCTGTCCAGAACTTCAATCATAAGTCCATCATGGAAATGCTTCTTCTTGGAATGGTCTGTGAGGGTATGATGAGCCAGGCTTCTGCAATATGGGTGACCTGTAGAGGTACATCAGCCTGTAGAGGTTGAGGGGCTTGTAATAAGACAAGACACAGAGAGTTATTGTCTCAAATAGCTCAGTGCAGGAGTACAGAAAAATCATTTTGGAATTTCAAGGACAGAAAATACCTGGAGGAAGAAGGGGTAATCACTAGCAGCCAGCATGGATTTACTAAGAACAAATCATGCCAAACCAGCTTAATTTCCTTCTTTGACAGGGAAACTGGTTTGGTGGATAGGGGGAATGCGGTGGACATAATATATTTGGACTTCAGCAAGGCTTTTGGTACAGTCCCACATGACATTCTAATAGGTAAGATGGAGAAATATGGGCTTGGGAGAACTACCATTAAGTGGATTCATAATTGGTTAAACAACCACAAACAAAAAGTACTATTAATGGAATGATGTCAGATTGGAGGGAGATCTCAAGCAGGGTCTCACAGGAATCTGTTCTGGGTCTGGTGTTGTTTAACATCTTTATTAATGACCTGGATGTAAGATAGAGAGCATACCAATAAAATTTGTAGATGAGACAGAGCTGGGCAGGAGGGTGTTGCCAACACTTAGGAGGACAGAGCTGATATTCAGAGGAATCTTGATAAATTGGAGAACTGGGTTATAAAAGTCAACAAAGACAAATGTACGGTGCTACACTTAGGGAAGAAAAAACAAATGCACAAAATACAAAATGGAAGATAATTGGCTTGGTAGCAGCATTGCTGAGAAGGATCTGGGAGTTCTGGGAGTTGTGGGGGATCACAACCTCAATATGAGTCCACAAAGTGATGCTGTTGCAAAAAAAAAAAAAAAAGCAAATGCAATTTTAGGTTTCATTACATAACATGCAAGTCATGTGATGTAATAGTAGCATTCCTCTTGGCACTGGTTAGGCCTCAGCTGGAGCACTGTGTCCAATTTTGGTCACCAATATATAGAAAGGATGTAGAGAAACTGGAAAGGATCCAGAGGCGAACAACGAAGATGATCAAAGGGATGGAATGCAAGCCATATGAGCAAAGGCTGAAGGAACTGGGTATGTTTAGTCTGGAAAAGAGGAGAATAAGGGCGGACATGATAAGTCTCAAATACTTGAAAGGCTGCCATAAAATAGATGGAGAAAAGTTGTTCTTTCTTGCCACAAACGGCAGCACAAGAGGCGATGGATTCAAATTACAGCATAGCAGATTTCGATTAAATCTCAGGAAAGGCTTCCTAACTGTAAGAACAGTAGGGCAATGAAAAAGACTGTCTAGGGAGGGTATGGAAGCTCCTTCACTGGAGGTTTTCAAAAGGAGGCTGCATAGCCATCTGTCTTGGATGGTTTAGACACAACAAATTCTGCATCTTGGCCGGGGGTTAGATTAGATGACGTTATGGTCCCGTCTATAATTTTAAAACTGATTCTATGATTTTTTTTTTAAACTGAACGTCAGTGTAGTGGCATAGGGCTGCTTCATATCACAGAAGCTTCCTGGGCACAGTCAAGTTAATCACAGTGAAAGAAGTGCTGAAAGAATGGTAAGCTAATCACAACTTTGTTTTTCTCCCTAGTAAAATGGAGTTTGTGGGGAGGTCTGGTGGCCGCGCTGTGCTACATAAGCCATCTCTATCATTTCAGGCATTGCACATTTTGGAGGATGTAACAGTTTTTGTGTTGCCCGATTGACAAAGAGAGGTTTTGTTCCAAGCTGCTGGTGGGAACCCAGCTGCCTATGCAGCCGAAGCATTCAAAGTTTTGGTGACTGAACAGCACATCTACAAGTGGAATATGCTGGTGAGCTATTGAGGTGGCCCTGAAAAATATACCCTTTCCCGAAATGTGACTACATATCAGGAGTTCCTGCTGCTGGAAAAGTTTGCAACTAGGATTGGGTCAGAATTCCAGAGGGAATCAACAGGATGCGACGTTAACATCTACACAGCTTAGTGCCTTCCCATGGCTTCCGAGACAGCATGTTAGGACTGCATGCAAACAAACACACACAACTCCAGTGCTACCTTGCTTCTCCCCCAGGCAAATTTCTGGATTGAATTCAAACTCCCAGTTATATTTGGGACTAATAATTTTGTCACCCACAGTATGCATGGACTATATGTAAGAGAGATCGACTACATTTGAAAATGGAGTACAATTAAACCTCTTTCCCTCTTCTCCCCCCACCCCCCAGTTCAGTCTTTTCAGGTGACTTGTGACACGGTTGGGTTGGTGCCTGTACCTGAAAGGTAATAGAAAGTTCTTATTTTAACAAACTGGAATGAAATAGCAAACATTTACACCTTCTCAGTCAAAATTCTGTTTTCTGTGTTTGTTTTACTGTTTGCATTTCTCGGTCTCCATTTGGAATTCCATGTGGCGGAGAAAGGGTGGGGACATACCAAGATGCTGGTATTAGCAGCTACATATTGCTTACCTGGGGCTTATAATATTTTTTGCATTGGTTCAGAGAGTGGAAATCCTTCCTGTTCCTATATTAATAAACTCAGAAATGGAAACTTTACCAGGCTCTTTGTTTTTTCTCCCGGCAGACTGTTCCTCCGGGATGAGAGGGGGCATTAAAATGCTCCTCCAAGTACGGCCCCCAGGATATACCACAGCTGCTCTTGTGACAAAGCCTCCTCTAGGACCAGGTTTATCAGCAGTTGCTTCATTTGGTGCTTGCTGCAGGCTCCCATCAATTCCCATGCTGGCTTCTGGGAACAGCAGGCACCATACCAGCTGACAGGTCATCATGTACCACTCAGTGTGAGGCACAGTCCCCAGCACCCAGTCAAACTCATCATAAAATTACACGATGTTGGCAAGTTGCCAGAGGTGTGGTTGTGGTCCCTCTTTTTTTGTTACTTGATGTAGAGCCGCTTAATGCATTCTCTGCACTGGTCATCAAGTCCAGTAAAATTTCAGCATGACCAGCTTCTTCACTATTTGCTGGTATGCATGGTCAAATCTAGTACTCTTACTAAAATCAGTTGTTTTGCTGGCCTTGCTTCAGAGATTCATGAAAATCTGGCTATGCTCTTGCAACCATGATGAAACGTGCTTTTAAAGGACTTCTGGTCAATACCCACTGCAAATGCCAAAGGTTCTGCTGAGGTGTGTTTGCAGCTTGGCAGTCAGAATAAAATGGAAGGGGTAAACGCCAAGCTGCTGTACTAGAACAAGGCGAGGGGCTTCCATTTCCCTGGAGTCAACAGCAATTCTTGGGAGAGAGAGAGAGGACAAAGGAAGTACTATGGGGGGATTCCAATGACCTCAATCTGGGATGGGGGACTGCATCTACACTGCAAAATAATAGGGCTCAGACTCCGTGTCCTGCCTTGGCTCACACTCTTCTCCTTCACGGAGGCCATGCATCTGAGCCAGAATCTGAGAGATTTGTGTGTAGATGGAAATGGGGGTTAGGGCTTGAGCTTGAGTCTGAGCCTGGGCTTACATTACAGTATAGACATACCCGGATAAGCCATCACAGAGCAATCTGGAGCTATCGCCTTGATTGTGTCTCAACTGCTAGCCCAACCCCAGGGTCACCAACATGGCCAGTGGATGTGCGGCTTCTCAGCCTAGGCATGTGGCAACAGGAGACAGAGCATGTATTTAAGTCCCTGTGAATGGAGTGTGGGAGGGTCAACCATTGCCACATGGAAGAAGACTGGGGAGAGAGAGAGAGGGTAGGAGGGACTGTGCCTAGCCTGAAATGCTGACAAAACCTAGGACTCGCAGACGGGATGGGATTAGACTAGAGGAGGGAATATTTTAGGATATGTGATATTTTGCAAAGATCTGTAACTCTGTCACCCCTGTCCTGCAACATTGGGTGCCTTACAATGCCTTGCTGAAGTAGCCCCCACCTGCTCACAAACAGCCTTCCATCATGCAAGGCACACCCTGAGTGTCTCTATGTAACTGCAGCTTGACAGCTACATCCTGGCTCCTACCTGCCGTGGATATGCTGCAAGGTGACCCCAACACCCCTCCATTCTGGATTCTCCGCCCCTCAGAAATGTATGTCCTGTACTGCCCAGCCCTCTCCTGGCCAGTACAAATATATAAGTCCATTATTCCTTTAAGGGAATAATGTACCAGCTTATTATCTTAAATAGAGTTACCCAGACACATCAACTTAAATACAATGGATTAGAAAAAACAATAAAACAAGTTTATTAAGTATAAAGAGAGAGATTTCAAGTGAATATAAGTAATGAGGCATAAAAGTCAGAAATAGTTACAAGAAAAATAAAGATAAAATGCTTACTAGTGTATAACTTAACAAACTATATTAGATTCAAGCAAAATTTCTCACCACATGCTTCCAGCAAGATGACTGACCAAACTCTTCAAGTCAGGACCCCTCCCCCAGAGTCCAATGGCTGTTTCCTTTTGTCCTTTCAGGTGCAGAGAATGTGATGGAGAGAGAGGGAGAGAAAGAAGGGCGCCTTAGGGTGTTTGCCCCTACTTTTTATAGTATCAAGACTTCTCTTGAAAAATATTTCCAGCTGGGAACTAGGAGACAAAAGTGTGTGAGGAAGGATGGTCCCTGCTGGATTTTTTTCACCTGTTTGAGTTTTCTTTCTTTGTTCTCCCTTGCTTGATGACTCTATTTACTGCTTAAATGCAAATTAAGGCCTGTTTGACTAGTTTGGTGATACGTGAGTTTTGAATATGCAGTCTTAGCATCATACGGGGAAAACTTATAACTTCACATACAATGTCGCCACACATATTTTATCAGAATAGTAATGACCAGCAAATTTTGAGTTTTCAAATGATACCTTGTACAGAGATTATTACAGTAGTGTGTAGGGTGTGAACACAGGGGTGTATTTTGTCACACTTTTCTGCCACGCTGTTCCTAAATATGTCAAACTAGAAGCTACAGTGCCCACACCTAGATGGAGCTCTGGGAGAGTATGTGTAAGCAGTTGGAGGGGGGACAGGATGGGAGGTCTGAGGCACTGATTTGAGGGGCTAGCGTGTCTGAATTGTAGAGCCCCACTACTCAAGGAAGGGCTTAGACAAGAGGTCTGAGCTGGGGAGCATGCCCTGGAGACCCAGAGCTAGAAACAGTGACTGGGCTCGGCCCAGACCAGTATGCTGGGAAGCACATTGGACCCAGCAGCCGGGTCCACTTACAGCAGGCTAATTACTGTCCATGGGGAGACTGGGCCAGGTTGTAACACTGAACAGTGAATGCCCTCAAACGTACACTGATCTTCACAGCAGACATTCAGTGCCTCATAGGTTTAGGCCCTATATGTGGAGTTCTTGCATTTTGCCAGATGTCCTGCCCTTAGTTTTTTAGCAGTTTCCAAAGTTTTAATTGTTCTTGTCCATAGTTAAAATTGTTCTAATTTAGCTGAGTAAGTCCAAGTGTATTGTGTCTGTTGTCAGAGATAATTGCTAGTTGGTAAAAGAAACTTGACAGGTTCATTGCCTTTACGTATTGCATGAAGAAGACTGCTGGGCTTTTTCAAGTTGCTAAGAGCACACAAAAGGGTCAGACATGGTCACAGAAGGAGCAGCAGTTTGATAGACAAGGGCTTACACACTGTTCCATGAGAACGGTTTCTCTAACTTAGATATATCTATCTGATCTGTCATATCTTTCAAAAATGCTGGAAATACAAAAAGATAAAGGTTTTATGACTTTTGCTTTCACTTTGGAAAACCAGTGGGTATCTGAGTACTGTGTGCTGTCAGATATACTAGGATATCATATGTACAGAAGCCTTACTGTTATAACTTGCTGTGTTTCATACTGTTAGGTACAGATCCCAGCATATGACAAATATAGGCATCAGGAAGACCATACTGTTCAGTTAATATCATAATATCATATCTGGTGGTTTTGAACAGTGACTTAGATAAGGATAGTGTGTTCTTACATAAAGCACGCAGCTCTTTTAAAAATGAACGGAAAGAATGAGGAGGCTCATCCGTGGAGACATTTAAATTAGATTAGAAAAAGCACTGGAAAGTGAGTCAGGGGAACAAGTCTGCACTGAGAAAGGGATGGAAAAGATGATTCAGTAGGGCTTTTTCTTCCTCTCTTTTATTATTATTTATTTAATTAATTTGTATTGTGGTAGCACTTGGAGGCCCCAACTTTTGCATTTTTGATTTTTGTCCTTCCTCAGGGCAAAACTTTTTTTCGAGGACATGTGCTCCTGGAAAGGGATTTCCCTTTTTCAGCTAGCTCTAGTTGAAACAGAGGAGGCAGAAATGTAGCTGATGGCACATAATCCTCTTTCTAGTGTTTAAAATGGAAAATACATATTTCTAACCTAAATATATGTTTGTGAAGATTTTGTCCCAGTTCATTGCAGCAATATGGTAAGAATTGTAGTGAGTAAAATCACTGAAGAAACTATAATGGGATTCAAAACTGTACATTTTTAATGACCTTCCCTCCTGTCCAGCCAGCTCAGCATCAACTGGGCATGTTTTTAGCACATTTGGATGGATATGATTGGCACTTCATAACAGGGTAGATGAAAAAGCAAATAAGTTAGATTTATAATATAAAGCAGCAATTACGTGGAAAAAGAGAATAATACACATATATTTAATTTTTTCCCTTGGCCGACCTAAGTAATTTAGTTGTGTTTCTTCCCCTCCTCTTTATTTCCCTCTCCTTTTCTTCTCCGCCCTGAGAAGTGTGGCTTTCCTTTCTCTTTCTCAAGATAGACAGTTAGCAGTACGATCATGTCTGTGTTGGGAAAATCCATCATATTAGAAAACATGTCAGATAACACATTTCAATTAACATGATGTTAAACATGCCTTAGCACTAAGGATTTGTCTACACGGGGAGTTATTGTAGAATAGGTATTGCTGATTAATTCCTTCAACTAATTCAGAACAAGACACTTTTTATTCTGGAATAAGAGCATCCCCACAAGCTGATAATCAGGAATAGCTATTCTGCTTTAAATTCACACTCTTTCTTATCCAAATTAATTTTCCTGTGTAGACAGACCCTTAAAGATAACCCACAAGGTTAACCACAAACAATTAACAATTTCTAAACATGATGTATCCTTCCGTATACTTAGGCTTTGGAGAAGTCAATGTTTATTTTTTATGATGACAGATAATATTGATATTTATCTTTAAGCATTTTTTTTAAATTTCTATTTAAATTTCCACAGTTGTGGGAAATTATGGGAGCATCAGACATCAAGGAGTCAGTCAATTATTATTTGATGACAGTAGAGGTTGAGATTCAAAAGGTTAAAGCTTTATGACAGTTAAAACACAAAGTGTCAACATTGCATGTCGAAATATGCAAAGTAAATATTATTAAATCAAATGCTGATAAGTTCTCAAACAGATTTTTTTCTTACTTTGCCTATCTGTAAATGTTGATTATTATGATGGAAATACGTTTTCATTGGTTTCTGTGTATATGGTGAAATCGACATTTACCAATCAAACTCTAGTCCTTCTAAGCCTACCTAGACTAGATACATATGTTAACTAAAATGTGCTAACACATTTCTAACATGCCTCATTTTCCCAGTGTTGATGAGGCCTCTATTAGTCAGAGAGCAGTGGCCTCCCTTAGACACATGGGAAAGTGGATGCAGAAGACAAAGGACTTTATCTGGGATTTTTTTCCCCTTTGATCTGCGAACATGACTTTTACAAGTGAAATATTTTATTTTCATTCTTTCCTTTGTTAATGTATGTAAGAGTTATGCTGTTTCCTGTATCTATTTTAGATTTATATTTTCTTTATTGGGATCTGTACACTGGAAATCTTTGTCTGTCTGAGGGATCGTTCATGTTTAAAGCATTTTTGTATACTCGGAGGACAAGAATTTGGTAAGAGATTCTTGTTGTCATGATCTGTGAGGCAGAATTTACCTTGCCATTGTCTGGGCTGTAGAAGTTATTTTGTGAGATTTAGAATGTGATTGTGTATGGAGTTTGCAGTGATTTTTATTATTATTTATGATTTATTTATAGTAGCAGCCACTGTCACAAAGCTAAGCACTTTTCAAACATTCAAGGGGGTACATTCCTTGCTCTGCTGACCTCATAATCTAAAGAGAAAGAGAAAAGGAACAGAGGTCAAGGGAAAGGGGAAAAACAGTAAGCAATTTAGAGCTTTCAAGTTGATAAGTAACTGAAGTTTGATGCAATGGAAGATGAGGAACCTGCGGAAGGCTTCAAAGAGGGGAGTGACATGATCAAATTGACAGGTGAGGAAGGTGACTGTATCAGCTGCATTTTGTTCAGAGAGCAGGATGTTACCGAAATCAAGGTGGGACATAATGAGGGCCTGAACAAAAGGTTTATATGTAGGAAAGAAAACAGTAAATCTTGGAGTTGTTAAGACAGAAGAAGCAGTAGAATTTGAGTATGTCTCAGGTGTGTGGGGAAGGATGGAGAAAGAAGTCAAAATTAACCCTGGGATTTCAAACCTAGATGATGGCAAGGATGATTGCTATTATCATCACTGATAGAGAAGTGGAAAAGTGGAGGTTTATGAGGACAGATAAGGAGTTCTGCTATGGCCATATTAAATCATAATCAAGTACTTTAATAGTTAAATTATTTAATGTAATGTCTTTCATCATCCTGATCTATCGGATTTGCAACCTACACAGCATATACAAGATCGTATCCCCAATTCTTCAACAGAGTGGATCAACGCTACACTGGAGTTTGGGGAAAGCAGTAAAGAATACTCTATGTAGTTGAAACTACAGGATGAGTTTAGGTAGGTGGACTGTAGTTACGCAAACTGAGTTAACAACCTAACTTTTGAGACCAAAGCCATGTGAACTTTAATGACCGCAAATAGTCAATGCCTTGGCTTTAAACTTCAGTCAAACAAACAAACAAAGGCACTTACTGGAACATAGTTTCTCCAGATACTGCTGGAACATTACTTCCATACTGATCGCAAAGGAATGAGAGAAACCTCACATTGTTTCCTGGGTTTTACTAGAATGTTTTACCCTAGTAGTTATCAAGCCTGCTTAGCTTATGAGATACAACAAGATCTCAGGCCAAAATGCTTTGGGTAATAAATGTGTATTTTATTAAAAATGTTCACCCCAGAAAAAAACGCTCTGTAGCACATGCACATTGCGTAAAAATTTGTTGCCAATATATGGATAAACCATATACAGAGGGGATTAACCAGGTCTCACTGTGTTTATAAAAATGGAGGTTGGCAACCTATCCCTTTCATTTGTATATCACAGATACTCTGAATGGTAATAATTAACTTCTTCCTGGCATAAGATCATCTTCTAAGCCTTAGTTTTTCTAGAATGCACTTATTTTTGTGTTGTTATTATTTCCCAATGTCTGAAGTGAGTGTGGCTGAATGTTACAGCAAAGTGAAATGAGCTCTACTGCAGGGGTTCCCAAACTCTTTTCCTGGAGGCCCATCTATGCAGCTGCAACAGGCATTATAGCCCACTATTACCACTTCTTGAGGGAAATTATTTATTGTCATTATTACATATATAAAAACTATAACACTGTAAATAAACAATACACAAGGTTCCTTTTCATTTTAATGTGAACAATTGTAATGATAGAAATCCCTAGCAATATGCATTTAAAGAAATGCTTCAAAATCTTTGAAACCAAACAGTTTTAGTAAAACTACACTTTAAAAATATTTTCAGATCAAAAAATAGTGTTCAGACAGGGAAAACACAAGGTATAAATTTACAATGTATAAAATTGAACAGTAAGCAACACAACGTTCACAAAACTGTAAGAACACGTTGTGTTATTATTGATTTAAAACAAAATAGTTGTCCAACGTTAAACATTATATTGCTTTTTCATTTTTTTTAAGATCTGAATTTCTGTCTGTGTAAGTAAAGACCCAATCTTACTCTCTACTAATTAGAAAAGACTCAAATATTGTAAATAAAAATGTAAAATAACAGATGTATTATAACACACCGAGGCAACAGGTTTCTGATTCCACTAAATGAGAATCCAGACATCAAGAATGAGCCATCATATTTTCTTACCACTTTCTTTATTTTTTTGGCAGGCTCATTTTGTGTAGTTGTAGATGATCCGGGACTTTCATTATCTTCTTCACTAGTGCACCCTTCTCATTTTCGAAAAATAAATCGATCCATGCCAGATTGCTGTTCTTTGCTGTTGTAAATGGCGGACTGTGTGTACATTGCTAAGTTGTACTTGCGAGAACTAAACAACATATTGCATCTTGGTTTTTTAAAAATAAATAAAGTTTTTTCTATGCTGTGTCCCACATATGCATCTCAAAACATCACATTTATATAGCTTTTACTTAGATTACATGAGTCACGTGGAGTTAAAGATTTTCTAAGAGCTTGACTGAAGAATGCAGTTGCGCCGGCAGACCACCCGGGACTGTGTGCGGCCCACCTTTGGGTTGTGGCCCACAGTTTGGGAACCCCAGATCTCCTGTACTATGTGCTTTTACACTGACTTTTCATTCCTCCTGTTATCGTAGAGTATCTCTTGTCTTGGCTCACATCTCAATGTGCTGTAATTCTCTTCAGTGGTCTAGGGTGTCCTTGCGTGGTGACCTTTTCTAATTCTTAAAACAACATTACGCAGAGAAATAGTCCTTAAGCTTGTGTAATGGAAAAGGTAGGGTAGACCCTTCTTTACAATAATGGTGCTTGCTTTCAGAGATGTCACAAAATGACAGGCAGCTTTGCATTTAATGCTGCACCTGCTTGTGGTGACTAGAAGTGATGGTTTGATAGGAAATAGTGACCACTGAGGGAGCACTGTCATAATGCTCTGAGAACTTGCCTGTTATCTTGTGACAGTTATAGAATCTAACACGTAAGTAACCAGAGAGAGAGAGAGGTACGCCATCACCACTTTTCTGGTAGCAACCCCAATTCTTATAGTCACATGGCAATTACCACAAATAGAATAAAATTATTGAGCATGGAATTGTGCTGACTTACATCTGATCTGCATTTGGTTCATCATCTTTTTACTTTAAGGTTGGAGAGAATTCACAGAGCTTCCACCAACTGCAACTAAAGAAACAACAGAACTCAAAACATTTGAACAGATAGTTCCCCCATGACGGAATTTTGGCTGCAAAAAAATTCAGCTCTCCAGATTCTGGCCCATACTGGTGATTTCTTTGCTTTGAAGCTTGCTCAGTGGCAGATTTTAAAGCAGGGGTCAACAACCTTTCAGAAATGGTGTGCAGAGTCCTCATTTATTCACTCTAATTTAAGGTTTTGTGTGCCAGTAATACATTTTAATGTTTTTAGAAGGTCTCTTTCTATAAGTCTATAATATATAACTAAACTATTGTTGTATGTAAAGTAAATAAGGTTTTTAAAATGTTTAAGAAGCTTCATTGAAAATGCAGAGCCTCCCAGACCAGTGGCCAGGACTCAGGCAGTGTGAGTGCCACTGAAAATCAGCTCGCATGCCGCCTTTGGCACGCGTGCCATAGGTTGCCTACCCCTGTTTTAAAGTGTTTAACTCACCTGTTTTTGTTTTTTTCTTTTTAAAATTCTTCTTTCAGAGTATCCACTGCAGAAGTGTTGGATCTTTTATTTTACCTGCTTTGCCATTCCTCTCAACATATGGCCCCAATTCTCAGTCTGTTCAACCCTGCACTGATCCCAGGAATGGAGGGGTCAGGTAGCAAATGTGGCTTTCTGGGGACAATCTGGCCTCAGGGTTGCTGTAAGTACACTCCAATGAGCCATGAGAAGCAGAAAATAGCTGGCGCTCCAGCTAAATCCCTTCCTTGTCCTTTTTTGTCCATGACACATCCTTACACGGAAGGGTCCTCCTGCTCTATGCCAGCAGGGGAGCCCTTCACAAAGTGGGTATTTCCTCAGGGCCCACTTCCACTCTCTTGAAGTTTCTTCTGTGCTGCTGGAGCAACGTAATGAGGCTTCAGCAGAATGGAGGATCTGGCTCCTTCTTACTGGGAACCTCTTTAAGTCTGTGAATGCCAGTTGGAGCCTTTCCTCAAAATTTCCAGCAGAGAGGGGAACTCTGCACTGACTTACTCCATCCTGACAAGGATAGGGGGAAGGGTGTCACTCTCCAAGCTCTGAAGGGAATCCAGCCCAATGCAGCATATTGTCCTCCCCCCCTCCATTTTATATACCAAGGAAAAACTGTCCAACAATAAAATCTCTCTTTAGGGTTCCAAAAAGTGCAACCTCTGACATTTAATGGTGTCTAATTCTGCAGTATTTTTTCATTTTTTTAAAAAAGTTTGTAAACACACATTTTTCTGCCATTAGTTCTCAGTGTCAGCTAGTGTCTCCACCCACCATCTCTCTCTACCTCTCATTCTCTCTCTCTGTGGCTTGATTGCCTCTTCTTATGGAAGTACCTCTGGGTCAGAGGATTTGAATATCAAGATTTATGTGGAAGTGAATTTTTACATGTAAGTTGTTATCCTCCGGATAAGGGGCTTCAAAGTGGAATGGCAATGTTGACCGACTGGAACAACAGAAGTACATGTTTGGGCACTTCCACAGTAATGAAAATCAAATTTTGTTACACTTCAATAGAAAAGCTCTTGGCAATTTAAATTAGAGTATCTGTTCTTCTTTTCTGTTTTGCATGAGTTAATGTTACCAGTGATTTAGGTGAGACTTTGTATGTGTTGGGTAGATATGAGTTTGGAAGCCTGTTTTTTCTGGGACTTTAAGAGGTTGCATAATGGAACTGGGCTGCTATGATCCGTAAGCAGTGTGTTTGTAGGAATCAGAAATGTGAAGCAAAAGCAGAGAGCAGGAGGCATAACTGGAGGTGATATATTGGGAAAGGTTCTTGAGACAGGAGAGTGGAAACAGCAAATTACACAGTGAAAAGTTGGTTCTTGCAACAGAATAATGTAATAATTCCCCAAAATGAATTCTGAAATCCCAGTTATTTGTGAGATCCGGTAAAATACATATGAACTTTGAAGTAGCATTCAAACTGAAGTATACTATTTGTGCAGGCATATTACAGAGATAAGTTGGGATCTTTAGAAGGCTTAGAAGAGAATGGACCCATTTCTTAAATATTTTATTCTATTTTCATACTTATTTGCATTGAGCAAAGGCCTCTGACAAGAGAGTGTGCACATACAATGATAGGCAATGCTTCCTTCCCCCAAATGCATCTATGTTCTTGGAACAGCTTTTCCATGGGATTTTAAAAGATGGTTAGGATTAGAAGAGAAAATTTCTACCCCAAACTCTTCCGGGTGGATGTTCACATGCTGTGCCCAAAGTGCGAGAATTCGCCCCTAAATATTGAGGAGAACAACAAAAAATAATCCACCCAAAGGTTTTTGAAAAGCACATAAGGTTTGTTCTGAATTTTTATCATAATCTTTCATGGCATGGGATAAATGGTAATAAAACACCACTGTCATTTTAAAAGTAACAAAACCCATTTTTTTTTATACAGAGGCACAAAGGAAAAGCATATGGGTATGTTTATAAAACATATGGATACCCAGGTGTAAAGAAAACCCAAACAAAGTAGTTGGCTAGAACCCCTGAGGTGCCTCACATAAAAGAGTTTAGTGGAATGTTGCCAGTTTTCTTTTCTCTCCAAGAACAAACGTTCCTTTATATCACAAACAAGTAAAAACAAATAAGTCAGACAGTATACATCTGCTGGTAGGGCAGAAATAGTCACTGCTTGATTCTCTCTCTTCATACTGGTGATTTTTGTTCAGCTCTTGGAATACAATAGCCTTTTAAAAAAATAATTACATTTAACCTCACTGGTAGTTGCCTTATGGCACACTGTTAATAGAGTCAGGTTCACTCAGTCTTGGCCATGGTTACCCAGCTGATATTTCTGCAATGCACTGAGGGCACTGCCATAGTAACCCACCTTCTTATAATGAAGATCTTATCCTGAAAGAATGTTTTTGCTATAGTTTCCACTGTAGTGACTTTATTGCATTTGCAAATAAAATTTAAATGGCTGAATTTAGAAACATAATTCACATATTGGTTCCTTACACTCTATGCAAATTTTTGTTAGTTTTGTGCTTCTGTAGTAATGTGTTGTGTCTCTACGCTCCTGTTTTATGGTGGTCATTTAGACACATAAATGGTGTAAAGGTAAACACATACTTATAATAATTAGAATAGATGAACAATTGTCTTTAGGTGAACATAGCATCAGCCAAGTAGATTACTTTAAATCCACATGAATCAAGTCCTGCAGTATCTGCAATATACATGACATACCAAGTACTTCTACTGAGTCTTCTTCAAAGCTAAATAGGTCTCTTCAGTGGTTACAAATTAGATATAAACGTTGGTATAGTGCATTATGTAAGAGCTGCTGCTTCTTCACTGAATATTCAAATTTTTCAGCACACACACCACAAAATAGTTTTATGTTCTGGCATAGAACTCATGCATCACAATCTGCTTAATTGTGATCAGATCAGGCAAAGGGAAGGACACGGCTTTTTATATATTTTGTAGATTGTGTTGCAAGAACAACTATTGGAGTTTTCCATCAACACCACCTGTTCAGTGGTGCTGGAACATTTTTTATAGTGGGGGTGCTGAGAGCCGTTGAACCAAACTGCAAACCCTCTATATAATGGAAACCACTTCAAGCCACGGGGTGTGGCAGCAGTCCCAGCACCCCTAGTTCCAGCACCTAGGCACCTATTCAGTGACTAGGGGACAGAGTTGGGATTTTCAAAGGCAATTAAAGGAGTTTGCACAAGAATTGAAAAATTGAGGTCCAGTTTCCTTTATGTTCCTTTGAAAATCCTGGTGCCGGTCTTTAGTTATACTGGCTTTATGCAGCCCTTTAAAATCTGAAGTGACCTTTTTTTTTTTATTGGATTAATTGAGCAAAGAAATAAAGCTTGCTTCTTGTCAGTAAATGGTGGCTATTTCCCACCCCCATGAATAAGATCCATATTTTAAAGGTTGGTCCTGAAGTAATAGTGTGGGATAGCAGTGGGAGGACTGAAAAATTAATCCAAAATACAGATGTGTCCACACAAACATATTTCCACGCTAACTGATTTGAAATTAACTTAGTCCACTTTTAAAGTTGATTATCCAGTTTTCACTAACTGGCCAGTTAAACTGAAAGAAGAATTGCATTAAAATAACACCTCATCCCTACCCTCTGTGTAGACAAGAATTTACGTGGGAAAGAAAACCTTTGATGTTTATATTTAAAATTTTCATACCTCTCTGCAGTCAAATAGTATGGTTTATAGTGTGCCTCTACAGACAACATTGAAATGGGTGTGTCCCTGTGCGCATACACAGGAGGGGCCACATACCTACTGCAATTCCAAGTGGAAATGTGACTAAGGCAGATACAATTCCTCTGGGTGCGCATGCACACGGCGGCAGAATCTGCTACTACTCTGTATAGTATTATATGGTGGGGTTGTCTGCCAGAGCAGGAGACTGGAATCAATGACCCAGGAGATCCCTTCCTTATATAGGTGTTTTTATACAGGTTGCAGATGGAGGCAGAGAAATAGCCCTCATCTCACTCTTGCCCAACCCCTTAAGGTATTTCAGATACATTTTCAGATTTCTATTGTGCCTCAGTTTTGATATTGGAGAAGTTTTATAAATGATGCTGTCAAATATCATTTATTAGGGAGGCAGCTTACCATGGAAAAGTGTGTCCAACTGTTAGTGTGAAACAAATAGCCAAATGACACTCGGCCCCAACCCGTGACCGAAAAGCAATTGGGCACCGTAGGCTTCATGTCACAATTTGTTTTGCCATTTGTTGGATGTAATTCATCTAATAAAGAGAAACTGCCCCCTGCCCCCACCTTTCTTCTTTTGAAATGGAAATAAAAATGAAATCCAAGCCCAGTTCCCCAGACAGCCCTGGCACTCTTTGAACACTACAGGCATTTCTAGTGTTTGTTGTAAACGAGGTAGAAATAATCTTCTTAAAGGCAAGTCCTGCCTTGTCCTTGTTTGTGTCACTCATCTTAACACGTTTGGTGTAATTTGTTCTGAATGTCACAAATGATCTTCGCCTTTATTGCATATTAGTTGGCACTGGGTTTGATTGATATTTTTCTCTCTAGATTTCCACTTGAATGTCAGACTAAGTTTTGAATTTTACAGGACAAACGGAAGGCCTTTCTTTGTTATGGTAAAGTCTTTTACAATATTGGATTTGGGGAGACACAAACAAGATTGGAGAGAGAAATGCAGTGAAACCAACTTCAGGATTTCTGTGGATTCAATATATTTCACTCTACAAACTAGGTTTGCTGCACTTGGAAGGGAATCTTTCCCCTTCTTCCATAGCCCCAGACAATGCCGGACACAATGGAATCAATGTGATTCTGCTACTCTAAGGGCTTCCCTCTTCTCCTATATAAGTAAACACTCTCACTCACCATTTTTTGGCTTCTTGTTGTGTTTTTCTTTTTGGATAAGAAATGCAAGTGAGAAAACAAGTGAGAACTCCCTCAGTGTAACACAATTGTCTGGATATAGTGGATACAATGCTGTGCCGTGTTTAAATGTTCATTTCTGTGTCTACAGTGACCTTGACTGGACTGCCCAGATGTTCAACATCACAGAGGGCTCAAAAATTTGAGAAAATCCTAAAGAAAGAAGAGGACATGCTGCAAAAACTGTCTTCAGCACTCTACACCATGCAGTATATGAACCCTGAAGTGCAGGATTCATTAAACAGCAATCCAGACATGGCATATGCAAACTTGTGACTGTACAGTCAACCAACCACCACATTGCTGCCTTGTAATGAATAATTGTGTGTGTGTGTGTGTCTGCTTCATATTATTATTATGGATAATAGAATAACAGTGTAAGCAGTGCAATTTCCCATGCATAAGGCAGCAAACATTACTGTGTTCTTTCAGCCCAAATGCATATTCAGCCTCAGGACTTGAACCTCGGTGGTCCATGCCTCACTGAATGTTTCACCCTTCCTTCCACACAAATTATGGAGGTACAGCAGCAGCGCTTTACTGGGATGCTGCTGCTGCCTCCCCAAGTCTCCCATACACACATCTACTTTGGAGCTGAAGGAATCTAAGGGTTGGAAGGGTTTGGGGAGCCCATGCAAGGTATCCATACCTTGCATCAGAACAGCCTCACTCTGCAGGTGTCCCTGTGCATCCCCATGAATTAGGTTTGAAAGGTAGGGTAGGTGATGGTGAGAGCCAGGCCAAGGCGGTGGATCTGTTGTTAAGTGGATTCACCAGATATTACATATCCATCCCAGAACTCCACAGAGTGAGGGCATCAGGGGTTGGGGGCTACTGTTGCATCAAGGGAGGCTGTCTTTTCTCCTAACCCCCCTAGAACATTAGGCTATTCTGGGTCGGTGTGGGAGACTGGATTTTAAGCCCTTCTTACTGTAAAGTATTCCAGACACTAAAAGAGTTTGTCTTATGACTGTTTAAATATAAATTAAAGTATTAAAACAAACAGGAAAGAATGGAGAAGCTGGATAGGACAATGATTTTATATAGGGCTATGAATGAAGGCAAATTTTAAGATGACTTGCTTAGCCAATTCTTACTAATGTATTTGAATCTTTCTAGCATGTTGCTGCATTTACTCTGAATTTTTAGGATAAGAAATTCTAAGTAATTTAAACTATTAGAATATTGTCATGCAAAAATAAGGATTATTACAGCACCTGGTATTGTAACAGGCAGTAGCATCAATGTTTTCTGTGACTTTACTCTTACAAATATATCATTGATTTTACTTAAGGATTTGATCCTTTGTGTGTGTGTCTCTTTATAGTTGTCATTCTTGGTTTCTCAGTGGATGAAAAAGCTCTAATTTATGTGATATTAGATGGCTAATTCAAGCCAGGAGATTAAGGATATGTGTTCACAAACGTACCCACAAACACTCACTCAAAACACCTTTCTTCATCCTCTTTTCCCTCCCTCTAAATGTGGACTTCCTTATATTAACTGGGTGGATGAGGGGTAGGAAATGAGAATTGAATTAAGGTAGAAGGTCGTGCAAAGGAAAGGAGATGAAAGCCAGAAAAAGGTAGGCACTTGTATTGTTAAACTACATTCCCTTTGAGTCGAAGCATAGTTCATGATCTGCTGATATTATTTGTTCTACTAAAGGATTTTGAAAATCTCTGATTCTTCACACCAGCATTGTATTTGCAGTCATTTGAGCTGAAGTGGAACACAGTGGCTATACATTTTTGTCATCTTTGTTCAACATGTAAATGTATTTTTTTTATTATTATTATTATTAATAATACTAATTAAAACACTATGATATGAATACGGTCCATAAATTCAATCTTTTATATGCATGTGAGATGGTCGGGATATATATTTTGAAATACCGTAAAGGTAATCACACATACTCCCTCCCCGCCCTTTTTTTTCTCATCAAGAAAGTTATCCTTCCCCTTGTTGTTGAATTCCTTTTGGCATACTAAACCAGTTTTCAAGTATACTTAAAGGATAACTTTAGATCTTGAAAATCTCATCAGTAATTTGAAAGATGGTGAAAGTGGCAGAAATGCTGTATGGGGATAATAGGCCTGACTTAAAAACAGAGGCTGGGTTCTAATCAGAATTACAATCAAATTATGTTTAGCCTGAAGCATTCCTGAAGCAGAGCTCAAAGGCATGTACTCTCTTCTCAGTCTATGAGCACAGATCCCATTGACGTCAGTGATTTGTGGAGAGCATATGGCTCTGAAATTGCACTTACACATTCTTCTCCCACTGCTGGAAACTTCCATTTGCTTCACTGCTAATACTGTGTGTAGAGGGTTTGTAGGACTGGAGATTTAAATATTCTAGTTTAAATATTCTTCAGATCACCAAGTACTTTGAGTCCCCCCCATTTCTGTAATCAAGGTCTTAAATCATTTTTCCACCAAAAAAGACTTGATAACTATTTTCATGTTAAACATATGTATGTAAATATAGGAGCATTGCTTTTCAGTACTACAAATTGTATATAGTATCACTGGTTTCCTACACAGGTTACATTAGTCCTGGTTGTTGGATCCAGCCAAGCGGTGCTTGATGCTGACCCCAAGGGCTGACAGGGGCCTCAGGATCACTCTAATTTATGGCATCCTGCAAGGATTCTCAAGGGACCACTGTAGCTGTGGATTGCGAGTAGGGTTGCCACCTTTTTAATTGCTGGAAACTTGACCCTCGAGGCCCCACTCTGCCCTGCCTCTTCCCCAAGGCCCCGCCCCTTTCCTACTTCTTCCCCCAAGGCCCCACCCCCATCACTCACTCCTCTCCTCCCCTCCCCATATTGCTCACTGAATCATCTCAAGGAGCCTGCCTCGGGTGACCAGATGTCCCAATTTTATAGGGACAGTCCTGATATTTGAGGCTTTTTCTTATACAGAGGCCTATTACACCCCACTCCCATCCCTATTTTTCACACTTGCTGTCTGGTCACCCTAATGCCTGCCTGCCAGTAGGAGATGGCTCAAACTGAGCAGGGGCTAGTGCGGATTAATGACACGGTGCCTCCTCGCGCCCCGTGGTAACCGGGCTTCTGGTTCAGGTAGTATTTAGGGTTTCCAGGTCCCCTTTTCGACTGGACTTTCCAGTCAAAAACTGGACACCCGGACACAGAAGCCAAAAAATGGACTGTCCGGTAAAACTTATAGAGGTGGCATCCCTAATTGCGAGAGTGCGGTGTGTGCCAACCATGCTGCCCCAAGACACATCCACAACCTGGTAGGGCCAGTAGGAATACCTAACATCAGCTCTGTGCCACCTGAGGTTCTCCAAAAAGGGAATTCCCAGGAGGCCACAGCTCTAAGGTGCTTTGAGCTGTCAGAGTGGTGAAAAGTAGTCTCATCTGGGCTGAAGATCTGGCCCATTGATTCTAACATTTTTTTGTTTGTTTCACTACAGGGATAGATGTTGGAGATTTGCATCTGTTAAGTAAACTATGGAATGTGGTTTGAGTCTATTAAATCTAGTGCATCAAAATTATTTATGATTACATGGAGTTAAGACTTGGAAGTAAAACAATACCAAGCAGGGGCGGCTCTAGGCATTTTGCCGCCCCAAGCACGGCAGGCAGGCTGCCTTCGGCAGCTTGCCTGTGGAGGTTCCGCTCGTCCCGCGGCTTCAGCGGACCCCCCCTGCGGCTTGCCGCCCCAAGCACGCGCTTGGCGTGCTGGGGTCTGGAGCTGCCCCTGATACCAAGGAAGAAACAGAACAGATGCAAAGAAATGTTTAAACATGAGAGCCACTTCACAAAGTTAAACTAAACTAAAACCTGGGCACACTTTAAATTGCTTTTGAATTTGGAGAATAGAAGACTCGGCCTCAATACAGTCCTTGAACGTCACATCAGCTCTTTTTCAGGTATTTGGTAGAATACTCGCCGTGTCAGAAAAACTGTCATGTCCTCTAGTCAGCTAGCACTATTTACAAAGCAAGAGCGAGACTGAAAAAGAATGGAAGGAATTCACTGACTGAAGTAAAAAAAAATTTAAAAGATCATATTAATCAAGACATTTATGAGTGCATCTTACTATGTAAGATTGTCTCATTTGCATTTTATGTTTTTGAATCATAGCTCCAAAATAATGTGACTTTATTTGACTTTGAAGATGTGTCTTAAACTATTTAATTAAAACCACTATTTTCATATGCCTCTTAGGTATTTTTTAAAGGAAAATCAGTAGATCTACAAAGAAATAATCCGTCTTTATCACTGAAAAGAGTAAAATAATCCTTCAATATTAATTGTATATATATTTAAAGAACTTCCTATAGACAACCTTCTACTATAAAACAGCTGAACATTTCATAACAACTGGTATAAAGGATACATCTTTATGGTTGGCTGATTAACTGCTGGTTTTGTTTCCTGCCAGACCTCTTGCTACAAGTCATAAATCTTAATGTTATGCTCTTCCTTTTTAGGGTTCTCTTTTCATTCTTCTTTTCCTTGTCTCTTCCTGATAACCTTTGCACTACTGTGATTTTTTTCTCACATCTGATAAGAGCTATTTCAAACAGAAGGTTGAAGCTTGGCTCTCTGTAGAAAATGGTGCGAGTGCACCATTAAAAGGTGACAGAAAGATGCCTTTGGATCTGGTTGTTAAGTGAGGCACAGGTACTGAAGAGTAATAGAATGAAATGTTCTAATTCATTTTTCCCCTTCATAGTCTGTCTGATATTCCTCCCTTTTTAGATTTCCACCCTCCTTTTATACTTCTTCTGTGTCTTGTATGTGACTAGTTGTGAAGTAGAGTTATATGTAGTTTACTGTCCTATAAATGATGTATTGTTGGTTTAGGAACAAACCAAATGTGAAAAAACAATAAAGGAAAATGTAGCTATTGAATGTTTTTCATCCTAGATGTTATCTATAAAAGGTTTTCATTTGAAGTTGAGGATTGCTACAGAATTTATCCAGATTATGAATTTTTCCAGTGGGATCTGCAAGAGCGGATAGATTAGGGGCAAACCTTGCTCTGGCTGCATTGATGCATGAATAAGGGAAGAGGGGATAGAGAGATTCTTTCTTTAGCCTCGCTTAGAAGAAAGACGAGTCCCAAAACTATTGCTGGTGCAATCGCTAGGAAAGGATTGAACTAGCCAGCTCAACACAGCCCGGAAGGGGTGTTTGAAGTCTGTAACATACTCTGGCTGGGAAGCACATAGAGTTTTTTGTCAAATAAGTGGCAGCATGTACCCCCTACCATGTCCTGTGTTATCTGAGCCATCCTGCCCTGTGTCAACAGGATTGCTCTTGTAATTAATGTGCAGCTGGTTTTGCTAAGCTACTCCACTGATCCAAGAGCAGCTTGTACCAGTCAGGGCAGTTTTTCATCAGGTGTATGTGTATAAAAGATCTGTTCATCCAACATGAAATGCATTAACTTCTTACACAGATCATGTCACATCCCCAGATAAATACTTGCAAAATTACATCCAGAATGAAGACTTTCTTTAAAAGTACAGCTTTGTGTTGAAACACAAATTAGAAAAAAAGCATTCTCATGACTAAGATAGAACAAAGAGTTCGGTGGCACCTTATAGACTTACAAATGTATTGGAGCATGAGCTTTCATGGGTGAATACCCACTTCATCGAATACATCTTTCAACTCTTTGCCGCTTTTACAGATCCAGACTAACACGGCTACCCCTCTGAAGACAGAACAGTAATCTTGATGGGACGTTCAGAGTATTACTCTGAAAAGACCAAACTTTTTAAAAGGAAAATTGTGACCTTAGTTTAGGCCCAAAATGAGGGACTTTGTCTTTTGTATCACCCTCCAGCTAGTAAGTATCTACTTTTGAAGCTACTACTTCACAAAAGAGAAAAAGGAACTTTTTAGTTCCTTCCTCCCTTTTCTCCTTGCAGACTTCTTGTTTTTTTTGTCTTCATGTCTCAGAAAAGAGAGGCATATTTAGAATCCAATATGTTAGAATACTGTACTAGACTTCTCAAGTTGCATTCGTTTGTCTCTGGTGATGCTGTCCCCATGTGTATGGAGCTAATAATTTTGAATGATGAGTGATTTCAATGACAAATACCCATTTCCAAGCAGTTATCTCTCAAAAGAATCATTGCATTTCTTACCTATTAAATATTGTACTTGTTTTTTCATAAGTTTATCATTCATTGGTTAAAATGTAAAATCCATGTGCTTTAAGGGCAGAGTTCATTTCAGCGTGTTTTCTGTAAAGCCAGATATTTCCCCCTATCTGTTTCATAAGTAATGAGAGGGTGCAAAAAGAGATTTTTTTTAATTTTTACAGCTATAATGAGTTGCCTGGTCACATAAGGCACATAGAGGCTTACCAGGGATAATTCAACACTGAGGCGGTCACACTCCTTAAGAAACATAGAACACACAGTATAATTACAATATCTGTAAGGAACTTTATACAAACAGTGACAACTCATCTGCACTGGATGTTTACTTAGGGGTCCTGATCCTGTGAGATGCTGAATATTTCGTACATGGTGCTAGGTGCCATTAGCCATAGGTAAGGCTACGATTTAGTCGTGGGTATTTTTAATAAAAGTCATGGACTGCTCATGGGCAGTAAAAAAAAATTGTACAGCCTGTGAGCCCTCCATGACTTGTACTTTATACCCCTGACTAAATCTTAGCTAGGGGGCCACTGCTGGGAGGAGGGCCAGGGGGAGCCGCTGCTCAGGGAGGTGGGGCCAGCGGCACCAGCTACTGGAGGACTGCTGCCAGGGGTCGCCAAGCTGCAGCTGCAGCTGCTCCTGCCACCCCGGGGACTGCTGGTCGGGCAGTCTCTGGGGCCAGCCGCACCAGCCACTGCTGGGGTGGTCCCTGGAGCCAGCTGCATCGTCTGCTGCTCGGGTGGTCCTGGGGCCCGCTGCCCAGGGCAGCAGTCCTCGGGGCCGTCTGAGCAGATGGCCCCAGGGCCAGCTGCTCAGGCGGCCCGAGGTTAGCCACACTGGCTGCTGTAGAAGCCACGGAGGTTGCGGGAAATCACGGAATCTGTGACTTCCACGACCTCCATGACAGACACAGAGCCCTAGTCATAGGCGCTGGAACAATTTTTGTAGGGGGGTGCTGAAAGCCACTGAAAAAAACAGTAAACCCTGTATATGATGGAAACCACTTCAAACCAAGGGGTGCTACCCACCTCCAGCAACCCTAGTTCCAGAACCTGTGCCCTTAGCTTGCACTGATGGCAATGAGAATTGAGGGCACTTGGAACCTTGCAGGATCCTGTTCTCAGGGAGAAGAACAGAACCAATTGTTTCCTCCAAAGCAGATGCCAAATTTGATTCATTGTAATGCAGATATCAAGATATGTTCTGGGTCAGATCACTGTGTTCAGCCTCCAGCATTTGCCTAGAGGGCAGGAATCCTTGAACAGTTCTTCACCTCATCCTCTCACCTGCTGGCACATTGAACTGCCACAGCACAGTAATATCAGCTAGACCATTCAATTTAGTATTTCCAAAAAAAGAAAAGAGTTTATTATTATGAAAAATAAAAGGAACAAACAAAAAAAAACATACAAACACTTCATTTTATTCTTGAAGGAATTTGAGGCAGATATACTTCTATAATTAATTTCTGTTAAAATTGCCTGTCTCCTCTCCTTGTTTATAGTTACAAAAATTACACAGGAAAAATCCTGTTACAGTCTGTGACAGCACCAGAACCACTGTCACTTAAAACAACCTCTTCTTTTAAATAGATTTTGACCTAATTGTCATCTCTAATGAAGTGGGGTGGGTGGGGGTGGGGGTGCGCGCGCACACACCGTTTACTCTCCACATTGTAATGGAAATGCAATGTGGGATAGGAGGGTGCCCACGTACAATCTTTCACCTCTGACAACATGTACTGCATATTGCACACAGCTGTCATGGTAATGACAAGTCTGGTGCACCAGGATAATTGGGTACTTGAAGAAGATTCATAAGGCAATATGCTGCACAGCACTATGTTATGCCCTGGGGCAAGGAGAAGAAGAGAGAGAGGGTACCAGAGAGGGTTGGAAATGTGTTCTTGATAAATAATAATCTAGTTATGACAAAGCAGTGTTGTCTACAAAGTAGCTTCCTACACACCCTTCTTTCCCACAGAATTATTTTGAAGAGTTTCAAAGTTGTCTTGTACTACATATAAAATTGGGTTCCATTTTATAAGCAATGGAATCAAAATATCTCAGTGGAAGCCAAGGGAATAAATTTCATGTCTATTACAGTCCTTTCAATATGAGGAACTTTGATGTCAAAGCAAACTCTATAATCCTGCCATCTGACAGCTCATTATTAAGAAACAACAAGAACTGACTTTATTACTGTCGTATATAGTTGACTCATCTGCAAATTAGAGTTTTTTGTTCACTTGTGACAGTTTTTGTTTTCTTTTGTGGCATGTGTCGTGGAGTGTTAAATGGGATTGCATTTTAAGAGTTTAATGTGATAACAATTAACCTCTGATACCTTTTTCTAAAAAGTCCCCTTTTCAGTTTTATTAAAGATATTTATCATAAAAGGGTGATAGGGATTAAATGCTCAGAGGCATCTTATTAGTTTTGTTTACTGTTAGGTAGGTAGGTAGGCTATCACTATCACATATTTAATAGAATACACTCATTGAAATTTTTATCATGTTTTCTTTTTTTAAAAAAAGAAAGGAAGTGTGGTCTACTAATTAGAACGTGGAATTAGGAGTTAGGACATCTGTCTGTGTCATTGACTTCCCTCTGTGACCTTTGGTAAGTCATTTAACCTTTCAGTAGAATGGGCAATATAACACCTGCTGTACTTCACTAGGGTGTTAAGAGACTTAATTAACATTTGTAAAGTATTTTGAAACCTTTGGATAAAACATCCTATAGAAATTCAAAGAATTAATAATAATAATATTAAATACTGCATTTTGTCTGAAGACTTTTTGTGGTATCCTGTAAACAGATGCTTCACAAAAAAATCTGAAGTTCCAAGATGACAGCTTTATCACAGTTTATTATATGGATAATACAGATAACATTAAGAGCCTAACACAGTAGCAGCACTTTTAAACAAGAATCTATTTGCAGTTATCTAGGAAAAGGTGATATGCATGATGAAAAGCTTTTCCAGCATCACCCGTTTAAACTGTTATAGAAAATGAAACTTGTATCAAGGCATCCTTATCCCCTTGAAAATAATGAGGCTGATATGGGCTAGAAAGAGTGGTCCCTAACCATCTAACAGGTGAAGTGGACTATGCTTCCTTTCATTCCTTATATGAAGAATAAAAACTTATGCAGCTTATTTTGCAGAACGCGGCCTTCAGGAGGCCACTCAGTGGTAACAAGACTGCCCCTCAAAGCAATCCCTTCATTAGGATGCCGAACTCTTCCCCTCCAAAATAAAATAACATAACAGAAATAATATTTGAGTAGTTATCTTATAGCCTTGCAGCTGAAACAGCTGGTGAGGAATATGTGCTCTGCTGATTCTGTTTGCTGTTTGTACAAGAGAAGTGTGTGGGTTTTTTTGTTTTGTTTTTTTCAGTGAGTCCTGTTATCCTCATGTGATCCTACATGTGGCTCATGGCTCTTTGAAAGATACACTCAAATATTCACTGCCTTACAAGAGCTGCCATACAATCTGATTGAGCTCCCACTGCAGTCAATGGGAGTGTTTTCAGTGACACAGGTAGGAGCTGGATCAGGCCCTATAGGTTTGATGTTGCAAGATACTTCGCATTCTCAATTACCACTGCCTTCAAGGCTAGTTGGGGGAGCTTGAGACCTTTCAGGAGGTTTCGCCACCTTGAAAGACTGAGCCATGTAAGTGCATGAAGCAGAGACTTTTAACTCAGTCAAAGCCATTATACAAATGAATGTCTTGATCCCTTTGACTACTGAGTTGCTCTATTATCACTGAAATTTGATGGCTTTTGATTAAGCCTGTTTTCATGTGTTAGTTATCCAACTAGATAATCTTGCTTTAATCCATGCCAAATTGTCTTCATTAACATATTAGACAGTCCCATCAATGCCTAGCACTGAGCATTCAGGCCTTGTATGTGAGGGTAGGTGGCTTTTTGGGTACAAACGCCCTCTTTTTCAGTTATTGGGCAAGTTTTCCTTATATTAGAAAACAATCTCTTTTTTACTTTTTTTGAGATCCTCAAACCTAGCAATCTTTCTGATGGTTATTTTCAGTGTATTAGTGAAACAGAGGGTTCAAACAGGATTGTTTCATATCAGTTAAAATTAGGTCTGTGTGACTCTCTCAAGTAGCTCAGCTACCAAATCAGTTTTGGCTGATCATTTTATTGGTTCGGTTTTTGTCTTTGCATTTGATTGGTTCAGGCTAGATCATCCTTCTGGCGTGCCCCTAAGTTCTGACTTTTGGATTTAGGTATTGTAAGAAAATCTCACTATTAGGTACCCAGTGTTGACAATTCTGTTCTGGTATCTAGAAGGTTTCCAGGCTGATATTGATGTCTGTATGCTGTTTTTAAATGTGTCTAGCCCCAGACTTAGTTTAGGAAAATTTCAGCCAGCTTTGTAGCATTAAAAAAAATTCCTTAGTGCATAAATAGAGAGAAAGAACTGGTAACAAATGTAATGTTTTGTATGACATAAAATTAATGTTTGATTTAGAGGTGAAATAAAAGGTCAAATAATGGAAGAAGTTCATAGCAAACCAGCCACAAATGCATTATTATCATGAAGCCATTACATAGAAATTGATTTTTGAAAGCATTGTTACAAACACTAGTCCTCATAACCCCCCTGTGCCTATGCAAAAATACTGTGAGCTAAATTTTGCCCTAATGTACACCTGTACAACTTCACTAAAGTCAGTGGGATGTGAGGTTGTAACCGAGGGCAGAAATGTAGCCTTATCTAGCTGAAAATAGCTTTCAGCTGAATTAGTCAGAACAGCATTACATACATGACTGGAAGAAGAAGGGCAAAGATGCACATCTGTTCTGTTTAGAGAAGAGTTCACAGTTTAAATTCCAAGATTCCAGCAGAGTGTCTGCACAGTGCTTTATTACCAAGCCTATGGGAATCCATTGTAGTTCTTACATGTTGTCAGTTCTGTCAACATTTCCAGTACCCTGGTGCAGAGAGCTGTCAGTGTCATCCTATATACACTCTACTGCATTGGTGGGGGGTAAACCCTCAGTGATTCTAGGTGCCGCTCAGGATTTAGCTCTGAGAATTGAGAACATTGTATATTAATTCTGATGATGTCTTCTGGATGGGTTTAATGGAAAATTAAACCATCTTATTGTTTTTGTTTTATGCTAGTTTCTTGATATTTCAGTTTGGTTTTGTTAATTATATTGAAAACATCATCAGCAATGTGACTTTGTCTTGCTGGAATATGGTTGCCAACTTTCTAATCGCACAAAACCAACCACCCCCTACCCTGCTCCTATCCTTGCGCTGGGGCCCAGCCGCTGCACCACCCCTTCTCGCTCCAATCCCCTCTCCCTCCCTCCCTCACTCACTCGCTCGCTCTCCCCACCCTCACTCACTTCCACCAGGCCGGGGCAGGGGGTGGGGTGTGGGATGGGGGTGAGGGCCCGGCTGGGGATGCTGACTCTGGGGTGAGGCTGAGGATGAGGGTGTGCGGGGGAGGGCTCTGGGCTGGAACAGGGGGTTAGAGTGCAGGGGGGCAGTATGGGCTCTGGGCTGGGGGTGCAGGCTCCAGGTGGGGTCAGAAATGAGAGGTTCAGGGTGCAGAAGAGGGCTTTGGACTGGGGCAGAGGGTTGGGGTATCGGGAGTGAGGGCTCCGGCTGGGGGTGCGGGCTCTGGAGTGGGGCCAGGGATGAGGGGTTTGGAGTGCAGGATGGGGCTCCGGGCTAGGGCAGGGTGTTGGGGTGACGCAAGTTCAGGGAGGGAGTTTAGGTGTGGGAGGGGACTCTGGGCTGAGGCAGGAGATTGGAAAGTGGGAAGGGGTGCGGGGTCCCAGCAGCGCTTTCTGTGGCCCCCAGGAAGCGGCTGCCAGGTCCCTGCGGCACCTAGGCACATAGGTGGCCAGGGAGGCTCTGTGAGCAGCCATCACATTTTCAGGTGCTTCCCCCGCAGCTCCCTTTGGTCGCGGTTCCCAGCCAGTGGAGCTGCAGAGCCAGCACTCGGGGCATGGGCAGCACGCAGAGCCTCCCTGGCTGTCCATGCGCCCAGGGGCCACAGGGACCCAGCTGCCGCTTCGGGGAGCCGTGCGGAGCAAGGGCAGCCAGGGAGCCAGCTTTAGCCCCAGGCACACGCTGTGCCGCTGACCTGACTTTTAACAGCCTTGTTGGCAGTGCCAACTGGAGCCGCCAGGGTCATTTTTGACCAGGTGTTCCGGTTGAAAACCAGATGCCTGGCAACCCTATGCTGGAAAGGTAGGTGTGTTTATTTGCACATACGTGTCATCCATCTTCATGCCAGTGTTTGCCCCTTTTCTGATGTCCTTGGTTCTTTTCCATTCTTTTTATGTTCTTTTCTGTATAGGTTCTTATACCATCCTCTTCATCAAGTATCTAAGGGTATGGCTACACTTGCAGATGTGCAGCGCTGGGAGTTACAGCTGTGTTCGTACAGCTGTGTAGGGAAAGCTGTGTAGGGAAAGTGGCCACACTCACAGCTACCAGCGCTGCAGTGTGGCCACTTTTGCAGCATTTGCAGCGCTATTGGGAGTGTTGCATTATGGGCAGCTATCCCAGCGTTCAAGTGGCAGCAACGTGCTTTTCAAAAGAGGCGGGTGGGGTGGAGTGTGACAGGGAGCAGGGGGGAGACAGAGAGAGTGGATTTTTGGAGCCGACACTTCAGTTCCCTGCCTTGCAAAATCTGAAAATTTCCTCGACCCCTCATTTACTCTTAACGGCAAATAGCCTGCAGACCAGATAAGCAGCTGCTCCAACGGACTCCCTTTCTCCCCCTCCCCCCACTGTTTCTCTCCTCAAGCAAACACTCATCCCCCTGCCTGCCTCATTCACAGCAAGGTAGTGGGTTATCTCAATTCATAGAATCATAGAATCTCAGGGTTGGAAGGGACCTCAGGAGGTCATCTAGTCCAACCCCCTGCTCAAAGCAGGACCAAACCCAACTAAATCATTGATTGTTCACAGTCAGTTACAGATTGAACACAGCAAACAAGAGCTGTGTTTGTTTTTTAGATAAGCAGCTCCCGGAGCCCCGAGTTCACAACAAAACAAAGAGAGGCATCATAACAAAACAAAGAGAGTAATTTAGTTAAAAGCATTCTGGGATATCTCCTAATACCCTGGAGGCCAACAACAGCGCTGGTGTGTGGCCACACCCGACGAGCAGCGCTGCATCACCAGCGCTGCACTCGTTATACCCCAAGCAGACCAGGTGTACAGCCAGCGCTGCAGCCAGGGAGTTGCAGCGCTGGATGTGCCTTGCAGGTGTGGACAGTTACTAAGTTGCAGCGCTGTAAAGCCTCCACCAGCGCTGCAACTCTCCAGTGTAGCCAAGCCCTAAGTATTAAGGGACATAACTGACATCTGTCATGTACGATTTATCCTCTCTTTCATCCTCTCCCCAGGGGAGAATTATATGTGCAGTCCAGTGTTTTGTATTGGTGGGGGATTTTTTTTAAATGTACACACTGCTATGTGTTTATGTTAGACAAGGCAAAGTAGGAGTAGTGCATCTTGCACCTGGAGTGGAAGGTAGTGAGATGTGTGATGGTCCTTAGTTCCTCTAGGAGTTGGTCCCACAGTTGAAAATTGACGTCTTACAAAGCTCTTTTTGCTGCACAGACTGATTTAATTCTTATGATACAAAGTTCCATTGTGCCAGAGGAATGCTTTAGGCATCACAGAGCTTTAGGCAATCATTTAGATCACGTGGGCTCAGCCAGCTGAGTGTCTTGAAGAATGCAGCCTTCAGAAAGTGGCAAGATTTCTCCTCCAGAGGTCCAAGACTTGGCCTGCAAGATTTAGGAAAGCTGCACTGTATCTGAATCTTGCTCTTAAAGACTTAGAGTGAAATTCTGCTCTCACACCACTTCATCCCCAATGCTCTCAGTACCGTCTATGATGCCTGCCCTGGGATTTTATGGGTGTAGCCATAAGCAGAATTTGATCAATTGTCATATCATAGGATAGCATTAGTACCTTGTATGAACATAGTGAAGGTTGGTGAAGTTTGAAAGTGGGTAGACAAAATTGACCCATAGAAGTGGACATGGAGCAAACTTACAGAAACAGGAGAAGATAATAGCCCAGATGTTCAGCTGTGCCCAACGTTGACTGGAAAAGAGCTGGCTGCAGCTCCATGATTCCGGGACGAGGTCTGTGCCAGTCCTGGGAATGCTGAAAAAGGTGTGGCATCTTTGTTTAGTGTTCTGCCTTTCATTTAAAAAAATACTGAAATGATGGACATGCTGCATTTAAGCCATAAGCGACTTTGTTGTCTGGGATTCTCTGTCCTCACTTACTTGTGCAAAGTTAGGAAATCTTTTCAGAAGTTAGCTAGATTCCCATTTAACAATGCTTAAGTTTTTGTTCTTTTCTTTTTGTTCCCACACTCTGGCTAATTATAACAGAACTAGCCTGTGAAAGAAATTAAAATTCTGTTACTTTTACAGATAATTTCCTCACCAGATTAATTTATGTAACTGATAATCCTGATCTTTAAACATTATATAGTGGGTGTGAAAAATGTTAATCACATGTGTATATTGTTCACATGTTAGACTTTTTTAGGCCTGCTGTCTGTATTAGAAAGTAGTTGAAAAACATTACTGCTTTCATTGTTAAGAAGCTGTTCATTTCTAATCCTGAAGCACAGCCTATAAAATCTATAATGTAATTTAAATGTACACAATAGCAAGCAGTAAATCACAAAGTACTGTTTAGTAACAGCACCATATTTGACTTCTAAGTTACAGTTCTTGCTACACTGATCAAAGGATGTAGAAATGATCTGTAACCTAATATTTTCATTTTAATAAAAGCCAAAGGAACATGAAGGGATGAAATGAGTTGATCTTTTTAGTAATTAATTTTTAGTAATTTTTATTAAGAAAAATTAATGTTTGTTGCAGTAGTTAGCACTTTATTTGGTTATCAGCATTTTTCAGCCTTTTTGTTCAGGGATAGACTATCGGTCCTCTATCCTCTCCCCATTTTCTTTTACAAGCCATTATTGCATCAACATGTTCTGGAAATGCGAGTCAGGCTTCATGTAACATCAGGCTTTCACAGGAGCTAGGAGCCTTGAGGTCATTTACAGATCTAGCAGATTTCCAGATTAGCCCGTGTTCTACAAACAATAAATGTAATATGTGTCTGGACATGTTTTTTCTTTGTTTTATAATCAATCATTCTAGATCACATGTTATCCTCCCATGGAAGAACAAGCAGTGGGGCAGTGAGGGCCCAAGAACAAGAGTTTTACTTCATGGAGTTGCTTCCTAACATTCCCCCTGGGGCTGATGAGCATGAGGGGTGGGGGCTATGATAGTGGCATAAACACAGCCACGGTCCATATAGCCCAGTATCCTGTCTTCCAACAGTGGCCAATGCCAGATGTCCCACAGGGAATGAATAGAGCAGGTAATCATCAAGTGATCTGTCCTCTGTCACCCATTGGGAGGGTGGGGGAGAGCTGCTCCTCTGTAAAGGTCTGCCAGACCCCTTTCTTCTCAGTACTACACTGGTAACTCCCTCAAGTTGTGTTCCCCTTGGCTGCTTCCTGCCACGGCCATGAAGAAAAAGTCATAGTGGGAACGTTGCAAGATATGGATATCCATTGGGCTCAGGGAACATATGCAAAGTAAAGGTACTCCCTGGCCATTCTGTCTCCTGCCATGGACATGCCCCTTCCTGACATACTGCGGGTTGACACCTGGAGTAGTGATAAAGTAGAACATAGGGAAGTATGCTGCAGAGCCACTGCTCCCCTTTCCTGTGTCATGCCATCTCTGGCCCTTCCCACGGCAGTTACAACTGATCTGGTTCACTTTCACTTGTATTATACAGGAGCATTGTGGCCAGTACCAATAAAAAGGATTTAGAAATATAGTTATGACCTAAAATTACAGTTTAATTGTTAGTCTCCACATGAAGCAATTTCTTTTCAACTTTAATGAGTTGGGTGCATTTGGTGAGGGGACAGGCAAAGAAGGGAAAAAGACAGCAGGAAAGGTTGGAATTGAGACTGACGCCAGGCAGGTAGTTTGCAGTGATGTTGTGTCTGTGTTGGTCCCGTGATTTTAGAGAGCAGGGCTAGCCCTAGACCCAATGGCACCCAGATGAGGAGTGTCTTTGGTGCCCCCTGTTTGTTATACCTCTGAATCTCATTTTTATTGCATTTATAGCCCATTTCATGATTTTGATGCACGATTTTGATGCATGATTTATCCCTTTATATAAGACAATAAATTTGTATGCTAGGACATGTACAACAAAACCAGCACCCTGAGCCCAGTGCCTCCCAAGCCCAGCACCCCAGGCAGTCATCTGGGTTGCTTGCCCCTACATCCAGCCCTGTTAGAGAGACAACGTGGGTGAGGTTATTTCTTTTATTGGACCAACTTCTGTAGGTGAGCGAGACAAGATTTTGAGCTTACACAGAGCTCTTCTCATTTTTGTGATATCCTTGATATGCATGGCAGACTCTAAAGTAATAGAAAATTGATTCTTAGAGGAGATGGCTAAGGCTCCATATTACTAGGCTGGCACTAGTTAAGGCAGTATTTAAAAGTGAGACACAATGAAGCACTGTATCTTTTAAGAACAATATTATTGGGAATGATGATGGTAAATGTGATTTGCTAGTGGTAAATTGAAATCACTGATTAAATTATATCTCTGGCTAATAAATTCACTGGTAGAACAGTCCACAGCAAACACCAGCACAGCACAGCCCTCAGGCATAAATAAAAGTTATGTAATAGTTGAGGAAGATAAATCAGGATAGAACCAAGTGGCTTGTTAATGTGCTTGTGTAGAGTTGTTCTAGCTAGTGGGAAAAGATCCTTGATTCTTTCATGCACAAAGCAATCTTGAGTGCCTGATTCCTTTACTTACTGAAGTTTATGCCCTTAAAGTTTATTTTGCTTGTTGGTTTTTGGAAGGGTGTTTGTAGAAGGAGGGGCACAAGCACAAGTTTTGCATTGTAGTTAGATCACAGCGAACCCATTTCTTAAGGGCAGTGACGAGTCAAAATTAGATGACTCCTTTCAAGCCTTGTGCACTGGTAAGACCATGCTAAGAGGAAAAGGGTGTGCAGTTAGAAGTGTCATCCTTTAAATGGGAAATGAGATCTGGGTCAGTTCTTCCTACTTCTGATGGCTGAAGGGTGTTGCCATTAAATGTCACTCTCAGAAGAGAGTAGTGGACAAACCTAGTGCCCTGTAAAACACTCCCCTCTCGATAAAATAGTTCAGGGGTCGGCAACCTCTGGCACGCAGCTCGCCAGGGTAAGCACCCTGGCGGGCCGGGCCAGTTTGTTTATCTGCCGCGTTGGCAGGTTTGGCGGACCGCAGCTCCCACTGGCCGCAGTTCACCGTCCCAGGCCAATGGGGGCGGCAGAAAGTTGCAGCCAGCACATCCCTCGGCCCACGCAGCTTCCTGCCGCCCCCATTGGCCTGGGATGGCGAACCGCGGCCAGTGAAAGCCGTGATCGGTCGAACCTGCCAACGCGGCAGATAGACAAACTGGCCCGGCTGGCCAGGGTACTTACCTTGGCGAGCCGCGTGCCAGAGGTTGCTGACCCCTGAAATAGTTTATAGAGTCCTAGCTTGTGTGTGAGCTATTGCGGAACTATGGTAGCTGCTTCGGCCCACATGGTCATATCACTTAAACTTATACATTGTTTATACAGAAGGCAATGGGTCTGATTAGCCAGTCTTGGAGATCCAACTCCAAGAGAAGTCAATGGAAGTGTTGCTACCTAAGAACTTCTGGCTTAGGCTCAGAATAAAGCTAAGTTCTGTTCTACTGTACTAGTATCTTTTTAGGTTTTGATTCTATACTTGGGCAAATAGTCATGCAAATAGTCAGTATTCACTCCATACAGTATCATGTCAAATCTACTACTCTTCATGGATGTCCAAGTGCAGTAGTTGACTTTTCAAGATACTGCTTGACATATTTTTAATGTGTTATGAGAGGCTCTCAGGGAAAGAGAAGGAAACTATGATCATCACAATCTTTCAGAATAAAGGAGGAAAAACAAATCAATAATTTCACTTTGGGTAACTATGTATTAAAAATAAGGACTCCTATTTTAAGGATCCTCATTGGATAGGCAAGCCCTTGTCATCAGCAATTCATTGAAAGTATTCACAAATTTCCAATAAAATTTTGTTCATCTTTCAGAAAAAGATTAAATTTCTGCTCTCAGTGACACCTGGTATAAATCCAGAGTCGTTCCATTAAATTTAGTAAAGTTACTTTGGATTCACACCAGGAGTAATTGAAACCAGAATTTCTCCCACAATCTAACTGATGACTATTAAGTCCAGTGGGTATGCACTTCAGACAAATTTTATTATACTGCTATTCTGGGGTGACGTATGTATTCAAAATGGCACTTGCTGTTTTGCAATTTTTATTCATGGTCTTTCTGCAGACTACACCTTAAACATATATATTCATGTTCAAAAAGGCTGCTGTAAACTTAAATCAGCTTCAGTAGTAATCCTAGAAGAGTTTTCAGTTGACTGTAGTTAAATTAGTACATAGGCCACCACATGTCCCACGTACATCAAAATGTGAAAAAAGGGTTATTATTGTAGGTAATTGTATATGAGGAAAATAACAAAAAGCCCTTCAGACTTGACATCGATAAACTCTGAAAGACACTGCTGTCTTCACCACTGGCACTTTGGTTTTTCATGCTCTGAGATCAGGGAGGTGCAGTGCAGGCTGAGAGAAAAGACATTCCTGATTTGTGAGACTCAAGTGACAGGGGTTTGCCAATAAAGCTGGAGGAAACATTGGATCAACTTTCTATCTCTCAGTGGAATGGATTAGGAAAAGAAGCAAGGGTTGCTTTTATTGAAACCACTGCCTCCCTCTCCAGGGATAGACCAACCAAAGAATCAAGATAAGCTTATTGAATCACTTCACCTGCCTTGTTGAGTTGGCACCTCAGTTAAGTGGATGCTAGTCAGCATTGCAGGGCTCCTCAGCACAGTATCACTGATTTCTTGTCACCATTAAGTGTGGCTTTGGGCTCTGATGAGTCTGTAAGAAGAAGCAGATGGATATTGTGAAGAACGATTGTATAGCATGAGGGGATTGGGTGAGGAGTGTCTGCACTGAAAAGCATCTGTCTGTCCCAGCCAAACCTTATAGGCATAATGGCGCATGTGGGACAGCACCAGGTTTTTGCCTTTGAATTAAATAATTTTCTTATGTCTTACAAAGTGTTCACCTATCCTGTGGATGTTCATACATAAAGTTTATGCTTAATTATGGTATATATATACACATCCTATTTCCAAGTGTAGATATATAAAGCTAGGCATCTAACATCGTATTTAGGTGCCTAAAATAAATGGCCTGATTTTAGAGGTCCTGTGTACCAGCAGCTTCTCTGTGTGAACACATACACGTGTGTGGGTGGGTGTGCACGCATGCTGAAAGTCACTCATATTCGGAGAGCCTGTGTAATGTTCTTTTTATCAAGAAATTCCTACAGTACCCTTAGGTGGGTTCAGAGTAGGTCTGGAAATACCACTGTGCTGGGAAGGTGGCTCCTTGCCGACTCTAAATATGAGAGGCATGGGAGGGGATGATTGAAGATGGTCATGGAGGAGGCTGATGGATTCTTGCTTACATACAGTATGTGAAACCCCCACATACAGTATGTGTAAAGCAGCAGCCCACTGACTACTGTAGAAAATGAGGAGAGCCACAGAGTTTCCCTCCGCAGTGGGAATGGGTTCAAGCCCACATCATTCCCTGCACAAAGCCCATTTTCTCTGCCTTTGTGTGATAGGTGGGATACATTTCACCCATAATGAATATAGCTATCCCTTCAGTGCTAAATTGCATTCCTTACTGTGAATGACAATATTAGAAAGTCTCCTGAGATTATTGTCAGGTTTATGCGGTATCACATGCTTTGACATTCCTATTCAAGGAATTAGAACTACAAAGAGAATGCTTGATGAGTTTATTAAATCAAATAAGCAGATTTTTAATTCTCATTAAAAATGACTAAATAGCTCACCTTTTTAACATTTTAAAAACTAAATAAAAATCTCCTGCTATCTTTCAGAAAGATTAAGCTAATGTTCATATTGGAAATATTGGGGGAATTGAGGTGTCTTGCTGTATGATTCAGGCCCTTTGCATTACAAGCAGAAAGAATGCCAAGATACATTTTGTGTTAATCAGTCAAAATGCAAAAAGTAAAAGCTAAAGCCCTACACAACAACAGAGGATATTCCCTGGGGGATGTTTCTGTGGAATTGCTTGGGTTTTGCCATTGCACAACCCAGCTGTCCACCTATTGATTTAAGTTTAATTATATGCTCTTTAGTAATGCTTTACATATTCATTGAAATGGTTTCAGTGCTTAAGTAAGATGGATTAGGGACAGAAGTGAGGCATATGTTTTTTGTTTCTTATTTTGTATCTTTATAAAATGTACAGAAAAACGAATGGTCATATTTTAGCCAGCATGTGGAAAACTGTAAAAGCAGAATTAATATATGCTTATATTCTGATCTGACTCTGCACATAATACAGTTATAAAAATACTAGAGGGTATACTTCATCAGTATTCTAAAACACTAAGGATAAGTTGCATTTTCAAATATCAGTGGGAGTCAGATGCCTAGGCTACATATTATTAGTACCTTACTGTGGTATTTTAAAATTTTTCTACTCAGTAAAAGTCAATGGGAGGAAATTTGTATGTGCATATAGCTTTCTCAGTCTTTCGGGGCTTCTGGAGAAAGATATGTTATTTAATCAGGTCTCTTGTTATATAGACATTTGACCATTTTTCTAGATAATATGCTTGTACTTTTTTCTTTGTAATTATCTTTAGTGATGATAGAATCCCAAAATATTAGGAAATAGGTAATGGAAGGATACAATGTACTTTTAAAATAACAGATGGGTCATGTAGGATCATTGTGCAGTTTGTGTGGTATCTCTGTCAATAGCTCTTTTCTGATCCATCTGTTTAAATAATTTGGTTTATAATCTCCCTCAAAGAATAATATTGCCCAGCAAACGCAGTAAGGTCTAGAGTTATTCACTAACTCTTTCAGGGAAAAAAACTGAATTGAAAATTTTTTGGTTTTTGCTTTTTTACCATTTGTATGTTTGAATTTTTCAGCACAATTCTGTTTATTCTTGGACAAAGTAGACAAATAATGTCTGAATCAGTGTATGGAATTAAAATGTAAATACCCATATTCTCACCCATTGCCTTCTCAACAATTAAAACCTATTTCTACTTATAAAGTCCATGTCAACTAAGCCATGAAGCATGTCAGAGAATGCAAATATTGTGCAGTAAACAAACACCTAGGGCACTTTGCCTTTAAACAACCTAGGTGTTTTATTAAACTACAATTGCATTTCCTAAAATGTCTTACTGCAATTATATCCTGGGTTGTTAATTAAAAAGAGAGTAACTATAAATGGTAACAGATAATTTCCCAGTGAAAAGCTTTATCGGGCTTCTAGAGAAGGGCAATCAGGCAAAAAGTCATTTGTGAGAAAAGCTCTTCTGACACATTGAAAGGAAATGAGACATTTTGATCACCACTTGGGGAAGTGACTTTCATCCTCAGCTGGTACAGAACTGTAGCTAAAATACAGTGAACCACAAAGGAAATACTATAGATGCCAAAAGATGCCATATACTATTGCTAAAAGATTGACACCCAGCTAGGCAGAGAGGCACTCTTTTTGGCCCTATCTTTGGGCAAAAGGGGTGTGTTTTTTAAATTGTGTTCACTCAATGGGGCTAGCTTATCATGATTGAAAAGTCCTCCTAACACTTGTTAGGATGTAGGTTAACATGTCTGAAGTTCTTTTATATGTATAGTTAACATGGATTCAAATTGTCCATAGTATTGTAGTATGTTATTTGATTACCAGTTAATACTTGTTAACTAACTGTTTTGTAAATGGTACTGTAAGATTTTTCTGCACTAGACATGTATAGCTAAGACGTTTGTAAATGCTAGTGTAGCATTACATAAATGTTTGTTCCAAGACAAGCTGGCAATCGATTACCTCAAGTTATAAACTACCACTGACTCTTTGTAAGTGTTCGTTCAATGACACACACTTTTGTTCCTGGTTGTGTTTGACCCAAGTAGCTGGGGGACTGCCCCATGCCAAGGGAATTCCCACCAATTGACCTGTGAGTGGTTTATGCTTCCTTGTCCCTGAGCAGCACAAAGGGAATGGAAAGGGCCAGGTAATCTCGCTTCAAAGTAAGTGCTTCAAAGAATAGATGTAGATGCAAATGATTGGACTCTTGTTTGTAACCATTAAAGATAGTAACATAATAGTGTGTTGGAAAAAGAGGGAGTAGAATAACAGGCAAACTTGTGGTGTTAGAGGCAATTATATGAAAGATTTGAATTTCTTGACTAGCATTGTAAAACAATGAGAACACTAGTTCATGTATTTATTACAGAAGCTAAGTTTCCATTTCATATAGTGGGGACGGCCAAACTGTGGCTCATGAGACGCATGCGGCTCTTTTACAGTTAAAGTGAGGCTCTCAGAGCCCTTCACGCTGCCTCCCATTCTCTGCCTACCAGACTGTGGTGGGAGCTCGGGGCTTCTGCCCTGCAGTGGGGTAGTGGGGCTAGGGGATTGCAGAGGTGACTGGTGCCTGCTGAGGGGAGGGGGGCACAATTTAAAGGTTTGCCCCCCAACAGCTTGAGTCACGCCCCCACTCCTCCCGGCATACATCCCTTCTTTCCCTCAGTGGCCCCTTCCTTCAGATGTTAGCTCCCCATGGAGAGGCAGTGGCAAACAGCTGGAGCTGCAGGGCAGGGCCTCTGCTTTAGCAACTTAGCAATGTTAACTTCCTGAGCTACCACAAATTATTGTGCTGCTGGGGTTGTGTTGTGGTGTTTGAGAATATCAGAGTATTATTTTCTTTCTCCCATGTATCTATCAGATTGTTACCACAGTACACTCCAACTGTGTCTCTGATGTTAGATAATAAATCTGGTAAGGTACAGTGTGTTTGTGTGTGTTTTTTTGTTCAGAACTCTGGCTCCTCTGCAGATACTCTGTGTGTTCATCTCTTTATGTAACAATCTAGGTGTTCTTTTTTTATTCCCCCCAAAAAATGTTATAATCAGAATTTTCTCTTTCTGAAGAATGCTATCAGTATACAGATGTTTGTTTTTTTCTCTCTAGACTGATATTCCTAAATGTCCACACATTAATCAAGCTGAGTTTCCACATTTTCTGAAATGGTAGCCATTTTTTTCTCTAAACATTTCTCTGTTTTATTAGTACATACCACAAGGTTGGTAACGGTGGAAGATTTTGCTCCACTCCAGAGTGCCTAAGTTGTTAAATATGTATTTTTCTGCACATGACGTTCATTTAGCTCCACAGAGACAGAGGAAGCTGAATCCAAGAGGTGTTGACAAAGGTGACCAAAGTGATGCCCCAAGAGCTGCTTTTATAAATCAGTTTTTGTTTTAGTCTTATTGGTTTAAGTAATTCATATTAGTCAAAAGGGCAGTTGAATGAATTGAAACAATGTAAAAATTGTAAAGAAATTGCTCCCTAGCCAGACTGCTCAGAAAGACAGCTTCCTTTGTGACAAATAATCTTGGAAGAATTTGATTTTTATCAGTAAATGTTAATTTCACTGTACACACACAAGGTGATGAAAAAATATTTCCATTAATGATAATCAAAATTTACAGAGAGGCAAAGTAAGAAAAATTCTGCTTGAGAACTTACTAGAATTTCATTTTAGGCTAATATTTTGACATATGATGTTAACAGTTTGTGTTTTAACAGTTGATAAAACTTATACTTTTTGAATCTCATCATCTGCTGTCATTAAATAATTGTCTGACCACCTAACATTATCTGACTCACCATAATTTCCTGCAACTGTGCATATTTAAACAAAATCTTTAAAAGAATGCTTAAAAATAAAATCATCTGTCAAAATGTTAAATAAAATCAAATTGTGACAAGACTAGCGATAGACAAGCTCCATCTCATGCTTTTCTTCCTCAGGCTGTTGAGGAAGAAATGGGCTGGGTTAGTAGCTTTGTTGGATATTTATGTGAAGAACTTTATATTCCATTATGTGCTCTAATTGATGGAATATATGACAAAGAATATATGATGCTCACTTATAGGTATTGTTCATAAATATGAACAAATATAAATTAATAGTCAAATTGTATCCTCCTTCTAGAGGAGATAATGGGGGCCAGGAAGCTCTCAGGTTTATCTTGTGATGTTTCCTTTACATTGTTGCTTTCGTGTGAAAACATTTGAAAGAGCTTACAAGTGTCTTGAATGTGATCTCCCACCATTGTGGATCCAGAGGATCCAAGGGGAAAGGGGACATCTTTTAGTAGCCTTGCTACCATTGAGCAGGCATCTTGCATTTATGCAAAACACTCCTCTCTGAGGGATCAGGTTGTAAGTGTAGAATTTAAGTTCATCAAAGAAAGTAAATTTAGGCTTTAATATCTGAGCAAAGATCTGTATTGAAGGAGAGGAGAATATTGTGGGGAATGGCTCCTTCCTATCTTGCCCCTATTGCCCACCTCCAAAAACCCAACAATGTACCGTAATTGCTATATACCCACAGTGCTTCCACAAGGGTATGGGAATAAGGTAGTGGGTGCATCTATATTATTATTTATTTTATTATCTTAGTGCCCAGCAGGGCCGGCTCTACAGTTTTCACTGCCCCATGCAGCGCACCGAATTGCCGCCGCGGGCGGCGGGGGCAGTCCCTATGCCCTTAGGGCGGCAGGTGCATTTCCGCGGCGGCAGCAATTCGGCGGCAGCTTCTATGTTTAGCTGAAGCCGCCCCAGACAGCTAAACATAGAAGCTGCCGCTGAATTGCCGCCGCTGCGGAAACACTCCTGTCGCCCTACGGGCACACAGACTGCCCCCCCCCGCCCGCGGTGGCAATTCGGTGCGCTGCTTGGGGGCAAAACAACAGAGACTGCCGCCCCTTGCGGATTGCCACCCCAAGCACCAGCTTGGAATGCTGGTGCCTGGAGCCGGCCCTGGTGCCCAGTCATGGACCAGGACCCCATTGTGCTAGGCGCTGTACAAACAAAGAACATATATATCTATATAACCAATCTGGATATTTGTCTTTGTTTCCTCACTCTCCTCTCCATGACAGAAGTCATATCTCTCCCCTTCTAGTCTTCCTATTGGAGAGATGCCAGAATCAAGAGCCCTTTAGAAGTAGAGGAGATTATCTGGAATTTAATCTAAAATATATTTTATTTATTTTTATTTTATTAAATAATATTTTATTAAAAATAAAATAAAGTATAATAAATCCCATTATTCAGCAAATAAAAGATGGAAATAAAATGTTACTCCGTCTTGACAGTAATAGGTTAGAAAGAATTGACAGACATGACCTTTAATATTCTTTGGCTTAAATGAGATGACACCTTTAATTAAACCAAAAATCCTTAATCCTAAATTTTTGTGTGCTGTTAAGATAGTCATTACACCATTTTGTTAAAGCTAGCTTCAAATACAGTAAATCCTCACTTAACGTTGTAGTTATATTCCTAAAAATGTGACTTTAAGCAAAACAATGTTAAGGGAATCCAATTTCCCCATAAGAATTAATGTAAATGAGGACGTTAGGTTCCAGGGAATTTTTTTTCACTAGACAAAAGACTATATATATATATATATACATACATACATACACACACACAGTATAAGTTAATAATAATAATAATAGGAGATATACCAATCTACTAGAACTGGAAGGGACCTTGAAAAGTCATTGAGTCCAGCCCCCTGCCTTCACTAGCAGGACCAAGTATTGATTTTTGCTCCAGATCCCTAAGTGGCCCCCTTAAGGATTGAACTCTCAACCCTGGGTTTAGCAAGGTAATGCTCAAACCACTGAGCTATCTGTCAAACAATTTAATACTGGTACACAGTGATGATGATTGTGAAGCTTGATAGAGGTGGAGGAGTCAGAGGGTGGGATATTTTCCAGGGAATGCCTTACTGCTACATGATGAACTAGCAATTGGCTGAGCCCTCAAGGGTTAACTCTCACACTCTACAGGGCAGCAGGAATGGAGGGAGGGGAGACAGCATCAGAGACAGAGACAGACACACACTGTGTGACTCTGTGTGTGTGTGTGTGTGTGTGTGTGTGTGTGAGAGAGAGAGATGCGCATTTCCCCTTTAAGTACAATACCTTGTTAATTAGATCAGCTTGCTGAGACCCCAGCTGCTGCCAGCAAGCTCCCTCCATCCTGAGCCCTGTCGTGTGTCCTCCCTGCACTATGGAAGATGGGGTAAGCGGGGTGCAGGAGCAGGGGGGAGGGGAACACCCTGACATTAGCCCCCCTCTTACTCCCCTTCCCCCCACACAGCAAGCAGGAGTCTTGTGGAGCAGCTCCAAGGTAGAGGGCAGGAGCAGCACATGGCAGTGGGGGGGAGGGACAGCTGCAATTGCTGTACAGGGAACTTAGGGGAGCAGGGAGCTGATAGGGGGATCTGATAGAGGGGCCGCTTACACCCTGGTTACAAACCCCCACCACCTAGCTGCAACGGGCTGCTCTTCCTGCAAGCAGTGGACAAAGCAGGCGGCTGCCAAATGACTTTAGAAGGGAGCATTGCACAATTTTAATCGAGCATGTTCCCTAACTGATCAGCAATGTAACAATGAAACAACGTTAACCGGGACGACTTTAAGTGAGGAGTTATAACTAAGAAGTGTACTTTTAAATCTAGTTAAATTCAGGTTGGTTTTTTGTTGTGTATTGTTTTTAATCAGTATAGTTTAAATTCATTAGCACAGTGTCAATATGTCTAGGCCAAAAAACAGACCTACCTATCACTGTGCAACTAAACAAATTTAGTCATTGTGAGACTCCAAGTGGAGGATTCTTGCAAAGATGATCTTCAGTATTAAACTACAGTCAAGGTATGCTGATGGTTCTGTCAGGGTTCAATATTTTCTCCATTTTAAGCAATATTTTAAAAAATGCACAAACAATGGATCAGCCTTTAATGCGACAAAATAAAAATATGCTTATACATTTGGCTAAACTACTGTGAAAAATAATATAATCATCAAAATAATAGAAATAGAGGGCTGAAAGGAACTTCAAGATCTCATCTAGTCCATCCCCTGCATCGAGGCAGGATTAAATATACTTAGATCACCCCCAACAGGTGACTAACTTGATCTTGAAAAGCTCCAGTGATGGGAATTCCACAGCTTCCTAGGTAATCTGTTCCAGTGCTTAACTGTTCTTATACTTAGAAAAAAAAATCCTACTATCTAATCTAAATCTCCTTACCTGCAAACCAAGGGCCAATTGTTTTTTATCCTATCCTTGGTGGACATGGAAAACAAAAAAAATCACTGTCCTCTTTGGGCAGGTCTACACTAAGGGCGGGGGTCGAACTAGGGTACGCAAGTTCAGCTACGTGAATAGCGTAGCTGAATTCGAAGTACCCTAGTTCGATCTACTCACCCATCCAGACGCCGCGGAATCAAAGTCCGCGGCTCCAAGGTCGACTCTGCCACTACCTTTTGCAGTGGTGGAGTACCGGAGTCGACCGCGGTGCTTCCGGAGTTCGAACTATCGTGTCCAGATTAGACGCGATAGTTCGAACGCCGAGAAGTTGAACTCACCACGTCGACCTGGCTGGTAAGTGTAGACTAGCCCTTTCTAACAACCTTTTATTTGTCTTCATTTGAAGACTGTTATGTCCCCTTCAGTCTTCTCTTTTCTAGATGAGTATGCCCAATTCTTTCAATATTTCCTCCTAGGTAAGGCTAAGATTTAGTCAGGGCTATTTTTGGTAAAAGTCATGGATGGATCACGGGCAATAAATAAAAATTCACGGCCTGTGACCTGTCCATTATTTTTACCAAAAATACCTCTGACTAAATCTCTACTTCTGGGGCCCTGCTGCTCGGGGGCGGGAGGATGGGGGGAAGTGCTGGGGGTTGACTGCCCTGCCCCTCCACCGCTGCTCCCAGGACTGCTGCTACTTGGGCAGTCCCTGGAGCCAGCTACACCGGCTGCTATTCCGGCAATCCCAGGAGTCAGCTGCCCAGGGCTGCCCGAGCAGTGGCCAGTGCGGCTGACCCTGGGGACCGCTGGAGTAGCTGGCTCTGGGTCACTCCTGAAGTCAGCCGCACCAACTGCTGCGGAAGTCATGGAGGTCACAGAAGGTCATGGAATCCGTGACGTCTGTGACCTCTGTGAAAGAATCGCAGCCTCACTCATAGGTCATGTGTTCTAAACCTCTTATCATTTTTGTTGCTCTCCTTAAGACTCTTTCCAACTTGTTCACATATTTCTTAAGCTGTGGTGCCCAAAACTGGTCACAGTCCTCCAGCTGATTAGAGCGGAACATTTACCTCCCCATGTCACATACGACACTCCTGTTAATACCTCCCAGAATAACTTTTGCCCTTTTTTCAACAGCATCACATTATTGCCTCATATTCAGTTTGTGATCCACTAGAAATCTGAGATACTTCTCTGTAGTACTACTGCCTTGCCAGTTATTGCCCATTTTGTATTTTTGCATTTGATTTTTCCTTCCTAAGTGTACTACATGAAATTCAGTAAAGCTAAATGCAATCTTACTGATTTCAGACCAATTCTCCAATTTATCAAGATGATTTTGAATTCTAATTCTGTCCTCCAAAGTGTTTGCAACCCCTCCTAGCTTTGTGTCATCTGCAGATTTTATAAGTGTACTTTCCACTCCATCATCCAAGTCATGGATGAAAATATTGAATAGTACTGGATATAGGACAGACCCCTGTAGGATCCCACTTGATATGTCCTCCCAGTTTCAGAGCAAACCATTAATAATTACTCTGAGTATGGTCTTTCAATTACCTTATAGTGATTGAATCTCTAGACCATATTTCCCTAGGTTGCTGATGAGAATGTCACGTGGGACTGTGTTAAAAGACTTGTTGAAGTCAAGATGTATCACCTCAACTGCTTTCCCTCATCTGCTAGGCTGGTTACCCTGTCAAAGAATGAAATTCAGTTGGTATGTCATGATTTGTTTTTGGCAAATCCATTTTGGCTATTACCTATCACCTCCTTATCCTCCACGTTTGAACAAATTGATTGTTCCAGTATCTTTTGGAGTCCTCAGCGTTAGACTGACTGCTCTATACTTCTGGGTATTAAAGTTAGGCTTATTGGTCTGGAATTCCCTACATCTTCTGTTTTCTTCTTATGGAAGATAGGTGCTGTGTTTGCCCTTCTGCAGTCCTCTGAGACCTCACCCTTCCTGAGTTCTCAAAGATAATCATTCATGATTAGGGCCCTACCAAATTCATGGTCCTTTTGGGTCAATTTCACAGTCATAGGATTTTAAAAATCATAAATTTGATAATTTCAGTTATTTAAATCTGAAATGTCACGGTGTTGTAATTGTAGGGATCCTGACCCAAAAAGGAGTTGTGTGTGTGTGTGTGGGGGGGGTCACATGGTTATTGTAGGGGGTTTGTGGTACTTCTACCCTTACTTCTGCACGGCTGCTGATGGGAGTGCTGCCTTCAGAGCTGGACAGCTGAAGAGTGGTGGCTGCTAGCCTAGCTCTGAAGGCAGAGCCACTGCCAGCAGCAGTGCAGAAATAAGGATGGCATGGTATGGTATTGGCACCCTTACTTCTATGCTGCTGCCTCCAGAGCTGGAATCTCAGCCCACAGCCACCACTCTCCGGCCACCCAACTCTGAAGGCAGCAGCGCAGAAATCTGGATGGCATGGTATGGTATTGCCAACCTTAATTCTGTGCTGCTGCTGGCAGGGCGCTGACTTCAGAGCTGGGCATCTGGCCAACAGCCACTGGTCTCTGGCCGACCAGCTCTGAAGGCAGTGCCGAGGTAAGGATGGCAATACCACAATCCTTCTAAAATAACCTTGTGATCTGCCTGCAACTCCCTTGTGGGTCAGAACCCCCAATTTGAGAAACGCTGGTCTCCACCGTGAAATCTGTATAGTATAGGGTAAAAGTACACAAAAGACCAGATTTCACAGGGGGAGATCAGATTTCACGGTCCGTGACGTGTTTTTCATGGCTGTGAATTTGGTAGGACCCTATTTGTGAGTCAGAGATTACTTTGGCTAGTTCTTTAAGTAGTCTAGGATAAATTTCTTCATGCCTTGCCAATTTAAATACATCTAATTTATTTAAATATTCTTTAATCTGTTCTTTCCCTATCGTAAGCTATGTTCCTCCCCCACTTGTTGTTAATGTTAATTGTATTAAGCATCTGGTCACAGTTAACTTTATAGTGAAGTCTGGAGAAAAAAAGGTGAACTCAGTGTTAATGTGCCTTTATTATTTGTCTGGTCTCTTATTTTTAAGCTAGTGATTTTTAAAACATCAGGGTTGGGTGCCACACAGTACCACTTTTAAATTACTGGTTTGTTTTTCCATAATTATCCCCCCACTCTTCTTAAATTTGTTTTCAGAATTCCAAAACAGCATATTGCCGAAACAAAAGGTTTTGAAATAAATCTGGGATTTTGTTTTTATTCATCGCCAGCAGTACCATCAAGGATGGACTCATATTTTTTATTTGTTTTAACTTTAATATATAGTGTACCTATATTTTTAACCACTTGGTCCTCCTATTTACTGTTTATGTGTTTATGGACTTTAACATTTCAACCCTGAATGTTCGTAATTGCAATCACAAAGATGGTGATGCTTATTAGGCAATACAAGATTCATCATATGTGAGTTGCAATTTTCCAGTTTATTTTTGGCAAAACTTCTCAATATTTTATGTATTTATAATTATAGTGTTTTTAAAAGAGAACTTGTCTGGTACTGACGAATGTTATATGTAGTGGTTTTCCCCTCTTCTTTTATCTTCTAATAGAATACTTCTGGGGATAATGATGTCTGCAGTTCATCTTAGTGTAAAAAAAGGATAGTATTAGGTTAGCCAAAGTTTACCCAATGAAAAGTATTTTCCTAACCTTCAACAGTAAGTAATTGCTCATTCATTGCCTTGATCTACTTTACAGTCATCCTATGTGAACCACTACATTTTTAGAGACCTTGGTCACATTATTTAGAGAAAATGAGGAATTTAAGAATGTTTGTTTTTGGAGAACTCTTGCATGGAGAGGGTTTCGTGCTCTTTTGGGATACTGGAGTAATAGTTGTTTCAAGCTGGTCATATAATCCCAGATCCTTAAGGATACTTAGGCACCTAAACCCCAAAATTTGCACCATTGTGAGCCACAAAACCCCTCCTTAGCTGCCACCTAATCCTGTAGGTGCCTACATTTTGAGGGTAAAAGTTCCCTAGATGCCTATATTTCTGCATCTGAGTCTGCACGTTGCTGCTGCCATCTAGGCATCCAGACACCTACCTCCCACCTAAACCCCCATGTAATCCGCAAACTGGGGAAAGATAGGTTCTTCTTCGCCTACCTTCCTAGTGGGGCCTGATTTGTTAGGCATGCTCTGAGGAAGCTTAGTGGATCAGGCAGCATTCAAAATAAAGGAGGAGGCAGCCCACCTTATAACTTTTAGGCCAAGGGTTAGAGCACTCTCCCAGGATATGGGAGCCCTGTGTTTAATTACCTCCTCTGCCTTAGGGGGAGAGAGGATTTGAACCAGTGTCTCCCCTTTTTTAGGATAATGCTCTAACCACTGAGTTATGGGATATTCTGATAAAGGATTCCCTCAGTCTGTCCTGTTGAAGTTCTTCCACTTTAGATAAATAATTAGTCATTGGAGCCAGAGGATGGGACTGTGGGTCTCCTACCTCCTGGGTGGGTGCCCTAACCACTAGACTACAAAGTTATTCTCACTCTGTCTCCCAATAGATCTTTCATTATTTATCCACAATGGAACAGCTTTAACCGGAGAGATTGAGGGAGCCCCTACATCAGACTATCACATAGTCTAGTGATTAGAGTAAAGTAGGTAGGAAATCCCTGTTCAAATCCTTCCTATCAGGAAGAAAGGGGAATTAAAACTGGGCTTCCCACATCCCAGGCGAGTGCTCTAACCACTGGGCTAAAAGTTATAAGGTCTGTGGGAGGCAGACCATCACCACCAATGTGGAGTGAGACAGACACTTAACTCATTCTCAAAAGAAGCAATGTTTTCACCTAAGGCTATGCTTATACTACAGAGTTAAGTTGACGCAAGTTACACCAACAATCATAAACCACTCTAATTACATCACTTGTGCATTTTCACACAATGCCTTGTCATGGCAGAGCATGTCCACAGTTGTTGCTCTAGCATCCAAAGAGAGAGCAGTGCACTGTGGGTAGCTATCCCACTGTGGAACTCACTACTCTTTGCATCTAGGAGTTGTGGGAATGGGGAGTGGATTGCAGTGCATCATGAGTGCGGGTTCAACATCGCATCAACAAGGACAAGTGCAGAGTCCTGCACTTAGGACGGAAGAATTCCATGCTCTGCTACAGACTAGGGACCGAATGGCTAGGCAGCAGTTCTGCAGAGAGGACCTAGGGGTTACATTGGACAAGAAGCTGGATATGAGTCAACAGTGTGCCCTCGTTGCCAAGAAGGCTAACGGCATTTTGGGCTGTATAAGTAAGGGCATTGCCAGCAGATCGAGGGATATGATCATTCCCCTCTAGTCGGCATTGGTGAGGCCTCATCTGAAGTACTGTGTCCAGTTTTGGGCCCACACTACAAGAAGGTTGTGGAAAAATTGGAAAGAGTCCAGTGGAGGGCAACAAAAATGATTAGGGGGCTGGAGCATATGACTTATAAGGAGAGGCTGAGGAAACTGGGATTGTTTAGTCTGCAGAAGAGAAGAATGAGGGAGCATTTGATAGCTGCTTTCAACTACCTGAAAGGGGGTTCCAAAGAGGATGGATCTAGACTGTTCTTAGTGGTATCAGATGACAGAACAAGGAGTAATGGTCTCAAGTTGCAGTGAGGGAGGTTTACGTTGGATATTAGGAAAACCTTTTTTACCAGGAGGGTGGTGAAGTACTGGAATGGGTTACCTAGGGAGGTGGTGGAATCTCCTTCCTTAGAGGTTTTTAAGGTCAGGCTTGACAAAGCCCTGGCTGGGATGATTTAGTTGGGGATTGGTCCTGCTTTGAGCAGGGAGTTGGACTAGATGATCTCCTGAGGTCCCTTCCAACCCTGATATTCTATGATTCTATGCAGTATTTTCTGTCCCATCATTCCATGGGCTTCTGACTATGTTTCATGCTGTTTTTTCAACAGCCCTATAAACTGTGCGTCCGCCATCTCTGTCTGAAAGCACTGCTTGCCAGCCTTGTGGTCAGTATTATGAACACAATGCTGCTGATTATGCAGTATTTAATAAGCTTTAAATCTGAACAGGAATCCATGGAGCCTGCCCTCCTGTGTGCCATGGAAAGAAACAATTCCAGGTTACTTTTGGCATTCATGGCGGACCGTCGGGTTTTGAGCTTGGAAAACAAGCACAGAGTGATGGGACTGCATTGTTATGCAGGTCTGGGATGATGAGCAGTGGCTGCAGAACTTTTGGATGCGCAAAGCCTCTTTCCTGAAACTGTTTGCAGAGGTGATCCCTGCCTGCCAGCATAAAGACACCAAAATGAGAGCTGCCTTCTTGGTGGAGAAGCACCCGGCAATCACTGAGTGGAAACTGGGAACTTCGGACTGCTACCAATCAGTTGCAAATGAGTTTGGAGTCGGGAAGTCCACCATGGGGATTGCGTTCACACACATGTGCAGGGCTATTAGTCACATTCTGCTGCGAAGGACTGTGACTCTTGGAAATGTGTGTGAAATAGTGGATGACTTTGTGGCAATGGGTGACAAACCCCTCTCATTGGTCAGCATCTCTCATTGGCTCCCCATCCAGAATAGTTGCTTTTATGGATCCCATTTTTAGGTTTTTCTCTCTGTCCCCATGCATTGTACGGGGAGCCTAGGTACCTAATTTAGGCTTTGTGGATCCAAATATTGTTCCAGTGATTTCTGAGACACCTAAAAGCTAGTGTTGCAATGCAGAGCATTGCAATGACTAAGTTGCTTTGTGGATCCAGGCCATAAGGTTGGATCCACTGCCCTCTGAAATCATTGGGAGCAACCTTCCATTGAATTTGATGGGCATTTCCAAGATTTCTGAAATTCTCTGTTTTTGTTTGTGCTACTTCCAGAAGAAGTGACTAAGTGATAAAGGGAGAAAATACAATTTCTCAGAATATACATTGTGAAAAGAATAATTTCAATATAGATTTAAAATTAAGATCAATCTTTTAATGACACACTCAGGTAGATTTTCAGAGTGGTGTTTGGTGTATTTGGATGTACAGTCACCACTATTCATGTTGATGGGATCGAGTTCCTAAATTTTCCAGCACCATGCTGGAAAAATTACCCTGTTCACTCACAGATTTATAGGATATGATATTATTCCAGTTTAGTCATGGGCTTGTGTTTTTAACTTTCACAGTAAAAATTAATAAAGGTAATATCAAAGGGGAAAAGCATATTTCTTTCATAATCATTTATATTTTAAAACAACATTCAGCTGGAGGAAATAGCTCAGGCTTGTTGAACATTTTTTTTTTTGGATTAAAAAAAATATTCCAATCAATACCACTGTATGTGAGATAAATTCAGGTGTAACAAGTAACTGTCATTAATCTGGCATATTGGAATTTTAAAACTTTTTTTTTAAATGAGTTCTCAATAGAGCATTAAATATGTCTAATAACTTTTCCTCTGAATGAAGAAATGTCTACAGTATATGCAAATGTAGGACAATACATCCATTGTTCCGCTGCTTTTCTGCCTAAGGGGCACTTTATGAGGTGATTACAGGTGTTTACATTTCAAAATATAATTTTCCCTAAAATAGCAACAATCACTGCTAACATCAAAACAAAGCCATGCCAATATCAGCAGCATAAATGAACTCAAGAGCCCTTCTCATAGGGGTAACTGGTGAGGAGACACATTGCTCTTGGTATTTTAAATGTGTTGTAGTCTTTTCTGTGAGAGGTGAGTATAGTGCCTCTCACAGAGCCACTGTGAGAGGCACTGCAGAGTGATGAAGCTACTATTTCCATCTGCACTTGAAAACACATTTTTGTGAGGGGCTCAGGGAATGAGAAGCTTTCTACGACCATATACCCGCTGATCTGTATGCAGACCAGCAAAGGTTGGAGGAGGAGGCAATGAGAGTTGTTAGGGTAGGATTGCGGCAGAAGCACAAAATTACCTTTACTACTAAAATGTGCATTTCTGTGTATCTGTTAGATGTGTAGCCAAATTGTATTTTGTTATAAGATTTTTAACTAAATTTAGAAAAAAATCCCAAATGAAGCTCTTTAAACTGGAGTTAAGGCTGTAGATACATATAAATTACTGCAAAGGGAGAGGGACTGTAAAAACACTCAGCTGTAGTATATAATGCTTGTCAGCTGTAGATCTCAAAGTGCTTTACAAAAGAAGTCAGTGTCATTATCCCCATTTTACAGATGGGAGACTGAGGTACAGAGAAGTGATTTGCCCAGGGTAACCCAGCAGGCTAGCAGTGGAGCCAGGATCCCAGGCCACTTCTCTGTGTCCCAGTTAGTGCTATATCCATCTGGCAACACTGCTTCAATTGTTTTTTTTTCAATAGGCACTAACATTGCTCTGGAAATTTGTTAGACCTTTTTTTTAAAAAGTAAAACGTCTATTTCTTCTTACCTCATTTCCCCACCATCCACTTTTCCCCTCCCTCTGTTTTATTCTTTAACTCCTCTTCAATTTCCCAGACAATCTTTTAAATCAATCCCAGACCATCTTTTCAATTGGAAACCTGCCCCTCCCCTTTCTTGGTCCCCAAACTTTTCATCTTCACTGCTCAGTGAAATGATACCACCATTGATAGTCTTTCCCTCATGCCAGTCAAACTTCTACCAACTGAGCATGTCTCTCAGGTGATCTCCACCTATCCTGAACTCCTGCAGCTCTCCTCCTCTGTCCTATTATGGGAAGCTGCGAGGGAAAGGGGGACTTTCCCCACAATTCTAACTTGCAGGATTTACGTTCAGAGTGCATCTGTTTCATGCCTTTTTTCTCCAGTCAAATGACATTTTGCAAGAACCAGTGTTAGGTTTGCCAACCATCTTGAATTTTGAGAGGTAGTCCCAAATTCTGTGGTATTGATCTTATTGGGAATCTCAAATCTCTTTAATTCACAGAGTAAATGCTTCCCACCCTCATTTATAGGAATAGCACAAATAATAGGTTACACGGTGTCTTTGCACACACAGTAAGAATCCAGTGAGACTAATCTTCATCTAGCTGGACAAACTGGTCCACTTCTGACTCCCTTTCATACACAGCACAGGCAATCATCCCTGAGTCTGTTCAGTGCAGTTGCAGAGCCTGTAAACATGGCCTCTACTGACTCCTTTTGCTAATGGGGGTGAATCCAATCCTCTTTCTCCATCCACTGCTGCTCCTCACTGAAAGAAGAAGGGGAGAAGGTGATCCAAGGGACTAACCCACTCCCAATTCCTCTTCTCCCCTTCTCTTTCCAAGAGGGAGTTGAGCTGGAGTCCATCTTTTCTCCTTTCACAACAGGAAATTGGTGGCCATGGTTCCAGGTTCCAGAGCTACAGTGAGCTGCACTAGGAACACTGGAATCACAGAGGGGATTCTGAGGAATCCTCTTGTAACACATATTGGACACCCATGGCTCTGATTCCTGGTCCCTGACTCTGACCTTCAGCATTGTTACTGGCCTCAGACTCCAGCTCTGACCCCCAGGCCTGACCACCTCTGTTCCAATCCTTAGGCCTAACTGCTCACATCCTGGTTTCTGACAGTTGGAAGCTCAAGAGGATGTGACAGTAAAGGTAAAAAATTGGACTTGATTTCCCAGAAGAAAATGTACATATGTCTGGCAGCATATTTTTTGTCAATGTGGCATGAAACTTTGAGCCAAAGTGTGCTATTTTAAAATAAACTAAGCAAAATCTGAAATCAACAAAAAATTGTGACTGCCCAATGTGGCATTGGAAAAACCATTTTCAGTTTCAGGTGATGTGTCGAAGGAAAAGTGAAATTGTTTCCTTTAGTGGTAAGGAACTCTTCTAAAGGCGTTGAATTTCTGTGATGATGCAGATGAATCAGCAAATGCAATTTCCATAAAGATTAAATCAAACATGGAAGATCATTCTTTGAAATGCCACTAACAGAACATCAGTGAAGTACAAAAATTATCATTCTGCCTTCACTATTTAGAAAGCTGCTCAGCACAACCTTCTTTAGACTAATTGCAACTGTCATGTATTGCACAATACGACCACAACATCTGAGATCATGGTTTAACAATCTGATGTTCCAGTGAGTTTTCTACATCCTTCAAGTGGTTCGAGGTTACAGTAGCTTGGTGTACTGCATTATAACCCAACAACGGTTACATCTTCAGAAAAACTGGAATACTGAGTCCATTTTTTTATCACAATGTTCCCTTTCATCTGAAATCTCTGCTCAGGAACGTAGACTTACTGATGACAATTGCTTCTCTTCCTGAGAATATAATGGCGGTTGTTGCAGTTATGTGAGTCTAGTAATCATAGCGATCAAAATGCTGAAAGATGAACCCACACCTCTACTGAAATGTGCAATGAGGTGCTAAGGTTACGAATGAATATGAAACCACAGGTGGATCACAAGTTTTTTTGTTTCGGTGTAACGATTATACAAAGGAAACTAAGGATGTCTGATCAGGAAGTTACTCTCTTCAAAGCAACTAATGTTTGAATGTATTCTACATATGGTTAAAAAGAGATTTCCATTTGAGACCTCACCTCTGAAGATTTTTCTGCGCTTGGAGTAAATATCTCATATGAAGATTGATGGCAGCTGCAGAAACTGTCAAAGTGTAGTTTGATGGAGAGTGCTTGTAGGACATGCCTATCCATGCCAGAAAGCAGTTTAGATCATGAAGAACCCATGGATTTGTAGAAATAAGATATGTATGAAGCTATGAAATCAGAACTCTGTCTTAAAGTGATCTACACAATGGCCTGTTGTGACTTTGACTTGTTTTTTAAAAAAGATCTCATAACAGCCATAGGGTACAAAAGTATTCCTTTTAGATGAAGACAGCTTAAGGCTGTTCCTTGATAATTTGAATTTCCTGCTTAACTAAATGAATTGCAGGCTGAATTCCAAGAAAGCTGAAAACTACTCTCTTTCATTGTTTGAATTTGTGTTATCAATTACTGACCATAGATTTAATGAATATCATATTTAACTTTTATTTTGATATAAATGTACAAGGATTTATGGATGAGTACCTCAGAAAGTTCATTTTGACATTTACATTCAGCATAAAATATGTAATGTTCAGTTCTTTGAACTGGAGTTTAATTATATAGAATTATGCTACATATACATATTTTCTTGTCACTAACAAACTTTAAAAGCAAACTAAATTAAATACCCTAAGCTTGAATTCTTTAAACCTGATCCTATATGTTCTTGAGATTTGGCAGTCCTATTCAATTCACACTCTATTTCCCACGCACTATTAGCCACTTTGCTTTATACATAATACTGTGCATATTTCTGTGTACTACTGCTTCTTCTACCTATGCGATCTTAGCAGGATTCACATTGTATATCAGAGTGAGGATCTGGGATTGGTGGAGCTTCTTCAAAGAGTGTTGTTCTATGAACCACAATAGTGCCATTGCTTACCCCCTATGTAAACAGTCCCAGCCTCAGCCTAATGTTTGTCCTTAGTGTAAGCAGTACCAACCAGAGTCTGGGTATTGGAGTTGGTAGCAATGAAGGATGCAGTGCAATGCCTTGAATTTCCTTCCTCAACCAGAAAGCCCACCCATAGCATGAGGTATCACAACTGAACAGAACAGGCCAGTGCTGGAGCTGAAAAGAGTTTATTACGGGTTAATTTTCAATTGTGTATGTGTCGAATGCACCTCTTAGTTTGAGTGGTGAGGGGCATTCAACAAATATTATCAATAGACATTATTTTTATATTACTTCCCAACACTACCTTTTATAAGGCACACCTGATCTGTTCAAAACTGTGTGAAATGTTACCTTTATGGGTTAGGGTATCTGTCTTTTGTGTGAGATTTGCCATTTCCCCCCTTTTTATTCTCCACCTTATTTAGAGCAAGTCCATTTGCCACCTTCAAGGAAATGCGTTACACAGAGATGCTTGGTGCAAGAATTTTCAATGTAACATGCACATGTCAGGAAAAAAAATACTGTGATGTTGTTTTGTGTAGAATCCAACTCAATAGTCTGTAGTAGTAATCCAGTACCAGTTGTGAAAGTACAAGGCAAGGACAGACTCAAGAAAGAAAGTCTAGTGCAGGATTGGCAAGCTATGGCACACGTGCCAAAGGCAGCACATGAGCTGATTTTCAGTGGCACTCACACTGCCTGGGTCCTGGCCACCGGTCTGGGGGGCTCTGCATTTTAATTTAATTTTAAATGAAGCTTCTTAAACATTTAAAAAAACCTTATTTACTTTACATACAACAATAGTTTAGTTATATATATAGACTTATAGAAAGAGATCTTCTAAAAATGTTAAAATATATTACTGGCACGCGAAACCTTAAATTAGAGTGAATAAATGAAGACTCAGCACATCACTTCTGAAAGGTTGCCAACCCCTGGTCTAGTGTGTGGACAGAATTCTCCTAGTAGTGTGATACGATACAAAGAGAGATGTGCATGTTACTGATAACCTGGTGAACATCAGGTGTTTTAATTATTTTCTTTTCAATGCTTGTGCACTTTCAGGCTTCTGAAAGTTCATTTGACTTATTATCTGGTTGAATGTGATGAGTTCTACAGGCAGCTTTGCACAGCATGCCGTTTTAAAATAAACTAAGCAAAACCCTGTCAAGAGATTACCATGAAATAATGGAGATCAGATATAAAGCAATTCTTTGAACTACAGTAAAATGTAATATTTCAGAAACCAATATTAGATTTGAGAAAAGGGCATGTAGCAGACATAGCCTGTTTTGCTTTGTAATTGAAATTTCCTGGGCATCTGAACAGCTATGTGACCCTAAAGAAGAGAATTAGTGATTGCAATCATATCAAGCTAATCAAGCCTTCTGAAATGAGCTATATTTGAAAATTCTCCACGTACACAGGATGTTTCAATAAGATTCTAAAATTTTCTCACACATTTCCACAGTGGTTCAGTGTTACACATTTGCTAATATTCCTTAATCTCATTAAATGGAACATGGAGGAGGGTAGTTTACTGGTGGAAGAATAAGGTTGGAGAGTTCTGAAAGCAGCAGTTCAGCATTTTGTATGAATGTGTGTTCTGTACATTGCTCTAATGTAATAATTGAAAATGCTCTGAGGTACAAGCTTGATGTAGCTTTTGAGTTAGAAACAATGCCTGATCCCATGAGAGAAATACACACAGACTTCCCTCCCCATCAAAAAAAATTTTTTTTTTCATTTAATGGGAAGGAGGATATTGTGTTAGATGTGCCTGAATAAGAACCTTTATTTTTTTTAAAAGTTCATTTTTAAGCAAGTCTTCTGTTTCAGACATCTTAACCCTAACCTACATAAGTACACAATATGTTTTCTTCCACAGTCATGCTGTAAATCGCACTCACACAGTAAAAGAATTTCTGTAGGTATAGCCTGTTAGGAGCAATGTTTTAAAATGTTTTACCATAAGGAGTTATTTAAAAATGATTCAAACAGCTCTGCTTATTGGTTCTGAACTGTAATTTAACAAGGTACTTTCTTTAAACATATTGTATGCTAGGTCTTCTTAATCTTAACAATTGTATCACTGGAGGAAGAGGAGGTTTGTCTGCCTTTGCTGCTTGACTGCAGTAAAAGAAAGAGGCACCAGTTAATATTGCTTTATTTGCACTAGAGCATATCTGACTTCATGGCGGTTTTTCAATGTCTAGTTCTGTGGATTGAGCAAGGGGCGTAAAATCAGAGATTCCTGGATTCTCATTTCAGTTCACCCACTGATTTACTATGCAACCTTTTTGTAATGCAGAAAGTCAGACTAAGATGATCACAATAATGGTCTCTTCTGGCCTTAAAATCTATGAATAAAGTGCTTACCCTCTCTGTACTTCAGTTTCCTCATTTGTAAATTGGGTTAATACTTGCCTTTAGAGCTCATGGAGGGTGCTAGAGGATTATGGAAAGTTTGTATAGTTCTTTGAAAAGATAAAGGAATAGTATTATATACATTCTTAAATACTGTTATGGACTTTTCTTTAAACATTTACTAAAGCACCATTCAGCTGTCAGTTTGAATCTAATACAGTTAACACTTATATCGATGTGATATATCATGCAGACATCTCTCTACACACTCAGAAGAGATTGCTACAAATTAATTTACATAGTAATCCACAGGGGTCTCCTGTGCTCTGTGCATGTTTGTGGGTATGTGTTAAGGTATTTGTGGGCTGGAGAGGTAGATAGATTCATGCTCCTTAAGTCTCGTCTCTGCCTTTCTCCCCTGCTAGCAGTGCGCAACGTGCTGTGGTTTTGTGATTTGGAACTACAGCATTGAAGGAACTGAGCTGAAACCACCAGTCTAATTTCACTTTGGTCTTTTTTCACTTGACTGATCAGAATGATTTTCAGTCACTCCAGTCAGGGCTGGAGTCCCAGAGGTGAAAAGTCAGCGAGTAATCCATTTAGCCACCAAGTCCTCCAGGTGGAACTTGAAAACTATAACAATTTTTGTTTTCTCTTCTCTCTTACCACAGCATTGCCAGAGTTAATGTTGTGTTGGAACTTCCATTTTAAACTGTGCTTTGCAGGAAGTTTAAAATTTGCTAGAAATATTTCCTATATGCTGAAATTTGCAATGCAGGAGCCTTTTTTTTTCCCTTTTGGCACCAATTTAAAATGCAATGGTGTTGATAAACAATAGAATGATTGGTTCAGAATGTCGCCTTTCCCCTCTTCACCACCTCCCCTCTGCCCACCCCGCGCTGACCCACCACGAGAGCCATGCACACAGGAGAACATCTGTAAGTGAGCTTCCCTTTCTGTGTGGAAAATGGGGGCTCAGCCACATGTATGGCAACTTTCTCTTTGCAACCATTCCATACCGTGTGGGGATCTCTTTGCCCTGTCTGGGATCTGTGCTGGTTAAGGGGATATGTGTAAAGAAGATACAAAGCTGGCAGAGGAAAACATTGTAAACAAACATACTATCAACTTAAACATAATTTGTTATACAAAAGATACAATTATTTATATGCTATATGTTACCAGCAGCTCCCTAGATTATTAAACCTGGGGGGGACGGGACCCATCTCTTTATTCTTTTTTCTCAGCTTTTGCATTTCTTTCAAGTTGGACAACAAAAATCTATTAAAACAGCTTCACTTTTGTTTACAAACAATTTCAGCTTTCAGATTCCAAGTCCTGTAATGTTTGTGCTACAAAAACTGTAGGGAAAATGTTATTTGTTTTAAATCAACTGGGGACATTGCAATTATTTTTTAAAAATCATTTCTAGCATTTTAGGTTTTGGAAAAGCTTGGTTCTTGGGACAAATTTGAGTTGACTGTCCTTTTAAAAAATGAATATGGTAAATCACTTAAGTGCATCTTTAATGTAACTGCATCCAAAACACAATTTTTTGATTGATATTTTAAAAAATAAAATTAAAGAAAGAAACCAAACAGATAATTCAACAAGCTGAAACTGATTACATAGAGTGTCTAATTTGAGCAATGGAAATTTCTGCGCTTTCTAAAAGCAGCAAGAGCATGCTGAATGTAACTAAAATCCTGACTGCAGTGTTCTTCTTCGAGTGATTGCTCCAATTTCCAGGCCTCCAGACCATCCGCAGTATCCCGCAAGCTCCGGCCGGCTCTCCCCCCCCGCTGCCGCCCGTCCGGTCGCGCGCTGGCTGGCGCGGCACACACCGGCTCCGCGCCAAACCCACCCCACACCCAAATGGCCCCAGTGGGGCAGAGTGGGGTTGCTGTGGGCCCATGTGGTCATCCACGAGCGCCCCGCAGAGCGCTTCCCCCCGCGCCGGGTGCCCGGTGCCCCCGATCAGTCGCGAGCTCCCGATCACCTCCCGCCGCCCTGCCGCGACCATACGTTCTGACTCCTGCAATTTTATCATGAATCTCGTAATATTTGATATTTTTATTAAAACCCCAGCTCCTGGAGTCAAGTGTTTTTTTTTCTCCTTGGAAAGAAAAATAATCTGGTAGCCCTCACTTGTGGAGCAAAGCTTGAAAATGTGGACTCTAAATGCTCAAAAACCAAAGGGCTAATAAAAACAGATTTTTTTTTAATCACACAGTTTTAAAGCCAATATCATGCTCTTTGGAGCCAGATTCATAATTTATGTTTGGGGGTTGGCAGTATTGTGATTGCTGAAGGCTTGAGGCACTAATGAGATTGGAATGTTACATTACTTTCACTGTTTTATTGCTACAAATGAGCTCAGAGTAGCATTGTGGAAACAACACTGGAATCAGAATGGAGAATGAGAACGGGGTGCATGGAGGAATGGGGAAATCTGGGAGACAGAGAGACACAAGAGAGGAGCTTTTTCTGGACAACATTTCAATTCATTTTCCTTCCTCTCATCTCAACTGGGTTCTTTCCCCCCTCATTTTCTTTCCCATCCCAACAAGAAAATATTAGAGGATTAATGACCTCTCTGTGCCCTGACAGCATGATAGCTCTGGATGCATAATGATGTTAACCCACTCATCCACCCACCCCATCATTATTATGCATTATTCTTATTGCTCATTTCAAGTGGGCATCTTGTGAGGGGCCTTTTTTCAGGTTCCACCCCTTTCACTTCTTCCTAAATTTTCTAAGTGTTGAGTGGGCATTAAGCCTGTTTAAAGCTTTTGGGAGCTGTGCAACCCTTAGAAAATGTACCCTCCAAAGCAAGAAAACTCATGGGTAATTTTACAGTGATGACAGGTTTCAGAGTAGCAGCCGTGCTAGTCTGTATCTGCAAAAAGAACAGGAGTACCTTAGAGCAGGGATCCCCAACCTGGTGCCCGCGGGCGCCATGGCGCCCATGGGAGCATCTAAATGCATCTGCGTCCTGGCCGGCGATTGAGCATCCGCCGAAATGCCGCCGAAATTCGGCGGTATTTCGGCAGCGACGCCTCTGGATGACGCCGCTTGCCGCTGACAAGCAATGTCATCCAGAGGCATCGCCGCCAATTCGGCGGCATTTCGGCAGATGCTCAACCACCGCCACGGTCCTTCATCTGGCACCCGCCAGACGAAAAGGTTGGGGCCACAAGTACTGCCTTAGAGACTAACAAATTTATTTGAGCATAAGCTTTTGTGGGCATCCGATGAAGTGGGTCTGTAGCCCACGAAAGCTTATGCTCAAATAAATTTGTTAGTCTCTAAGGTCCCACAAGTACTCCTGTTTTTTTTACAGTGATGAGCTTTCAGTGGCTCCTGTGTGACTCCCATAATTTTACCCTACAATTCCAAGACACGATGTGAAGTCCATTTAATGATATGTTCAGGTATTAGTTCTCTTAAAACGATTGTGCTCAAGTATCAGAACATCAAAACGGTCTATGTGCTTGTTTTTTTTTGGGGGGGGAGGAAATGTTACTTATTTTGAGTCATTAACAATAATAAGTCATTACAATTCCATTGACTTGATATGAATAGGTACATCTCTTAATAGAAGGTACAAGATAACCACAGAGTTTTTATTTCAGAGATTGAGCATTATGAAAAAGGGACAATTATTTGAAAGACATTTATCAGTACTGAGGCTAATGCACAATTGGAAAGCTGACTAAGCATTCCAGAAATAAAAGCCCATTGTTTACTACAAATCTTTAACTAACTCTTGGTGTTTTGAAGAGAGATGGATTCAATTATTTTAAAGTTGACAAACTGTGATCAATATTCAATTACTGGTGTGTTAATTAACAGATGATAGTTTGTCTCTATTATTAGCATAGGCTGTATGTTGATGAACATCTTTTTGTTTTGATTGCTTGGCCTCCTGTTATTAGTGACTGTCATTGTGAAGTCACAAGGCATATATTGATAGATTTTTTTTTTAGAACGTTTGATTATTACTTGAACCACCATATTCTCAAGTGACGTGAAATTTCTGTCAAAAATTGGGTTATGAATGTTTAAATTTCTGTGTGCTCAGTTAAAAAGTAGTATCGTGAAGTGCTTCTTTGCATTAACATACTGAAGGCAAAATCATAAGGGGTGCAGCAGCACCTTTCTGGACTTGTCTGTTAGGCCCTGTAACTGCTCACATTGTTGACTCTGGCAAAGTCCCATTGACTTTAATGGGAGCAGGCTTGACTCCTTAGTGCTCATTGTGACCAGGAGTTTCAAGTGTGAAAGTGACCATATCCTAATTTCCCAGTCGTCTATCTACGGTCATGTGACCAGGAGTTTCAAGTGTGAAAGTGACCATATCCTAATTTCCCAGTCGGCTATCTACAGTCATGCTTCAGATATTAGCAACCCTAGGTACATAATGAAAACAAAGTTTGTATATTTCCCTCTGTGCATACATTGATGATATCTTTCCAGTTAGATATCAGAGTGAGACAAAACAAGAACCAGGATTTTTACTCACTGTTACATAACACTAATGAAATCCTGGAGAATTACATCCTCTCCTGTCACTGGAGATGTTGCCAGGATGAATAACATTAATAAAACAAAGCTGCTAAATTTAGGACATGATGTTAATCTATTGTCTGTTCCTGAAAGCTCAATTATTTAGGGTGATGGAACATTAATGCAAAGTTTAATGGCCTATTGTGTCAAGGAATATTGGTAGAGAGACAGTGTTTAATGTATTACAACTTCCTTTTTACCTCCCAAATGTTGGTACATGTCGGTGAGCTATATTAGCACACTTCCAATGAGCCCATCAATTTCTGCAGAATATATACTTTACCTTTTGTAGCTCTTTTGGTTGTAAGGAAAACTTTCCTAATGCAAAAGGACATACTGCTCTCTGGCCTGCTCTGCAGACAGAGAACCTGAAATAATAGTTATGGTGAAGTTTGAATGGCCCAACATTCCATTTGAAAATTGACTCTGATGCCCAATGATGAATACTTATATGCTAGCATTTTTAAAAATACCCAATCTAATCATTTCATTAGAAACACCAGTAGCTCTGCAGCAAATCTTGAGTACCATCACCTTTCCATCCCCAGTCTCATCCCTGGCAGTTCTAGTTTTATTGTGTATCCATTTGGTTGATACGTCTTTCTTTTTCAGGGCTTTACTCTTATACCTCTAAAGACACATTACACTACTGCGTTGTATTTTTGAGATATTAAATATGAATTAGTGCAGATTCAATTCAGTCCTGCTCATTTTTTTCTTCTTTGTATTGTGGTTTTGTCTCTCTCTTTCTATACAAGAAAAAAAGCTTCATTTCAATCAAGGTTCCATGCTAAAAAGGGAAGGGCGGCTACGTGAAGGTGAGACAGAGCAGGAGTGAGTGCTTTTGCTCATCAGAAAACTGCTGATGTGTGACACACTCCCTAGCTTCAGTACATTTTCAGACAGAGCCTTTTACTTGGCTGCTAAATCTTTCTATCTCTGTGCTGAACTAAACTCTTCTGTATTCTTCCCACCTCATTGTGCTTTTTCAGTATGATTTAGCTGGGCAACACTTAATTAAACTCCATTTCCTCTCTTTACGCTTCAGGTGTTATTATTCAGCTCCCTTCAAGAGGTAATTTGTGGTTGTTTATTGAAGCTATGAATTTAATAATTTCAACTCCGTACTGTTGCAACGTGGCTGTAATGAAATGTATTGGCATTTCTTATTAACAGGATTTTTCCTCTGTAAGCATGTTGTTTAGCCAGTGAATAGGGAAAAGAGTTGATATTATAGTCTTTCAAAATAAAAAGCAGCAACTCAGTTTAGCAAGATTATTCTATTTACCTTGCCTCCTTCATAAGCAGTTATAGCCACCGAGAAAACAGAGCTACAGCATTGGTCGTTCTCTGGGGTAAGTGCTGTTGGTCATAACATTATTTAATTCACCAAAATAAATATTCCTGGGGATACCACAGTGACAGACAAAAATTCAGCAACCACATCATGGTTTCTGCTTCCAAAATCATTAGATACCAGCTGAGCCCCAAGAGCACCAATCTTAGGAGATGCAGGCGTTCCTGGTGTGATTTCATTGCAACAGTAGCTCTTTTACCTGATCTAGAGCCGGTCAGAAAATGGATATTTTTCTGCAGAAAATTTTGACTTCTCATTAAAAATTGAAAAAAAATGTGGGTTTTGGTTTAGGGATTTCAGGTTTTTGCTGGAAAGTCTAAATGTTCCACACACAAAAAACCCACTTTCCATTTTCAATTAGTCAAAACCCCAATTTTCCATCAAAAAAGAGTTTTGATAAAAAAAAATTGACCAGCCCTACTTAATATATTAGATAGCTCACGCAACTATTTCTGGTTGCCTCTCTGGCTAGAGATTCTCTCTCAGAAATCTACACATTGCGGGTCTTGACTATGAGTTGCTGAATGCCCTCAGTTGCCCTTGGTTTCATCTCACAGAACATGCTCAACACTTCTCAGGAGAGGAGTCTATTCACCAAAACATTTCCTTCCGCTCCCTTACCAGCAAGGGTTTATCACATTATCCAGACAGTTTTCTCAGAGGTTCTTGGCCCTAAACTCAGTGTATTCACCCATATTACTTTAATTGCGCTATATAGTTGCTCCATAAAGCTGGTTTCTTATGGTTACGTCATATACCCTCTGATACATCCTGATTAGGTCTGATTTTTGTATAATTTGAATATACAGAGGATTTCTCTTACTCATATTGTACAAATAATTTCTTCTCTCTTGGCATTTAGTGTTACCTCAGGAAGTTTGCATGGGATTTAAAAGAGTTGTATGCACAGTATAGCCAAATGGGAAAAAGGAAAGTAGTATGAAAAAGGTTAGGAACCACTCAAGTGAGCGATTTTCAACAAATACATTCCCTTGTGTGTTTTTTCTTAATCTTGAGAAAGTGGCAGGGTTGAGGAAGGATCAGTGCATGGGAATATGGTGATTATACAATAATATTGTTCTAGGCTCCTTTAAATTTAAAAGCCAGAACATATGCAGTGCACCTGTGTAAGATCTAGCAATTCTGACAATATTGCAGGGGTTGTGCAGAATTTTTGCAGGAAGAATTCTTGATTTTTTTCACAATGTATTAGCCACACAGCGAACTTTTCATTAACACTGAGTCTTCTCTTTTTCTTGTTCCACCTTTATTTTATTTGTTGCAAGGAAACCCCCACTTTTCCTTAATGTGTGAATTCTTCTCTGTCATTGAAACAATTGCTGAGGATTATCATGTTTAGCATTCATTGCTAATGCCATTTGTTTTTCCCCAGTTGTTTTCAATGTTCCACTTATCTAGACAACCTGGTGCTGTATATTGCTTTTTTCCAGCAACAGTCTTGGTTGTGTGAGGAATGAGGTCTGAATATCCTCACTGGCACAAAATACATCCAGAGATCATCCCTTTTCCTATGTCCCAAGATTTCCTCTTTTTGTACAGGCAGCTGGAAAGGAATTCCCAAGGTGCTTTCATAAACACCTCTCTCAAAGGATATGTTTGGATTCCTGTGTTTGGAAAATGCTGGGGGCAGAATTCACTGTACTCACTTCGCTGTTCAGGAGATCTGTGAAACTGAATGAATTTATACAGTAAACTAATAATAAAGCTTGTGTTACAGAGTTTGTTACAGTGTTAGTATACAGTGTTATACAGTATAGTCAATTATCAGAGGGGTAGCCGTGTTAGTCTGGATCTGTAAAAGCAACAATGCTTTTACAGCATCCGAAGAAGTGGGTATTCACCCACGAAAGCTCATGCTGCAAAACGTCTGTTAGTCTATAAGGTGCCACAGGATTCTTTGTTGCTAGTATAGTCAATAATATTATATCCATTGTGGTATGTAATATCTCACTGGAAAACTAATAACTCATTGATCATTAATTCCTTTCATGATGTATGTACAGTCAACCCACAAGAACTTTACAGATGGGCTGGAAAATTGTGACTAAAATGTGTCCAAACCAGGCACATCACGGGGGAGGTGATAAACAGATTTTCTCCAGACAAAGGAAAGAGGCCAACACTTCAGACCAGGTGTGACCAAATTCAGTGAGCTAGTCATTTGTATCAGAGGTTGCAGGAAGAGGTTGCATTGTAAAAATCACCAGCTGGGGAGAAGACAGCATGTCTACATCAGACACCCTGGCATCTACACCCAGCAGGGAAAGGAACATTATCGCAGGTACCCTTCTTTTCAAAGGCTTACTGGACTATAAAGAGATGGGGTGAGAACCTAAGGAGACCAAGGAACCAAGCACTCAAAGCTCTGTGAAGGGTCCTCGCCAGAGAGTCTGGTCAGCCATGCTGGAAAAGAGAGTTGGCCAGAAACACTTACGTGAACAGGAGACATAAGTCAGGTTTTTGTCTTTGAAGCATATTTTACTTGTTTGCTTGCAGCCCTTTCTACCTTTATTCCTTATACCTGGTATCACTTAAACCTATGTCTTTTTGTTTAATAAACTTGTTTTACTTTTAATATAAACCAGTTCAGTGCTGTGATTGAAATAAGAATGTTTGTGAAACCCCAGGAAAGTTAATGAGTTAACCTAACTTCTGTGAGTATTCTAGGACAGGGCTGGACATTGCAGTGAGATATCTTTGCGGAACTTTGGAACTGGAATCCACTGTAGGGTACCTGCAATGCAAGGTAAAGACTGGCAGAGTCTTGAGGCATTTGCTGGTGAGGCAGATGGGCTGGTCTGACAAGGAGCTGACGCACAGGCTAATCTCCAGCAAAGCTCACTCTTGCTGAGGCACAGAGGTAACAGAAGTGGCTCACAGTTCTGGGTGTCCTGAAGAGCATGTCACAATCACTTTCCCACATAGATGTCCCTTCATACAGATGCTGGTTGTGTGCAATAAAAACTGTCCCATACAGGTTCCCAGATCATCTGAATTTTGTGTCATAGCCTATAGATAATTTCTAGACATGCTACAAGTCTACCCAATAGCAATTTTAATCTGAAATAAATGTTGGAAGGAAATAGTCCTGAGGCTATTCCTGTGCAATATTATATCCACTATGCAGTTTCTTATGGGTCTACAAATTATTCACAGATGAGAACATAAATTCATTACACAGCAAGACTCTTTACTTTTCACTCCTTATTTTAGAACCTGAAGGCTTATCTGGTAAAGAAGGCTTAGCTAATACTATGGACTTTCTCATTAATCAAATGTTTATGTTGGTTGAAAAAGTGTGAAATAAGGCAATTTACTGTCACCAGTAAAAATAAATGAAATTAAGTTGGACAATCTAACCTATAAATAGGCTTATACTTCACCCTTTTGGAAAAAAACAACAACAAAAACATCCCGCTCTTTAACTTATGTGTTTTTAAGACTACAAAGTTTGTGGCCATTTATTGTATTATTTATACATATACATACAAATAGTGACAAGTGCTTATTTTAAAATGTACTCTAAACAGTTAGCAGAAGAAGTGCATGTTCTTTCTCCATTCTATGTAGTGAGGAGATGAATATTTGCTGGTAAAATTCTTGCCATTTCTGCTTAGTTACTACTTTAAATCCTGAAATTAGGACCAATTTTTGAAACTTAAGAGCACTGGGGAAAAGATTACTTACTTTTAATATTTTTTCTTTCCTTAGAAGAAAGTATGTTAAAATGTGGAAGCTGTTACATGAAAGTTATTGGCTCCCCTCATTAAACTCTAGCATCATCCTTCTTTATGCCAGACTGTAAATTGTTCTCAGGCAACCTGGTTTAACAAAAAGTAGGTTGATGAGTTGGGAATGAGGTTGTGGAAAGCTACTAACTAGGTTAAGCAAATCACATTGAAAATAACTTTAACTGTAAAAAGAATAGGAGTACTTGTGGCACCTTAGAGACTAATAAAGTTATTGTAGCATAAGCTTTCGTGGGCTACAGCTCACTTCATCGGATGCATGTAGTGGAAAATACAGAAGGAAGATATATATGCATATATACATTATGGAGTACATGAAACAGTGGGTGTTACCATACACATTATAAGGAGAGTGATCAGTTAAGGTGAGCTGTTGTCAGCAGGAGAGAAAAATAACTGTTTGTAGTGGTAATGAAAATGGCCCATTTCCAGCACTTGACAAGGAGATATAAGGAACTGGGGCGGGGGGAAGATAAGCATGGGAAAATAGTTTTACTTTGTGTAATGCCCATCCACTCCCAGTCTTTATTCAAACCTAATTTAATGGTGTCCAATTTGCAAATTAATTCCAATTCAGCAGTCTCTCGTTGGAGTCTGTTTCTGAGGTTTTTTTGTTGTAATATTGAGACTTTTAGGTCTGTAATTGAGTGGCAAGGGTGGTTGAAGTGTATCCATGGAATGATTTCCATTAGTTGCATGGATGCAAGAGTTATGGCAGATATAGCTTCCCCTCCCTCAAAAAACCCTCAACCTTTTCTTTGGCAGATTAAGTCAGTGGTGACCAGCACAATGGAGGTGGTAGCAAAAGTGAAAGCTCTGTTTCCCCTGCCTTTGGAGTCTTCCTGTTGTCAGCCTGACCAGTGTAAAATCAGGAAATGGTCCCTTCTATCCGTGTAATGTCAGAAAATGCTCATGGTAACAAGCTAATATTCAAGTATATAAATTCCTTCTTCTCTTACTCTCCTATTCTCTAATTATGTGTCCAGGCTACCTTTTTCTAATCCCTGGCACCATAGGTTTCACCCTCTGGTGGATAATATATACCCTTCCGAATTTGCTTTCTACTATACAGTAGCTGAGTTAAATATTGATGCTACCTCTATATTTTCCCCTCCGTGGTACCCTAATCTGCACCAACATCACCTACAGAAGAGGAGGACATACTGGCTGCTCTCTCCTTCCTACCTTTGCCAGGGATTCTGTGCTCTTCCAGGGTGGTCTGTATATAAGTGCTTCGCTCCTGTACACTAGCTGTTGTTTAGAGGAGAATACACCATTGGAGTAGGAGTGGAGAAGCAAGAAGTTTGAAGGATATTATGAGGTTTGTGGTGGGGGAAGAGTGTAAGTTTGAGATTTGTGGGGGCAGGGAGAAGAGTGAGTAGAAGAGGGTGAAAATGAGGAGAATGTTGAGAAATTGGAGGGAAGAAGTACCGGAAAGGGAGGAAGGAATCATGGAGATGGGTAAGAAAGAAGGAAGGCACTACATGGAAGGGGGCTTGAATGAACCCTGATGAGGGACAGAGAGGTCACAACAGGAAAAGTAAGGAAAGTGATGAAGTGGATGGAGGATGTAGGAAAATGAGTGGGAGGGGAAATAGCACTATAAAGTGAGGAAAGATATGAGGAGACAGAGATGAAGGAAGAAAACATTCAAGGAAGGTGAAGTACAAGAAATGAAACAGAAATTGTTTTAAGTAAAATAACTATAATAAACAATTTGAAATATTATTTAAAAACAACAAAGGGATGTGGTGATTTGGGTTTGGGAGACACACACAAATTTACTAAGGGCAGTGCATTGTCTATGGAAGATCCTGAATAGCCATCCTATATCTCACCATTTTAATTTTCTTTTGTGAACAAATTCTCCCACCTAGTTTCCCCCAGACATTTCTTTTTTAAATAATGTGTGGTAGCACGTATGACAGGTCGAACTGTATAGGGAATCATGATCTGTGTCAAGGCCCTTAAATGTGAGAAACAACATAACAGAGCAATTGCTGAAAACAGAATGAAGGAGTTATAAGGTTTTTTTCAGGAAGTGGGGAGCAGGTGAGTGGTTTTCACTCGGAAAGCTGCAGAGATCATTGGGATTGCTTCAGCAGTCTAGTTTTTACAAGTACTCGGAGCCCCTATATTAAGTAGGTTTCTATGAAACATGTATTGTTTGATGTGAGGGTTAAAGTTTGCAAACCAAGCTATTTATTTTTAGAATTCTCCCACTGATGATCAAACAAAGCATGAGAAGCCATTAGGGCTGCCTTTTACCCCAGTGTGGTTGGAAGGGTTTTTTTCTTAGGGCCCAGCTGTCTGCATATTGGGCTTTCTTGCTGCCCTGAAAGTTCTCTCACATCTGCTCCATTCAGAAGCACAAACCAAGATTTTGTCAGGAACTGACTTGTTATACTTCGCTCCAGAACTAAGCCGGCTCAGCCGTGTTACCTGCTGAGATGTTCCCCTGTAATATATAGAGACAGTCCCGTATATAAAGGGGAATTCAAGGGCTGGCTGCCCTAATAGTAGAGCTACCCAGAATTCTTAGGCACATCACACCCAAAACACAGCTTCAGTCTACCCTAATCTCTGCCAAAGCAACAGGTATCTTGTCTGAGCAACAGGTATCTTGTCTTGGTCACCGAGCCAACTTATGCAAATGTGTATTTTTTACGTCTATGAGTAAGTATTAAGGCCTCTTATCATGATCATGACAACACATACTGTCCATTAAAGTGCTAGCTAATGCCACCATGTGTGATAAATCAGAGGCAGTACTGTTGAACAGGGAGGGAAAATTTTTATATTCTGTAATTTATCTTTCATCTAAATACTTAAAGGAAACTTTTTGTAAAGTATGTTATGTTCTTGGAGTGAAATTCTGCCTCCATTGACTTCAACAGAGCCAGGATTTCACTCTTGATTTTCAATTTAATCAAGCCAAGCTAATCCAGATATCTCACTTTATTCTGGCTAATTACTCTAGAAGGCCTAATACTTCAACACAATGGAATCTGATTTTTACCAGAGTTTTTTGGTGGGCCTATGTCAACTTTGCAAACTGGCTTCATATGATTTTTTTTCTATCATCCCATTTTTTTCGCTCATTGCCTTTTCATAAAATGTTTTTAAATTAGTATATTGGTGGAGCTTCTAAATAGCCACTGCCTTTTGGGGCAGTGGTGAGACAATTCAGCAACTCTGTATTGTCGTTGTCAGTTCTCCTCACTTTTATTCCAAATAAAGCTCAGATTTGGGGAGAGAAAACCTTGAATAACCAGGTTTGTTGGAAAACGGGGAAGTCAGCAGAGAAACAAGTTTTACTCGCCATTTTAAACTCTATTTTCTTCTGCCAGAACCTGATGGAAGTTTCTGAATCACCAGTCAGTGAACAATAGTCATACCTTCCTTGAGCTTTCATGTTTGCTTTGCGGTTTTCTTTTACATCGTTGTATTGCTTAGCAATGTCAGTTTGCTCTTAGGTAGTATTTGTGCTCAGCAGTGGATTTCATTGCTTGGAAGTTGTATTTTTTGGTGCCAAGAAATTAAAATGGAAATTTGGGGTTTCATAATAGATGCAAACAGCCTTGGGTTAAACTAGCCACAAAGTCTCCCGCCATTGCACTACCCCCAGTGCCACTCAGAGCAGGTCTACGTGACGGAGAGCCCAGCTCACCAGGGCACGGTCTACACGATTGCTCCCATTGGTGTAGCTGCACAAATGGCAGTTTGTCAATGAGGAAAGTTCCCAAAACACATTGGTATAAACATGGGTTCAGTATGAGGGGAATTTTCAAGGACAACACGTGATAGTTCTGTGTGTATAAAATGTGCAAATATTCCATGCATCTCCCTTCTCAAATTCAGTTACATTTCAAATAATTTTGTAATGGCTTGAACTACATGTCAATGGCTTCCCTCCATCAGTCTCTTTCATGAGGAAGAAGACATACCACAGTTATTTCCTGGAGAAACCAAGTTTATGCCACATGATTCCCAGATTCTGGTCTACAGATACTCAACTCACACGCAATTACAAGGTGTTCAAAAATCAGCAGAGTGAAGGCTTAACTTTAAATCATCTCTCTTCTTGACCTCTCCTACAGTGTCACTTAAGTAAGAGACAATCAGAGCACCAAAGATCTGAGTTTGTATAAGATTTTTGAAGATTAGGAGGTTGAAGTTTTGTTTTTATAAGTGATTCTCTGTACGCATCTTCTGAGCATTTGGGTAGCAAAATCCAAACAGCAAATTTCTCCCCAGTAGCCAGAGGTAGTCTAGATGCTTTAAACTAACTATATGAGACAGATCAAAATGTTTGGAGAAACTGCCAGTGATGCAAACTAAAATACACCCCATCAGACTTACTGTCCAGTGGATAGATAGAGAGGAGGCTTTGGCCCTAGAATTTTATAAACCTGTTATACGTTGTTCAATCTATTGCATACAGATGTTGTATTTTGGAGACAAGATGAATGCTTCATTTATTCAAACTAAGTCTTGTCTTTTGATATTTTTTTTAATATTGTGCAGGAGGGCCCATATCTTCTCATCTCTTATAGGGCCAGACTGATGGTGGGCAATTAGCAGAAAAGAACTCTTACTTATACAATTCAATTCTTCTGATTTCAGTTGTAACAACTGAAATAGCTCAGTCTAGTTTTACTTATTGTCCTTCCTTTTGAGGTGCGATTGTTAACTGAGGCATAGGGAAATGATCACTGTGCAGTCCTTTTAAAGCTTGCAGTTAGTCTTTTCTGACCACTCCCACAGGTAAGACAAATCTAATCCAAAGTCTCAAATGAGCATGAAAATTAGCTGAAGAAAATATTTGCAAAAAAGGATAAAGTTGACTTTAGTTTGAGCCATCTGTTTTGTTTCTGCATCTCTGATTGCCTGCAGTCACGCCTTTCACATTCGTTGTATTTTTAAGTGTCCTAAAATTAATTATCCAGCTTTAACAACATTCACACTCCTCTTTGGCTTTGTTTAAATGTAGTAAACTTACAGTAATCATTGCATGGTGCAAAGGCCTATTTAGTGATTTCAGAGAAACCTAGTTTTTGCATTATGGGCTTCCCGAAAATGAAGGGACCCCCTTCTGAGAATATTATTAGTCATCTCTGATGGGAACCCAAAAGTGCAAAAAAAAAAAGAAAAAGGCACTGTCCATTCATTTAAAATTATTTTATTTGGAGACAGGGAGTATCTTTCTATTTCAGCTTCAGGAATGCATACATACTGTACATTGATCTCTGATCACAACTTCCGCTAATTTAGCAGTGAGCCATAAATTACCTCTTAAAGGGACTTTGATCCTGAAATATATTTGAGAAATAGAATCTTTTTCTACTAAAAGTAATTTATTTTGCCAGTAATTTTCTCAGTTATGCCTGCTGTTTTTGAAAACATTTGGCTAAAATAATTTCCATCATGACCCAGCCTGTTCCTCTCAGGATAAAGTCTCAATTGTGTTCTCATGAAATAGCAATATAGGAATTGTTAGACCAAAGGAGATCAAAGGTTCTTTTAGTCCAGTATCACATTTCTAAAAGTAGCCAGGGCCAGACCATTAAGAGAAAGATGAAAATTTCCCATAATAAATCAAACTCATAGAACATTATACATTGCGGGAGGGCATTGGCTAATCTCTGGTATTTTAACTGTTTTTAAGAAGCTAATATTTTTGTTAGTAGCTCATCTCAGATTTTATTAGCAGCTCAGCTACTTCATTCTTCATTTAATCTTTTGAATGGAATTGATTGTTTATAATGTTTATAATCCAGAATAGTGACTTCAGGGCTCAGTTGAATAGGAGTTGTTGTTATGGAGAGAGTTGATTTTAAAATAAAGTAGTAAAAGCAGAAGTGAAACTAAAATCTGAAAGCATAATGTGTTTAAGTGTGGCGTATATGAAAACTTTGGCTGATGTGAAAGCTACTCTCTTCAGTGTGATAGGTATTCTGTTTGTCTAACCAGAGGACTCAGAGCCTTCAAAATTGGAGAGAAGCCTGTAGAGTGGCTAGCACCAGCAAAAGTAACCCTGGTATTGCTGTAATATTAGACCATACCCTGTCTGGGATATTTTTTACTTTGGGGTTTAGTAATATAAAAATGATCCCACATTTACATAACATGCCATCTGAAATCTTTTCAGTACATTTGTTTTGTAAAACTATTAGGCACAGAGGGGAATGTATCTTTACCAGTCTTTCAGAGTTCTGTCTTTCAGAACCTCCTTTCTAGGACAGATTGTCAGATGATGTTTTGTTTTGTTTTTGTTTGGCAAGGCATTACTTGAATGACACAAGTAATAATTATAGTATTTGAAAAATGACAGGCCGTGCATACTTGTTGAAAACATGCAAATTAAGGCTCACAGAAGGCTTCAATATAATAGCCTCTAATTATATTATAGTTTACAAAAATATGGTACTATTTATGGTTACAGTAGAGTGAAAGCTAAAATGTAACCACACAATAGCCCTGTTGGGGTGCAACTAAATTGACCCCAGCAAGCTGTGATGCCTGTGGAAACCCTCAGCACTGTGCACTTGAATAGTAACAAAAAAGAAAAATATGTTCAATGGCAAATTGAGGCATGTCAAGATTTGGTTGGAATTCAGACTTCTCCTTTCAAGAATACGCTGTGTGTAGTTAAAGAAAGAGCTTGTTCCTCTTGAGCAATTTGAGGATTACTATCATTTACTTCTACTTTACTGCTCCTTGCCTAGTAAATTGCTTACAGTACAAAAATGGGAATGCAGTGGCTTTGTCACTTCAATTTAAGGAAGACTTTAAGATCCTGAAAGACATGACTGATTGACTGAAAGCCAGCATTTCTGTTAAGAGACTACCATACTTAAATAATTGGTCTTGCTTAAGACAACCACAGAGTCAACAGATTTTTATTTGCTACTATATTTGATTAACTCCAGAAAATGTCCTATTGCATACAATGTATGTCCAAAACGTATGTCTTCATTGTCTCTAGACCAACACTGCTCCTTTCTTCCCAGCCCTTTCTCTTTCACCCTTGCTAAGGCCTCCTATACCTCTAGGGCTGTGACAGTTCAGTTGCATACTCCAAAAAGAGGAAATAGCTAGGTCCTGGCTGGCCTATGGGCTGTCAAAGAGTGGCTTCTGTAGCTGGATAGCCTAGCAAGTTTATGGTGCTTTTATGGGCTAGGAACATTGGACGATGCTTCTTGGCTGGATAGAACTTCAAAATTTACCCTTCACTCAATAAAAAATGGTGGGTACTTGCAGTTTGTTTTCATACTAGATTGTATAAAGAAGGTGACTTAAGATGAGTCAAATATGGTGGAAGACTACGGAGTATTTAATCACAGATATAACCCAGGTGCCCAAACATGCCATAATGTATTGCTCATGTCTGTCTCCTGGTCTCCTCCACAGTGGCTGTTGTTTCAGGGCAGTCATAACATAAAGGATAGTGGCAATATAGCTGAGGAGAGCGTAATACAAATAAATGATGACCCTATCTTCAATCTATATAAATAAAACGCTTGTGGTCATATGCCTTGATGTAGTGTCCTTTTGTTTGTTATAGTATTCTGTACTTACAAAGACTCTTTTCAGCCCAAACAAATTCCTTTAGCAAATACTGTTTTTCAGTCATGTACTGAGGAGGTATTTCAGAGTACTGGTTTCCTGTTTAGCATCTCTTTTCCTGACACATTTTCATTATGGGTCACTCTTGGGCATCATTAACTGAAGAGCTTGAACTCTTTTTGTCTTGTAAAATGCAATAAAATCTAATCTAGATCTAAACATACTAATACTGCATATTCTGATTTTGAATGTTTCTGCAAGCTTTGGAAAGTTCCAGTGATGTACAGATGGCGAAAACCTTGGAACTACACATGCTATCTGTGGAAGTAGTCTTCTGCCAAGCAAACTGATTGTCAATCCATACTATCAATTTATGGATTGCATAGCTACCTAAAACTGCTACATGAAGTTTCTTCAAGCATCTTTTTAGATGTGCATTTGTAAAGTAAAATTCATAGGGTTCATAAGGTAGAGTCTGTGAGATTTTGAGAGGGGTTTTGAAAAGACTTTGAAGTCTTTTATTTGTGCATGGACTCCTTCCTTAGTTTGCAAAGAAGTCCTGAGTTTACAACACTACAGCAGTTGACATTAATTGGCTAATTTAAATCTTCATCTTGTACTGAGAACTGCACAGGAGGTGGGGTGAACCCCTGAGCTTCTTCATGTAAGATCAAAGTATGTTCATTTTATTCTGGCTGTTCGTTCTCTGCTATGTATCCTATTGGCTTCAGTGAGAGTTTTGTTTGAGGAAGGACTGGAGATTGAGAGGTTCATAGATATTAGAGATGGAAAATTTCTACTAAATCTCCCTATCCATCTCCCTGCCAGTACAGGATTGTTCCCTACAGTTTTCCAGTATTTTGTGTAGTCTACTTGTAAAAGTCCAGAGCAAATAGTGCTTTTGCCCACTTCCCTTGGGACACTATGCCACAGCCTCATGTTGTGCAAGGCTTAGATCCAATATCTTTATTTCAGGTATATAAAATCATTTCTCCTGCTTGTTTTTTATCTAGGTGATAAAATTCTGGGGAGAAATATATATTCCCCCAAAACTTTATCACTTAGATAAAATACATGCAGGAAAAATGATTTTTATTGATATTTGTTCAGACAACTCCTGGCTTCGTGGTAACGGAGTTTTTTTTAATATTAATTCTATGCTTCAATGCACAGCAGCAGCCTATGCTACTGCATTCTACAGGAGACTTGCTATGTGACAGATTTATATAACAGAACCCTAATTTCCAGTCATTAATATGAAGATGTTTTATCAATTACCTAGGCAAAAATACCCTGCAGAATTTATATCCTTTAGTTATTAAAAAGTGGTGTCTATTTTAAATTAGTTATTGGAAATAAAGAATTCAGCAAGAGAAATTAATCACTGTCAGATTCCCATGCATAGCTCTAGGATGCTATGCTGTGTAGTGCATTTGTTTGGAAAAGGAGAAGTGTTATGATGATTGCCTTAATAGAAATAGACAATCAAACAAATCTTAATTTAAAATATTTCTTGCAGTCATAAATCATAATGGCACTGTATTTCAAGGAAGGAAACACAACTTCATAATATGACATAGGTAGGATACCACATTCTAGGTCTGGAATGCCTTTGCCAGCCATTTTTATTTGTTTATGTCAGAGACAGTTGAATGTACTTATCAAAAGGTATGGCGTTTAAAAATGTATAATATTCTTGTCATAAAATGGTACCATGTTTGTCCTTTTGTTCTTCACCAGCAAAACGTGTATTTCCCCGATATATTTGTGAACAACATTTCTCTTTTAAATATGTGCTTAAATCTTAAGCATTTATAACTTGCCTGTCGTATCTAGAAGTGAATATATATTAAAAAATAAAATACTATGATCCCATTCTAGCTCACATTAAAGTCAATGGAAAAAGAGATAATAGAGAATCAAATATGTTAGTGACCGAGATAACCAAGGTGTTTGAGTTCATATTCAGCACAAGAAAAGGAGACCATGAATTTAAACTAATGTGAAATTGGACAGTAAACAATGTAGATGGAATTTCTGTAAGTGGAGTATAATTGATATTTATATACTCTAGTATGCTTATTTATATAATCGTCTGTTGTCTAAAATACTACGGCAACATTAGGGACAACTAGCGCTGTCTAAAAATTAGATGTTTTGTGAAATGATATAACTGACAAGCATGAAAAGGAGACTGACTTAAATGGGCTTCAAGGCCTGTTTATATCCAACATTTTCCTGTGGGCCACATTCAGATCAAGATCCCGTTGTTCAACCATTGTACATACACTTAGGCCTTGTCTACACTGGAAAGTTTCTGCGCGGTGAAGCAACTTTCTGCATGTAACTCCCAAGGTGTACACACTGCCAAGCCACTTAGTGCACAGAAACTGCACAGTTGCAGCACTGTAAAAAAAAAAAATAAAAAAAAAAAACACCCCAAAGAGAAGTGTACAATTTTCTGTGCTGGGGCTACAGCACCATGGTGCCAATGTAGACACCCTGGTTGAGTACAGCACTGTGCTTGGCTTCCGGGAGGTGTCTCACAATGCTTGTTCTCGCCTCTCTGGTCATCGGTTTGAACTCTACTGACCAACTGTGAGCCCCACCCCTTAAATTCCTTGGGAATTTTGAAATTCCCCTTCCTGTTTTCTCGGTGACATGTGCAGTGGTCTCAGCACATCTTTCCAGGTGGCCATGCCTGCTCCACGCACCAGGCGATCCCCTGCTTGGAGCAATGCTGAGCTGCTGGACCTCATCAGCATTTGGGTTGAGGAGGCTGTCCAGTCCCAGCGGCACTCCAGCCATAGGAATTATGATACCTATGGACAGATTTTACGATGCACGACAGAAAGGGGCCATCACTGGGACACACTGCAGTCCACGGTCAAAATGAAGGAGCTGTGGAACAGCTACCACAAGGTGCGGGAGGCAAACGGCCGCTCTGGTGCCGTGCCCATGAATTGCCAGTTCTACAAAGAGCTGGACACAGTACTCGGCGGCGACCCCACCTCCAATGCGAAGGCCACTGTGGATACTTTGGTGGCTCAGGTGCCAGTTGAGAGTGGACCGAGCCAGGAGGAGGAAATCTTGGATGAGAATGTGGAGTGGGGAGGGGGGACCCAGAGCCAGAGGATGACTCGGAGGTCAGAGATGCATGCATCCAGGAGCTCTTCTCTACCCCGGAGGAGGCTAGCCAGTCACAGCTGTCAGATCTTGGTGAAGCGCAAACAGGAGAGAAGGCCCCTGGTAAGTGGCTTTGATTTTGGGAATCGCTGAAGTGAGTTGTTGGGGGCAGGAGGGTTGCAGAAAGCAGGCTTGTGTCTATATAACGTGCTAACCACCACATGTCTAGTCTGAGCGGCGGAACAGAGTGTTGATCGACTCCCTCACTTCATGGGAATCTGCCTCAGAGATCTCCACGAAACTCTCATGGAGATACTGGGCAATCCGCTGCCGCAGGTTCTTTGGCAGAGCTGCTATGTTTCTTGCCCCATTAAGGATAATTTTCCCACGCCACTGTGCCATCATGGGACGGGAGGGGAGAAGACCATTGCTGCACACGAGCGAGCCGCATACAGGCCACGGTGGAACCCTCAGTCTTGGAGAAGACCCTCTCTTGAGTCCCTGCTCACCCTCATCAGTGAGATATCTTCCATAATGAACACAGCCTGTGGAACATGTGTGGACAGGAATGATTATAAAGCTCCCCCTACAATGCTGGCTCTCACCAAGAGCCATGTGCCCAGTGTACAGTATGGTCATGGAACACTGATTTACCCTGCCCCTGTGGTTACTCACCATTTTGGGGGGACTTGTGGCTCATGAGTGCTTGCCTGGGGTCAGCCAGTTAGTGATAGGTATGTGAATAGTGGCTGCGTTTTAGATTGCTAAATCAGTGGTCTGTGTGTTGCAAACAATACCGCTTCTGTAAAATGTTGCATTTTGGCTTCACAGATATGACCTTGTGAGCCCAGCCTCCCTCTTTGTTATCACCGGCTGAACAGCTGCGCAGAATTAGAAAGCGGCCATGAAGAACTAAAGAAGACTTTCTGGGTGATGTTATGGTGCATTCCGCAGCCAAAAAACAAGAATTGAAGAAGTGGCGGGACAGTGAGAAGAGAGACCGAAAGGAGAATGCGGGGCACCAGAACGAGGCCATGGAGTGGTTCTTATACGTTATGCAGCGCCAAGCAGACACACTCCAGGCGCTACTAGCACTGCAAACCGAGCAGCTCCATGCCCACCCTCCCCTGCAGCTGCTGTCACAAAACTCTTTCCCATGTGCCCCCCCCCGCCACCGCCGATACACTCTTATCAACCTCCTCACTCCAGTCTATACCCACTGCATTCCACTCCTCCCCCATCACAGTCCAGCGCTGCGGACTCCCACTACCCACTGCACTCAACACACATTCCTCTGCAGTTTGGCTCTGCTGAAGTACAGTACCCGCTGCACTGCACTCCAAAGGAGAAGGTTGGATATGATACCTGGACATACACAAATCTTTAACCGTCCCGGGAGCCCCTCCCCTCCCGGGACCCTCCTTTCCCCCATCCCCCTCAGTGCTGATGTGTTTTTTTGTTTGTCTGTTTCCTCCAGTTGTTTTTTAATAAAATAATTGTTTTGGTTTCAACACAATCTTTATTCCATTAATTGAAAGCAAACAGAGCCCTGAAAAGCAACAGGCAATTTTCTTAAACCTTCATAGTGCATCGTCTGCACCAATCACAATCAGCTCCTATCATTACAAGCACTGCACTCCTGAGCATATTAGTGGTTTTCAGCTTCAAATTGCTGCCTCAAGGCATCCCTGAACCTTATGTCCCCACACTGCACCCCTCTAATAGCCCTGGTCTCTGGCTGTTCAAATTCAGCCTCCAGACACTGAGCCTCAGCAGTCCAGCCCTGAGTGAAGCTTTCACCCTTCCCTTCACAAATATTATGGCGCATACAGCACGCAGCTATAAGCATAGGAATATTGTCATCGGCCAGTTCCAGCCTCCTATATAGGCAGCACCAGCAGGCCTTTAAATGGCCAAAAGCACACTCAACAGTCATTCTGCACTTGCTCAGCCTGTTGTTGAACTGCTCCTTGCTGCTGTCAAGGTGCGCCATGTATGGGTTCATAAGCCATGGCATTAAGGGGTAGGCATGGTCTCCCAGAATCACAATTGGCATTTCAACTTCCCCTACGGTGATCTTCTGGTCTGGGAAGAAAGTCCCTGCTTGCAGCTTCCTGAACAGGCCAGTGTTCTGGAAGATGTGTGCGTCATGCACCTTTCCGGACCAGCCTGCGTTACTGTCCGTGAAACGCTCACGGTGATCCACAACCATAATCCACAAGAACCATAGAGAAATACCCCTTCCAATTAATGTACTCCGTGGCTAGGTATTCTGGTGCCAGAATTGGAATATGCATCTATCTATCACCCCTCCGCAGTTAGGGAAGCCCATTTGTGCAAAGCCATCCACAATGTCACACACGTTGTCCAGTGTCACGGTCTTTCAGAGCAGGATGTGATTAATGGCCCTGCACACTTCCATCAACACGAATCCAACGGTCGACTTTCCCACTCCAAACTGGTTAGCAACTGATCGGTAGCAGTCTGGAGTAGCCAGCTTCCACAGTGCAATTTCCACACGCTTCTCCAGTGGCATCGCAGCTTTCATTCTAGTGTCCTGGTGCCACAGGGCTGAGGCGAGCTCACCACACAGTCCCATGAATGTGGCTTTCCTCATCCGAAAGTTCTGTAGCCACTGCTCATCATCCCAGATGTGCATGACAATGTGATGCCACCACTCAGTGCTTGTTTCCCAAGCCCAAAAGCGGCCTTCCGCTGAGGTCAGCACCTCTGTGAATGCCACAAGCAATCTCGTAGTTACCACACATGGCAAGATCAGTGTCGAACTGCTTTTGCCTTTGTAGTTTAAGGAATAACTCCACTGCCACTCATGACTCGTTGGTCAGAGCGAGCAGCATATTGGTCAACAGTGCAGGATCCATTCCTGCAGACCGAAGAGGCAGAGCAAAGCACACAGTACACAAACCGTTGAGAGATGGTGCCAGATGCGAACGGAAGCACAGGGATTGCTAGGATGTGAAGCAATGCATCATTGGGACAGGACCCAGAATGCCCTGCGACCTCTTCCACCTTCCCATAACTCTTAGTGGCAGAAGAGGAAGAGATGCTCTGTGGGGTAGCTGCCCAGAGTGCACGCAAGTGTCACAAGTACGAACACACTATTGTGCAGGGAGCTGACAGTGTGAACACACAACAGCGGTTTTCCTTCAGCGCTCTCTGAGCAGCCCTGTAACTGCCGGCACCGTAACTCTGCCAGTGTAGACCCTTAGACAAAGACAAGCCCTACACTTAAGAGCTTACAGTCTAAACAGAGAAGACAGACAAATGCTGGGAAAAAGGAAGTACTGTTTACAGCCATGTTATGGACAGGGTGCCAAAGAGAGAGAGCAAGTGATTTGCCTAAAAATCACACTGGAAGTCTGTAGAAGACCTGGGAGCTGAACCCAGGTCTTCCAAGTCCTAGTCCAGAAATTGAGACACAACCATATTTCTCTCTATTTTATTGACTTAAGTGATATTACTTCAGTGTAACTGAAAGCATGATTTGATCCAGCATAGCCTGTAATGGTAAAATATGTACATACATATTTACATGAGTGTAGCAATTGAGGAACTACCGTCAAAGTATTAAAGCAACTACTGCTCAGGAAATAGTTATCTTTCATTGATACACAATCTGTACAATTCCCATTCTTACCATATCTGTCTATTGATTCTCCCTTCATTTGATGAGATGCACTTCTTACAGTTTTGTTCTTTACATTTCTTATGTTATATTTTGGAGTATGCCAGCCTTTTTGTTCAAAAACAAGCAGGCACTAACATACATAATCAGCTCAGCAGTATAGTACTATATTTTTGCCGGTCACCTTTAAACACAAACACAGTGCTCCCACTGTTCTACATGCCCCCAACAAACCTGCTTACCTAGCAGGGGCTCCGCTTTTTTATTGATGGCACAACTAACTAGAGACACCACCTCTGATTGAAACACCCGCCCTTTAACTCCCTGCTGCGAGGCATCCTATGCTGTGCATCCAAACTGTCGGTCAGATCACGATACTAATTGCGAAAACAAGAGTAACCAACAGAAGAATCTTCATTCCAAAATTCTGACTTTGAAATGAAATTTTGTAAATTTGTTAGCAGATTTATAAAATATATTTCATTACATTAACGTGATAAAAATATCCGTAGGGAAAGGAGCAGATTTTGCACTAATTAAGGAAGCATAGTAAATTACATACAGCTGGGCTTTGCTCTTTCACTAATGAGTTATATGGTGTCTACAGTAACTCATTTAAATTACCATGCAGTACATACTTTCTTCTGCTGGCATCTACTTTTGTATAAATATGTCCAGAGAAAAGATGGATAATGATTTTGTATGAGGCAATGTGTTTATTCAGCTAGTCTGTCTACACGAGTCTTAGGTAGTGATCTTAGCAGATGAATGTATTTGCTTGCATTAAAGGATTTCATTCACAAGGTTTTATCCCACTCTCTGAACATCTTCAAAGGAAGATACTCAGTTGATTGTGTGTATCAGCTGTCAAAGCCCTCACAATGTACATTGTGTTAATAAATCTCCTCCTTTGACCACACTTCAGTTTTTGCTTTCTGCTGAAATGGAACCTAGCTAGCCACTGCCTGAAGGTAATAGAAAGTATCTCACATTGTACAAACGGCAGGGTAGGAGAAGCAGAAAGAAGGGGAATGGTGGGTGTCAGAGAAGATCGCCATAGTGAAAATTCCATATGCTCTGACTGGCAGGGGAAACGAGCACAGATTTCTAGTGACAATCTGAAAGCTTTGGCACTGGGTCACAGGGCTGAAGTTGGAGCAGGTCTGGTATGTCCTATAGTAGGGTATTTATCTTTTGTTTGCAGTGATGCTAAAGATAATATCCTGAATGTCTGAAGTAGAGGAGGACATGTAACGTGTTAGAATGGGTTCGGTTCACATTATTAATCACTGAGATATCACATAGCCATAGATCCCAAAGATTTGTATTTCTTTATACTCGAGTGTTCTCCGTTTTTGGCATTTCTCTATATTTTATATCTATTTCTTGTGTATATTTCCCCCACAAGACACTTTGCTAGCAGGTGTGCTGGCCTCTTAGACCTGTGACAATCAAAGTTAAAACCTCTATACTGTCACTGTCTTTACCGGCAAGTAGGTTGCTATCCTGCCTTAATTGGACCAATCAATACTAGCCATTGATGTCCCCTCTGGGGTAAACCAAATGTTAGAATAGGTTCAGTTCAGATTAGTAATCAGGGAGACATCAAATAGCCAAGCTCAATCATTTGGTATTAATCAAATATTAGCCATCTAGGATTAATCAGAACAAACAGAAAGGCAACACTTACCAATCTAAGGTGCAACCCTGCAGGTCTCACTGTTCCCAGTTGGTCAGAATGTTATCGGTTTTATACGTTACTTGTTTACTCCTTTCTGCAGTTGGGGTTAGCGGCACACCTAGCATCATCCAGTCACCATCAAATGTCAATCTTGTAGTTAATGGTCTAGACAGCAAAGGTCGACGTTATGCCCTAACACACTCTACATTTCCAACTTGACATACTTACAAACCGTCATAATAATTTGGCCTGTTTAGCAACAAAGACAGTAGTAGACTATGTAGTTAGCTGCAGAACACTTCTCATCCAGTCTTTTAATTTTTCCCTTTGCATTTTGGAACATACAGAACTTGCATTATCCAATCAGATGTTAATGTCACATTTGTGGTCAAGCTTTCCTGTGTACCTGCGAGATGAACTGTGTTCCCTGGATATGCCTTTCTTGTGGATCAGTTACAATTTCATAACTTGTTGTTCAAGCAGCATAGCCAATCACATTTCTCTAACAAGAGCATATGCAGTTAAAAACAACCTTTAAGCAACTGTAAAAATAGGTTATGAAAACGGGCTGTGCTCAACTATAATCCTTTTATTTCTCTTTTCAGAACCATGAGGAATGCTTGGAACTCTAGGCTTACATGGCAACACATACATGCCCACACATAATTCTGGCTGTGATCTGGCCTGTACCGTCAGTGGGTTTTTTGACCCTCTGGAGAAATTGATACAGTATTGGCTAAGTTTGGAACCAGCAACCCTATGATGGTGGAGGGAGGCTGAATAATTCTTTGAAGCTCTAGTCAGTGTGTGTGCTTTCTTTGTTTTTAAATGGTGCTTGCTGGAATGTTTACACTGTCAAGCTTTGTCTCCTTTAGTACTTGTGCTGAATGAAACATAAAAAGTTTTGCATTTGAGTTACGTTCAGATAAGTTTAGAATCATAGAATAGTAGGTTGGAAGAGCCCTTAGGAGGTCATCTAGTCCAATCCCCTGCTCAAAGCAGGACCAACACCAACTAAATCATCCCAGCCAGGGCATTATCAAGCCGGGTCTTAAAAACCTCGAAGGATGGAGATTCCACCATCTCCCTAGGTAACCCATTCCAGTGCTTCACCACCCTCCTAGTGAAATAGTGTTTCCTAATATCCAACCTAGACCTCCCCCACTGCATCTTGAGACCATTGCTTCTTGTTCTGTTTAGTCCACCACTGAGAACAGCCTACTCCATCCTCTTTGTAACCCCCCTTCGGGTAGTTGAAGGCTATTATCAACCCCCCCCTCTCTCTTCTCTTCTGCAGACTAAATAACCCTAGTTCCCTCAGCCTCTCCTTGTAAGTCACATGCCCCAGCCCACTAATCATTTTTGTTGCCATCCGCTGCACTCTCTCTAATTTGTCCTCATCCCTTCTGTAGTGGGGGGACCAAAACTGGATGCAATATTCCAGGTGGGGCCTCATCAGTGCAAAATAGAGGGGAATAATCACTTCCTTTGATCTGCTGGCAATGCTCCTACTAATACAGCCCAATATTCCGTTAGCCTTCTTGGCAACAAGGGCACATTGCTGACTCATATCGAGCTTCTCGTCCACTGTAATCCCCAGGTCCTTTTTTGCATAACTGCTGCTAAGTCAGTCAGTCCCCAGTCTGTAGCACTACATGGGATTCTTCCTTCCTAAATGCAGAACTCTGTACTTGTCCTTGTTGAACCTCATCAGATTTCTTTTGGCCCAATCCTCCAATTTGTCTAGGTCACTCTAGACCCTATCCCTACCCTCCAGCGTATCTACCTTTCCCCCCAGCTTAGGGTCATCTCTGAACTTGCTGAGGGTGCAATTAATCCCATCATCCAGATCATTAATAAAGATGTTGAACAAAACCAGCCCCAGGACCGACCCCTGGGGCACTCCACTTGATACCAGCTGCCAACTACACATTGAACGGTTGATCACTACCCATTGAGACAGATAATCTAGCCAGCTTTCTGTCTATCTTATAGTCGAATAATCCAATCCATACTTTTTTTAACTTGCTGGCAAGAATACTGTGGGAGACTGTATCAAAAGCTTTGCTAAAGTCAAGTTTGCAAAAGTCTGGACGTGTATTCATCCATTTGAACCCCTTGGGTCCGAAAATTGTGCTAGAAAGCTTTCCTGTTTCTAATCAGCATTTGCACAAGAGCAGCATTCCTCCTGGTATTCCTGTGATATGAATAATGGGAAATGTTACTGGGGAAGGGAGGTTAATTGAATAGTTTCAAACCTCCAGAAACATTCAGTTTGGGTTTTCCCATTTGTTCATCCCAACTTCATGTTATTGCAGTCCGTTATGCTGAATACATTAGGAAGAACTAAAGACCCACATGCTGTACTCCTCACGCAGATAGTTAGTTTTTCTCCAGCAACCAAATCTGGATTCTGTGCTTTTGACTGACAGAAACTGAGATTATGGCAAGCTGAATGAGTTCATTTTGAACAGAGTGATGATCATTTTCCAGAATTAGGTTTTTCTACTGATTGAAGCACTATGGGTGGTGTTCCAAGAATAGCCATGTGACCTAATCATTGACTCAAGTGCTGAGTGCTAGAGTCATGAAGGCATGCAATCTGTGTGTGTTTGTGTTTGTATGTGTGAGAGAAATGGGGGTGGTTGTATGTAAAGTGTAGTTTCTGTGGCTGGGAGTTATTAGAGACAAGGGGCCTAAAAATAAACAGCAGAAACCTAGATTATAGTGAAACTTGTTGAAATACAGTAACAGTTTAATGGGTCTCTAATCAGTGTCCCCCTAGACAGTAGTTTCTTTAACTTACGACAGGCAGGGGAGCTGGCTATAGATTTTTTTTCTTGTTACTGCCGTTCTCATTGTTATTTATGATGGTGCTTTAGTGAAGCACAGCAGGCTAGAACTGTAACTTTGGTTACTTTGCCCTTATGAAGTGTTCAGACCAACAGCAGCACAGTTTTTAAAATGGTTGATTTCAATAAATGTATTGGGTAAATCAGGCTTAAAAGATGATTTGTCTATAGGGAGCTCTGTCATGTTTGGAGATGAGGAGGCTAATTCTACCTTACTCGTACAATGTGACCACTATAATTTTAGTCTCATTGGGAAAAACCCTGTGATCCTTAAGTAAAACCACTAACTCTACTGATTTGGTCCTCCACAAAAGGAAGTATGGAAATTAAAAGGGATTTCTACTTGAGTTCTAGAAGAACTTGAAAGAAAATGTATCAAATGTTTACTTTTTAAAAGTAAATTGTCTTTAGAGAGGTGTCGGGGGTGGGGGGTGGCTGTGTTGAACACTTTTGTGACATACTGACCCATAAGCCTCTCTCTGAAGACCCATTGAGCAAGGTTATTTTATAGTGAAATAAATCTACTATGGTATGATTATAGGTAGGGAGCATATAGTCTTTAGAAAAATAAATCCTGGTAACCAGGGACTTACTTCTGGACTAATCTTTGCTAGCTGAAGCAGAAAATCATCTAATGTAAATCCAGTTCCCAGCCTGTCTATATTATCCATATCCTGGAACCCAAACTGAATCATATTGCAAAGCCAATGAAGTACAACACACTCGACAAACCAGAAAAAAACCAAAGCAGACCAGTGCCCCCTCATACTACTCTCTTCCCCCCCCCCCCCCCAGCACACATTCTGAATATCAAAAAGCTTCTACCCTGACTCTCAAACTCTTTGGTTCAGGGTAGTTTATATATGTTGTACAAGCTGCATCTAATCTGCCTGAAAAGGCTTGTCATTTTACAGCTGAAATGCAGATTGTTAATTGTTTGCACCAGATGTTATTTACTGTAATAATTTCTGGACCAGATGATAACAGTTAACACTGACTACAATGTTTTGATGTTATATCATGCCCCAATGCATTTGGACTTATTACCAAATCATTACTACAAGGGTAAAGTTTCCATAATTTATAGAAGACATTATGCCTTCTCGTGTAGTAACCAGACCAAGTAAATTATTGAAATGGCACTTTTCTCCTCTACTCCCTTGCCTGCTTTCCCTATATTCTAACTATTAGGTACTGTGTTCTGAACTGTGTTTCAGAGAGAATAGATTTGTGTGATATGAAGGCCACAGATATCTTCAGTTTCTTCTGCTCTAACATGATGTACATAGGGCAATTCAGTCATGTAAGATCTGTCTTCCAATTTTTTACTGATTGCTTCTGATGTTGAGAATGGACTTTATCTCCTACTCTTAATATGCTTGTTGGTTTGATTGCATCATTCATTTTACTGTTGCTTACTTTGCACAGATTGTTATAGCTTCAGTTCTTCAACCCATGTCTCCTTGGAGGTATTTGCCTCCAGGGAAACTGTAACTGTCAAGTTTCCTTGTTTAAATTTGCGTGTTCTGTGTGTCTTGGTGTGTGTCTATATATGTGTAAAAAATCTGGCAATGAAATCTACAGCATGCCTGTATGGAAAGGTTCTTTCTGTTAGGAAAATATAAGCGGCTGTATTAATTTTGGGCCATTTATCCAGCCCTACTATTGAGTTTTACAGTCTAGACTGCAAATTGCTCCAGTGATAGGTATGGCCTCAGGCAGAGCAAAACAGGAATTCAGCCTCAAAACTAGCTTCCAAGTCTAAGCATTTACAACTAAAATCCATATTTTTTTGCAGTAGAGGAGAGGCTGGATGTAAGTCTTTGCTTGCCGTGTGAAAAGCTTGGGGTTTTTTAACTCATTAACAGAAACCCTTATGTATCAGCCTAATTTACAGTTAAAATAATATTTTATAATATTTAAATTTTGAATGGTGTTCTGTGCTAATTTCCATTTTAGCATTTGCATATGCTTTCAAATAAAATCCAGTATCTTTGGAACGACAAGGAGATTACAGTACTGGAAAAAACTCCTACCTTGCTGGCTCTATGTGTCTGTAATTTCTTGGAGGCAAAAGTACAGTGCTAAATTGAACTGAAAAATTAGAAGCCTGTGAGAAGATTTGAAAAGTTTATTTACTAGTATAATGGTGGGGGGTGAGGGTGGGAAATGGGAAGAGCATTTTTAAATGGCAATCCACCTTCATAGGACTTTCCCTGATCACAGCCCAGCTCAGGCTAGTCTTCCCACTATATAGCATCTCTTAGTAAAGGCATCTAGGGATGGCTCCTGTTTGTTGCCAAGTATCCAGACTCTTTGTCTCATTGAAGACAAAGGAGGAGGAAGGGGATTCAGCTAGCACCATGTGCCCAGCGTTATCTCCACTGACCACCAGCGTTAGAAGTCTGCTTGGCTCTAATTTTAAAGCCCAAGCTGAACCCGACTAGACCACAGCCCACCATGGGCTGAGAGTGTTGATTTATAGTTGGGTCTTGTTGGATTCAGCCCGGGTTGCATGGACAGGCTCGGAGCAGCAGGAGGTAGAGCCAATACAGCAGCATGGCTGGGGCACTGCAAACAGATCCCATGCTTCTGCCATTCACAAACCTGCCCTGCCTCTTCCTCCACCCCCCCAGATGCCCCAAGGAGACTGGGTCCACCTGCACCCACAGCCCCCTGGATCTCCTGCCTGCAGCCAGGTGGTGGGACAGCCCATCACCATAAGGGCAAGGGGCAGCCCCCATCTTCCTCTGATCCACTGCCACCTCCCACACAGCCCCAATGCAGGGCTCTGGGGGCTTGGCAGATGGAGGCAGCAGGGCAGGGTAGAATATGTGCTCCCAGCTGGCCACACCACACCACTGCATTCATAACTGAGCCGTGCTGTGTGTGTCCCAAAGCAGGAAATAGACCGTGAAAGTACCTTGGCAAAGAAGGAGACAGACCGTTTTAGAAGAGGAATATTTTTTTTAAGAAAGGGGCAACCACTTTGCAAGACCAAGCTAATAGAGGCTGGAATGGCTGCCTAACCTAGAGGCACTGGTCAAACGGAGAACATACAGAAGGGGCGAGATCAGACTTGGGGGCTGCATTCAGGACTGTTTGTTGTTTTTCAAAGATCTGTAACTCTCTAGAGTGCTATGTTAAGAGTAAAGCATCAGTCATTAAGAAATTCCTTGCTTGTCTGTCACGTGGTTCCTGAAAGAGTTAAGCAAAAAGCACTAAGCTTCCACAGAGGGGCGGAACTCTGAGAAGTGTATATGAGCAGCTGGGGGCAGAGGCTGAAGGACTGGTTTTGAGGTTAAAGGTAGCTGGACTGTGGGGTCCCACTGCCAAGGAATGGTGTCAGATATGGGGTCTGTACTGGGAAGTGCACTTGAGAGACCCAGAACTAGGAACCAGTCACTACCCAGACCCAGGGGGCTTAGAATCATGTGTGATGCAGCAATTGGATCCATGTACAACAGACCACGGTCTATCCAGACAGGAGTATAAGGCCAAGTTGTGACACATACTTCACACAGTATGTGTTTTTTATAATACGAACGTTAGTTAGGTGTCTGTGCAAGTGAGAGGAAAAAGATGAAAGGAGCTATTAAGAGGGAAGTATACACAAAGTATTACTGAATATATCAACCGGTGCTCTTTATTCACAGCTCGTAAGTGGCTAGATTTATTATTGTTTGTATCATGTGGTAGAATATGTGGATTGGGCCAAATAGATGACAAATACCTGTCCCAAAGAGCTTACAATCTAAATACAAAGGAGTGCAACATAAAATGGAACGAACATAGAGAGGTATATGGTCACCGTAATGGTAACTGAGTTTCCATTTGTTGTACAAAATCTGTCTTTTCAGTGGACATTTAAGGGTTAAAATGCAATGAGTATCTATTTGTAATAGCATATAGGGCTACCCTTTAGTCTCTAATAAATGGTTGACTGTGAGGACACTGGTCTGGTAGCAATTTTTATCTGTACTTCCTTAGTGCAATAGTGAAATGATCTATCATAAAATAAAATGCACTATTCATAATCACTTTGGATAAATGTATTTTAAAATTTGTGACAATGGTAATTCATACTTCAGAAAGTTTTTATAGTCGAGGATGTATTCATCCTTCCAGAACCATTGTGGCTTTATTAAGTAGTAATCACCAGTAAAAGGAAGTGCACTCTCTTGAGATTTAAAAGACATTGATTGTAAATCCCAGTACTGTTAGTGGTTCACTACAGGGAATGAGATTATTAAAATGCGCATATTATTTTAAATTAATTACTTAGTAGTATCCAGTGCCATGCAAGTAAATCACAAATAACCTGACTCAGTAGCAATGACCCTTGTTTAGACATGTTACAAGGGATGTACCTGTGCTACTGAAATGCATTGTCTATGTTTTTAAAATGTGCCTGCTACAAAAATGGAGAGTGAATCTCTGTCAGTGATGAATGCTGCAGTTTACAGTGCTTCTGTGAAATACACTTTACTCTAGTAAACCTGTCAAGTTTGTTCTTAAGGAATCTTTCCTCAATGTAATTGCTACCAATTACATACTTTCTGATAGCTGATGTGCCATGTAGTCACCATGCAGGTATCACAAAGGGATTGAAACTCTCACATGTCCACTCTGCTTACAAAGTGACTCAAGATAAACTTAAGCTAGCATTACCATTTTTTGGTGGGCCTGTGAAAAAAAATTTGCTCCTCTCTCTTCCAAAATGTCACCAATTCCTGATTACCATAATCACACCACAATGCACAGGAGTTCCCTGAGGATTTTAGGGAGGATTAGTGAGATGTATTCTAAAGAATCTTTTTAAGGCAAAGGAGTAACATTTTCTAGTTCCTCTGAATTTCTGCTTTTTTGCAGCCCAGAGGCTAGCTCTGTTCTGGAAGTGAGTGAAAGTCACAAGAATGGTTATTCATACGCTCACTGTCACCCTGTCCCTTGTACTGATGGTTTCTGATGATAAATGTTGTGTGAAATCAGGGCACTTTGAGCCAGGACTCCTACATTCTGTTTCTTGCTCTACTCAGTATCTTTGTCTAGTTTTGTCCATCTGCGAAGTGGTTATCATTTAGGATTCACAGAACACCTGTTATGAGAGGAGGGGAGAGAGAGAGAGAGAGACCGAGACCTTAGTTCTTGGCCAAAGAGCTTATAGTCTATGGAAAAACATGAGAAAACCAAGGAGCGGGGGATATTTGGAGAAGGGTTATCAATGCAAGATCATAAGATCATAAGATAGCATAGTTATACGGCTCAGTCTCTTTCTCTCTATATAAAATATTAATTCCAAAATTAGATTTTTCTTTTAATCATAAATGTGAACAGTAGGAAGAAATGGGCACAAGACTCAGAAGAAAATAAAAGCATAAAGGGAGGAGGATGGTCAAGTGATTAGGTGCTAGCCTGGGGCTTCGGAGACCTGGCTTCAATTCTCTTCTCTATTGAGTTCTCCTGTGATCTTGGCAAGTCACTTAGCCTCTCTATGCCTCAGTTCCCCATCCCTAAAATGGCATAATAAACTTCCCTATTTCACAGGAGTTTTGTGATGATAAATACATTAAAGTTTGTGACACTCTGATACTATAGTACTGGAGACCATATAAGTACCTTATATAGTGTGATAAAGTTCCTCCTCTACCTTGGTGGGTCCTGTGCTTATTGATGGATTTTGCTTGCCTCAGAGATTCACAGTAGCCCTCAGTTTGGCCACTTTCGTGGCTCAAATCTGCTGTCCACTCAGATAACCTCATCACTGGCCAGTATGGGGAAAAAAGAGGAAGAACAATCCCCGCAGTTTCTGCTATCCACCATGTGGGTTGGGGAATAGCCCGGAGACCTTACCCTTTGGTGGAACCTCCTGTATTGGATCAGGAGTTGGGAGGTTTGGGGGGAACCCAGGCCCACCCTCTACCCCAGGTTCCAGACCAGGGCCCTGTGGACTGCAGCTGTCTAGAGTGCCTCCTGGTACAGTTGCGTGACAGCTACAACTCCCTGGGCTACTTCCCCATGGCCTCCTCCCAACACCTTTGTCCTCACCATAGGACCTTCCTCCTGATGTCTATTAACACTTGTACTCCTCAGTCCTCCAGCAGCACTTCCTCTCACTCCCAGCTCCTTATGCACACCTCACTAACTGGAGTGAGAGCCTTTTAAAACCAGATGTCCTGATTAGCCTTAATTAATTCTAGCAGCTTTTCAGTTGGCTACAGGTGTCCTAATTACCCTGCCTGCCTTAATTAGTCCTAGAAAGTTCCTGAGTGTTCTGGAATAGTCCCTGTTATCTTACCCAGGGGAAAGAGACCTGCTTAACTTGGAATTAATGTATCTACCTTCGACCACTCTCTTGTAGACATCTGGCCTGACCCTGTCACAATAGATAGAGAGGGGTTGTGGTGGTGGGATATGGAAGAGTAATAGGGACATGGAAAAAGTTGATACTGGGTGAGGAAAAAGCAATAAAGAGTGAGAAAGGCTGATGATGAGGTAGCACAAGCATGATAACACAAAAAGATAACATACCAAACAGCACCTCTGAGGTGTTTGCAAAAATGACTGCCAGCAGAAATAGAGGATGCACATGACAAGTGAGAGATAAGGAAAAGAAAAGGGACAGCAGCCTATACGTGCTCATTTTTCCTCGGGCTCCAGAGGTGGCAGGGAGCGGCTGACACACCAAGTTTGGTGCTATTCTTGATCTTCGAGCAAAGAAGAGAAGTGTGAAAGTCTGTCTCTAGAACTCCATCTCCCTGCAGGGGTGGGAGGGAGTCTCTTCCTCATGAAAGCCAGCTCTGCCACCTGTATGTGGTTGATAGGCCTTCTGCCCTATGGGGCACCATTGCTGAGAGAAGTACAGGGGATTTAGTGCTTCAGGACCCCTTCCTTGGCCCTCTAACTGCAATGTCTAGCGAAGGGGAAAAGGGAACCAGTGCTTCAAATGTCTGCAGGATATGGGGCGGCTCCAGGCACCAGCGCACCAAGCATGTGCCTGGGGTGGCAAGCTGCGGGGGGTGGCCTGCCAGTCGCTGTGAGGGCAGCAATCAGGCTGCCTTCGGCAGTATGCCTGCAGGAGGTCCACTGGTCCCGCGGCTTCGGGGGCAATTCGGCGGCAGGTATGCTGAAGGCGCGGGACCGGCGGACCTCCTGTAGGCATGCCGCCAAATCCACGTGACCAGCGGACCTCCCGCAGGCATGCCGATGAAAGCTGCCTGACTGCCGTGCTTGGGGCGGCAAAATACATAGAGCCGCCTCTGCCAGGATTATAACTTTCCATGTATTGCGAAGTTTAGTTTGCAAAATGCATTGAGAAAGATGTTGCAAAGACAAAACATATTAAATAACTTGGGAATATTTCTGGAAGCTTTGAAGGGAACACTTTAATTTTGTATTTTGTATTTTTACTTGTCTAAAATGTTTGACACAGGAATCTGTTTTTTGTTTTGTTTTTTAAAGTACTGACTGGCAATTATCTTCAAGTGTCATTAGTTGACAAAAACAGCTTAAGCCAGTTATACACAGCTTAAATAGCAGCCTCATCTTGCAGCGATGTGCTGAGGTCTTTGTCCAAATATGGGCGAGCTGACCTTATTTAGCACAAACTGTATTCCCCCTTAGATGCTAAAAGCTGCAGGCATTTTTCCACCAGCAAAACATTAAAAATCATAACCTTGACTGAATGTGCCAGAGTGAATGGCCTGAGCTTGAGGTCTTCAGAAAGATCCCACACAACAGGGAGGATCTTTCAAAGGCTTTTAAAAGGAGTCCCAACAGTCAAAACCATAACTAGCACAAATATTTTTAAAAGATCTTTTTATGTTAGCAGTAAAAATAGCAATGATGATCTCAGCAAGGGCATTTCCTATCAAACCATGGGATTAATGCTTGGAAGTAATCTCTGCTCACCCAAGGGTCATTAATTCCCAGGCAATGCCCTGTGCTCCAACAGTTATTGCTCAAGTAAAAAATAAATAAAATGAACAAAATAAGTAGTAAATGATATGAAAATAAAAAGACTGGTTGCCCTTACAATGTAGACATGCCTGCAGCACGTATAAGGAAGTCAGCATCTATTAATCACTTCCCAACTTGATTGATTTGCTTCAGTTTGTTAGAGCCAGGCACAGTTGTGCAAAAATAAAATAAAATAAAATGAAAGGTGTAACCTGCTCTTGGGGCAGCTATGCAATTAGTCCTATACAGTCCTATACATCTCTTGAGTGGAGACTGCCAATTTTCATTGTAGTAGTTTTTGCATGTGCTCTGTAGATGAATGTAATTTAAGAACTAGAATGAGAGAATCAATTTAATTTTACTTGAGACCTGAAAAAAAGAGATATGGGATTTCTGGTATTTGGCCATAGGATACTTAAAGCCAATACATTCAAATTTACGTGCCTAAAGTTAGGTGCCTGATTGCTAGAAGTGCTGATCACTAAGAGTTCTCATTGAATTATTAATTATCAATCTGAAAATTAATTACTTACTTTACTTGGATGCCTGACTTAGGCAATAAAACAACAACATTGGCTTTTACACTTTAATAATAATAATAAGTATATTAAATATTTAAACACAAAAACATAACAAATAACAATTGTTTTTTAAAGGTTTTTTTTTTTTTTTTTTTTTTTTAAATGTTCATTAATGCCCTGCACCCTTTATTTTCAGTAGCTGGTAACATCACAGACAATTCAAATGGACTCTACTATGATTACCTTGGTCTTATTACCCAAAGTCTTTTTCACATCAAAGCTTAGGTATGAAGAGCTTCAAAAATAACTAAATACTTGAGATGCTGTCAGAGTTTTACAAGCAAACAGATCAAGGTTAAATGATAGATATATTAGAAATAAAAATCCGTATAATAAATTTTAAAGAAACATCACAGGAATATTTCACCCAGTACTCCTGTATCATCAGAAGCATTTTACATCCCATTTTATTTTATCTTGTTACAGGGTATATTGACCCTTTAAACCTACAGGTAGCCAGAAGACACAGAAGAAGAAACATTGGAAAACACAATGGCTCAAATGAATGGGGAAAGCCAGAAGAGGCTGGGGGGAATTGGATAGGAGAGGAGGAACCCAGGAGGGCCCAGGACCAGGACCCAGGACCAGGAGCCAGGTAGCATAGGGAGAGGCAGAGTTCCCCTTTCTCCCTCCTCTCACAGGAGGCCCACAGGAGGGCAGTATATATGAGTACCTATATGGGAGAGGGAGGAGAGAGGGAGGAGAGGAGGAGGAGGCCCAGTGCCTGAGCCTGAGGCTAGAGCTAGGAGACCTTGGAGTGGTGCAGGAGGAGAGAGAGAGAGAGGTGCTCTATGTGTGTGTGTGTGGAAAGAGCCAGAGCTGAGTATGAACTTTTTGGTGGTGTGGTGGGTGGGATTTTTTGACCCCTGAGGATTATTTGAACTGTTTTTAAACCAGAAAAGAGGAGAGGGCCCTCAGGGCAGAAAGACAGAGAAACTCAGCAAAACCACCTCTGGCTGACAAGGGGGCTAGGGGGGAGGTGGCTGTCCACCTGCTTAATAATTTCACTCTCTGAATTAAATAATTCAATTCTTTATTATGACTTTTAAGAGCTTTACTAAGGTTACTACTAAGAGTAGAAAAAGAAAGGCCTTTACAAAGCACAACACACCTCTCCTTCATGGCCTCTTTTTTTGGCTCTTCTACTTCTCTTCTCCAAATCCTTTTAAACTATTAATAGAGCTATAGAGTGATGAACTTATATTTATTTACTAGGGAACTATACTAGGGACTTATGTAGATAGATGTTTTTTTTTTTTTTTATATTTTTTTTTATTACCCTTCCTCCCCCCTCCCCCTCCCCCCCCCTTTTTGTTCTCCCTTTTTTTTTTTGTAAACTCACACTTTTTGTTTTTACATTTATAAAAAGTTAGTTAGATTATATATATTCATTAGTATATAGGAGAACAAGAGTCAGAGTCATGACAAGTCATCTAGTCTAACCCCTGCTTTGATGTGTCTGCAGTTGTTGTTAAGTCTAACCTTTTGAAAACCTCCTATCCAACCTCCCCAAGCTCTTCTGCTAAAAAGTCTCTTCCAGTGTCTTATCTGTTCTGTTCTTGTCTTATTTTTTCCTTTATTTTAAAGTTTTTCCTGAGATTTCTGTGCTGAAACCCATTGCTCCTGCCTTGCCTCTGTTTTGCCTCTGTCCTTTTCTTCAAGAGCAAAGAGAGATTTCTTCTTTCTTTTTTTACTTTTATCATTTTCTCTCCCATTATTCCATTCCCATCCATCAATCCTTTTAATCTTTCCCTTTTAAAGTCTTGCCTTCCAGCCCATTTGATCAATCATGAATATGACTTGAATTGGCCCCTTTTTGTTGCTCGCAGTTTGACATCCTCCAGTTTGTACACATCCCAAACATGCTACTCGACCTACATTGGACTGAGCTCTGACTGAGACTCAGCTCAGCACTAAACATTCAGTGCTGCTCGCCTGCTGCATGCTGCATGCTATGCACAATGCAAATGCATCTTTGCTTGCAACTGCCAGCATCGATTTGCTTTCCAGCTGCTTGGTTGTGATGACACACACTGCCCCTGATCCTTCTCAGCAGTGCCAGTGCCAAACCAGTTATCCCCATTCTCTTTTTTTGCATTTTTTGCATTTTTTTTCTTTTGTCTGCAGCTTACATTTGTTTTTTCTTTCTTTGTTTTGTTTTTTTTTTTCTGTAGTTCAGTTTTCCAATTTATCCAGAATTTTTTGTTCCTGTTTTCCAAAAATCAAGACCCAACAGCTCCTCCCAACCCCACACCCCCACAAACAAAAAGTCAGCCACAAATTTGATCTGTATGCTCATCTGTTCCTGACCAGAAACCAGTTAAATGACACCTTAATGACATTGTGATCTTGAACAGAGTTCCTCCAATTATTTGACATCCCATTCTTACCAATTTATGTTCATCCTCCCTGTTTTTTACTTTCTTTTGCCACATAAGTTCATTCTGCCACGTCTGTTTCCTCCTTTCTTACTGTCCTGCTGTCATATGGGAATCCAATTACATATCAGATGTGAATATGTGTCAATTGCTCATCTGGTTAATCCCTATCCATTCCAGTCCACCCTCTGTCAATCAAAAAATGCAGTTGCCAAAATAATTTGAATGTCAAAAATCAAAACTGTTGCTGGTGGTTCTGTTCAATCTCATGTATCCTCATCCTTTCTGTCTAGTCTTACCCAAAATTATACATTAATCTAGTAACTGTCATCCTTTCAGGTATCCTTGGTAATTTTTATAATTTTCATAATTTTTACCCTTCCATAGGGCCTATCCTTTTCTATCTCTTTCTCTTTGGGCCCTTTCCTGTCATCCATGAGTGATCCTCCTCCTGCCAAGTGTTGTTGATATAATTCTTGATTTTCTGTCTGCCACTGGGGTAATTTCTCCACAGAGTTACTGAGAATGAATTAATTCAAATTGGTCCAATAGGTAGAATCTCCAGTAAATTGATTTGGTAAGGAAATACATAAAAGACAGACCTGTGTTTAATTTCCTACATTTTTATTTAGTTCAGTTTTGTTATTTAATGTGAGGTTCAAGCATTTAATGCAGAACTTTTGTGCAGAACTGATGGTTTGCTTTTCCAAGTTTGCTTGCTTTGTAACTGGAGTCTTGGTTGTTTCAGGTTGGATGTTGTGGATTATGATCTGGTCTGCTACTCATCTAAGAGATGATCAGTAGGGTGGATGTACTAGATGATCTCTGGAGTGGAGATACTGTCTATTGTCTAGATTGGATCTTTCTTGTGTATTCTGCCACACATCTGTTCTAAATCTGGTATCACATGAAACGAACACATTTTGTGGCAATAAAACTTATTATTCCCTATTGGAAGTCTTTTCTGTTGATCAACTGCCCTTGCAACTTAGTCTAAAAAAATGACAGTTTTCTGGCTGTCTATCAAACTGAGCTTCCTTAACTAAGGGAAAACAAAACCCTATGCCTGGAGCTGTGGGATAAATTAGAGCCTGAGGGCCTGGTCAGGGGAGCCCTGGGTCAGGTGATATCCCCATGAAACCTTAGGGAGGGGGAGCAGAGGGCTGAGCCGGGAGAAAGCCTGAACTAGAAGCAGTGTAGTATCAGCATCCTGTCATGCAGCAGTGGCAGAATCAGACAGGGCCCAGGGCCCCAGCCAGGGGGCAGCCAGAGAAAGGGGCTGCAGGGCTCCCCCAAAGCCAGCAGAAAGGGGCTGCAGGGCGCAGAAGCGCAGCGGAAGGGATGGGCTGCAACAGGGCGCCCTGCTGAAGCGGAGCGTGGGTTGCCTCCTGTGGCACTGCCAAGGCGGCCATTAAGGGCTCGGCAGCGGGCAGTGCGGGCTGCCAATCGGCTGGAGCCGGGGCCTCGGGCAGAGCAGGGCGGCACCTCCTAGTGCCCTGTCGCCTGGCAGCGCCAGCACGCGGTCAGCCCAGCCTCCCCACGGCTCCACCCGGCACTCCCTGCTCCTACCCTGCCAGGCTGCACCTCTGTGGGCTGGGGGCCAGGAACTGCCCTGCCAGCGGTGCTGGGGGCAGCGCCTCTGGGTGCCAGAGCAGGGCGCACAGGCTCCTGCCTGGGCAGCCCCCCTGGGACCTGGTGGCTGCGCAGCCTCCCTCCCCCAGCGCGCCCAGGCCCCAGCCCCCTCAGCCCCCCTCACACCCCAGCCCAGCCCCCCAGCCCCCACCCCCCTCCTCCTCCCCTCCCTCCCTCCTGCCTCCCCCTCAGCCCCCCACCACAGAGCCACGTCCTGTACCCCAAACCCCTCATCCCCTGCCGCATCCCGGAGCTCTCACCCCCCCACACACACCTTAATCCCCTGCCCCAGCCTGGAGCCACCTCCTACACCCCAACCCCCTGCCTCAGCCAGTGAAAGTGAATGAGGGTTGAGGAAAGCGAGCGACGGGGGGAGGGTGGATGGAGCGAGCAGGGACAGGGCCTCTGAAAAGTTGCAGGGCAGAGTTGGGGCCTCAGGGATGGGGCGGGGCCTCAGGGAAGGGGCAGGGCAAGGGGCGGGGCAGGGATGTTCGGTTTTGTGTGATTAGAAAGTTGGCAATCCTATGGAGCCCCCACTGCTCCCCCAGGACTGGAGGAGCTCTTGCTCCCTGCTGTTGCTCCAGCACCATGGCTGTAGTGTGGTGGGGGACAGAAAGCAGCGAACGAGGGGAGGAGCCACGGGGGGCAGAATTGGACAGGACAATGGGTGAAACAGGGGCAGGGCTATGGGGGAAAGGTGGAATAGAGTGGGGCCATGGGCGTGGCCACAGGCAGAAGGGACAGAACGGGTGTGGGACCCCAGGCGGGAGGGATTCAGCGGGGCCTCCCCCACTTGCTCTGGCCCAGGGCCTTAATCTGCCTCTGTGCCTGTGGAAGGTGCAGGAAGCAGGGAACTCCAGTGAATGAGAGACTGCATGAAGGACCCCAGGGAAGAAGCCTGGGAGTCAGTGCTCCATAACGGAGCAGGAAAGGATGTAAAGGTAGCCCAGAAGGGTCTGTGAATTGAGCCCAGAGGGCAAACTGAACAGAAGAACCCTTTTGTTTGTTTGGACTCTTAGTTGGACTGTTGTTACTCTGGAAGGGAACTGAATGGGAAAGGTGAACTGGCTGAAGACTTGAGTCATGGAAGCTGCAGGCCACTGCAGAATCAGAATGGTAGATAGTAGGGAATGCTAGAGTAGAAGAACCCCTGCAATGCTGTGTCTTAGCTTGTAGGGTTGCATTTGCAGTGAGATTCCCCTTTACACCTTCACTTGGCCAAAACTCTAATTGGAGTTAACCCTACCACTTTAGTAATAGATTTTGGACACAGTTTTCAAAACACCCAAGTCCTAGTTTCAAAAGAGGCTTTAGGTACTTAAGAATTTTGGAAATCTTAACCTGTTCGCTTTTTTCATTGTGACCATTACATAGATAGATAGCTCTCTGTAGGTTGATCTTTGATCTTAAACTAGGAAAGGTCAAGGTGAGTATCTTTAATTTTGTCTGACTCAGACAAAGGCTCAGGAGCCAGGGGCGGCTCCAGGCCCCAGCATGCCAAGTGCGTGCTTGGGGCGGCATGCCACAGGGGGCGCTTTGCCCGTCGCTGGGAGGGCGGCAGGCAGGGTGCCTTTGGCGGCATGCCTGCGGAGGATCTGCTGGTCCCGTGGCTTCGGTGGACCTCCCACAGGCGTGCCTGCGGAGGGTCCGCTGGTCCCGCAGCTCCACTGAAGCCACGGGACCAGCGGACCCTCCGCAGGCACGCCTGCGGGAGGTCCACCGGAGCCGTGGGACCGGCGAGCGGCAGAGCGCCCCCTGCGGCATGATGCCGTGCTTGGGGCGGCGAAATGTCTAGAGCCGCCCCTGTCAGGAGCAGTTACAGAGCACTATTTCCTGTTGCTTTTCATCTGTGCTCCAAAACCAGTTCTCCCCAGATGTCGTCCTTGTTCTGCATGAAGTGGGCATTGATTCTTATGACTCATGACTATGCTGAGACATGTTAACTTTCTCATGTCGTTAGGCATCAACATAGTATCCCCAGTAGTCCACATGTATAAAACACAATAGTTATTGGGTTTTTTTCATTATTCTCTATAGGAGGGTTTGATATTTCTAAAAATTAGGGCTGTCAATTAATAGTAGTTAACTCACGTGATTAACTCAAAAAAATAATTGTGATTAAAAAAATTAATCACGATTAATCAGTTTTAATCACACTATTACATAATAGAATACCAATTGAATTTTTAAAAATATTTTAGATGTTTTTCTACATTTTCAAATATATTGATTTCAGTGACAACACAGAATACAAATTGTACAGTGCTCACTTTATATCATTATTGTTATTACAAATATTTGCACAGCAAAAAGGATAAAAAAATAGTATTTTTCGATTCACCACGTACATGTTCTATAGTGTAATCTTTTCATCATGAAAGTGCAACTTACAAATGTAGATTTTTTGTTTGTTACATAACTGCACTCAAAAACAAAACAATGTAAAACTTTAGAGCCTACAAATCCACTCCGTCCTATTTCTTGTTCAGCCAGTCACTAAGAATAACAAGTTTGTTTACATTTACGGGAGATAATGCTGCCCACTTCTTATTTAAAGTGTCACTTGAAAGTGTTGGTCTGCACTGCTTTGGATTGTTATTGAGTAGAACCCATCATCAGCATGGATGCATGTCCCCTGGAATGGTGGTTGAAGCATGAAGGGCCATATGAATCTTTAGCGCATCTGGCACATAAATATCTTGCGACACTCACTACAACAGTGCCATGCAAATGCCTTTTCTCACTTTCAGGTGACATTGTAAACAAGAAGCGGGAACCATTATCTCCTGCAAATATAAACAAACTTGTTTGTCTGAGCGATTGGCTGAACAAGAAGTAGGACTGATTGGACTTGTAGGCTCCAAAGTTTTACATTGTTTTATTTTTTAATGCAATTATTTTTTGTATATAATTCTATATTTGTAAGTTCAACTTTCATGATAAAGAGATTCCACTACAGCACTTGTATTAGGTGAATTGAAAAATACTATTTGTTTTGTTTTTTACAATGCAAATACTTATAATAAAAATAAATATAAAGTGAGCACTGTACATTTGGTATTCTGTATTGTAATTGAAAGCAATATATTTGAAAATGTAGAAAGCCTCCAAAAATATTTAAATAAATGGTATTCTATTATTAACAACATAGTTAATCATGATTAATTTTTAGTCACAAGATTAATAATGATTCATATTTTTATCGTCCAATCAATCACGATTAATTTTTTTAATTGCTTAACAGCCCTAGTAAAAATTAAAAGGAAAAAATGCCAGTCATGTTACAGATGGGGTGGGCTGGAGCAAAGAATACTCTTTTTCATACCCATATATTTCGCCTGTGTTTAGCAGAGGGCATTATCAGTTTTTTGATGCATTTGATTATGGTGATTGGTCCATTGTGAGACTGGCCTGTCGCGATGTTGTAGGAATTCATAATGTATCAAATTGCTTTGTGTGTGTGTGGGAGAGAGAGACAGACAGACATAAATTACAGAATCTGTGCATGAAGAGTCAAAAGACTTGCGCCTCCCTTTAAAATGCTGTTTCCCACTCTGGATGCCTTTGCTAACCACAGATGGTAAATTTGTTGACAATGAGGAAACAAGACAATGTGGGAATGAGCATAATTTGAAAGGTGTATTTGAATGATTCTGCATTACTGCTCCATGGTCATATAATATGCAGAAATATGTTTATGCTTAGACCTGCTGTTTGAAGTGTATGATACCATAAAAGGAATGGTATGTCCAGATCTAACTATGAGATGGGTTATAGTAGAATAAAACAGTAATCCATCTCCCCTGTCATGGCTCTGATTTTTAATTCAGTTGTGGCATTTCGTACCATGCTGTTTATCTTGTACTTTCATTTAGTCGTGATCTGGTAGTTGTGAATTTGGCAGATGGCATCTGATGCTTTACTAGTAGTGTTTGTATCAATCCTAGTGATTAAAAGTCTTGCTGATTTGCTTACCCAAAAGGATTAATAGTAGGCAGCAAGGGCTTTGTTTAAAAAATCCATGCCCAGTAATTCAATAAGAGGAACAAAAAGGTGGAATGGAATTAATCCAGTATAGAACAGCTTTATGGAGAAGCTTTTTACAAAACTTTCTGATTCAGCAGTTGGTCACTTCCTGATGAGGGCTGAACGGGCAAATAAAATGCACTATTGCACTTTCTCAGTCATTTAGTAAAAATAAAATAAAGTCTTTTAGCAGATCAGCTATAGAAATGCATGTCATGTAGAACTGAAAAGGTGCCCTGAATACTTTTTCTATGTCAAGTCAGAAACGCATAGTAACTCTTCTTAGTAAAAAGCATTATCCTAATTCTGCTCCTCTTAACCATGCAAGTAATTGAACAGATGTCAAATGGACTGGACCCTAGCCAGGACTCACATCTTAGAGATTTGGGATAAAACTTTTGAACATGCTTCAGTGATTTAGCTGCCTATGTTTCACTGAAAATACTTTTCTGAAGAACAGGTAACTGAGCTTCAGATTGGTGTATACATACCGCTATTCAAAATTCTTTTTGTTGGACTTGTTATCATATAGACACATTTTTCACACCGTCAGAACACCTAGCAGAGCCATAGATTTAAAGCTGTTTTTAATTACATTGGCCTTAAAGACCAGATTTTTTTCCTAGTTGAACAGCTAGAGATAAATTGAATGTCTTTAATGCAAGTCCTTTAATTTTATGGCTGTATCTGATTGTTTATGATGTTTACGTAATTTACAAAAGAAGCAAAAATTAGCTTCAGGCAGGACGTGTGACATTCATGTGATTCTGTTTCTGTAGGCAATTGACAAGAGTAAACTTGTGACCCCAGTAACACCTGAACACTGAATGAACTCAGATGTCATCACTTGCCTATAAATCAGAAGTAATTTATGACTTCACCAATTAGCTAGCTTTTCATTTTTGCTAATTCATTCTTGTGTGGCTGGGGTGCTTTTCAGTAGACACTTGTGTATTGCTTCAGGCATTTTACTTTTGACTTGGAAGGAATGAGGTGATAGTAGTTTATGAATAAAACACCTGCACACACTAGAAAGCCAGCTATTCTGACCATCTGACCATCTTCTGACATAGTAAAGAAGAACATATAAAAAGGGCTTATTCTCTTCTCATCTTCACCATAGGGAAGGTACTGAAACAACACAATCTTGGCATTTGCTCTATAACTACCTGATTTAGTGCAACGTTTTGTTAACCTTCTATATGAGTAATTTATGTGGTATAGCTTAAGCTGCTTATCAAGTTTGGCTAGCTCTGTTTTTTATACGTGTGTGTGTGTGCGCGCACACACATATGTGTATTTTTATATATACACCTCTACCTCGATATAACGCTGTCCTCAGGAGCCAAAAAATTTTACTGTGTTATAGGTGAAACCGCGTTATATCAAACTTGCTTTGATCCGCCGGAGTGCACAGCCCCGCCCCCCCGAGCACTGCTTTACCGCCTTGTATCCGAATTCACATTATATCGGGTCGCGTTATATCGGGGTAGAGGTGTGTATGTGTGTGTATATATATATATATATATATAAAATAAAATTAGGGTTGTCGATTAATCGTAGTTAACTCACACGATTAACTCAAAACATTAATTGTGATTTATCGCAGTTTTAATCACACTGTTAAATAATATACCAATTGAAATTTAAATATTTTGTATGTTTTTCTACATTTTCATATATATTGTATTCTGTGTTGTAATTGAAATCAAAGTGTATATTTTTTATTACAAATATTTGCACTGTAAAAATGATAAACAAAAGAAATAGTATTTTTCAATTCCTTTCATACAAGTATTGTAGTGCAATCTTTGTCGTGAAAGTGCAACGTACAAATGTAGATTTTTTTTGTTACATAACTGCACTCAAAAAGAAAACAATGTAAACTTCAGAACCTACAAGTTCACTCAGTCCTACTTCTTGTTCAGCCAAGACAAGTTTGTTTACATTTAGAGGAGATAATGTTGCCCTCTTCTTATTTGCGTCACCAGAAAGTGAGAACAAGCATTTTCATGGCACTTTTGTAGCCAGCATTGCAAGGTATTTATATGCCAGATATGCTAAACATTCGTATCCCCCTAGCCACCATTCCAGAGGACATACTTCCATGCTGATGATGCTCGTTAAAAAATAATGTGTTAACTAAATTTGTGACTGAACTCCTTGGGGAGAAGTGTATGTCTCCTGCTCTGTTTTACCCACTTTCTACCATATATTTCATGTTATAGCAGTCTCGAACAATGACCCAGCACGTGTTCATTTTAAGCACACATTCACTGCAGATTTCACAAAACGCAAGATTTGAGATTTCTAAAGATAGCTACAGCACTTGATACAAGTTTTAAGAATCTGAAGTGCCTTCTAAAATCTGAGAGGGACGAGGTGTGGAGCATGCTTTCAGAAGTCTTAAAAGAGCAACACTTCAATGCGGAAACTACAGAACCCGAACCACCAAAAAAGAACATCAACTTCACCTGGTAACATCTGACTCAGGTAATGAAAATGAATATGCGTCAGTCCGCACTGCTTTGGATTGTTATTGAGCCGAACCGATCATCAGCACGGATGCATGTCCCCTGGAATGGTGGTTGAAGCATGAAGGGCCATATGAATCTTTAGCGCATCTGGCACATAAATACCTTGCAATGCTGGCTACAAAAGTGCCATGAAAATGCTTGTTCTCACTTTCAGGTGACATTGTAAACAAGAAGTGCGCAGCATTATCTCTGCAAATGTAAACAACCTTGTTTGTCTAAGTGATTGGCTGAACAAGAAGTAGAACTGAGTGGACTTGCAGACTGTAAAGCTTTACATTGTTTTATTTTTGAATGCAGTTTTTTTTACATAATTCTACATTTGTAAGTTCAACTTTTATGATAAAGAGATTGCACTACTGTACTTGTATTAGGTGAATTGAAAAATACTATTTCTTTTTTTTTACAGTGCAAATACTTGCAATCAAAAATAAATATAAAGTGAGCACTGTACACTTTGTTTCGTGTTGTAATTGAAATCAATGTACTTGAAAATGTAGAAAACATCCAAAAATATTTAAATAAATGGTATTCTGTTATTGTTGAACAGTGTGATTAATTGCCCAATTAATCGCGATTAATTTTTAATCACTTGATAGCCCTAATATAGATAGATATAGATATATAAAACAGATATATAGTATAGATTTATAGATATATAAAGTGTATGTGTGTGAAAGTATATGTATAGGGTGACCAGATAGCAACTGTGAAAAATTGGGATGGCAGTGGGGTGTAATAGGCACCTATATAAGAAAAAGTTCCAAAAAACAGGAATGTCCCTTTAAAAACAGGACATCTGGTCACCCTATCACTCTCTCTCTCTCTTTCTCTCTCTACCATACTTGTGGGGCAAACAGACCTTCCAGACCAAGATCAAAACTTTTGAAATTGCTGTACTTTGATTAAAGAAAAAATTCCTGTGTGTTTTGCCCCCATAACTTTAGGATTAAATAGATATATCAAAACAACATTTTTTAAAATTACATAGTCAACATAAAGGTAAAATTAATCCATAGTCTGCCATTTCTGTTAAGAGGCTGGATGGAAGACTAATTGGAGCAAAAGTAAGCTCATTCTGTACTGAAATCACTGTGGAACACATAGGACTTTAGAAACCATCATTATGTAAGTTTTATTATTTAAAAAAAAAGTTTGATTTGAACTTGAATTTATTGATTTCACTGTCAAGTGGTGTCCAGAAACCTTAGTAGAAAGTAGAAGTAGAAAGAACCTGTGAACCTATCCCTGGATGGTGCTGGTACCTCTGATTTTTAGTCTCTGTTGACAGTGTTCAGGAATAGGGTATCCCCTCGAAGTACTTCTCAAGCCCTCTGTAGTTCTCACCACATTCTATGTTTTAGAAGTCCTCAGAACCCAACCTGACCATCCGTTTATGTATATAGCTAGGTCTTGAATGTTGGGTATATTTAGTAAATGGGATTATTTGGACCCCACCGTGACCGTATGGTTCCATCATATTATGTTTGTTGTATAAAGAACAAAAGACACTATACCCTCATTTTAACTCCTTCACTCCTGTACTCTGAACTGTACACTTCCTAGGAGAGTAGATGGGTCTAGTGCTGAGGCAGGAGGGGAGGAAAGTTTGTTTTGAAAGGTGGGATCCTCTGTGAGGGCTGGGCTGAAGAAGCAGAGAAAAAGGGGGTTGCTCAGAGGCATGCCATGATCCAGTTTACGGTGCGGCTTAGTACCTTTGTCATAAATTCCTGACTCTACCCCTGGAAATATAATACAAAAATAGAAGCTGTAAATATATATTGAACAAGAAGTAGGGCTGATTGGACTTGCTTAAATTCAGCATACTAAAATTAGTAGGAAAATAGCAGTTTCCATGGGATAAGATCAGTGATCATAGTTACTAGAGGCAAATTCAAACATAAAAATAGATATTTAAAAAAAATAATCTCCCTTTAAAATGTTTGATAAGAAAACACTGGAGTTCCCTTTTAAAAAGAACACTGATAGTTTAGGCCCAAACCCAAGCTTTTTAAAAAACTAACATGAATAGAATTGTTTCCATGATTTTTTCCCACTTAACCATTTCAGCGTAAGCAATTAATTTTTTATACCCTGTAGAGTATGCAACCCAAACACTGCAATATCCTGAAAACATCTGATTAAGGGGAAGTGAATCTGATTAGATGATAACTAATGTGAAATTTGCTTTGTCAATTGTAAATATGTTGAAAACATTAAATGGAGAGTATAAGTATTGAAAATTAAATTTTAAAACTCTTTAATAAAGTCAGGAGGCATTATAAGGCAAGGAAGCATTTAAATATATTAATAATAATAAATATTTAGGTTCTGGTCCAGAGGCACCAATCAAGATGAGGACCACATTTTTTTGGTGCTGTACAACCACAGAAAAGAGACAGTCCCTGCCCTAAAGGGCTCACAATCTAATGATATGGACAGATGAAGGAGAGTGGGGAAGGATACAACACATAAGCAACTGAATCTGACTGAAAAATTAATCCAGCTTTGTTAAATGTATTTTTTTTTGTTTTTTCACTTCACGGTATCTCTCAAAACTGACTAAATCCTATATTGTGCTTAACCAAAAGCCATCAGTAATGGAAGCAAATGCCCATGCTGCATGTTGCTGAAATCGACACCTAGCTATACAGAAGAGCGGAAGAAATCCACAGTGGTTTGGCAAAAACAGAATACCTATGGCTGTAGCAGTTATCAGTATTACCAACACCAAGCATTCATCAATCAGGCCTAAGAAACCATGAGATTTAAAATATAACAGACTTCAGCTTCACTTTATAGCCTGTCTGGTCTTTGAGGCTTTAAGGAAAGCTTCAGTCATGTGTTCCAGTTTTTTCTCCACATCATGGGAGATTAGAGTGATTGAGGTGCTATTCACCCCCTTAATTCAGGGTCAGGGCACTGATCGGCTACACCAGCTTGTGGGGTGAGAAATCTGCCGGAAAGCATCCCTACACAGAGGATTGTAGCCACTGCATCACTGCTCCTCCCATAGTCTACCCTGCTGCAGCTTTCCAATATACCTTGCACGGCAGCCCTTTTCATGATACAGAGGTGATGCATAGATAGCCCTTCATGGCCCCCCAGTCCTCTCTCACAGCTCCTCTGCTGTGTGGGGCTTCCATGGTACAGAGGACCTGGTATTGACCCTCTGCATCACAGGTGAAGATTACCTTATATATTTTATTTGAAAGAGAGAGAGATAGGCAAGTAGGGGAGAAGAAAGTGTAAGATATAATCTTGAATTTAATTTCTAAAATTCACTATTTTCATAGTGTTGAATTTGTAGGCCACTAGTATCAGAGATATACAAAAGAACAGAAAAAGGTTAAAAGTTTTATTTCTTTTAGATCGTTCTCTTACACTTGAATATCTAATTTCCTTTTGTTCACAGAAGTGGCTTGTTGTTCTTTAGTTATTTGCTCTTGGTGGTGGTCGGGGAAGCGATGTTCTGAGAGAAGCATGCAAATTTAAATTCTCTCTCCAAGGCAACTTAGATGAATGCTTTAAAATAGCTGGTTCAACTTCCTGACTGTCCTTAGGAAATGGATATGCCATTATTTATTATTTTGCACTCACACAATGTGTAAATCTTGTCACTTGTCTTTTTAAAGAGTGGGCTTGATGGATGGTTCCGAATGGGTTCATAGATCAGAGAATGCAACATCTTGTTTTCATTTAAAGTCTCTTATTTATTTGTATTACTGTAGTACCTAGGCGGCCTACTCATGGATCAGGTCCCCACTGTACGAGGTGCTGTGTACGCACACAGAACAGAAAGATGGTCCCTGCCCCAGGGGGCTTACAATCTAAATATAAAACAAGAGACAACAGATGCATATAGGAGTATAGTTAAACAAAAAGGCAGTCTCTCTTTTCATTTGCTTCTTTCTGGATTACATGAGTTCAGCTCATCCTTGGTATGTTGCCAATGTTTTTGCTAATATTGGCTTCACCAGGATCTATCTCACTTCTCCATTTGTTTTATGTAATGTAATGATGAAACAAAGGAGCGTCTTTCTAGCACTGGTTAAAGTCACACTGATTATATAGCTGACATGACAGCTTAACATGCTGACCATAATAGAATCAATGTGTGATGACTTCACTTTGGATGTAACCAGCTGTGGGCTTATGGGAATGGTTGGTAAAATGGTTCTTTGAGTATCCTGGAAGAACCTTTGGGCTATTCCCTGCCTCATCTGCTGCAGTACAGTTTGAGCCCAGCTGCTTATTCTGAGGCTTGTGCCTAAGGTTATGTCTACACTTAAACTGCTACAGTTGTGGTGCATAAGTGTTAACACTACCTATGCTGACAGGAGCAGTTCTCCCATTGACGTGGGTAAACCATCTCCCCCAGAGGCAACAGGTAGGTCCATGACCTAGCATTGTCTACACCGGGGAGTAAATCAGCATAGCTACATCTCTCAGGAGTGTGGATTTTTCACACCGCTGAGAGATGTAGCTACAAGATGAACAACAAGGAGTCCAGTGGCACCTTAAAGACTAACAGATTTATTTGGGCATAAGCTTTCATGGGTAAAAGCTTTCATCACTTCTTCAGATGCCCAAATAAATCTGTTAGTCTTTAAGATGCCACCAGGCTCCTTTTTGTTTTTGTGGATACAGACTAACACGGCTACCCCCTGATACCTAAGCTACATGGAGGAAAGTTCCCAGTGTAGACCAGCCCTAACTAGAATATTTTATGTGCTGGAAATTTGTCTTAATTTCCAAGGCTCAGTCCAGCTCCTAGTAAAGTCAACGAGAGCCTTTCCACTGACTTCAATTGGGGTTGGGTTGGGATCCAGAATTCTAGGTGTTCTAGATAGGGTTTTTAATCTAGTGTTGAATATATGATCCTAAGGGTACGTCTTCACTACCCGCCGGATTGGCGGGTAGCAATCGATTTCTCGGAGTTCAATATATCGCGTCTCATCTAGACGCAATATATCGAACCCCGAACGTGCTCCTGTCGACTCCGGAACTCCACCAACGCGAATGGCGGTATGCAGTCGACATGGGGAGCCGCGGATGTCGATCCCACGCCGTGAGGACGGTAAGTAATTCGAGCTAAGGTACTTCAACTTCAGCTACGCTATTCACGTAGCTGAAGTTGCGTACCTTAGATCAACACCCCCCCCCCAGTGTAGACCAGACCTAAGCAGTACAGCTGGATATTTTTTTTCTGAGAATAAAAGGTTACTACCATGCACAGATCTGGTGAACAAAGTGAACAGAGGAGCTAACATGTTCCTGCCAGATGTTCATAGAGAAAGTGAATCAAGCCTTCTTAACCTGACACAAATAAGCTGCTGTGCATGATTCCTGTGTGGACAAGGGTGAACGTCTCTGAAATCGTGTAGAAGCAAAGCATACACAGTGCATGTCCTCACCTGAACAGGTGGTAGTCCAAAGGATTTCTAAAAATTACTGTATAAATCTTATATTTTGATGACTTCTGAAATTGAATTCAGTTGAGCTGAAGGCTTTATTGCAGTGAATTTCAATGTGAGTCAAGGACCAATGGACATGAATAAGAATTAAAGAAATGCAAGAAAATAGCCCTAATAAAAAAGCACAGCAATTGGATGGCACAGTTAGATTGAGTCCTGAACTGTCATTGATGGGTTTCTCAATCTTGTCAGTAATGATGGTCTCCCATGGTGCTAGCAAACTGCGAGCAATTTTCTGCAGTAGCTGCTGTGACCAGATTGTATTAAGATGAAATGTTGTCATGAGACAAATATACGAAAGCTTCTACTTGCTTCTGTCTGATGCAAGGAGAAAAACATCTTTCTCTGCTTGGTGAAGCAGAGATCTCTTCTTGAAATGAGATTGGAAGAAAATGTGTTTGTGTTTCAGCTGTATGCCATTTATTGTGTCTTTATTAGAGACAACATTCTTTCAGTGGAACCAAAATGAGATTATGTATATACAGACTATTTACAAGGTATCGGAGGTCATTTGGGTATTTAGAATTATACTTCAACCACAGTAACCCTTTCCTGATAGAGTACTGAGAAGAAATGCTCTCTGGACAAGGGGTATCCCAACATGAGCGTGTGAAGCTATATTTGGTTAGGGCTAATACATGGGTTTTGTATGAAGTCTCAAGAATAAACACTGAACAGCTCCAGTTGCTAATCAGACAGTGGAACAGAGTTGCTTGGATGGGATTTTTTGAGACATTGAATTGAATGACAGCTGTCTGCCCCAGAGATACACAATTCATGTTAAACCCATTTGAATCTTTTGTTTGTTGAGATCTTTAAGATGATAAACTGTACAGCAGATTTAGCTATTTTCAATTATAATGAAAAGCAGCCTTAATTATACTGAAATCTGGAGACAATAGGAAACCTTCAAGACCAATTAAGCTTAAACAAGAAAGCTCAGGGAGGATGTTTTTTAAGATTTGTGATGTTACTGTTTTCTTTGTGCTGGTGATCAATAAAATATATACCAGCAGATAATGCCTACATTAGGTATAACGATGATCTTAGAAAATTAGAGATAATTAAAATACTGCTGTGTAAATGTTGTGGACAAGATTCTTTACTCTTTATACTTGACTTTAAAGATACATCAAACAAACCTTAGTTTATATGATTATAATGTAGGGCTAAAAGGGTATCTAGTGGCTCTAACTAATGTTTCTGTTGCACTCTCTGTAATCAGTGCCCAACATTGTTTGGGGTTTTTTGGTACAAAACCTTATTGCAAAAGAAAGTTGTTTGAAAATATCAAATTGCCTATTCAGTAGCTGCTAGTTTAAAATAAACTCTGTGTATAGCCTCTTTCTCCCGCACTACTATGTCATTTTTTGCAGAATAATCTTTCATTTCAAAAATACATTGTCCTCTCTGTTGCCATCTCTTGTGACTTTTATTACAAGTTTTGTCATGTTTTGGTGCTTTTCTTAAAGCTCCACCTCCTAAAGGTATGTGATAAACTGAGGTTGTCTACTTTCATTTCTTCTTCAAAGTAAGGTTTAGCCCTCATAGGTGGGCTGAAAATTTGAAAGCATGAACCCCAAAGGCTATGACATTAAAAGATAAACTGACCACAAAAGCTGGCTTAAAAATGAGATTTGTAAAAATAGATTTTTTTTGTAGTGGGAAGAAAGGGGTAGACTCATGATTTTCCAGTGGTTGAAATGGGCAACACTGGCATGCTTATGATGAAATAAGTATAACCTATGGGAGGGTTGTTTTCCTGAGACTGCAGACAGAAAGCTTTGGGGCCTCTACTGCTGCTCATAGCTCTGCCAGGCAGCCACAGACTAGCAACACAAATAAGGTCAGTTTCATAATTGCTATTTTCAAACTTGTGAATGTCAGTGAATGGATAAGACTCATGTGAGCAGAGAGAGGCTGCTGTAATAGGACAAACTAGAACAATGAGGCTGGAGCAGAGGTAGAGTAGTGGGGACACCTGAACAGGCAGAATGCTCTGGGGTGGTAGTGAGAGAGAGCGAGCGAGCGCGAGAGAGCGCTTTCTTAAACTTCAACCCTAGAGAAGGGGCAGGAAAGGTAAAGGCTCAGGGAGGTGCTCCAGATATATGAAATATAGTCTAACAAGAGACTGGTGTGACTGATGGATCCCTCGAGCTAAGTACAGTGCTAGCACCATAGAATCCCAGCAGCTCATATGCCTTGCAGGCACCCCTTATCTTTCATATCTGCCTCTGCCTAGTGCGCTTAGCCTTGTTACTTGTAAAAAAATTTAGTAACTTTTCAACTCTTTGCCAAAATGTGTGTTGATAAAAGTATTTGGGCAGCTAGAATGAAATGAGTATTTGGGTGTAAAAGTTCATGAGTTTTCAAGTTGTCCATTGTAACACCTCCCTTTTTCCACTGACCATGACAAGATGTGGCAGCTATAAGACTACATGGACTAGACAGTAAAAGTACGGTACCTTTCCTTCCCCTTATTTTGTTTTATTCCTGTTCTTTAAATGGAAATAAGTAGCTAATCTTGTCCTATGAATACTATTGTGAATATTACAGCTTGTTTAGTACATAGTAATGCTTAAAAATGTTAATATCTGGTTGCTGAAACCTTTTGTTGTGGTAATTTTCTATAACTTGACTTCCTAGGCTTGGTTTTAAGTTCCAACTATTATTTAAATTGCAACTTGTACAGCCAGTGACTGAATTATCAAGTAACACCTGCCTTGAGTTGCTATAGATACATCTGTGAATGTATACTGGACACTAATGAGTGCAAGGATATCAAACAATATAAGGGGCATAAAAGGTGGAAAATGTTAAATAAACCTGGAGGGCAGGGCACCCAAGATAGCTAAATCATGAAAAACTATTTTTGTAGTTGAAACACAGGAAGGATTTTTGGCATGTCGTCTTGATTGATTAGTCATGAATATTATAAAACCCGCAACATGTATCTTAATTGGCCCATTATTGTAAGAGCCCTTACAGTCTGTCTATGGAAAACATACACAAAATCATCTCTCTCCATGCTCCCAACTCTCATTCACTTCTCTCCCTCTCTCTCTCCACTTTCAAGAATCCATGCACTGGCCTCTGATCTTATTCTATATCAGATTCCAACTGCTCATTCTCATCCTGTATGCTCTGTACAGCAATTCGCAGTAGAGTTATGTTAGCTATCAACTCAGCACCACAGGCCTTACTTCCATGATGCTCACAGTAATATAGGTTCCCTCCTCAGCCACCCAAACTCCACATTGTACCTCATCCAGTTTCCTTCATTTTCTCCCCTCTCCGCAATTCTGTGCTCCTTTCAACGCCCATTTCTTCCCTTTTCTTCCACATTCCTTTACCTTTAGTTTCCCTCTTTCTCCTCCTTAAATCTATTTTCTCCTCCTTCATTCCCTGAAAGGCCCAGTCCTCTCTCCTCTATCCTCAGATATTTGCCCCTCTCCCTCTCTACTTCTCTTATATCCCTCTGGCCCTCAGGAAATATCCCATTTTACTCTGCCCCCCTCTTTCTCACAAGGTCCCTGTAGCAGATTGGGACTCACCCCTGCAGCACCTCCTGCTGGTCATCTCAGGGACTTAGTTCTCCAGCCTCCAGAACACCCTCTGCAGGCCAGTGTCCCGCTGCCACTTGTCCCCTGTGTCCCTCCGAGGACTCGGGTGGCCCATTATCTGGGATGCTGCCCCCTGGCAGTATACCCCTCAGTCTCAGGGTCTCCCCTCCCTGGGAAACCCCTGACCCCCTATCCCCACCTCTCCTCGGTCATAGGCTACTGCTAGTCACCAACTAGCCCCCACTCCCTGCGGCAGACTGCAGTATAAGCCACTCACAGCAGGGGCAGCTCTAGGCATTTTGCCGCCCCAAGCACAGCAGGCAGGCTGCCTTTGGTGGCTTGCCTGCAGGAGGTCCCCGGTCCCGCAGATTCGGCGGCATGCCTGTGGGAGGTCTGCCGAAGCCGCGGGACCAGCGGACTCTCTGCAGGCAAGCCACCGAAGGCAACCTGCCTGCTGCCCTCGCAGCAACCGGCACAGCGCCCCCCCCGTGGCTTGCCGCCCCAGGCATGCGCTTGGCGTGCTGGTGCCTGGAGCCGCCCCTGCATCACAGGCAAGGGGGTTTTGGACCTGCTGCCTTTCTCTGTAACCCAGTGCCTCTATGGGGCCTTGGACAAGGCCCTGCAGCCTGGGGAGTTGCCAGCCTGGAGCTCCCCAGCCCTGCCTCACTCTAGGTACCCTGAGCTTCCCAGCAGCCAGGCCCCCCCCTCTCTCTCTCTCTTTCTGAAAGCAGAGAGAGACTGTCTTTGGGCTCTTGGCTTCACTGGCCTCTTATAGGGACCAGCTGGGCCCTGATTGGGGCGTGGCCCCCATCTGAGGCTGCTTCCTCCAATCAGCCCAGCTTTTCCCCTGCCACAGCCCTCTCCCAGGGCTGTTGTTAACCCTTTCAGCCCAGGAGCGGGTGACCACCCTGCTACAGTCCTCCGTACTTTATCTTCTCTCAACATCTCCTAAATCCCCCTTCTCTCTGCCTCTCTTGGATCTCCATCCCTTCTCCCCCCCCCCCCCCCCCCCCCGTGTCTTTTCAATATTCAGAATATATTCATTTTGACTTCCACTTGCCTTGAAGTGAATGCTTTGGACCTTGTCTAGCATCATTCATAACTTGGAGCCAAATAATCCTGGCAAGCATAAATAAATGCTTTTGTAATAAAAGTTGTGGAGGCAGGAAATAAGGGTAGATTTCTGACATTACTTCCCAGCAGTGCACTGAATCTGTAGGACAGGTAGATATCAAAATGATTGGCTGAGAGATTAAACTTCTCTGCCAGCTGCTCAAAAGATATGTTCTCAGCATCTAAAATATCGGCTGTCATATCCTCTTAAAATCCTACTCCTTGTGCAATATGATGCGTTTGCTGGGATGGGAGAAAGGGTTACCTCAGGCAAGGATCTGATCTGAATGGATATTGTACTAGCTTCTCTCTACTCTCCCCCACCCCCATTCAAGATTCTCAGTGTGAAAGTGGGGAGTTAAAGATTAAAGTGGAAGAGAAATTTTAAAAGGAGGGGGGGCCCAGCAATCTAATTCATTTTCTAAATAACCACAATTGGTTCACCACCAATCCATTGCCTTTTATATTTTTCATTGACATGTGGTATTATGTAACTTTAATTAGGAAGTGCAAAACCACAGAATCATGTAGTTATTTGCAGCCTTCCCAGTTCATTCTAGATTTTTTTACCTCCTCAAATTATATCTACAAGTTTTTTTAAAACCTTTTTTGCAAATGTTAATGATTCTTCTTAGATACATTTGTAATGTGTAAATCTTCAGTGATTCCTTAAATTTCTGTAGCATTTTTCATCCAGAAGGATATTAGGGCACTTCACAAATTATGGGCCAAATTCAGAGAGAAGAAATGTTACCACTATGTGAATTCAATAAGTATCCCTCATTTTAAATTGTGTGCACATGTGCATGTTTTAGGAAAAGCTATGTAAACACACTTTTAAGATGAAAATTGATAAAGCTTTGGCATTCACAATAATCTACATTTCTTTCAGTATTGTAAAAGAGAATTGTGTTGACTTAATTTGTTTATGCTGGTGACAGTGGAAGGTTACTGTGTGTTTCAAAAGAATGCCTAAGCTAAATTTAAATCCCTATCGTCAGGTTAATTCCTACAAGTTTTTTTCCCTGCACATTCTCACTGCCCTTTCTCCCACCTCAAAAATAACAATACAAAAGAAATATAACCTCCCCAACTTTTTGACTTAATTTTACCCAGTATGGTATAAGTCTTTACCTGCACATCTAGTGTCATATGTTTCTTTTAAGCAACTTATTCTGGAGTTCACTAATCATGAAATAGTTGTGCCAGTTAGTTCCAGGGATCCGTTTGTGGCCCTCTCCCAGGCTTCCCTCAACTCTTCATGATATCAAAATGAGATGCCATTCATTGTGCAAATCTTTGTAATATGATTTCTCTCTCTTCCTCTCCTTCATGCTTCTATCATCAATGAAATATTTATCAATATTGACTTGGCTCCATAGTTAACAAAACATTCAGACAAAATCTCTCAGAGCTCATTTCATGCCCTCTTTAGACCTGGGTAGACATCACTTTAAAGAGATGAGAGCACAGATATACACTCAGTTTGTTCTGAATAAGGGCATAATGTTTGGAGCACAAGGCCTAGCCTACACTAGAAAAGGTTTGATGGTATAGCTACACCAGAAACCCATCTTGGGGTAGACACAGCTTATACCAGCAAAAGCACTCGTCACCATTAAAGTTCATGCCAATTACCCAAAAGAAATAAGCCATAATGGCAAAGCACTTTTTTTTGCCAGTATAACTGTCTGTGTTTGGGTTTCATAGATTCTTCTGGCCTTAAACTCAATGAGACCATTAGATCATCTAGTTTGACCTCTGGTATATTGCAGGCCATTACATTTCATCCAGTTACCCCTGTATTGAGTCCAGTGAATTGTTTGACTAAAGGGGGTCTTTTAGAAAGGAATCCAGTTTTGATTTGAAGATATCAAGTGATGGGGGAATCCACCACTTCCTTTGGTAGTTTGTTCAAGTGGTTAATTACTCATGCTTAAAAGGTTGTATCTAATTTGAATTTGTCAGGCTTCAGCTTCCAGCTATTGGTTCTTGTTGTTATGCCTTTCTCTGCTAGATAATAGAGTCCTGGAATACCTGATATTTTCTCTGCATGAAGGTACATAGACATTGTAATGAAATCACCTCTTGATCTTCTTTATGATAAATTAAACATATAGAGCTCTTGAAGGAAAGGCCTTTTCTCCAGCCCTTATATCATTCTGGTGGCTGTCTTCTGCACCCTTTCTATTTTCAACATTCTTTTTAAAATGTGGACACCAAAACTGTATGCAATATTCCAGGATCAGTCTCACCAATGATATATACAGAGGTAAAATCACCTCCCTACTCCTATGCACTGCCTCCTGTTTATACATCCAAGGATTCAGTTAGCTGTTTTTGCCACATCATCATATTGAAAGCTCATGATGATTTGCTTGTCCACTCTGACTCCTAAATCCTGTACTTTAGTATATCAGCAAATGTTTCTTGTATAGACCTGGCCTAAGGTGCAGCCACTTTGAAAAAGGTAACAGCTCACTGTATTGCTCTAAGCCACCCCAATTCAGTCCCTTAGTAGGTTATCAAATGATTGTGCTTAGAAAAAGGAATTGCCTTTTGGCTTTTATTTGCCATTGAGATAGCGTTGTCCAGCATTGGGACTCAGGAGATCTGGGTTCTATTCTCACCTCTGCCACTGACCAGCTGGGTAACCCGAGGCAAATCAGTTCACCTCTTTGTGCCTTAATTTCTCTATTTGTAAAATGTGGATAATTATACCTACCTTTGTAATGTGCTTTGAGAACTACTGATAGAAAAGTGCTGCATAAGAGCTAGATTGTATTATTATTACTAGTAATAATAAGACCCGGTTTTCATACATCATTGCTTGTATGTTTTTGTTTTTTCCTGCATTATTTAGGTTGAGCTAACAATGATCATGGAAGAAAAGGATTATTCAAAGTATTATTGTAAACTGGAAGAATTTACTTGAAGTTTATCTGTGCAGTTGTTTGGCAGCTTAGTTGAAAGGATCATGGACTGCATTTGCAAATGGTTATAGTTTGAAATAAAAGTTGGAAGTTTCTTTTGAAACTAGGGTGTAGTACCTGAAGCTTTTAATCTGATCTTATTGGTTCCATATGCAAAGGTTCTTTTTATTCGCATATTCCTAATGGAATGGATTCCTTTCTTGGTGCATTGTGAATCTAAAAATCATGCTGCTCTCTTGCTTTGTCTGGAAGTCAGGCATTGATATTTTCTAAGAAGTGGGTACTGTCCTGTAGCTGGTCTGCAGACATATTACCAAGAAGCCTGTGAACATTTAGAACATAAATGGAGTGCCTCATCCCGTTAGCCTGCTGTGATGAATTTCCTGCACAGTCATGTCCTTGAATCACAAGCAATCAGTGAAATCCAGTTGCAGAAGATGATCCTAGGGAAAACAACTGAGGAAAATTACCTTTTTGACTATTTATTTTTATAAGAACAAATATAATCAATAAAACTACAGATCTGGAAACTTAGACTTTGATTCCATATTTGGCAGATGGCTGGGGTCATCTGTACAGAACTAATTACAGGATCTGGGCCTTGAAGGGACACAGTTACCTAGTTTAGGCTTAAAGTTTTAATTAATCTTAATATAGTTATAATGTATTTTTCCCGTAAACTGGCCACTCTTTTTTCCTTTGAGACTTATTTTTATTAATAGACACGGGCCACAATTTTCAAGTGTGGGTGCCTAAAGCAAAGTTAATATAAGTGGGTTGTCTTTCAGTTGCTGAGCACCTGCAACTCCAGTTGTCTTCAAAAGGAGTTGGGGTTTCTCTTCACCCTGAAAAAAGAGGGCACTCTTTTTTAGGTGTCTAAGGATTTAGTAGCCTACCTTTACGCACCTATGTTAAGAAAATTCTGGTCACTGTTTAAGTTGAATGTTGGCAAAGCTTTCCGCTGCATCTCCTATTTCTGATACAGCAAACTAATACAGTTATTGAGAGTTATTGTATCCTAGACACCAAGAAGCAAATATGTGCACATGTCCCACATCCACTCACCCTTGTGTTCTCCCCCTTGCCCCCAGTTTCCCCAGTTTTCTTAAACATTTTTAAATGTTCCAATCAGCTGCAATATACAGATTTGTCTCTGTGTCCTTTTGGCTGGCAGGTTGCAGAATTCCATTTTTATACAGACTATTTAGAAACTCCATTTGAGACAAAGAGAAATCAGTATTTGGCGAATGAGAAATAACCAGACTGGTAGGAAAACAAAATATTATTTTAATTCTTCTGAAAAGAGTAACAAATAACATAAAAAATAAATTGACCTAACAAAATATATAAAATTACTAATAATTTAAGAGTCCATTCATCTAGGTATGCAAGATTGCATTTCTTTATCTGTTCAACAATCTCACATGTTTAATAAAATATGACATGAGAATCTTTGTGGAAATTCTCATGCAGCAGGTATTTAATGCTTATGTCTTCCTCAGTCTCTTATTGCAACAAATCAGTTGCCCAGTAGGCCAGTAACATTGTCTTCTCAAAGATACCCTAGTGATATCATGGGCTGTTAAGATGCTAAATGTTATTAGCTACTAATGTAGCTATGTTCTGTTCTTTAAAGTAGTTATCCGGCTGAATAATTGATAATATAATTGCTACTTTATTCCTTTACCTAAGGGGTTGTCTGCTTGCTGTTTTACATAGCTCTCTAGAGAGACGCTATTGATTATATGTAAAACATTTTTCAGTGTTTATTCAAGAAGAAAAAAGGATATTAGTATGGTTTTAGGTTAGGAACTGCTACATGCACATAGAATAACTGTCATATATTAGCATCTCAAGTAGGAAATGTTGTTCGCGATAGGCCCTTTGGAAAAGTTATATATCCAGTAAATAATTAGTGTGTGTTTAAATGTATGTGTGACCCAAAGAACCCCTTAATGATGACTGGCAAGGGGGTTACAAGAATATCCTGATTCTAGTATGAACATTCTGGTTCACCAAAGAATGTCAGGTGATGTCTCAAATGGAAGCCAGGGTCATGCTGGTCATTATTATCGCTGTGAAGTATACGTAGAGATATGATGCAAGGAGTTTAGGTTTATATAGTGCAAATATGGTTTTAATGTCTGTCAAGGCAAGGGTGAAAAACAGGTTTTCCTCCAGACAAGTGGTAAGGTAAGAAAAGTGTTCATCTGTCTGCTGGGATGTAAATTAAGCATTTGAAGGTAACATAATGGATGGCCATTTCCATACAAAGTCAGATATTAATGAAGTGATGTAGTACACAAGGCAGCAGTACACAGGGAAAAACAATAGGTCATTATCCTGTCTAAGCACAGACAGTGAACTTTGGGGGTATACAAAAGAGACACACGTCCTCATCCTGCACCTAGGAAGTAAATGGGCAGTGTGTTTACATTGATGAAAACAGGATCTCAGCCAACCTTGATGTTGCAAAGGACTTTGGGTGAGAGAACCTGCTTTAGACAGGAGGTTAACTGATAGTTAAGTTTGGTCTCTAGAAAGTGTGTTACGATTTTGTTTTTCTATGTAAACATTTGTTACCAGTATCTTTACTCAATATCTCCTGAATCCCTCGGCTTTGAGAATAAACTTTTTATTGATTTCACTGTAATATAACTCAGTGCTTTGGTGTTAAGCAAAGTGCTGGTCCTGAGCTGAATCTTACAAGCTGGTGTGGTCCTTTGGGGACCACAGATCTGGCATTTCTGTGAGTGTTCAGTGGATAAGGGACTGGACACTGCAGGGGAATGGGGTGAACCCATACTGTTAACCTGCAAGAGAAAGTAAGGGCTGGCATAGCCCTGAGGAGGGTGCTTGAGTAGGTAACAGGCTAGTGGTGGTACAGAGCTGACATCCACTATGAACAAGCAATATTCCCTTTCACTGGTAGCAGGGGAGAACAGAGTGACTTTCTGTCCTGGGCACCCTGAAAACCGTCACACTAATGTCTTATTTTCATCACTCTGAGCAGTTCCTGAACCCTGTTTCTTTTGTAGCTGCGTTGTTTGATGGCCCCAGTAATCTGTTAAACTCTCCAGATCAGACACAAAAGGATGCAAAGCAGCTTAAAAATCAACAGAATTGCTATCAGAGGATCAGAGTGGAGGATTGCTAAAGCTATGATGGAAAAAATATGGATTAGCCATGTGTGTCACATGGTAACCATCAAATCTTTGAGACCGGGGCAGATTTTGGCCTAGTATTGTGAGAGGAACATAGAGATGCCCAGGCTTTTGCAAATAAAAATTGTTGAAGTGCTAGCCACTTTTGATTATGAATAATGATTGACTGTTGAGGCATCAGAGGTGACAGTTGAGCCATTATCTGTACTGCCAAGTGTTTTGTTAGGACAATCCTAGTATTACTTTATATATCTCCAGGAATACCTGAGGCTTGGCAGGACTTCTTTCTCACTTGTTACACTAGACAGAAAGATGAGCAACCAACCATTGTACTTAGCTCTCTAATAATTGTCATGACCACAGAGAGTATGATACATTGTACATAATTCTTTTTTGGGGTTACCATGCTTTTGGCCTGGAAAGAACAGCACCTAAATATTAGCAAATGCAGAGGGAAGGGAGACTTGTCTATTACAAAACCAGAGATGTGCCTCAGTGTGGCCACAGTGAAGGGATGTTTTAAGTTGCAGCACATGCTGAGTGAACCAGTACTCCATGGGAAACTGTACAGAGAAATTCTGCTGTTTCCTTAAAGGCATAGTTGAGCCCAGAGTTTGAGAAGTGTGTCATCTTCCCCTTCCTCTGATTACTGATCATAGCCCTGTAACTTATTTAGTATTTCATATACCTGCCCACACCAGGGAACTGAGTTCTGGGGAATATTCAGTTTCTTTTTTGTAACCCATTGGAAAACCATCTGCAACATCTCCCTAGTAAATAGAGTCGTTCAAAAAAACCTTTCAAATTGAGGAAAAAGTTAACTGTTTTACAACTGACTGTTCTGTAATACATTACAAGTTTGCTCAAAGGATGCTGCTTGAAAGCAGTAGTCACTCTCTATATGTGTCACAATACATTCATCACCCCCCCACATATCTCCCCCCTCCAACTCCCTGCAACAGCAGCATTAATCAAACATCTGGCTATTTTTTCACTTAAGAAAATATAAAATTGTACTTCAGAGAGAAGTCCTACATAATGAAATATAAATGTCATAAAAATAATGCTTTTATTTAAAACAATCCTTTAAAAATCACAACAATGTACAGCATTAACATCTGTTTTAAAATGCATTAGAAGCCAACAACTCAATGTCAATTTGGTCTGACTTCATAGTATTACTTGCTTGATTTTTGGCTCCCACTGTGGAAGCAGAGCTTTTCAAGATCATCCAAACCCCTTGAGCACAATTCAAACCAGCTGGTATTCTATATATTACATAATTACGAAACACACAGCAAAGTTTGGATACTTAAGAGGCACTGGGGCCCACTTCTCAAAATATTTACAGCCTTTTGTTCTTCTCAAAACAATCATTAGCGTACTAAGAGTGATATATGCCCCTCCGGCATGCAGATTTACTTCCTTTTTACTTTCTCAAAAAACTTACCCTGAAACTGACTGAGTTTAGTAGTGAGTATGCAGAAGGGAAATAGAGTTGGCAAAGTAAAAGACCTTGATGTTTCCACCAAAAGATTTATGTTTACACAGTGTGGGAAATGTGGGAAAATTGCCCCCTCCCCCCCAAAAAAGGAAGGCGGGGGGAGACAGGAGAACTCTCACAAAATTTTCTTTAAATGGAGTCCTAGCATAAAGCATGTCTCCCCTGCAAGCTGAGAAGTCAGCATAAGAGAGACTGAAAGAGAATGTACCTTTGTTAAAAATGTTGTAGCTGATTTGTTTAAGGATATTAGAGAGACAAGGTGGGTGAGGCAAGATCTCTTATTGGACCAACTTCTGATTTGTAAAAGAGACAAGTTTTCCAGCTACACAGAGCTCTTCTTCAGGTCTGGGAAAGGTGCTCAGTATCACAGCTAAATATAAGGTGGCACAGATCTTTAGTGTCTAGCAAAGTTTTTTATGGCTTGTCTTTTGAAAGTGGTATGAAGGTTTTCTTTGAAGATGAGGATTGAGAGATCAGATGTGGAGAGATCGTTTTGTGAAAAGTGTTTGCCCACCGATGATATGGTATTTTTTTGGTATTATTTTTCTGTGAGAGTTCACTGGAATACATAGTGATTGTCTAGGTTCACCTACATAACTGGCCACGTCACCTTCAGTGGTCTCTTATGATATGTGTTAACTACTTATGCTAAACAATCTGTTCCACCTTGTACACCTCTACCTCGATATAACGCTGTCCTTGGGAGCCAAAAAATCTTACCGCGTTATAGGTGAAACCGTGTTATATTGAACTTGCTTTGATCCACCGGAGTGCGCAGCCCCGCCCCCGCAGAGCACTGCTTTACCGCATTATATCCAAATTCGTGTTATATCGAGGTAGCGGTGTATTTAACTGTGACCCTCAGGATACCTTTCACAGACCTGAAGAAGAGCTCTGTGTGGCTCGAAAGCTTGTCTCTCATCAGCAGATGTTGGTCCAATGGAAGATATTACTTCACCCACCTCTTTCTCTCCTCTATAAAAAGGCATTTGGATCTAAGTGGAAATGCAGTGTTTAAATATGGGTGAGTTGACTTTATTTCCTTTTGAGTAAGTTACTTTGTAACAGTGAGAACTGCTGCTTTCACAGCCAAAGTTCGTAAGGTTGGTTTTAGTTCAGTGTACAGAGAGTTCTGAATAATGGTGATGCTGCTGACTTGCGGAGATTGCGTGAAACAGTGGAATAGGTGTGCTAGAAAAAGGACAATATGAAAAAGAAGGTGGTAGAAGATCATCTGGAGTGAGACAGAACAAAGTAATCACTGAAAAGTTCTGAGATACAGTTTAGAGGGTGAGAACCTGATTCTGTTCCAAGGTACTGTAGTTCTGCATCAATGTAACTCCATTTGATTTCAGTGGATTTACTATCAATTACACCTGTGTGAGAGGAGAATTGGGCCTTGAGTAAATTAGGACTCTAAACTAGAGCCAAGTGAGCAAAGGTGAATCTACCTTTATCCTACCCTACCCTTCCAATTTAAAAACAAACAAAGAAAACAAAATATTCCAAACCACCAACCTCTGTCTAATCTTCTTACTTAAAGTATGTATTTATGGAACATATGTCACAATCATATGTAGGTGCCATTTCTCAAAGGAAAACCCCAAATGTCTCTTCCTCTGACTTTCTCAGAAACTATTCCCAGAGTGTGTCTAATCCTTGATAGAATGGAACTATATATATGATCAAGTTTAGTGGTAAAAAGGATGACATAGTCCTACACCTATAGTAATGTCAAATGATAGAAGCATATTAGTGAAGACTGTTTTCTAGGATGTTACCTGTTGTTGTGGGGGGATTTTTAATTAGATGTTTTAAAGTAGCCTTTTTGCTTACTTGAGCTGTGTGTTTTGCTGAACCCCAAATCTCTTCTTAAATAGATGAAGATACAAAACTAATCTGAACCATGTACAACGTTTTTCTCCTAAAAATGTTGTAAGGGAGAAAAAACTATTAGCTGAGAGAACATAGAATATTAGAATCACTACAGGGAGTCTGGTATTTACATAGTGTCTAGGTACTGAATGGTTAGTTGGTACAGACATGATTACTTATAAATCTGTGTACCCCTGCAGAGAGAGTTATCATTCAATTTCCGCACAGCGAGGGTTACCAAAGCTAATTTTTTTGGTTCCTGTTTATTTCCCATTGTCCAGAATGTTTGAATGCTTTACATAGTAACTTGGGCTGTAAGAAAAGGTAGTATAAATGCAGTGTCAAACTGAAAAATGTACTAATAAAGGTGCTGTTTAGGTTGAAAAGAGTATTGTGACTGATTTTTGGGTGGTGAGCAAGGCAAGTTTCTATTCAATTTTAGCTTCTTTTTAACTGCAGTTTGATTTTATTAAAAAGTGTTTTTGTAGAATGACAGAAATGAAGTTAGTATGGGAGCAGCCTAATATTTTACCTTGTTATGTGAGATGGGAGTTTGCAAGCAATCTCTGGATTCTCACTACCCTTAGGTAGATATTAGACATGTCACTAAGTGGTGGGTGATGTATACAGATTCCAGGAGGAAGGGTTAAAGTCTGACTGCTCATTACTGTATACTGTTGGCCTGTATGCACGATAGAAATGACTGCCACCCTTCTAAGGGCCTGACCCAAAGCGCACTGAAGTCAACGCAAAGTCTCTCATTGGCTCCAGGTTGGGTCAGGCCCTGCAGGAGCTTGCTGACAGTTTGAGCATCTGCACTGATTGCAGCTGCAGAAATATTATGAAGGGAGACAAGAGGTCCCTTGGATAGCTGTGTCCCAAACCATTTACACGGTCAAAACCAATACCTTGAAACTCTGTGGAAATTAAGAAGCAGAGAGTGCAGATTATAGAGCAGCTGTGTGATGTGTTCCTGGCACAAAGTATCTATCATTTAGGGGATGGCTTCATTTTCAACAAGTTTAAGTTTCCTAAGGACCCTAGAATGTAGCTCAAGGAAGGGCTTAGCCAGTATTTGTGGTCTGTATCTTGAACCCCTTCCCTTCAGTGATTCTGAGAGGCCCTCTATTTTGAGGGCAGCTCTGACTCCCATAGGCTTTGAAACCAAAACCGTAGTTTTAAAACAGAAACAAACATAAAAACACTCAAATGGCTCATTTTCTTGTATTTGGTACCATTACGATGACAGCAGGGCAGCCTGAAGGCTCTCTGCACTGATTCTGTTCTCCTCTCAGCTCTGTCAGACTTAGATTTGTTCAGCATGGCCTAATCTGCCATTTCCGCACTCTTGCCACTTTCTCAGGGAATCAGCAGAGCAGTCAGGCCCATACTGCCAGCATACTAGTCCCAGTCGAACCTCTGTTCCCCTGCCATTCAACTTTCTGTTTGGGCTCCCTTATGTCAGTGTGGTTTTACCCAGGTCTGCATTTTGCCACACTGACTTATTGCTTTTCTTACTAATGCAGCAAAGCAGCACAGCCTATACAGCTAGTCTGCACTTGCAGTTATTCTGATGGTCTTTTGGAAGGCTGAAGGTAGAGATGTGATTAGTCTTTCTCCGTCCAGTTTCCCTTTGTGTGTGCCTATCTGGCTTAGGCTGTCATTTATTGAGCCTGACAGCTGTTTTTTATCCAAGCAATATTGCTGAGTTGTCTTGCTTCTCACAACTTTGGCCTTTGAGCTCCAGTGGACAATCCAAAATGACAGTAATCCTGCACTAAAATGTCAGCGATAAAGGAGGATAGTCCACCATTTTGTTGCACAGCTGTAGAACCATTTTAGTAGGGCTTAAAGATCACAGAGCTTTGCTGTGCCACCAGTGAGCTTCATGAATGAGTGCTCATGCTTGACTCTTCTTCTGGCTGGTCTATGACAGAAAGGCCATAGATGACTTGTCAAAAGCGCACCCATATGAGAATATATGGCTATATTAACAAGTTCTTTCAAGTGCTCGAGAGCTTTGGCTTTTTTCATATATTTTTTCAGTGGAATTCTTCTCAGCATATGGCCCATCTCTGGGAATTCTGTCAGACATTCCTAATTCTAGTTCAGTGGCCCAAGGAAAGATTTCACAGTTGGTATTTCTTCTGAAAACTCCAAGTATTTGCTATCCAGAGATTCCAATTATTTTGTATGAGAATGACCAGATATGGAAATTGTGTTTTGAGTGTTTGCCAGGCCCCGTTAAGAACAGTATCTATTTGCAAGGAGCTCACAACATAAGGCATCTAATGATTAAAATGGCTTCTAAATAGGTTCTTGATTGGGTCTGAGTCCTAGATTCCTGAAGGTCCTGAAGTGCAATTAAAAGTACTAAAAGGAATTTCCTAAAAATAGGTAAGTGCTTAGAATAAGTATCTTTCAGTATTCTTGTCATTCTTAAAATGTACTTCAGACACAGTTCCTATTTTTGAATTATTCATTCCTAAATTTTAGTTTTAAAATGGTTTTCAATGGTCTGATTTTTATATGTTGAATACATACAATTCTCAGTCTCTTCAGTGAGAACTGCGGGTGTTCACTATCTCTGAAAATCAGGTTGCTTATGTTTATCGGTTTGTCACAGAGGACCTGGGCCTCTTTCAATAGTTCATGACTGCTTAACGGGATTCAGCAAGAGCCCTAACCAAAACTGGGTACATCCAGGTGAGTAGTCAGTGAAAGGTGTTAGGTGGTTAAGTCTTTGAAAGGTGGCCATGAGTCAATGTTATAGGTCTTCACTTCCTCAGTGGACCATCTCATAGGGGGTGAAGAAATAAACTATTTACCAACCCCTGTTGAGTATCTGCCTTCAGAAAACTGAGGATGTGACTTATTAAATGTGTCCAGCAAGGACAAGAAAATAGTTGGTTATGGAATAGCGAAAGAGGCAGCCAGTCAGACTAGAGGTTTTTGGTCTTGAGCTATTCTCTTTCCTTGTGAGGGTCAGTAACTAAGCTGAGAGAATACCTATCTACTGTAACTATGAGAAATGCAAGTCTAGGTCTGGTAAACAAATATTCTTTGTTTTAAGTTCATTTTCTCCCTATTTTAATGATTTTTTTACTGTTAGTTTAGGTAGTTTCACATACATTCCCTCCTCCCCCCTAAGAGAAGCCTGTAGGAGAGATGCTGAAGGATAAAGAGTTTCTGGAACCTACAAGCCCCCCACCCTCAGTCTCTATGAAGGGGCCTGGACAGAAGCACCTGCTTCTAGTCAGTTGTGTTGCCATCAGGCTGTAGTGGTGAACATATGCAGGGGAGGGGAAGCTGAAAGAGCAAGGAGGAGAAATTGGAGGGCGTGTGAGTCACAGGATTATTAACTGATGCATCCATTTTCAGATGCTCAGGGTCCCACATTGACAGTCATTCCAATAAATGTCCATTCCCTTTTCTTACAAATAATAAAAATATCAAATGAAGTGCCATGAGATTTCTTGCACTTGCAGGCCCTCCTGCTATATCATCTTATTGGTCTTATGTGTGCCTTTGGTTGTAGTGAAATATTTTATATTCTGGGGGGAGTTTGAGGCCTTAAAGCCCATTCATGGTTAGTACCAAAGACTCTTTAGTGCAGTTCTGTTAAATTGTTACCCATCCATTGATGTTTGTTATTCCTGATTCTCTCTGCTTCATTGTTGTGATCATACACAATTGTTTGTTCAAAATCTTCTGGTGGTGGAAGTCAGTGATGGTGTTTTTGTTTTGAGTTCTTATTACATCAGTTTACCATAGAGCTATATCCTAATCACACTTTGCTATGTTTACAAGTTCCAGTTGAGAAAACATTGCACTATTCTTTTGTTCCCCTTCTACCTGTTGCTCCAAAAGAAACATTGACACATTTCAATTTGGTTCTTCAGCCTTAGAACAAAAATGTGGCCATGGAAACCTAAATTTGTAACCCTCCCCTCCAAATCCTTTGCAGTAATACACGTGCCTCATGGCATGGGAGGTTTCTATGGCAATTAGTTCAGGCCATAGAATATGTACAAAATGTACTGTGAGGCGTCTCTAAATGTGTACTTAAATGTGCCATTGTGGATAAGTGCGGTAAGCAGAGGTGGGTGATGGTGAGTAGTAGATTTTTCCGTCACTGAAAATAGAACATCAGATTTTGCAATTTCAGTAGTTTTTATTCTATGTCCTTTCCTTCCTCCTCATAGGGTGAATTAGTTTTGAATGGCAGTCATTATGTGGATAATATTACTTGGTTATGCTCCTAGCATCACTCATCACCCTGTGATGGGTTGGATCACAGAAACCCCTTGGGGCTGCCAACTTATGTGCCAAGACTACTTCTGACCCTGCTTTCCCTGCCCGTCTGGAACTCCAGCGCACTGTCTTGTTGAGCCAGACATTCCAGTCTGCTCCAACACAGACCCAGGGTCTGAACCACGTGCCCCAAAGCTACAGACTTAACTGAAAGCAACATACAGAAGTGATCCTGTCTTTAACACTCAGATGCCCAACTCCCAATGGGGTCTAACCCCAAATAAATCCATTTTACCCTGTATAAAGCTTTTACAGGGTAAACTCATAAATTGTTCTCCCTCTATAACACTGATAGAGAGATATGCTCAGCTGTCCCCCCCCCAGGTATTAATACATACTCTGGGTTAATTAATAAGTAAAAAGTGATTTTATTATATACCAAAAGTAGGATTTAAGTGGTTCCAAGTAAAAGCAGGCAGAACAAAGTGAATTATCAAGTCAAATAAAATAAAACACGTAAATCTAAGCCTAATACAGTAATAAAACTGAATACAGATTAAATCTCACCCTCAGATCTTTCAATAAGTTTCTTTCATACACTGGACACCTTTCTAGTCTGGGCACAATCCTTTCCCCTTCTACAGCCCTTGTTCCAGCTCAGATTGTAGCTAGGGGATTTCTCATGATGGCTGCCCCCCTTTTGTTCTGTTCCACCCACTTATATATCTTTTGCATAAGGCGGGAATCCTTTGTTCCTCTCTGGGTTCCCAACCCCTCCTTCTCAATGGAAAAGCACCAGGTTAAAGATGGATTCCAGCTCAGGTGACATGATCACGTCACTGTAAGACTTCATTATACCCTTGCCAGCATGCACATATACAGAAAGACTTACAAGTAAAACAGAGCCATCTACAGTCAGTTGTCCTGGTTGATGGGAGCCATCAAGATTCTAAACCACCATTAATGGCCCACACTTTGCATAATTACAGTAGGCCCTCAGAGTTGTATTTCATATTTCTAGTTTCAGATACAAGAGTGATACATTTATACAAATAGGATGACCACACTCAGTAGATTATAAGCTTTGTAATGATACCTTACAAGAAACCTTTTGCATGAAGCATATTCCAGTTACATTATATTTATAAAATCATATAGAGTGCAACGTCACACCCCCCTCTTGCTGCCTTGTTTGCAAATGCAGCATCTAGAGAAGGCCTTCAGATTCCAAGGAAGAAATTACTAATTGTTTTTCAAATTACTAAGAGGACACTCTGAGATTCTATTGAAAAGGAGGCCACTGGTTCCAATAAACCTACTGGGCTGAGAGGTTAAATATTAGCTTTCATTGTTTCCCTTGATCCTCTGTAGATCACTGTCACCTTCGATAATAGCTTTCGCCCTAAACAATGAGATTGCAACTTCCAAATTAAAATGGGCCATGTTTTTTCTCTGCAAGTCATCCATTCATGACAACTTCCATTTGTAGTTTAGCCTGCCCAGGCATCAGTGTTCTGACTCTGCAATAAATAATTTTAGGTTATCATCATTGTTTTATTACAGCGCTATCACCCTTTATATTTATTCCCATCCATCAGTGAGTGTGCTCTTATTGCTGCCAGGTATGTGAGCACATTTTTGTTTCCCAGCATGTTTTAAAACATAGGTGGCTGGCTCTGGATCAGTCACTACTATTGCTAGCAGTAGGGAGACTAACTGTCGTATGGGTTGTTATTAATGTCAGTCATTTTCAGTTGGCCAGGGTACAAAAGAAGCCATCAACGAACACACTGCTACTTTTAACAGGAGACTTAATTAGATTATCTTCCCTGACCAGGAAAGGAATTGAAGGGAAAATGAGATGAATTAAAAGAAGTAGGGCAAGTAAATGCATTTTCTGAATGCATTTGTGACAAATTAGCTCAGAGTGCAAACAGACATTGATTTGTCTGACTGTACTGAACCAGTGCTCAGGAGCATTAGGTTTGGCTTCATTCAGGCTTGAGGTGTTGGTAACTATAAAATACATTTGGAGCTGACTTTGAACGCCTATGCATTCATCCCAAAGATGAAAATTGAATATTGTGGAAATTTCTTATATTTAGCCTCTTTCATTGTGAAGAGTTTCTCAAACCCACATCTGAGAGAATAAAATGCAAATTGCAATGGGACTGAAGAGCTAAGTGAGCAACGAATCATAGAACTGGAAAGGACCTTGAGAGGGCTTCTAGTCCAGTCTCCTGCACTAATGGCAGGTCTAAGTATTATCTAGACCATCCTTGACAGGTGTTTGTCCAACCTCCTCTTAAAAATCTTCAATGATGGAGATTCCACAACCTCCCTAAGCAATTTATTCCAGTGCTTAACCACACTTACAGTTTGGAAGCCTAAACCTCCCAGTCTAAATATACCAGTCTGATGCATTGTACTGCACCCTATTTAGTGCCCAATCTTTATACCAATCATTTGCTGAAGAATGAAAAATCTCATTGTGTGAGTACTGTACTTGACCTGGATTCAGATACTGTCCACACTGCATGAGTGAAATCCATCTGTTCAATTAAAATAAACTCTCAAAGCTGCTCTGAACTGTAGAATTTTGCTAATTTGAATCTTCTCTCTTAAATGTACAAAATGGGGAGAAGAAATTGTTTCCATCCAAGACCTGTTGAAACCTAGAGCACTTAATTCAAGATAGCTTTACACTTATTTGGGTAGTAGGTAGCCTGGCCATTAAAAGCTTCACATGTGACAAACTCTCACTCTTGACTTTATCCACCATCAAATCTTGTCACATTCCTTTAGTTTTTAATTTACAAAATCTTAGAGGCATATTTTCAGAGGGCTTCAAAGCAGCATCTGAAACTATGCATGCACATTTTTAACAGGCACCTACTAGCGTGCCTAAATTGAGTGGCTGTGCACATAGTTATTTGACATGTGTATGTTAATGTGTGCTTTGCACATGCAATTTCAGAGGCTGTGTCGGAAACTCTGAACTTATTTTTCCTAAGTTTGTAAAATATAACTTCATTATTTCTGGACCAATAAACAAGCAGGGTGTTATAGTAGGTGTCTGGTAGCAATTGCAGCTGTTGAGGCATGAAAAATCCTTCCACTCAAGTGCGAAGTAACCCTACTATCCTGGGTGAAGAGTATGTGTGTTGCCATGCCATGTCCCTCATAAAGCTTAATTCCCATTGACACTTCTTCACTTCCCTGAAATAGCTCAATTCTGTGACCAGAAGAACTATCAGTTTTGTCTTTCCTAACCAAATCAGTGCTGCCCAACCAAATAGGTCAGTTAATTCTGGTTTCCCAGCCAAATCAAATGAATGAATGCTGGCCTCTATACAGGAGGCCATTGGGATATGAATTCTTTCTCTCTTCCTTTAGCTCTGTTCTACACTACACAGTTATGTCAACGAAAGGCAGCTTATATTCAGGGGTGGCTCCAGGCCCCAGCACGCCAAGCGCGTGCTTGGGGCAGCATGCCGCGGGGGGCGCTCTGCCGGTCGCCGGGAGGGAGGCAGGCAGGGTGCCTTTGGTGGCATGCCTGCAGAGGGTCCGCTGGTCCCGCGGCTTCGGTGGAGCCCCGGGACCAGCAGACCCTCCACAGGCACGCCTGCGGGAGGTCCATCGGAGCTGCGGGACCGGTGAGTGGCAGAGCGCTCCCCGTGGCATGACGCCGTGCTTGGGGCGGCGAAATGTCTAGACCTGCCCTTGCTTATATTGACCTATGTTAGTGTACACACTACAGCCTTGCTCCCACCGATGTAAATGCCTTACTACATCGACGACATAACTCCACGAGCTTTGATTTGAATGAGCTATGAGCATTTGAAAACTGCAAATTGAGCATGTTCAGTAGAAGTTTTTGCTGAGCTTGTTAAATGTGTACCTGAGGAACAATGCACTGTTCATACATGCAAAGCTAACTTAATTTCACAGTGAGCCAGCTAGTCTTCAGAAAAGTTCTTAACCTGTCCCCAGAACTTCCTAATGTTTTAGGATACTCAACACTTGGGAAAAGGACCCTCCTGCTGTTTCATTCCCTATCAAAATGCCATTTTAGTCTGGGAAAATGTTGACAGTACTGAGAGCCAGGGGTCCTAAATTGTAGTCTCACCTCTTCCAAAGATTAGCCCAGAGTATGCAGTAACTGCAGTTGCTCCAGTTAATATTACAAATGACTTTCATTTATGTGCCTGATTTGGATTCAACCTCTAAAAATCAATCAAAAAATTTGTGTCGACCTCAAACTGTATAGATCAGTTATATGGGGCTAAGAGAACTTTTCTACAAAACTTGAAAGGAATCAAACAATGTTTTCCTGAACTGTGGCTCTCTAAAAATAGAGTAGGTATGATTCAGTGATCTAGTAGCTCTGTTTAGCGGTAATGCAGGGTGCTGGATTGATAGCTCTGTAAACTGAAGTTTCTATTTAACCACAGAATAAGTGTAGCATGGGCAATACACCCTGGTCATCTCTGGCTTCAGCTGGAGCTACTGTGAAGGTACCTTGGACACTGATTCAGGAAAGCACTTATATATGTGCTTAGCTTGAAACATGGGACTTATGCATATGTTCACTTTTAAGCATGTGCTTAGATCTTTCTTGTATCAGTGACTTCGGTTCCATGCTTAGCCTGTCCTAGACTGCTCTGCTGAACTCCTTTTTTAAGAGTGCTGGTTATAATGCTGGCTTTCATCTTTGGACACCTGCATTTCCAGTAGTCTGAGGTTGTCATTTCAGTTTCACATAGACTACCAAACAACTATCAATAATAAGTTTGTTACTGACTAACTAGGCCAGGTTGGATTTAGAAGTGGAAGGATCTATATTGTTACCAGTTTACAGACTCTTCTTGCACAATTTTTTTTCTTAGTCGTTGATACCTAACTGGCAAATGCAACATTGCCCTTTTTAAAATTAGGTTTAATGAGCACTGTTCTGTTAGACTTATTACAGGGCCTGTGAAATGACATGATGTGAACTTCATTATAACTGTGTAATATTGAAGGATTTTTTTTTGCAACTATATTTACCACCTTTAAAAAAAAATACAAAACCTAGCATTGAAAATAGAAAATATCATTCCTGTTCTTTAAGAGCAAAGTAATTAAACCAACTTATGAATGAGTTTATTTTTTCACTGAGCCAGGCTTTGGATAATTAATTTTGGCAGGAAGACCTAATTAAAACTGTAATAGCAGTTACAGGGAACTATAATGAAAAGAAACATGTTAAATAGCCACCTTGCCAGACAGAATTACATTTTTTTACATATGCTCGCTCACACCATAATGTTGTACTGCTCTGAGTTTTTCATGTTGTATACTAAAAGGTTATTTTAAGAGAAATATTTTGTACAGCTTTTAACCATTTACTTTCATTTCATTAGGGTAAAACAAATCATTTTTTGTCAAGCACTGACTTGTCAGTAAATGAAAAATATATTTTGTGAAATTAATGAAACTAGAGTTGGCTGACTGTAATGGCCTTGCTCTAAATTAGCTGTGACTTTCTTTTAGAAAAGAGAACTAGTCCAACCAGACCCTTGCTGTTCTAATACTGGAATTAGCGCTGATTGAAAACATGAAAAACAATTGTGTTAGAAAATGGTATTTTGACAAAACTGAATTTTTTTCTGGAATCATATCTATTTAACAAAATTTCCCAGAGCGAGAAATTCAAAATGAATTTTTTTCATTTCCAAAAATGGTTTCAGAACAAATTTTAAAACATTTGAATTTTTTTGTTGTTTTTCACTTACATATTTTTTATTTTTATATTATATAATGGTGCCTCAGTAGTAGAATTATAACATGGTGTCATTTTATTCATTACTAATGTGATATGGCATAATCTATTTTAATTTTATTTTTAAAGGAATATTAAGGACAACTTCTTAGTACAGACTATTTTGTAGATCAAAGCATCCCCTGTTTATGTTGAAATGAAACAGTCTGAGACTTAAGAAAAATGTCAAACTGTTTCATTATAGACCTTCACGTGGTGTTTCTGTTAAGTGCTGGTGGTTTTTTGTGCTCTGTGTTTTGTGCAAATCCACCAACATAACAATGTCATCAATTGGCCACTGGACGTCGTTTTACCGACCTCCCAGTGAATGTAGCAATGATTATACTTTCTGAAAGAAGATAAAGCTGTCAGACATAAAATCTATGGCTATACCAAAATCGCTACTGTTAATCATCCAAAACATGGGCTAGCAGTGTATATGTGAAATGGATTAGAGGATGTGGACGTTTTGGAAGTATCATCAACCAGTGAAAGAGAGATCAACATGGTTAGAATTAGGGACATTATAGTAAACATATACAAGTCACCTAACATCATGTGGCCTGATCCCATCTTACCTTACCTTCCTCATCCGGCCATCTACATAGGTGACTTTAACAGCCATCACAAAGACTGGGGATACTGCTCATATGACACAGCCGGGGAGCAGATCACAGAATGGACCTCCATCTGCTCTGTGATCCGAAGCAATCTGGATCGTTTTGGTCTGCGAGGTGGACAACAGATCACTACCCTGACCTGTGTTTTGTGACCCATAATAGTGCAGGTGTCCCACTGGCCACAACAAGAACCATCCTGAGTCTCTTCCCGCATAGCCAATATCGCTCAATCATTCTCCAGATTGGGCTGGAAGCGCCTCTTCTGCAGTCTGTGCCAAAGCCGCATTGGAATTTCTGCAAGGCTGACTGGCCCCCTGCACTTCAGAATCTCATTTCGCACAGCTCAAACTGATACTTAGAAACTTCGGTCATTTTACAAACGTTCTAAAATTGACTGCTAAGAAGTACATCCTGTGTGGTCACTGCAAGGCTTTCACCCGCTGCTGGACAAAAGAATCAGTCTCTCCTGAGGGAATATGAAAAGAGAAGTAACCCAGATAAAGCCACTACACTGCTTGAGTCCTTGAATTTGGCGCACCTGGAAAGGTGGAAAGAGGCTGCTGAAAGCCTTGATTTCACCCATTTGAGCCGTATGGCATGGGCTTTTTTTGCAGCAATTTGGAGGATCTCAGACAGTAACGCAATGCTCACAAAGGTGACAGCAAATGTTATTGCCTCTCATATTCTTTCTAACAGCAAGATGCTGACAGACAAGATTACACGCCAGGAGGTCTAGTGGGAACTCTGCAGAAACCTTCAACAATGCCTGGAGGAATCCCTACTCTCTTCCCCATGTTCTGTTGAGGAGATCAGTGTTGCACTGTTGGAAACCAAAAGCCAGAAAGCTGCTGGGGGTTGATGGCATTTTCTAGAGTTTCTCGGGAATCTGGGGACGGGAATGGCCGGTGGTGCTTTTTACTGCCGTGCATAGAACTGGAGAAGTGCCGACAAGCAGGCAACAGTGGTTGCCCTACTGAAGCCTGGAAAACCCCGAGAGGACGCAGCCAACTACCACCCCATCTCTCTCCTCTCAACCACCAGCAAAATCATGGAACAGGTGCTGCTCCACCGTCTGTCTGATATTATTGAAGACTTCCTCCCAGTGGAGCAGGCAGGATTCGCCCAAAGAGGAACTGCTGTGACCAAGTAGCTTCACTTACCAGCTGCATTGAGTGAGGCAGGATTCCAGCGTAAATTGAAGACAGGAATCACCCTTGTTGATCTGTCTTCAGCATACAACGCTGTCTGGAGACAGGGCCTCCTCCTCAAGATCTCCCACATCATTCACTGCCAGCGAATGATCCGCCTCTTGGCGGCAATGACTGGGGACCGCCGCTTTAAGGAACATCTTGATGGCCAGATCAGTAGACCAAGAACTCTTAACTCGGGCATCTCTCAGGGGTCTGTCCTGGCCCCAGTACTTTTAAATCTATACACTGCATATATACCAGCAACAGAGTCAAGGAAATTTATGTATACAGATGATATTGCCCTAGCAGTTCAGCATACAAGTCTCCATACTGTCAGCTGCACCCTAACCCGAGATCTTAGCAAAATGGCTGATTATTTCCAATGCTGGAAATTTAGACCTAATCCAAAAAAACCCCATGGTAACTGCTTTCCATCTGAACAATAAAATGGCTAATACCAAACTTGATGTGCAGGTCTGTGGTGAGAGTGTCAGCCATGAAGCTAATCCAAAGAATCTTGGTGTTACACTGAACCAGAGTTTGACCTTTCAACAACATCTTGAACACCCGCGATAAGGTCAGGTCTCGTGTCGCACTTATCAGAAAATTTGCCAGAACATCATGGGGCTCCAGTCCACAGACCTTACGAACCACAACAGTTGCCTTGGTCTATTCTGCAGCTGAATATTGTGCAACAGTTTGGTCTCATAGCAGTCACACTAAACTCCTTGACACTCAATTTAATAATGCTATGCGCATAGTGTCGTGGACGCTCAAATCTTCTCCAGTTGACTGGCTCCCAGTTCTATCGCACATCCAGCCTCCACAGATTAAAAGAGCTGATCAGACATCTCACTTTCTTAATCATGTAAATGTAAATACAAGGATCCCACTGCACCATGACCTGCAGAGCGTGCCAAAAATGAGATTAAAATCCTGCAACCCTCTATGGAACTGTATCAAGATCCTTCCACCCAACTTTGATGCTGAGGCTCAATGCAGAGTCACATGGAGCCCTTCAACTGCTTAAAACAAACAGCTTGTCACTGATCCTGTTGAGGAAACACTGGGTTTTGATTTATGTAAGAAAGACTGGTGCCGATTGAATCGCATCAGGACTTCTAGTTGGGAGATGTGGACAAACCCTCTTTAAATGGAAAATGAGGCAAACACCTGCATGCAAATGTGGTCACCAGGCACAAATGATAGAGCACATCATATCTGAATGTCCCCTTCATTCCTTTGCCAGGGGCCTAAAGGATATTCACCACCTCACTGCTGCGGCAATGTGCTGGGTATCAAATTTAGGTATACATTTGTAGTGGTTGTACCTACCCAAGCCATATGAAAGAAGAAGAATTATAGACTGTTTCATTACAGTACAAAGAGGACTAAGTAGCAGCTGCCCTTAATATATTTTTAAAAAACTAAACTATATAATATTTTGACTATTATATCATGTCATATTATATGTGAAGTCTTGACATAATATGCAGTACTACTGATTTCATGAAATAACATAAAAATAATGTGAATAATTTTTTGAAACAAACAGTTTTGAAACAAAACTTTTTTTTTCAAAACAGTTTTATAATAGGATTTTTTTTTCAGCATTTGTGCTTTGATGCATTTTGAAAATATTTGGGTTTTACTCTGATTGAGAATGAAAACACACTTCCAAATTTCCTGCAAAGTGAAAATTCAGAGTTTCAACCAGTTCTAATTGGAATCTTCAGTTGCAAACCTTCTTTTGCTGTAATGTTTCAGGAGAAGAACAATCACTCAGAAATCCAGTTTGGAACTATTCCCACAGTTTTATAAATTTAATTACACATGGAGGTGCTGGTTAGCTCAGGGGATCAGTAATGAATCATTTTATCCAAAATACTATTGGTATATTTCAGTAAAGAGCGTTTTGACCCTAGGTACTGGTGCCACTCCAGTCCAACTCATAAGTAAGCAAAAGACCTCATCTGAAGGCTGGTGGGTGATATTTGTGAGGCAAGGTTACTGGTCGCAGACCAGTTCTTAGTGGATAAGCGCTCAAATCCTATAATACTCCAGCTCAGCTGGAACTAGTTGATAATCTGAGGCCTTGAGTTTGCTGAAGTGGATTTTTGGGGGTTGTTTTTGTTTTGTTTATCTCAGGGTAACTAGCACACATGAGCTATCCTGATGTAAAAGCATAGTGGAGACAAGGCACTCTAGTTTTACTATGAGCTAAAGTAGGCAAGGACAATCCGAGGCAGAGGGGTACAGTGCTGACCTTGAGTTTTGGGAGACACTGTGGAGCCATGTGGCTTCTGTCTGCATGACTTCATCCCGTGGAACCCAGAGGCTGCAGGTTGATGGTTTTGAAACCCCTGCCTGTTCTCTGTGGGGAAGGGGGGACTAGGTCATCCTTCCACTACCCCATGCCTTCCTGCTGTTGGGTTATCATTTGGAATTTAGAGCTGTCCAAACTTTGCAGCATTTCCATTTCAGAAAAAAGCTATGTAGGAAATATTTTGGCCCCTGTAGATTTCCAAATGATATCCAAATTTTTTACACATAGGACCTGATCCTCCTAGTATTTAAACCAGTATAAATAAAAAATTATTTAATTGAAGTCAGTGGAGTAATAATGATGTAAGTGAGAACAGAATGAGGCCCATAATCTCCATTTTTGATTTCTTTATATTTGAAGTGTTGGGATCTTTAAAAATTGATACACATGACCGTAACCAGAAATTTCTAGTTTTTCCGGTTGTTAGACTACTGTTCTTCTGCATTTTTTTTTACCTTGTTTGAAGTTTTTGTCAATAAAAAACCCCCTGAAGCATAGGTCTATTACGATAGCACCTTTTATGAGAAATTGAACTGTTTTTTTTTAAATAGTATTTAAAACAGAAAATTAGACACTGCTTTCAGGGAAATTGATAAATTATAATTTCTGTCTGATTTTAACAAAAATTGGTCTTAATTTATTTTCAAAACTTTTGGTTTTTAGCTATACAGTATTGTACTGTTATAACCGCAGAAGTTAAAGATGAGAAAAGACTATCAGATTAGACAGCTAAGGTGCATTTGTGAACAGTGCACATTGTCTAGATAACATTAATGGGGATGTCAAATACCAGCAACTTTTGGAATAGTGTTAAATTTAATATTATTCCTAGCAAAAGTGCCATGTTCTGCCTGAAGGACCTGCTAACAGTGGCAGATATTAGCCATTAATTACAAGCATTGTTTGTGTAACTATTGATTCAAAGTAAGGGAACAAAGTCAACTATGTAAATAAAGATTGCATCATGATTCAATGCAAAACATTTATCAATGCCTGCCGTGCCCTTCTATCTACTTCTCATATAGCTGAATCCTCCTGTAAGAGGAGCTTTAAATATTTCACTAATTAATTAGTAAACAAAAGCTTGGTGGTTTTCAAGTTTTCTCTCACAAGGTTTCCTTCAGCCACGTTGCAGATTGCATTGTTAATCCTAATCAGAAAATCATAAATGTTAGAGGAGGAAGAGGGTAAAAAGACCATTGAGGTCATTCAGTCAATGTCCCTGCCAGTGCAGGATTGTTCTCCATGTATTGTTTTCTAAAGTATATTTTGTCCAGTCTAGTTTTAGAAGTCCCAAGTGATGGAGCATCCACTGCGTCCATCAGGAGAATACAGTACAATACATCTCACTATTGGGAAGATTTTCCTGATACTCTGCCTACATTTTTCTTTCCTTAATTTCATTTTATTACTTCTGCACCCCCTTAAATAACTTGTCAATCCTTGCTGGTTACACTTGTTCAAATAATAGGGATGACATATTTATTTAGATTTTGTATAATAAAAAAAACCTGCTTATCTAAGGTTCTAGGTACCTTAACACATTATCAATAATACTATCTCAGCAGCATTAAAATAATCAGACAAACAGGAACTCAACTAGCCAGTAATCTTAAAAACAAAAAGACAACAACAACAAAACCCCCATTCCTGTCCCTTTATCATTATGGAAACTCTACCCCCAAAACCCCCCCAAACTTATAAGGGATGTCTTTTGCATCATGCCTGTACGGGCTCTTTTTGACCAAGTTGGGGACCAAGTTGCATAATCTTGGAACATTCAGAGATAATGTCCTGATATCTTCCCCCTTTCTATTTATTCGTAGGGATGTGCTCTGGGTAACTGCAGTTGTGGCAGTATGACACGGAACGAGGTAGGCCAGTCCCAGGCCTGTGCTGTGTCTTGACCCACATGCTGTGTCTTGGCCCATGTGCTGTGTCATGCTCAATCAGAGCCTGAATGAGAATCCAAGATGATAAAAAAAAGGTCTTGAATATTCATATCTCATTCATAGTAAATAGCAAGTGGCTATTTTAAAAGTTGCATTGTTCAGTTTACAAGTTCACTTAACATGTATCCACTATGTGTTCTGTTGCTGCACTTATTTCCAGTCAGTGCAGTCTTCTGATTTATGCAGCATAAATAACAAAAGGTACATAGATAGTCCCCAAACCCTATTTTTATAATATGTAAAAATAATAGTAGAATTTGTGAGTGTATGTATGTATGTATGTAAAATAATAGTAGAGATTGGGAAGCCTTAGACAACAGTGGGAAAATGAGGGTTCAAGAGTAGGTAATCAATGCATCATATTTTATCTGATACATTAAAATGCTAGACTACTAGTGATATATTATTTACTGTAAACAATCCTAAATAAACTCACTTTTTTATTCTAATATGCCGCTAAACAAGGAAAAGAGGGATCACATTTGTTTTTACTTCAGAACATACCATCAAATATTTAGAGCTTTCAATTGTGTGAAAGTAAAACTGCACTGTAGTCCAAGCAACAGTGTGAACTTGTTTTGTTACAAGTACCCATAAAAACAAACAAACAAGCAAGCAACACATTTTCTTTCAACAAACAATGTCTTTAATAGAAGAACTGGAGAAAGAAGCCATTATTTTTACCAGACAACCAATCATTATCCCCTTGCCTTGGTGAACATATTTCTCTCACAGTTTAGCTGCATTGCATAGTAAAACACTCTGGTTTCAAGAGGTATATTTTCTGCTGAGCATTGTGAAATTTAGTACAGAAGTAATGCCTTATTGATGCTTAGTTTTGGTGACCTTTTTCTGTCTTGTGCTAGTGACATATTGTTCTTCTGTTTCAAGTACTATGGGATTCTAATGGATAGGATGGAATGGGTCAGATAATGAAAGGTCCTGGTACGTTAACTTTCAATTTCATGAATGTCTGAATACTGCATGGAAGATAAATAACAGGCATTTCTTTGCTTTTAAATTTTAACATGTATAAACTGGTTTAGCTTTTTACTGTATTCTTCACAACAGGCTCAGTTAAAAAGTGTATTTACATTGTAGACAAAGATACGATTTCATAATAGCTTGTAACTTGTAGGGGGAGGCAAGCAATGGCAGCATATGGCTAAATAAGATATTCCAGCGCTCATTTCTTACTAATTACTATATGTGAACTTTCCTCCGAAATTGATCTTCCCTGTTTAACATCTCAATTGGCTTGGGAGAGCTGTTAGACTCTGTCATTTTCCTGACCTACTATAAAATGGATACTATCCTAAGCAAAACAATTATAAAATACATTGGACTACTGTAAGGATGTAACAGGAAGCACGGTATATAGGAAGAGGCTATTGATACAGATCTATCAATGGTAACAGGGCATATTGGGTACTTGAAAATAAAGCTGGGTGAAAATAATATGTTTGCTGAAAAAATGCAGTTTTGGCTGATCTGGAACTAGTTTTAGTCTGGCCTGGAAGGAGTTTTTCACAGCAAACTTGTGTATTTGTCCATCCCTTCATAACCTTTAGCTCTGTAGTTAGGGCACCTGCCTGAGAGATGTACATGTTACAGAGAAGGGATTAGAATCTACATCCCCTAGCTTCCGTGAGTGCCTTAATCACCAGGCTATAGAGTTGTTCTCACTCTTTCTTTTTCTTTGGCCCAGTGAACATAAGTATTTATACAAAATAGAACAGCTCAATAGGGGAGATGCTTGGAAACATGCTTGGAACCAAACAAAATATCTTTTTCTGATTTTATTTCCCCTGGCTTTTTTGGGGTTTGCTGGCTGCACCAAAAAATCAGTTATTTGCTGAGGTCTACATGGAAATGAAAAACAGCCAGATAGCTTTGATAGTGCCAATATTAGGAGAAATAACTGCTAGTGAGATAATTGATGCTTGCATGACTAAGTATGAACTAATTTGCATTGTATGCAGTTATGGATGGGCATTTGGTCGTTTTCTGCTCTTCAGCATACTCTCTACCCACTGTATTAGGGTATCCCTTTTTGCACAGTAATAGTTGGCTGATGGTGATCAATGTGTGATACTTTTCAGCTAGGACTTTTAGGCTATGTAGATCTGCAGCATGCAGGTAAGTACCGTCTTTACTATCAAGATTTCAGGAAACCTTTTAAAAGTCAGATTCTAAGGTCCCTGTGTCAGGAACTATTTCCTCTCATTATACAGCTCTAAGAACATTATGAATAATGTCAATGCAGAGTCATCAGTCTTTTTTATTGAGAACAACTTCACAAAAATTATTTTTAGAAGAAAACAGGGGAAAACACATTGTATGGAAAAGTTTGACTGCATTAACTATGCTTCCATTCAGCAGCCTTAAGAAAGTTATTAGTGTCAGTACTTGTTTCATCCATTGAGATTGATGGATCTGTATGAATAGGGTAGTTAACAAGATGGGAATTTAGCCAGCATGCTATGTCTAATGAGGGAATCTAGTCCAATTCCTATTTAAAGTCAGGTTCATGGTTTCTACTGCACATTTGAACTGATGATAGGAGTGGGGGGCAATGTGCCTTCCAGAAACAGTGCAGGGGAGAAATCCTCAAAACACTTAGATTAAATGAGATTTTCTACAGGAAATTTCAGAGTGTTTTTATCATTTTATGGCTGCAGCAGCTGAGTCAGTTCACAATGCATCTCTGAGACAAATTATATGTCCAAGATTTTTCAATTCATAGTATCAACTTTATTTATAATACTGAAAGAAGAATTCAAAAACATTCTCTGGCTGGCTTGCATCTGCCGCTTACTGCAGCAGTACCCCATTCATGGAAGTCCTTTTAGGCTAAAATATTTCAAAATGTTCAGTGTACAATATGCAGTGTGGATTTAGCATAAGTTCCTGTGCAACTGATTTTAATGCTGCTGAGATTTAAATTTAAATTTAAAGATGTATTTACTATATCATTGTTAGGGTACCTAGAGCCTTGGATAGGCATCTTTATTATTTTAAATAAACAAATAAATAGGGAGAGTATGTGCTTATGGTATATTTCATCATCATTCACACAATTAAAGAGAATATAAAAAGCAAAGCATGTTTTTAGGCAGGATATAAGCCAAAAAGAGGAATATTTAAACAGCATTGCAGGAATTGTACAAGAATGTGACACTTTCCTTACCACCTTTAAATAAGAAAGTTTTTTTTTTTAAATAAACACTTTTAGAAGAGAGAGCTTGGGCTTGAATCATTCCCACCATCTCTTGGATGTGCAAATTGCTACTCTGCCTCAGCAGCAAGGGGATATTGTATCCCAGGGGAGCACAGTTATTGATTTTGCTGCCCCATCTCCAGAGGTTCTACCAGGGGAATACAACATATATAGAATATATCAACACTAGGCTTTTTTACCTGGAGTTAATTGATTGCTAGTCAACCTGAGGTAATTAACATTTGTGAAACTGAACCTAGGCCTTTCCTTGAAGTGAAAAGGTGTTGGCTAATATATGTTAACAGCCTAGTGTAGACCGGGCATATGTTAAAGGCACACTGCCTTGTCTAAATTAAGCTATTATCACTTGTTATCATACCTTCCAAATCCTTGTTTAGGCTCCAGACAAGGTCCTAGTGTAAAGCACAAAAGTTGGCTGCCTGGAACATATGTTGGTGGTGTGTCCACACCACCTTTACAAAGATGATAACTCCCTCAAGTTAAATTGTCTAGTGTAGACAGCACAGCTTTTGGAGTACAGGAGCCTCTTCAGTGGAGGTTACCTATGGGATGTTCTGAAATACTGTTTCCCCTTCTCTATTGAGTTCTAGCCACTTTTGGATCTTGAAGAGGTAACCATTGCTGTTAACCACAGTCCATTTCTGGGCAGACTTCCTGTTGCTAGGGTATCTCTGCTGTGGATAATGCTGCCAAAAATAGACATAACCTGAGGTAAATCAAACCCAAATCCTAGAAAAAAAAACCTGCCACATCCCCTTCCCAAGTTGAGAAGGATAGCTGACCACATTTGTTGTGACTTGATCAGAAACCAGGCAGTGAAACAGAGGATCGAACTGTCACCTGGAATTAATTTGACTGACTTACATTTAACATGACATGGGTTACATCAATCAGCTTTCGTCTACTGCCACAGTTCTATTTGTTTTAATGTACAGAAATGAAGTATTGAAATTCGTTGTTTGAAAGCACTGCCATAAAGCATTTTAGAACATATTTTTCTCATGATTTAAGAAAGAATCAATGAAAGAGCTAATGTACAGGTTCATTTTTATTAGTTTTAAAGCTAGTGCAATACAAATCAAGGTCATGTACATCTTACAGAAGCCATACATTTTTTAATATGTCTGAAAAGAAAAATGGCTTGATATTTTTGCACTTAATATGCACCCTGCCAAAATACTTCAAGAAAGTGAGCTTGGGGTGGGGAGGGTAATTTTTGAGGAATGATTCAGATTTCTATGATTGCAGACAGATCTTCAACATAACAAATAAGCATGGCTCCTGTTTACCCAGTTTTACACTTTAATAGGGTTGGGTTGCATGGTCTGTATCTGATTTAAAGGAGTTTGATTGTGTCATGTGCTATATACTAGTCTGACACTGTACACTGGTGGTTTTAAACTAATCATTTTTAAACCTGTAAAATTATTGGAATTTGACAAGTCAGTCTGGTTTAGCCTCCTCTCCCCCCCAAAAAAATCATATAATAATTTGAAACCAGTGACTGCACTTCTCTCCTTTTTCTCCTAGTCCAATTTATCCACCTCCTCAAAGCTGGAGAGCAGTGCAAGTGCAATGGTAGATATTTCTGGTCTACAAGTGGAAAACTCCCTCTTTTCAAGGAAGCAGGATTTGTGTACATTTTGTAAATAAACAAATTACAGTAAAAAAAATACCCTGACTGTAGTTTGCGACCTTTCCCTCCAGTGGAAAACTGACCAGCTCTTCCCCCAAATCTGCTACTGCTGACTGTAGTCAACTGTACTAACAGTGGTGATACCTTATTGATTCAGTGAGCAGTGGTTCAATTCTCTCTTGAGAAAAAAAAAACACCCAAGTATACAGTCCTGTGTTAATTCTATTGTAAGTCACTAGTTATCACATACCAAATAGGTGTTAAGTGCTACTCTTAAAATATATAGATGACTGTGTCGTAAAAATCCCTGCATCTGGTCCAGGCTACCTCACTGATTGTGCTGTTGCAGCCAGCGTTGCTTAGAAAAGTATAAGAAATCTCCAAGGAGAGGTGCATATTTCCAGAGCAAGTCAGGCCTAATGTTGGCGTGAACACCTAGGCATCACCGGTAGTGACTTTGCATGTGGGTGAGTGATGCAAGATTGATGACCTAAATGTTCAAAAATCACAAGTTGGACCCCAAAATCATATTATCGTCCAAAAATCATATTATCTTAAATATCATGAAGTCTCTTTTAAAATAACCATGGGGGATTTTTTATTTGTCGTCGGATTTTTGAGCCTTTAGGGTTCAGTTGGGGCATGTTTTCAAGCTTTTCTCCCTAACTGTGTCACATTCTGGGGTGCAACCCCAAAGCAGTGATGGGTTAAGTCACCACCAGCCTTGCAACCCTGGGTGCCTCATCATGCTTTGCTGTTGTATCTCCCAACCTGGGCCACTCACAAACAGCAGTCAGCATGTGGGTCATGCCCTGAGTGTCTGTATAGCTACAGCCCGGGTCCAGCAACTCTGACCCCAGCAGCGGGTCAGCAACACACCTGTCACACTGTGGCTTCCACTGGCCTTGGTTATGACCTGAAAGGTGACCCCAACCCAGTCTTAGTACTGAATTTTCCCCAAAATGTGTGTTCTGCACTGTCCAGCTCTCTTCTGGACAGTTTGATATTAGAAGTCCACTGCCCTTGTCAATATACAACAGTTTGCTACTTTTAACTTGCACTACCAAACAATTCAGTTTAAACATAACTCTGGATTAGTTTGATTTAAAAAAAATAAAACTAGTTTATTTAACTACAAAAAGAGAGATTTAAAGGACAAAGTATTAAAGTCAGAAATGGTTACAAAAGATATAAAGTTAAAACTCTTCCTAGTAGCCAAAACTTAAATAAGACTTGTTTTCAAGGTAAAATCCTTACCTCATGATTGCAGCAACATGGCTGTCCAAATTCTCACGTCAGAATTCTTCCCAGGACTTGTTCCTTTGATGTCTTATGTGAAAAAGGGGGAACCCTGGGCTATTTTTACTCCCACTGTTATAGTTCAGTTGTTCTTAGAAATGCATTTTCCTGAGGGTTACTCTGAGATAAAAGTTCCTTCCATCTGTGAGGACAGAGACATGGAGTCTCATGGTGAAAGAGATTCTGTGGTGGTGTCTATTAAAATGCAGATCAATCTGTTCTTGCCCTTCTTTGCTGCTGAAGAATGGCCACTTGACCAGTGGTTACCAATCAACTTTGACGCCTGCCTAGAGGCATTAGCTTGTCCTTTCTCTTTGAGAAACAGGTTTACCCCCTTCCCAGTCTGGTAAACACATTTCAGTCATAATTTCATCTTATGTTCATAACTTTACATATATATTTTGCTTCACACATTTCAGTGTGATATTATTGACCGGTTAGTTATTAGTTTTCAAATGATTCCTCACAAGCCATATGCTGTACAAAGATTATTGCAACAGTGTGTAGGGTATGAATACAGGGGTGCATTTGGTTATACTATGAGGATTAGAAACGTCCTTTTTTGGGGGAGGGAGGAGGAAGAGGGGAGAAGGAAAGCTGAAATTCTCAGGTAATCACAGGATTCTAGGAGCTGATGCTGCAAGAAAAACACCAAATAACACAAGACTAGCAGTAACATCAGGAGAGTAGGCAACATAGTTTCAGAGGCATGCCAGGTGACTGTGATGATAGTTGGAACAGCAAAATGTAGTGTAAGTGAAGCCCAAAAGCCATATTTTTCATTCTTGGAAGGCCAGTGCCTCTGCACAGAGCCGCCCAGAGGGGGAGGCAAATGGGGCAATTTGCCCCAGGCCCTGGGCCCCGCAGGGGCCCCCGGCCCCACCTCCACCTTTCCCCATCCCCGGCGCCTCAGCGCACCGCATCAGGAGCGGGCCTGGACAGTGCTGCAGAGGTGGGACCTGAGCTCCTCCCACTGAGTCAGAGCCACGTGGTAAGGGGGCAGGGCTGTGAGCTCCGGTCCTGCCGGAACCACGCCGCTGCAGCGCTGTCCAGGGGCCAGGGCAGCTCCTGGATGCGGTGCTCTGAGAGAGGGGAGAGGTGGCGGTAACCCAGGAGCGGCCCTGGACAGCGCTGCTGGGGGCGCTCAGGGGATGGGGAACGAGGGGTTAGATTGTGGGCGTTCCGGTGGTCTGTCAGGACTTGGCGGGGGGGCAGTGCGGGGACAAGGAGCAGGATGGGTTGGGGATTCTGAGGGGGGCAGTTGGGGGGCTGGAAGTGGGTGGAGGTGAGATAGGAGGCAGGGCCAGGCTGTTTGGGGAGGCATAGCCTTCCCTACCCTAAAGCTCATTCAGCAGTTTGAGGCTTGCAGACAGCTATTTAACACAAAGAGCCAAGCTGTTATCTTTTCCTTTAGGGCTACCATCCCTTTCACTTCTCAAATGCCAAATTATAGTCTACATTTAATTTCAGGGCCATAGGGAGATTCATGTCAGGGGCGGGTAGCTTCATTTAAAATTAGCCACTTTAGATTAACAGTGATAGAGCCAAGAGAGCCATGGGGGAGGGATCACATGAGAAGAGCAATATCATACACCACCTACCTCCTTCCCAACCCTACCAAGGGAGACCCTCATCCCTGCATTCCCCAAGGCTCCAGAGGGGTTAATTCAGTGGTTCTCAAACTTTTGTACTGGTGACCCCTTTCACATAGCAAACCTCTGAGTGTGACCCTCGCATATAAATTAAAAACACTTTTTTATGTATTTGACACTATTATAAATGCTGGAGGCAAAGCGGGGTTTGAGGTGGAGGCTGACAGCTCGCTACCCCCAGTAATAACCTTGTGACCCCCTGAGGGGTCCCAACCCCCCGTTTGAGAACCCCTGGGTTAATTTAATTTTAGCACCCTGTGTCCATTCACATGCATGTGATATTTTGAGCATTTCAGTTTTCACAACATAGGCTCATCCCAGATTCTGGAATAAGCTCAAATGCTCAGTTCGTGGAGTATGTACATAAGCTATACTAAAGACAAACCTACAGTAACCGTCTCCAGTTTGTGAGGGACCCCATGGAGCCAGTCTCTAGGAAACAGATAAATTCATGGAGGTTAAGTCCATTAATGGCTATTAGCCAGGATGGGTAAGGAATGGTGGAGATGGATGGCAGGAGAGAGATCACTTGCTCATTACCTGTTAGGTTCACTCACTCGGGGGCACTTGGCATTGGCCACTGTCGGTAGACAGGATACTGGGCTAGATGGACCTTTGGTTTGACCCAGTATGGCCATTCTTATGTTCTAACCTAAATGAACCCAAAGTTATGGAGACAGATATGAGTCAAGGAAGCCAGCAGAGTATCAGAAACCTGGAAAAATCTCTGACTGGATGGGCTCAGGCATTTGGTCACAAGCTGCGGTGGTTCAGAAGTTTTGAATTTTTTCTTAAGCAGAATTTTTTTTATTGTTTCTTTAAACAAACACAGCAAGCAGCAAATATTTGGCCACACACTTCTGAAACCCCAAACCATGTTCAGGTTTTGGCAGACTAATTTCAGCTTTTCAATTAAAAAAACCACAACAAGTTTTGAAGGAAAGCAGACAGTGTCCGTGTTTTTTTTCTGCTTTTAAAAAACCCCTAGTTTTCGATTCAAAAATAGTTTTGACAGAAAATATTTGTCCAACCCTTTTAATGAGGTTTAGTGCCTTTTAGCACTAGCTGATGCTGAGAACCAGTGATACCTTGTAAAGGTGACTTGAAAAGAATTTTTCTCAAAACTGGGTTTGTGCCGAGATGCGGAAGGTTTTTAAATGTTTATTTTTCCCAGGGCTGCCCGGGGGCGGGGGGTGGCAAGTTGGACAATTTGTCCCGGGGCCACAGGGGCCCCCATGAAAATATAGTATTCTATAGTATTGCAACTTTTTTTTATGGAAGGGGCTCCCAAAATTGCTTTGCCCCAGACCCCCTGAATCCTCTGGGCAGCCCTGCCTCTGCAGTTGCAGGACTTTGAGGAGTCCTGCCACCTCTTCCAAGAATGAAAAATATGGGAGGGAACAGTGATGCCTGGTGCCCAAAATAGTGGAGGGGCTGTAGGTAGCAAGATTTCTGGGCTAGGTGGACCTTTGGTCTGACCCAGTATGGCCGTTCTTATGTTCTATTCCTCCCTACACATACCACCTACCCTCTGCTGCAGATCATATTTTCAAAGTGAAAAACTGGGATACATTATAGGGGGAAGGAGCAAGGTAACAGGGAAGTATTTTAGTGAACGACAAATTGTGTTTGGTGAGGAAGAAAGGAAAAAAGCTTCCTCATCCCCGACCTCCACTTTCCAAATGAAAAACATAAGGCACTTTTACTTTAAAGGTCACTTTACTTATTTCTCCATCAGCCCTCGGCCTTTCACACCTAGTCCAAATTTCTCCCTCATCAGTCTACCTTTTTCCCGGCTAGCCCCCTCATCACACATACCACCAATTCACACACATCCTCATTCATAAATGACTTGTTTTCCACTGCACACAACCCTTCCAACCTAACCCATCCAACCAGGTCATGACCTCCTCAATTACCTCCAGTCCAACCCCCCTCCAATCTTCCTAGAAACACACAATCCTGTCCCGCTACCAGGATGAGAACCCCTCCACTTGCTTAGAAATATTAAATTTTGGTTTGTGATCACTTTTCTCTTGTGACATGGAGTGATAGTGGTGTTTTATCCAAGTCAATCACAGCAGGGCACACTGAAGTTAGTGAATAGATTTAACTTCCATTCATCACAACAGCAAAAAGTTCAATAAGCAAACTGGATGGCAATCACATTTTCTCATTTTGTTGGAAAGTTCTGGTTAACTCTAGTTAGCATCTCACACTAATTGAGAAGGATGTAAAATTATCTCAGGGATCATGGAAGGACTGGTGGGGAAGTGAGACTTGAAGACTTTCTTTGGAGAGAGACTCATAGGCTGACTTTATTTTTTCCAGGGTCTGATAGTTTACATTTATTACTAGGGTTTATTATTTTACATTTATTTACAGACAAATAAAGCAAAGGAGGTGACCAACATATCACAAGGATTAGGATGTGGTGCAAAAAAATTAACAGTGAATCTATGGTCAGTATTTCCACCATCTATTGATTTATGTCAATTACTCATGAACCCATATGCTGGCTGCTGTCAAAATACCCTATTCTTTATTATGTTAAATGCTAGACATGCCTAGGGATTCCTTATTTATCTCAGTAAAATTAAGTGTGATAACTCTAGCCAACTGTTTATATTGTATGTTTCCCTTGATACTGGCCAGACAGCAATTTATTTAGTGTGTTTCCAGGGCTGAATTAGTAAAGGAAATGGATAATTCTGGTTAGACAGGAAAACCCATGGATTGAATCAACATGGGGTAAAACTGAGTTAAAATATGTAATAAGTCAACTTTCCTCAAAACCTACAGACACTGTTCAGTTTCTTGGTGTTTATATAACCTTTTAAAAAAAAGTAGGGTTGTCAATTAATTGCAGTTAACTCACACGATTAACTCAAAAATTAATCACAATTAAATAAACTGATCACGATTAATTGCACCATTAAGCAATAGAGTACTAATTTAAATTTATTAAATATTTGTGGGTTTTTCTACATTTTCAAATATATTGAATTCAATTACAACACAAAATAAAAAGCATGCAGTGCTCACTTTATATGTTTGATTACAAATATTGTAAAAATGACAAAAGAAATAGTATTTTTCAGTTCACCTCCTACAAGTACTGTAGTGCGATCTCTTTATCATGGAAGTGCAAGTTACAAATGTAGATTTTTGTTGTTGTTACATAACTGCACTGAAAAAGAAAACAATATCCTGTGGAATGGTGGTTGAAGCATGAAGGGACATATGAATCTTTAGCGCATTTAGCACATAAAATATCTTGCAACACCAGCTACAACCATGCCATGTGAATGCTTCTTCTCACTTTCAGGTGACATTGTAAACAAGAAGAGGGCAGCATTATCTCCTTCAAATGTAAACAGACTTATTTGTCTGAGCAATTGGCTGAAGAAAAAGTAGGACTGAGTGGACTTGTAGGCTCTAAAGTTTTACATTGTTTTGTTTCTGAATGCAGTTATTTTTTGTACATAATTCTACATTTGTAAGTTCAGCTTTCATGATAAAGAGATTGCACTACAGCACTTGTATTAGGTGAATTGAAAAATACTATTTCTTTTGTTTTTTAACAGTGCAAAAATAAAGTGAACACACAACACAGAATACAAAGTGTAAATTGAAATTAATATATTTGAAAATGTGGAAAACATAAAAATATTTAAATAAATGGAATTCTATTATTGTTTAACTGCACAATGTATCATGTGATTAATCGCAATTAATATTTTTAATTGCTTGACAGCCCTAAAAAAGTTAAAAGAAATCTAGCGTCTGTAGCTTGGATACTCTTCATTAAATTAATCTTAGTTTTTGTTAGATTGGCAAGTTTGAGCCCTCAAAAAATAAGTGGTTTGATACTGGAAAGTGCTGACACTCCTTCAGGGTTCAGCGTGCGCTCAAAATGATTAAGATCAGTGGGAGCTGTGGGTCTCATCCCCAACTCCCATTCGAGTTGAAAATGTTCAGTGCTCACAGAAGTGCTCAGTGCCTTGCAAGATGAAACCCACAAAGCACTTGCAGACATTGTGACATCCAGGGAAATAATGTGCTGCAGTCAGAACAGAATTTCAGACTCTTTTTTCTTCATTTTATGTTAAAAGGTTTACAGAAGTGGCATCCTCATAATTGGTTTGGTTGCAGTGATTTAGCCATTACAATGATAATACATGTCTTAATATACAGCATTCATTATTCCCTTGCTCATCTACTCCTTAAATGTGTACCTGTTGTTTGTGATAAGCTTCTTCCTCTGACTCCCCATTTTCATGTTGATTTCCTCAGCTTTTAAAGAAAAAGAAACATTAAAACCCTTTTGTGCTCAGAAGGACATTAAGGACTAGAGCTCTGATTTATTTAGATGTTATGCCAAAGGCCATATATTAGTGCTATTAGTATTGCGTTACATTAGAGCTTAAAGTGCTTAATGGAAGTTATTAAACTTTTTTTTTTTACTGTGATTTAATCTGGACATGCAATTTTTGCTGATCCATGCTACTTTAAGATTTATTGTCCAAATTAGTAGTGTAGAATGCTTGGTTCAAAGCAAGCACGTGTATGAAAGGTTTGTAACTACATAAGTCACCATAGATGTAGGTAAAACCATTTTATAGCAGCTGCACAAACTCTCCAGATGAAAGATTTTTGCCTCCTGCCCACTTCTCGCCTTCCTCTTGTTAGAGTGAACAAATGCTATAAAGTGTTTGGGTCTCTGTTTATATTTAATATTTCATTGTTTATTTTATTACTACTAGTCACATAACTCTGTTCAAATAACAATAATATGACACAAAATAAAATCTATTAAATGAAAAGTTAAAGCTTGTGGTCATATACTATGGTGAACCTCCTTCTCTTCCCCCCCCCCCCCCAAAATATGGGTGTGACTTACAGGAGGATAAGTTGGATTTATCAGGTGTTGGACTAGATGACCTCCTAAGGTCTCTTTCTAGTCGTCTATGTTTCTATGAGGATGGACATTTTAATGTAGTCTTTCATCATCAAAACCAAAAAGTTGTGTCTATTTAAACTTTTTTAAAGTGGAGAGAAGACTGATCATAAATAATCTGTATTATTGGAAATCAACAGGAAAGTGACAAATATTAAAAATTCTCAGCACAAATAATGATACTGATGACAAGAAAGAAATTTGAATAAAACTGGAAGAATGAAAGAGAGATGCATCAGAACATGGGCAGAATGTTTTATAGCTATGTTGGACAATCAAGACTGATTAGAAAATAGTTGGCTTCTTATAAATCCATTAAACATAAACATGAAAACTTACCGTGCACATCAAACAAAATGTTAATGCTACATGGCATATGCAACTACCCTTCTGCCTGAATATGGAATGTAGTTGGGTGACAAGAGCATGGGTGGGCATTCCTATGCTCCACTGATACTCCACTGCTATGTTGGCCAATAGAGGCAGTTGCCACGAATGTACCTTAGAGCAGCCTGTAGGTGGCTGTTAATTACACTCAGGTACTCACCTGTCACATAGCTAGCCCAGAATTGTAAGAATGTTAAATCCTCTGTTAGCTGTACTCTGCGCTCCTTGGACCATAGCACAGGATCTGGGCTGTGATGTTGGTTTTTGTGACTACGTTAAGAGTTCTTAATGTTTAGAGAATGTAAAAAATAACATAAATAAGTGGATTAGAACTAAAATGTGTAGTATTTTCATTAGTAAGAAGTTGACACACAAAAATAATTTGGTGGACACATGTTTTTTTAGTGGAATGTGTTCCACTGTGGCAGATATTACAAAATTCCATACAGCTATAGAAAGATTTTGAAAGATAAAAGAAGACAAGAAAAAAAGATGTAATGAAAATGAGCAACATTACTAAAGGGACAGTGTTGCTATAGCTTTCAGAACATAGTAGTAATGATAGCAAATGGAATTACTACGGGGTTGTGTGATTAATGTGAAATAACATTAACCATGATTTTGTTTTATAGTAATAAAATGTAGACTATTCTCTTTAAAAAAAAAAGCAATTAGACAATTTTATGAACCTGTTAAATATCATTTTTCAAACTAAAATTTTTTCATGTTATGTATGGGGATAAACCTATTTTTAACCTTCTAAAAATATAACATAAAACTGCAAGTTTTAACTAAAATTAAATGATCATTTGACACCTGATACAAAGTTCCAGCTCATGGCAATTTTTATAGCTATTATATATCCCTTAAAATATGGTTTCATTATGGAAAATTTGTTATAAACCAAGCTAAGGTGAAGTGAAATAATTAATATAGGATTGCTATTTTTTCCTTCAAACACTTTTTGTGACACTAGTGCCCAGACTGTTTTTTGGTTTTTTTAGATTGCTTATTACAAAAAACTTACAATGCCTTAATTTTGTCTTGTGCAAAGCTAAACACATTGCCACTTAAATAATTTATTTAATTGATGAGGGGCCAGATTTTTAAAAGGTATTTGGCACCTAATGAGATTTTTTTCAAAAGGGTAGGTACTTTTGAAAATCTCACTAAATGCCCAAATACCTTTAGAAATCTAGCCCAACATGATTTTGCCTCACCATGCAAAACAAAATGCAGTGGAACATCTTGCACTACAAGTAATGGTGAAGGATATTTGGGGGAAAGGCAGGTTGTAAAAACTCACTGATCTAGATAAGACTTTGGAGATCCAAAAGTGTTTCAATTGTGGGAAATTGTGAATTAAGATTTCACAACTGGAAAATTCTGCCAAGCAACAAAGTGGTAACCTGAGGCATTTCTGTACACCTTATAAAATCATAGAATCATAGACTTTAAGGCCAGAAGGGACCATTATGATTGTCTAGTCTGACCTCCTGCACAACACAGACCACAGAATCTCACCCACCCACTCCCGTATCCAGAATCTCACCCACCCACTCCTAACCTATGTCTGAGCTATTGAAGTCCTCAAATCGTGGTTTAAAGACTTTAAAGAATTGCACAGACTCTTCAAATTCCCTTCTACGTAGGAGGTTGGAGAGGTCAAGAAGTTAAAAATGCCTGGTGAAATAGCCAGGATCAGGGCTATATGGTCCTCAAGACGAAGACTATAGAAAGCTTGAAATTTAAAGGCTGGTTTACTAAAGGAAATGTGTTCCTTTGCTTGCACAACTATTGAATCAGATGTCTGTAAAGTGGTCCAAAAGACATGGGGACCATCTTAAAGAGTCTGCAAGAACATCCACACTGGTTCAGGAGAAGGAGTCATCAACCAGGGAAGTAATGGGATCTAGTATAGAGGATAAGTCCAGTAGAGAAGTGATAAACGTAACAAACAAGTCTTAGATATTTTCATGGACATTCTGTGGAAGAAAGACTAAAGAGCATTTCCTTCTTCACCAATAATTTATGAACCAAAATCCCAGGGGATCTGATTTCATAATACTAGTACATATGTGAATGACCGACAGTATCATCTGTACACAGTGAGTACTTTTTCACCTTTCTGCGAAAGTGAATATCTAGTGAGTTACTCTTATTGTCAGTAGGAGGTATATTGAGTTTAAAAAAAGAAACAACCCTGCAGAACTGAACTCTTACATCTCTGCAAACCCTGGATTTGGTGGCGGGTAACATCAGGATTTGCTGTTGTTTTGCTTGAAATATTCTGTTCAGGATCAACCTACGCTGAAGGCCTCTGATACTGTCTCCAGTTATTCCTTTTTTGCTGTATTCAGAATGGAAATCTGCTGAGTTGTGCCACATAGAAAGTAATATATCTGAGACAGGATAACATTTCCCCCAAAAACTCTGATAAAAATTCATATACACACAATGAGTTTAGTATGTCAGGCTCTTAAGGACATATCTGATGACTACCAGAATGCAGTCTGAATACTGGAATAGGTTTATGTAAGCAAGTTGCATCCCAAAAAAGAGATTGTCTGCCACTTAATGACAGTATCTTAGGAACTGAAATACTGGGTCAAATTACTGATCTCTGATAATGACCAGTACCAGAACTTTCCATGGAATGCTCAAGAAACTTTGTAGTAGTTAGTTATAAAATAACTACTCCACAAGGAAATTGTCTTCTGACTCCCAATTGTTTACAGGCTGGTTTATGCACTGAATGCATATATCCCTTCCAGGGTTTTTTCTTTTTTTAATCCTTACTATTGTAATTCTGCATATTCTTGTCCTATCAGTTAGGAAGGGGAATACTACGGGAAGTGCTAGGCGTTCTAAATCAGAAATGGAAAGTTTATCTCCAGTAACTATCAGATTACTCACAGCATTAAAGCAAGGTTTTAGTTCAATACTCTGGACCTTTAGGAGAGCACCTACTCTCTGGAAGTCCTTCCTGTAATGGCACTAAGAGAAGAAAGCTCTTTCTTCACTCATGCATTGCTAAGAACTTGGATTCTGAGAGTTTTCCACTTCTCTGTTGCCTAGTAAATGGTAAGGATGGGTGCTTGGATCCCAAAAGTGTCCAGGCTCTTGGTACGGAGAACCCTCGTATTCTCCCTTTGAATTAATCTTTATTTGGTCACTATGGAGATGTTTTTAAATGTGTTCATTTTAAAGAAGCCGTTAGAAGTGTGTTTTCTGTAAACTGTGTTTTGTATGGTTATCAAAAAATACATTTAAATCCATATTTAAACTCCAAGATTGTATATTTACTTTTAGCTTTATCTGTTGTTAAATAGTTAAACTGTCAGAATAATTTGAGTTAACATATGTTAATACATTTTTACAATGGCAGTATAGAACCATTTTTCTGCTTCTGTCACCCAGTTTTGGGCAAATAGATTCACATCCTGTGGCATCAGCAGAGACAGGCACTGGAAAAACTTTCCTTATTACTGGGTTTGCTCAATTCCTCATAGATTGATTTATAGGAGAGTATCACCTAGGAGTTGTGTAGATAAGTAACAAAGGAGAGCTAACTGACAAAGGTGACAGACAGGAAGCAACAGATGGGCAAAACAGAAAGGAGGTGGCTTGGGAGGATGATGTAACAATAAAATGAACAGAGATGAGCAGAGAAGCAGAAATCACAGCTCCACTCTTGTTTATGTACCAGCCTCTGGAGAGACCATTTAGCTGTCCTAATAATACTTTAAAATTTGAATCGCAGCCAGACCTCTGGTCCCTCATGGGATGCCTGGTTGTTTTTTTCCCGCACCTCATGTTAATGTGTGAGATGGATGGGAAAATAAAGAGCACTAATTCAAAACCCGACACTGATGAAAATATAGTATATGGTAATTTTGCATTTGAGTTTGTGACAGGGCCAGGTTAAAGCACTCCAGGTTCCTAAACAGACCATGACGCAGAGCCATGACTCCACAGACATAGCTCCGTGCCCACTTGGAGTGGCAATGGCAAAGGTTCCCTCCCCTTCTGGAGAGATTGGGGCACTGCCATGGAACCTTCTTATTCTCCCCAAGAGTGGCATTAGCAACATGTGATGCCAGCAGACCAGGTGCCAGCTCATGCTGAGGTCCCTAGGCTTGAACTGGACACTTACCAGTGCATAGCTGGAAACCAGTCTGGCTCACCTGTGTGTTAGTATTGGTAAAATAGGTACTAGATTTATAATAATGTGTTTAGACTTAATAACATGCTTGTAAGTTGCTGTGGGAGTTACTTACTTATAATATCTGAATCCCATGTTATAAGGTAATATTTAAGCATTTGCTCTGAAACTGTAAATCCCACAGTCAGGAGAGAATTATTACCAAGTGTGAAATACTAGTTTGTGTTTGGTATGAGATCTGAAGTGCAGTTGACCTGGGGTCTTTGGGACTGGGGGTAACCTGAATATAATTGTGATTTTTGGTGTAAGAGACCATCTATCACAAAGGCAAGCTTTTCTGGGTGGCAAGATGTACCGAAGTCCCCAAGGGGATTGTCTGTGACTCCATGTTTAGACTGTTGTAATGCATGAGGACTTCACACTTCATCCTTAATTGGTGAAATCTAAGTATGAACTCACAACCAATTTAGGGTGTGGGCCCTGCTTCTCAACAGTCTGCTCTGAGGTTGGTACTCACATACCTGAGTCACTCCAGACAGCTTGACAATGTGTCTTTGCCTATATCCAGCCCTAGTTTGTGGGTCTCCTGGATGAAATCAAATAGCTGAAGGTTTGGGTCATGGAAAGTTTCACTTTTTTAATTAAGCTAACCGGAAGATGTTGAGAGACTTTTGTCCTCAGGCAAATGTTTTAAACTAACGCATTTATCAAAGATGAAATCCTGGCCCCATTGAAGTCAATGGAATGGGAGTTTTATCATTCTTGAAAGAAGAGACCCTGGAAACATGGAACTTCCTTTTACTCCCAGAAATCTGTTCTTTCTTCTCTATCCAAATCTAATTAAAAGGGTAAGTCAGACTTCCTTCCTTCCTTCTTCCTCCCCTCCCCCTTTCCTTGGTTCGGGGCAGGGGGGGACAGAGAGAGAGAGACTCAAGTTCAAACCAAGGTGTTCAAAGAATGCATTCTTTAAATTCTGACATCTCCTCCAGTTCTGTTCTAGAGGATGGTGAAATGTGAAACCGTATTCTCTGGCAGGTGAAATCAGCTAGAGCCAACTAGAAGATATTGTTGAGCAATGTAGCAAATTTCTCCCACTCAGTAATTTCTCTGAGATCCATAGTATGCCTATGTTCAAGCCTCCTGCTATCAAGACTTTGTAAGTTAGGTGCTATTTTACTGGTACATCTAAGTTGATTAGCAAAGAAACATGCAACCAAGAGGTCCTTTTGGATTACATTTAAAAAAGCCATTTAAATGTAAAATATTTTCCAAAAAAGTCTGCAATATTTTGTTTTCTTCCGAAGTGGACATCATACTTCTAGTTCTGCAAAGAGGGAGTACCAGAGGCCTCAAATAATTGGATCATGCCAGGGAGCTAGTGCTTAGAAGGAGGGTTGATATCCAGGAGCTGACTTGCTGGAATCATTTTGGCTTTTCTTCCAGTTTGTTAATCTGGCAGCTATGGAAACAGAAAATGCTCATGTCTCTTGAAGACATGCTTAGAAGAAAAATATTCCTATTTCAATATATTACATGACACCTAGATTCCTGGCAGAAACAGTGTATAATCCATTTCTTTCAATGTCAAAACCATCTCTGTGAAGACTGCAATTTGAAGCATATTATGGCTGCATCAGTGATCAGCAGTTTCTCCCTTAGTGGCCATGACATAAGCTACCCCTTCAAAAAGAAAAGAATCTCTTTGAGGGGAAATTTAATGCGATTTCAAGCTCTCAATGACATACATGAAGTACTTGCCTGCAAAAAACTTGAGATGCCAGCCTCTTTCAGAGAAAATACTGTCTGAGTCACTCATCCTGTCCCAAAAAACCAAAGGGACAGGAAATTAAAATCTCATACACATCTGTGTGCCCATGCACAAATGTTCCTACGCAGAAGTGAAGGTAGGGGTGGGCTAGGAGCATCTTGTTTCTCCTGGGGAATGAAGGCAGGGATTCCCTCAAGCTTTTTCCAGACCCTGCTGCCAGTTGTTTAGTGTCCTTCCCACCAGTTCACAGCACATGAGGGGTTCTCTGAGTGAAACAAACAAACAGAGAGGGGAGAGGACCTTTCTTTGGTGAAGGAGGGGAATCCAAGTGAAAACAAAGAAAGGCAGCCTGTCTCTCAGGCAGATCTTTGAGCTTAGTCTATCAAGGTCAATTGTCCCTTAGTGGGGTCTACCTCCAGCCCCATCTCTTGGGATGTACTGCTTTGCAGCTGGTCCATGCAGCTTTGGGAGCGGTGATGCCTACGACTATCTCCCTCTCAACTGACCCATCTCTGTTGTTGGCAGTCTGAGATGCAGCAGCCGTTCTCTTCACTGCCCTTTCCTGTGGCAGGGTTTCCCTTTTTAAGCCACCTCCCTGCGCAGAAGCCTTGTAGGTGTGCCTTGTTAGTGTTGAACAGGTCCAGAAATCCTCATTAGTCTCCTACCCACCAGAGCGAGAGTATATGCTTTCACGTGGGGGCTGGTCCAGTTTTATCATTGAAGTGGTAAGAGACCTCTTACAATTGTAGATTTTTCTGCCTGGTGATTGATTGATGCAGGTCTGTGTTTCCAGAGACTACAGGCCAAAAGAGATGAGTTTGTATCTCTTTACCTTGGGCACTCATACTAATGAGGGATGGAGTTCTTGAGATTTATTTACACTCTTTTGTAATTCCAAGAAGTCCAAGTGTAAACCGGTTTTACCGTTGAAATGTGTAAATGACCATTTCAAAAGCCGTCCCTGTGCATCATCATCATTCCATCTGTGTAATTTCTGAGCTTTGAATAGAGCTGTAATCCTCCAGCACTATTTTTATTATCCAAGCTTTGCTTTCCAGGCTTCCCCCCTTTCACATCCGTAGTTTAGCTTAAGTGGAAAGTATTTCCCCAGCCTTGACATTAACCTCAGAAGAGACAAGTTCAAAGCTATGCTTACTGCATATCTAAATGGAGCTCTTCCTTGCCCCAGCAACCAAATAACTCAAGGTGGTAACCTCTTTTCAGTGGGGATCCTGATGCTATCAGAGACCCCTTTGCATTTCCCCGCATTAAAGTTAAAATTGCTATGCTTACCCTATTATTGACCACCTCTGCAGCACTCTCAGTCTCAGATGGCCTGAGAGGAAGTGCTGCATTTCCAAAATGGCGTCTTTTGATCAATGGCGTATAGTGATGTCCTCTAGGTCAGTGGTTCTCAACCAGGGATACACGTACCCCTGGGGGTATGCAGAGGTCTTCCAGGGGGTACAACAACTCATCTAGATATTTGCCTAGTTTTACAACAGGCTACATAAAAAGCACTAGCGCCATCAGTAGACTAAAATTTCATACAATGCTTTTTTTATACTGCTTTATATACTATACACTGAAATGTAAGTGCAATATTTATATTCCAATTGATTTATTTTATAATTATATGGTAAAAATGAGAAAGTAAGCAATGTTTCAGTAATAGTCTGCTGTGACACTTTTGTATTTTTATGTCTGATTTTGAAAGCAAGTAGTTTTTCAATGTGGTGAAACTTGAGGGGTACGCAAGACAAATCAGACTCCTGAAAGGGGTACAGTAGTCTGGAAAGGTTGACAGCCACTGCTCGCGGTGACTGGGCTGCATTTTTAGATGTGAAATAAACAGGGCTGGCTCCAAGTTTTTTGCTGCCCCAAGCAAAAAAATTGTCGTCCCCCCCCCCCCGGCCCCACCCCATTCCAACCCCTTCCCCAAATCCCCAGCCCCGCCTCCTCCCCCAAGTGTGCCTGGGAGGGAGGGGGGAGAAGCGGAGCTGTCAGCTTGGAATGCTGGTGCCTAGAGCCGGCCCTGGAAATAAAGCAAAGATGAAAATGGCTTGGTTTAGGTATCATGATTAATGAACAAGAAGTGATTTACCTAATATATAGCATGTGTGGGGAATCTATTTAATAAATGAAAAATACATGATAGTGCATGTGAAAGGTACTGGATTAAGAGAACTGCAAACTGAAATACTCTCTGGTCCCAGGACAGCAAAACACATGCTTATATCCATGCCTATTCAGCAAAGTACTGAAAGCATGTGCTTATGTCTCATTGACTTCAATGGACTTAAGCACATACTTAAGATGAGACACATGATTAAGAGTTTTGCTGAACTGGGGCCTGACTCAATATAGGGTGCAACCTGATGAGAGGCAATACCACTTTCCCTATGCTTCTGTGCTGTTGTGTCTTAAGCAAGTTCTGATGGGGTCATGGATGGGGGGATGTTAGTTCAGTTTCTGTGCTTTAGTGACTGTTAGTACAAATTGTGATTTTTTTGTAGTGTGGCCTTCTGATGAGAAGGAACTAAACTGGGACCACCACCTCATTTAACATATACCAACCAGACAGCTGCCCAGTGGTAATAACTTGCCTTCACACTCACATGGGTTTGATTAGACCAGGGGTGGGCAAACTTTTTGGCCTGAGGGTCCCATTGATTTTCCGAAATTGTATGGAGGGCCGGTTAAGGGAGGCTGTGCCTCCCCAAACAGCCAGGCATGGACCAGCCCCCGCCTCCTATCCAACCCCCCCTGCATCTCGCCTCCTGATACCCCCGCCCTGGGACTCCTGCCCCATCCAACCCGCCTGTTCCCTGTCTCCTGACTACCCCCGGACCGTCCGCCCCATCCAACTCTTCCTCTCATTCCTGACTGCCCCCCCAGGACCCCTGCCCCATCCAACTACCCCTTCTCCCTGACCTCCCCCGGAACCCCTGCCCCTGACTTCCCCCTGCCACCCCATCCAATCCCCTCCCACCTTCCTCACTGCCCTCCCAGGACCCCTGCCCCATCCAACCCCCCTTCTCTCTGACTGCCCCTGCTCCCCCATCCAACCCTCCCTCCTTCTTGACTGCCCCCCCCGAACCCCATGCCTCATTCAACTGCCCTGTTCCCCGCCCTCTGACTGCCCGGCCCCTGTCCACACCCCTGCCCACCATCCCAAACACCCCTGCACTCTATCCAACTCCCCCTGCTCCCTGCCCCCTTACTGCGCTGCCTGGAGCACTGCTACAGCTGTGCCGCCCAGAGCACCAGGACAGGCAGCCATGCTGCCCAGCTGGAGCCAGCCACGCCCCCGCGCAGCACAGAGCACCAGGTCGGGGAGCACAGCTGCAAAGCCACAGCCTGGCAAGAGCTTGCAGCCCCACCGCCCAGAGCATTGCGCTGGTGGCACAGTGAGCTGAGTCTGCGGGGGAGGGGCTGGGGGCTTGTCTCCTGGGCCAGGAGCTCAGGGGCCAGGCAGGAGCGTCTCGCGGGCCAGATGTGGCCCAAACTCTGGATTAGACCCAGTGACCAGAGTTTAAAGAGTCCATATGCCCATTTGTAATCCCCTGATGCATCCTTTAAAAATAATTTCAAAAAATTCTGTTGATAGTCCAGACAAGTGTGAGAGAACGAGTAGGAACTATATATCTAGAGGTAAAGAAAACAAGTATAGCATAAGAAACTACTATTAGCTCCAATTTTTGTGATATGAGAGTAAATTGTAATGCATAGTGGAATTTACTGTTACTAAGGGTAGGTCCATACTTACCGCGCGGGTCGACGCGGTGAGTTCGACTTCTCGGAGTTCGAACTATCGAGTCTAATCAAGACGCGATAGTTCGAACTCCCCACGCGCTCCGGTCGACTCCGGAACTCCACCACCGCAAACGGCGGTGGCGAAGTCGACCTTGGAGCCGCGGAGTTCGACCCCGCCGCGTCTGGACGGGTAAGTCAGTCAGTGCTCTATTTATTGCAGATACCCTGCCTTGTTGCAGATACAGGGGGAAGAACTTTTTTTACTTCTTTCCTTAGCCCCACATGTAAACCAGTGTAGCAAAAGCAGACTTTTGCCCCCAAAACAAAGTATAAAAATCTTGTTGCCATTAGTATGTTGAATACAATTAAATGCAAAAAGTTGGTTGCAAAAGAGAAAGTAAGATATAGTTTTAAGATTAGCTTTATAAATATTCATTATCTTAAATGTTCAGTAATTGCTGCTGAGCAAGAAAAATGTTAATTCTTAATCAATAATACAGCATCCTTGAGACCATTTTACAAATTAGAAGTTCATTTAAGTCCCAGCATATGTTGGCAGTGTCGGTTGTTACATGATAATTAGTTTGGATTTTTTTTAATCAGGAGAAGCACTGGGAAATGCTGGGTTTGGAATTGTTGTTGAGCTGGAGTCCTCCTTATCCAGAGGTCAGAGAATGTCTTGTGGCAGTTAATAATTGTGTACTGCTTGAATTCCTTATATAAAATCACCTGATAAGGAAACAAACTTTTTTTTTCATCAGTGCAAGTTAACAAACTACATGTGAAATGCTCAGGATTTTTTCTAATTAGCAATTTCACTGTTTAAAGACATGGTGATTTATAAATCGATGGGTTTTTTTTTGAAGGTTAAGTATTTTAACGCGCACAGATTTATTCATGCAGCCTATCAATTACTTTGATATCCTTGGAATTAGCATTAAGGCTGAGGGTCTTTGAACTGAAAGGATTTCATTAATTGCCAGCAAAAGATGTGGGATCCATAATTCCTTTGGACGGAACTGTCATGAATCTTGAAGCATGGCACAGAGAGTCATTAGCAGAGTGCCATTCACTTTGGATCATCAGAAAAGAAGTTTGATGTGATTGCCTCAAGTAGAACACAGAAGGTCAGCTTGGGCCAATACCCTCAGCTAACAGAAATGTAGAAAGTTCAGAAAGCTGCCTGACAGCTAGCTCCAATAATCCTGCCTCCTATGTCTAGATGAGTTGTTTCTTGGGAGAAACCTATTGTCAGCTGCCCAAGGCACTTAACATTTAAACTCCTAGAAGGATCTATTTTTTTTTATTAAGTGTCACTTCTATAATATTTTACATGATTTAGCATTATTTTTAGGGGTCAGAGTAAGCTTCAATTAGCAGGTTTAAAATCAAGAGGATGATCTACCTGGGTTGTTTTTTTTAATCCTACTGTAGCTCTCATTTAATTTCATTTATTGTTAGATGCATTAAAAATATTCTGGCTCATGATGGACTGAAAAGTAGAGCCAGTTGGGAATTTTTTGACTGAATGTTGTTTTTTTTTTGGGGGGGGGAATGCTGATTCATCAAAACAGCAGTGTTACACAAAAATATATCTGTTTAAAAGAAACTTTTGCTGGAAGGTTTCTCAGGACCCAGATAGAATTTCCAGAGAGGGAAGGTGCCGGGGGGGGAGGGGAGGGGGAAATATCCCAGAGTCGCCAAAAGCTCACTAAGGTCTCATTTCTTCCCTGAACTCAAGCAGAACTCAGGCATAAGGGAGATGGGCATGTGACAGGGAGACTGTATCTGGCTCCCCAGGGCAGTTTTAACATATGGAGCTGGTACAGGCCAGCAGAGGCACATGGTATCTTTCTCTGACACATCCCCTTTCGTCTCTACCACACTTTACACTGAGTGGCACACCTACAACAGAGGATGTGGAGATGCCATGTGGTTTTACACCAAGTGATTTCTCCAGGAGGAATCTCCAGTGTAAATTGACTTTGTTGCATAAGCAGGTTTGAATTGTGTTAACTAATTAGATTTAATATGCAAAAGTCTTACATCCTAATTGGGTACTTAGCAGTCACTGTTTCTCCTGAACTCATGCTCTAGCAATTCAGATTGCATATACTCTTCTATGGCTCATTATTGGCTCATCAGAGGTCAGCAATATGAATATCTAACTTAATATCTCCTTTCAAATGTCTATTTGGGAAAAGGGAAACAAACACATTTATGAAATCATTCGCAAGTTTCTCAGTATTTCTGACAAGTATTGACGCTATAGTCCATGTAAAAATACTTCTCAGACATTGATTTTGTTATTATTAATATAATAAAGATTTATTGCCCTTTTTCATATTGATTGTAAAAAGATAGCAAATGTTTTAGGAGAAACAGTTCAAAATTTTATATAGCTTTTGTGAAGTTTGCACAAAATGGCAGCTATCACATTGAAACATTGACGTTTCACTTTTGGTGTGAAGTGGAAATGAAATATGAGATTTTTAAAGTGTTGAAGATATTATTCACCTAGGATAATTATCATGTGTAAATATTGCTATTTTCAACACAAGGGTACCATTTTGGAGTGGACAAAAAGTGACATTTTGTAAAGTGTTTTACTAAACAGAGTTTGCATTAATTAAAGTCAGTGGGAAGCAGTGACTCTGAAAAACAGAGGTTTGGTGGATAGTCAGCTGAACATGAGTTCCCAGTGTGATACCGTGGCCAAAAGAGTTAATGTGATGCTGGGATGCATAGATGGGAATCTGGAGTTGGCACTGGTGCAACTGTGGCTGGAATACTGAGTCAAGTTGCGGTACCAACAATTCAAGAAGGATGTTGATAATTCGGAGACAGTTCAGAGAAGAGACACAAGACTGATTAAAGGATTAGAAAACATGCCGTATAGTTATAGGCTCTCAGAGTTTAATTTGTTTAGCTTAATAAAGAGATGATGAAGGGGTTACTTGGTTCCAGGCTATAAGTATTTACATGGGGAACACATTTTTAATAATGGGTCTTCAATCCAGCAGAGAAAGTTTTAACATGATCCAATGGCTAGAAGTTGCAGCTAGACAAATTCATACTGGAACTAAGGCATAAATTTTGAACAGTGGGAGTAATTAACCATTGGAACAATTTACCAAAGATCATGGTGGATTCTCCATCACTGGCCATTTTAAAATCAAGATTGGATGTTCTTCTAAAAGATCTGCTTTAGGAATTGTTTTGGGTGGTGTTATATGGGATGTCAGACTAGATAATCACAATGGTCCCTTCTGGCCTTGGAATCTATGAATCTGTGAAAAAAATCTGGCTCCATTGAAGTCAGCGACAAAGCTCCCTTAGACTTCAGTGGGACAAGGATTTCAACGGGTATCTTTTGTAACTCAACAAGTCATCTAATCCAGAAAAAATAAAATTTTAGATCTTCTATAATTTTAGATAATTTACTTATTTGTCTCTGATCTTCCCCATTCTTGTTTTGCTGTGTAATAGATCTTTCTCCAAAGTTGCAAGGTAATAGATCATACTTTAAATCTGTCACTCTCTGTCTGTTGGAGATGGACCTTTTTGTTTTGTTTCATTGTTACAAATGTCCACATTATGATACTAATATAGAAACATGAATTATATCATAGGATGATTCTTGATTTCGTAGTTTCTGAGATAATATCAATCCATTACAACAGTGCCAATGTCTATTGAGCTCATGATAGGTATTCAGCTAGCCTGTAGGGTTGGTCAAAATAGTATTTTTCTTTAAAAATGTCAAAAGAAATGAGAAATTTTGGTGGTTGTTTTAAACTCTCTATTGAACTCTCTGATTTGTCATTAAAATATTACATTTCTATGATTTTTTTTCTGTATAACTCACAAAGGAATTTTTTCACTGAGAACTTTTTAATGAAAAAAATGTCTACCAGCTTTGACATCACAATCTGTCATTGTATGGAGCAGAACCCAGAAGAAACCTTTCTGCTCCTACCATTTGTGTAACCCATGCCAGAGCACATCACCTGGAAAGAAGTGGCAAGGAGAGTCAAGCCAGATGCATAATGCCACAGCTCTGCACACTGGTCTGCAAAGTAGATCTGGCACACCGGGGAGATCAATATGGTAAAGCTTTGGGAACAGTACAACTTGTGTATCTCCTCCTTGAACACAGAGGTCCAGGGGAAAGATTGCTTTTGAAGACAGTTACTTTCAGTGCTCCCACCAGAAGTGGTTTGGTTCTGCACCGTCCTGTGACATTTAACTTGCATAAATTAGCCTGTATCATACTAGTTCAAAACGAAAAAGATTCAATAGTCATTGAACCAATATCCCTTCTAGGGAAATAGAAGATGTTGTGGTGTATCTGACTGATTTGTTGGAAAAACTGATCTTTTCTAGAGTTTACAAGGCAGATTAGTGATTTTCATCTTTGTGCTAAGGGAAGGAAAGGTTTCTATAGATATTTAAAACAAAAGTTAGGTCATCTATTCCTGGTCATAATTTAAACTTGGCTGTGAATGCTAGGAACTACTTTTCATGCCATTAGGGTAAAAGGCACTTTTCCCATTCAAGTGGCATTTTAGATTGTAGCTATATTATCTCTTAGAATATTTCAAGACTGTTATCTATATCTCCTGTCACAGTGACAAAGTGTTCCTCAAAATGTGTCCTATTTTCATTGCTAAATTGACTTTTGGATTTTACATTGTCCAAGTTGTTCAACTGTCGGTCTCCTGGTATTTATCTCAATAACGTTCTTGATCTTTAATGGGAAATGACTTTGGAACATTGTCCAGAATTTCCTTTCAAAGGATTGACTTTTTTTACTTATCTAGATATATTTATTTATATAATTATATTTTTAAATTATCTAGGTTGTTTGGGTCTAAACCCTTTAAAGCACTCTCTTCCACTTCCCTCTGTTTGTAAGTTGTGCCATCTCGGATTTTCTTAGACGTATATCTACTTATTGTCATACAAATTTTACCCCTTACTCATCATCTCTAAAACTGACCCACTGAATCTGTGGCAGGCTGAGTTGGTATAATGTACATACTGAAGAACTTGCAAGTCAAAGTAGTCAGTGGCTAAATTTAACTCAGACCTTCCTTTTTAGTTGATGTTGTTCCCTGTTTTATTGCCTGCAGCCTGTGAGTTACACAATTTTGAACCCATTAAACTCAACGCTTTTCCTCCTCTATTTAATATGTACAGTCACCCTGATATTGAATGCCATGCTTTACAAAATTGAGTTGAAACCTGACAACTGGTGATAGTAGTTACACACAATGGTATCTGATTACTTTATATCAGGGGTAGGCAACCTATTGCACGGGTGCCGAAGGTGGCATGTGAGCTGATTTTCAGTGACACTCACACTGCCTGGGTCCTGGCCACCGGTCTGGGTGGCTCTGCATTTTAATTTAATTTTAAATGAAGCTTCTTGAACATTTTAAAAACCTTATTTACTTTACATACAACAATAGTTGTTATATATTATAGACTTATAGAAAGAGACCTTCTAAAAACGTTAAAATGTATTACTGGCACGGAAAACCTTAAATTAGAATGAATAAATTAAGACTTGGCACCCCACTTATGAAAGGTTGCCAACCCCTGCTTTATATCATTCACCTTTAAACAAACAGCACCACATGTTCAATAAGTCGTTCCAATCTGGACAAAATTATTTAGCTGGATTCATCTTCAGGGGGGAGATGTTTCTCTTCCTAAAAAGCTTTTATAAACCCTGGTAGTTGAGTCCCCAGAAGGCAAAAAGTGTACCCAAGTTTTTTTCCTTTTTACGGCACTGATACAGTATTGGAGCAGACAGGTGTGGGTCCCATTCTGACGACTCGCAGATACTATTTTCTTAGGGGCGGAGCAATTGGTTTTGTGTGTGTGGGAAAAGGGTTTGATGACCCTCATTATACTAGTGAGTGAGTGATGCTGGTCTGATTTCCTAATTACTCTGGAAATTGGTTGAGAATTTTTTTTCAGTTGTGTGTAAAATATATAAAGTTGAAGTAACTTGCACATCAGTTTATTCTGCACAAGAGTAGAAAACGCATGAACCAGCTTAGAATTTTTTTAATTTTCAATTTATTTTAATGCGTCTGATAGTTATTAGTTTTAAATTGTTTGGTTTTGAGGTCTTGATTCTGGGTACATGTTCCTTCAAAGAGTGTTCCACTACTTACTGTATACCAGGGAAGATATCCAGCAAATTAAATAAAGCACAATAAAAATGGCTCAGGAAACAGCCAAGTAAAATGTGCCTAATATTACAGTGCATGAAGTCTAGAACTTTTTCTGTGCTCTCTAGTTATCTTCAAGGTCCCTTTTTCCATTTAATTTTTTAAAATATGGTAAGTAGAATGTAAAGCTTAAATGTAAACATTACATGCAATGTATATATTCACCTTTACCGTAAAGTTGAGATAGTATTTCAAAATCTATACATCACATCCCAATAAAACGCACATTTAATATAGCAGTGGGATAATGCCAGTTCTGCTTTGATCTAGGCCTATAAAATTCTTACCAAAATGATATGGGGGATAGAGAAATCTGACATTAATGCAAGTTTGTGTGTATTTATGTCTGTGTGAGGCAAACTGATACACAGGAAGTATTATAAGAAAACATCTATAATGAGAGATCAAATGCAAAAAGGCTTAGTGGCTGTTTTGTGCTTTTCAATTTAGCCTTTTAAGGACAGAAATCATTCAGGAGTTCCACAAACTACAAAGTGCAAAATAAATAATGCCATCAAGGAAATTAATATATTGGAATGTTATCAGTTTTTCTAGTGAATACTGTTAATTGGGGTGATTCTTTTGATATCAGGTATGATATTTCTTCAAAGCATGTGTCCTTTTTTCTTCAAAATATCCTTTTAGGGACTTATTTTGTAGCATTTCAAATCTGATCTTTATTGGGGTTAGCTGTAGAGACATCCAAAATAGTTGAAAAAGTGTCACTACTTGATATTAAGAGAAATAAAAAAAATGAAGAACATTGATATTTTTTAAACATATGTTTCAGCATTTTCAGATCAGAAAGTGATCCCTCTCTGGTTAGCAAAGGTAGCTTAATACTCTGTGAGGCCTTGGTAAGAAGAGTGCTTGAGGATTCCTTCCTATTTCTGATCTAAAAGTGTAGCTGTCATATTGATTGAATTGAAAATTTCATGAGAGTAGTAGCCGCCTTGCAGGATTTTCCTGTGGTAAACCTCTGAGTAAAGCTTTTCTCACCAGATTTGAATTAAATGACTGTGACCTTTCATTTCCCAGTTGAAAATGTAAAGTTCTTTCTTTCGTTCGTTCTTTCTTTCTCCGGGTGCCCCTTTAATATTATTTTTCACACCTCCCAAAATTAAAAAAAACAACCTTTCAAATATGTATCCAAAATATATTGTTACTGTATTTCACCTCAGTACAGTTCAGTTACTAATTTATAGACTAAAGGATGCTCTCATAGGGCCCAAATCACTTTCCCCTTCTGTATCTTAAAAAACCCATTGAAATCATCTGTTAATTACTCCGTCACTAGTTTACTCCACCTCCAAGCTCCCTAAATTCCTGGCTAGTAAGATGAGCTTTGATAAATCTCAAAAAGTAGTTGTCAGTGCAGAATAGTCATTGAATATGGGTGTTTCTAGTGGGGTTCTGCAAGGAGCAGTACTAGTTCTGATGGTATTTAACATTTTTATCAATAATCTGAAGATAAATATAAAATTACTGCTGATAAGATTTGTGAATGACTAAGATTGGTTTAATGGTGTCTCAGTTCTGGGCAACTTGCACCCCCAAGTCCAGTAGGGGCTCTAGTAGGTGTCGGTCCTTCAAACCCCACCAAGGGGTTTTTCCGTGGTTACAAGTTCATAACCACTTTAGTTCAGAACAAACACACACGTGAAAGTTAGTCTTTCCTTTATACAGCCTGCCTTTTTGTTCTTCAGATTCTAAGAACAGGTAATAAGTAGACAATAGTCCCCTCCTCACAGCATGGCTTAAAAAAGATGGGATTTTGCATAACCAGGAGGGGGTGGAGAATTTCCATTCATCTTCCCCTAGATATTTCACAGGAAATCCACTTCACATGTATTTCCCCAAAGTTCATTCTAGTCTGCCATATTATTCAGTACAGTCCTTCGATCATCCAGATCTTCAATAATACATAACCTTTGCTTTAATACAATGGATTCTAAAGATAGTTAAACTTAATACAATAAGATTTTTCAAGTGTATTGCAGGAAATTGCTACTTCTGTCACAAATGGTAAATAAGGATGAGGACAGGAGCAGTCATACAGCGTGTTCTGGATTTCTTGATAAACTGGGCACAGGTAAACCATGTGTTTTGATAGAGCCAAATCCAAAGTTATGCATCTAGGATGAAGGAATGCAGGTCATACCTACAGAATGGCAGACTGTACCCTGGAAAGCAGCAACTCTGGACAGAATTGAGGGATTACAGCAACTCAGTATGAGTTCCCAGGGCAATGTGGGGCCAAAAAGGATTAATGCAATCCTTGGATGTATAAATGGGGTGAGGGGGGAAGGAAGGTGATTTCTGTTTCCATATACAGCACTGGTGAGACTGATACTGGAATACTGAGTACTGTTCTGGTCAGGGGCGGCTCTAGAAAATAGGCTGCCCCAGGCAGCGCGGTGTGCTGCGCCGCCCTTCCTCGGTCCCGCGGCGGGTCCCCTCTTCCCGCGGCTCCGGTTGAGCTCCCGCGGCAGGTCCACCGGGACGAGCGGACCTGCCGCAGGCATGACTGCGGGAGCTCCACCGGAGCCGCGGGAACAGCGGACCTCCCGCAGGCACGGCTGCGGACGGTTCGCGGGTCCGGCGGCTCCGCTTGAGCTGCCGCAGTCATGCCTGCGGGAGGTCCGGACGAGCCCCCCTCCGCAGTCATGCCTGCGGCAGGTCCGGTCGTCCGCGGCTCCGGTGGACCTCCCGCAGGCATGACTGCGGCAGGTCCACCGGCCCAGCCTGCCGCCCCCTAGATTTGGCCGCCCTAGGCAACAGCTTGGTTTGCTGGTGCCTAGAGCCGCCCCTGGTTCTGGTGTACACCTTTTAAATTGGGTGTTGGAAAATTGGAGAGAAGGCAGAAAAAAGCTATGAGTGAGTTGAGGACTGCAGAAAAGACTTTATAGCGAGAGAGTTAAAGAGCTCTCTGTTTAGTTGACAAAGAGGTGCCGTCACTACAGCATATAACAACTTTCATGAGGAGAAAATACTGGATACTAAAGGGCTCTTTAAGCTAGCAGAGAAACAGAGAACAGGAACCAAAGGTTGGCAGCTGAAGCCAGACAATTCAAATAGGAAATTAGGAACAAATCTGTAACTATGAGGGTAATTAAGCACTGAGACAAACTACCAAGGGGAGTAGTAAATTACTCATCTTTTCATGTCCTTAAATCAAGACTAGATACCTTTAGCCAAACACAAGTTTATTGGTCTCAGTAGAGGGAAAACTGGGTGAAATTGTATGGCCTATAATAGACAGAAGGCCAGACTAGAGGGTCTAATGATTTATTTTTGTTCCTATACTCTGTGAATCTATGAAAACATTTCAGTCAACTGTATTGATGGGAGCTAACAGTCATTTGTGAGTTGGCGGGGGGTGGTTCTATCCCTTTGACATATTTTATGGTAGTAAATTAAAATTATTTCATGATCCTGCATGAGCCTCTGTACTAGTTATAGCCATCAGGGATGTGAGTTACTAACTTTGTTTTAGATTTCCTTTCCTGTGAGTGGGTTATGAAGCCATCGCTACATTTCATTGTGTTCCCCACATCCCTCCTCTGATTGTTAGCTGCCATCATAGCACCGTGAAGCCAGAAGAAAGCAGGTAGCCAGCCTGATCCAAGGTCATTTCCAGTGCTGAACCACGAGTTTGCTGCTGGCAGGTATGTGTTGGGGAAATGTATATACCCATCATCCTGTGGCATACTGTCACCTGTGTCATGTAAGAGGTCCCCTATTGTGAGGAGGTGAAGCTTGGAAAGTGTGTTTACCCTTAGGTTTACATTTTCTGTTGCAACATTACTTTTAAGGTGGGGGTATATTTTGCTCATTAAGTGTATTAAAGACCATTCTGGCCACACAACTTTACAGTTTTATATAAAACAAAACAAGTTAGAAATCTCCCAAAGTGTTAAGTTGGGAGGGTCTCGGTTGGACTGTCATTCTCTTATATCTCCTCTGACAGCTGACCTTTTGTCTTGATTTCTGTTCTTGTCGTGAAATGTATTGAAAGTGTTAAGGGTTGAACTTGATGTAGTTTTTATGTGATTTTTGGACTTGACCATAAGTTAAAAAAATAGGAGGAGGGGGCATGCATAGTACTTCCTGATGTTTGGTGGCTGGACAGCCTGACCTGAGCTAGTTTACAGGAGGCACTAACCCAGTTATGGTGGGGAGGTAGATTCAGTGCGAACGGTGATCTTTCTGAAACCAAGAGTGAAGGTTTCTTTGCAAAATGACTCCATCTTACTCCCAGAGAAAATTTGCACTGCTGTTGATGGGAGAACCTTTATTTTTCGGGATGTGAATTCCACAACTCTCAAAAAGGTTAAGGGGGAGAAACTGCTAATAATTGAGTTAATATTGAGAAATAGAAGGAATGAAATGTGGGGATTTTCATTTGTTTGTTTTTCTCTTTGATCTCTCTCCACGGGGAACATATATCTGTGTGGCATGGACAGAATTTTGAGATCTTCTATAAACCAAGATTTTCTGACTCTTTCAATATTCTTATTCAGACCCTATTTGCTAGTTTTGACCATTGTGCTCCATTTTTCCAAGCACAGTGAGGATGGGGAAAATACTGGATAGACAACATAATGTAGGAAGACTTCCAGTGTACTACTTTAAATTGATTTCTCAAATATTTGTGGTCCCACAACTGTCCAGTAAGTGTAATTATGGGTGATAACTGCTCTCCTTATGTGATGTAGCTCAGTCTTAAAATACACCTCTACCCTGCTATAACGCGACCTGATATAAAACGGGTTCACGTATAGCATGGTAGCAGCGGGGCTCCGGCGGCGCTTTAAAAGGTCCAGGGCTCCGGCTGCTGCGGGGAGCCCTGGGCCCTTTACATCACCACTAGAGCCCTGCTGCCTCTACCTCGGGGCTGCGGCAGCGGGGCTCTGCCGGCGATTTAAAGGGCCTGGGCTCCCCGCATCAGCTGGAGCCCGGAGCTCTTTAAATCACCGCCGGAGCCCTGCCGCCCCTACCCCGATATAATGGGGTTTCAGCTATAACGCAGTAGGGATTTTTGGCTCCCCACAACCGCGTTATAGTGGGGTAGCAGCGTATGTGCCCAGATAAAAGGCCAGTCCGTTCTTTTTTGCCTAAATTACTAATAAAAAAGGCTATTAAATATATACTTTAAGTTTAAAAAGAAGGGCTGAAGTTGCTGCACTATTCCCAGCTAAGTCAATGACCAAACTCAGCAGTTACTCACATGCATGAGTATTGGAAGGATTGGAGCCTTAAGGTATGTGGACACTGCAACTGGAAGTGAGGCTCCCAGCCTGAGTCCACAGACTTGTGCTGGCAGGGCTTGTGCCCAGAGCATGGCGTTGCATCCCTGCCCATTTTGGCTAATAGCCATTGATGGAGCTATTTTCCATGAGCTTATCTCATTCTTTTTTGAATCCTATTATGTTTTTGGCCTTTATAACTTCCCCTGGCAACAAGTTCCACAGGTTGACTGTGCATTGTTTGATGAAGTGCTTTCTTTTGTTGGTTTTTAAATCTGCTGCCTATTAATTTCATTGGGTGATCCCTGTTCCGTGTGTTATGTGCAGACACCAGATTCAGCAGCATGGTACAGTACTATTATCCATAATAGACTCAACTCTGAAGACCCAGTCTCCAGTGTGGGGCACTGCTTGGGAATCACCTATAGTGGAGCACCCACAGGGACAGTGTTCGAAGAAGTTACCCACCTTCTGCAGTAATGATGGTTCTTCGAGATGTGTGTCCCTATGGGTGCTCCATGACCCACCCTCTTCCCTTCTACTTCAGAGTTCTCATCATAAACTCTGCAGTAGAGAAGGCACTGAGGAGGGTTTGCCTGTGCACGCTGGTTAGCCTTGTGGTAGAACACAAGGGGGGGAATGCATGTGCAGGCCGAACGCACACTGCTATCAAGTTTCTCTGATCAGTAGCACAGGGACACAGACACACCTACAGTGGAGCACTCATAGGGACACACATTTTGACACACAAGGTTACTGTACAAGGTGAGTAATTTCTTTATTCCTACCCATTGTTTCTTGTCTTTAAACCAGTTACTGATCCATTGGAAGACCTTCCTTGTTATCCCGTGACTGCTTAGTTTGCTTAAGAGCCTTTGGTGAGGAACCTAATCAAAGGCTTTCTGAAAGTCCAAGTACACTATAACAACTAGATCACGCTGTGATTTCCCTTTACAAAAGCCTTGTTGATTCTTCCCCAACATATTGTATTCATCTAAGTGTCTGATAATTCTGTTTTTTACTGCAATTTCAACCAATTTGCATGGTACTGAAGGTAGGCTTACTGGCTTGTAATGTCAAGATTGCCGCTTGAGCCTTTTTTAAAAATCCACCTTACATTAGCTCTCCTCCAGTCATCTGATACAGAGGCTGATTTAAGTGATAGTTTACATACCACAGTTCTGCAATGTCATATTTGAGTTCCTTCTAAACTCTTGAGTGAATACCATCTGGTCCTGGTGACTTACTGTTTGATTTAGCAATTTGTTCCCAAACCTCCTCTAATGATACCTCAATGTGGGACACTTCCTCAGATTTGTCACCTAAAAAGTATGGCTCAGGTGTGAGAATCTCCCTCAGATCTTCTGCAATGAAGACTGATGCAAAGAATTCATTTAGCTTCTCTGCAACGGCCTTGTCTTCCTTGAGGGATCTTTTGGCACCTCGATCATCCAATGGGCCCACTGACTGTTTGGCAGGCTTCCTTTTTCTGTTATACTTTAAAAAAAATTCTGTTAGTGTTTTTGCTTATTTGTTTGTTTGCTTGTTTGTTTTGTCATTGCTAGTTCCTTTTCAAATTCTTTTTTAGCCTGTCTAATTATACTTTTACACTCGATATGCCAGAGTTTATGCACCTTTCTATGTTCCTCACTAGGATTTAACTTCCAGTTTTTAAAGGATGTCTTTTTGCCTCTAAACACCTCTTTTGCTTTGTTTAATCCTGGTGGCATTTTTTGGTCTTGGGAGTATACATTTAGTTTGAACCTCCACTGTGGTGTTTTTAAATAGTTTCCATGCAGCTTGCAGGCATTTCCCTCTTGTGACTGTTCCTTTTAATTTTATTTTTACTAGCTTCCTCATTTTTTTATAGTTCCCCTTTTTGAAGTTAAATGCTACCATGGTGGGTTTCTTTGGTATTCCCTACCCCCCCCCCCACAGACACACACATGGATGTTAAATTTAATTAGCTATTGGCTATTACTGAGTGGTTCAGCTATTTTCACCTCTTGAACCAGATCTTGTGCTCCACTTAGGACTAAATAAAAAATTGTCTCTCCCCTTGTGGGTTTCATGACTAGCTGCTCCAAGAAGCAGTCATTAATGGTGCCTAGAAATTTTCTCTCTGCATCCTGTCCTGGGGCGACACATATTTAGTCAATATGGAGATTGTTGAAATCCCCCATTATTACTGGGTTTTATGTTTTTCCCTGTATATTTGACAATCACCGTCACCATCCTGGTCAGGGGGTCAGTAGTATTTTCCTACTGCTATATTTGTATTACTCAAGCATGGAATTTCTATCCGTAGAGATTCTGTGGTACAGTTTGATTCATTTAAGATTTTTACTATATTTGATTCTATGCTCTCTTTCATAAATAATGTCGCTCCCCCTACCAATGCAACCAACTCTCTCATTCCTAAATTAAACTATACTATATTAGTGTTTGATATTATTTTCTTTAGTGTATTTTTCTTACTATTAATATATAATATTTTAACCATAACACCAAATAGGTTTGAAGCTCTTGATTGACAGCAGAAGGATCTTATCCAATTTTCTTCCTGACATAAATGTTGACATTGCTGTGGATTTGAACTACAATTCAGCTCTGCACACATTTTTGGACCCCATATTTACCTCTGAATACATTTGACTATCTTATCTGGCTCATAATATATACAGCAGAATTATAATGAAGAGCCTATAACTGATAAATGCATTTGTTCCATATAATTTGCCATACAAACTAAACTGAGTTTTCATGGGAGCATTCACGCTACCACTTAGCAATATACTAAATTCTCTTACATGAAAATCACTGCTGTATTCATAGGAATCATTTTATGAGTTGACTTTTACACTAACTGCTGACAAAAATGATGAATACTAATAGATGAGTTTCACCTCTACAGGTTCATATTTGATCATAACAATTTTTACTAAATACAGTTTGAAGAACTATGTTCTGAACATGAACTTAAAGGGGAAAAATTCTCTTTCATGAGGTTTTGTATACCCATAACAAATTACTACTTGGGTTATTTACATTTAGTTTAAGGTCATTATATGGATAATTTGTTACTTAGTAATTTGTCAGGTTATGGGACATTAATCCTCCAATAGGTCTTTAATTAGAACAGATGAACTAAATAATTCATAGTAAGACTTGGCCTGAAAACATTTATAATACTCAATTATACCATTTTACATGCAATGACAAATTGTTTTTAAGTAATCTGGAAATAGTGGGACTTAATTAATTAACTTCAAGGTTTAAGAAGCTGCAGTGGACTCTTTAAATGCATTGAATTGGAGATTCATAGAATGGCTAAAAAGGGAGTTCACATCCTCAGGATGGAAATGGAGGAAGATCAGGTATGAAGAAGTGAAAACATGCTGTTGTAGAGAAAAAAAACCATGAGGCAGTTTAAAAAAAAAAAGAGTAGTGGCTAACATGTTGAGTTCCTAACATCTGTTGCAAAACTATAGCAGTGGAAAATATTTAGGCTTGTGTATCTGATGAAACATATTTTTTAGAAAATTCAGAAGATGAATGTGCTAAGGGACCTACTTAGCATTCCCTAATCATCTGGCCCATGAAATGGGAATTTTAGCTGAGAAAGGAGGTATTAAATAAAGTCCAATGACAGGCAAGCTAGAAAAACAAACTGTGTGTAGACATTTAAAAAAAATCTATGTAAATTCATATTTGTGTATTCTGACACCACCTTATAGCAAAAATGTGCTCATCTAAATTAAAAGAACTTTCTATAATGGGAGAGGAGACCTTTTTCAGAGATATGAGAATTCTGTAAGTCAAGAATTCATACATGCATTTCAGTGAGTTATATCTTCTGATGATGGAAATGTGAATTAGGCTCTTTCTGTATTTGTAATTAGACAATAGGAGACATAGTGACAGTTTTGTACTGTGGAAAGAGATGTTCATTTGGATAACCTGGGTTAAGAGACGGGTATTCACTTTAAGAGTGGGGTATATGTTTGCTCCACCTTTTTTGTTGTCTTTTGATATATGTTGGAATAAATCTGGATTTTAAAAATAGATACGGTGGTCAGTGTAATGCCAGTTTTCAATACTTTCCTTTTTCATAATACCTTTCTTGTAGTTTCAGGACTGATAAAAGTTTGAGCATAATAGTCAGTGTAAAGCCAGTCCTAGGAAAATTTAAACTGGCCTTCTCTCCAGGTTGATAGGGACACACTTTCACAAGTATATTTATATCAGTACTAAGGGGTAAACTGAGCATACCCCCCCTTTGGGAAAATCCCTGGGAGTGAAGCAAGTTTTTCCATTTTAATAGGCAAAAGGGCTAGGAACACTGGGAAGTGAGTGGCAGAAATCTTCTGATAGGAAAGGAAATGAACTACTCCCCTGTAGGTAGTTCAGCCACCACTCCTAAAAATATGTGAGCACTACCTAGCCAGCTGTCTTACTTAGCAGATCTGTATAACTAATATTCCACTGGTAGTGAGAGAGAAAATACCCCTCTCCATTAATGTGGCTCTAGGAAGCCCGGAGATAGCTGTTACTGTTCAGATTATATTTGCCGTATGTAGAAAGTTATAAATGATCATACTTTTAATTGAGAGATCTCCTAGAACAATACACTAGGGAGTCAAAATGATCATGAGGCACATATGAGCATGGAGTGGAGTATCAAAACTTAAGTGAATACAAGATGTTTAGCAAAGGGTATAAGATATCCAGATGCAACAGATACAAGAAAGTGAAATGTGGGTTCTCAACAGACAGTATTGTTATCTAAATATTGTAGATATGTAGAGTGTTATTACTGATCTTGTTCAGCTGAAGCAGATAGGTGGCCCATGTTGAGGCTGCATATTGTCTGTTCCTTGCAGGGAGAAAAAAATACCTCATGGCTTAGTGGTTTCTGTCATTCTGGATAGATATTTTTCTCAAGGAGAAAGCAGTGAGCTGTTACATGCAACCAGTCATACAGAGTCAGTTTTTTTCTCTTTGATATCTACGATGCATTTTCTTATGTGAGCCACAGAAATGTATACCTAGGTAAACTAAGGTTTTAGTGAAAGATTCAGGGCTGCTTCCAGGAGCTACAGTGAACTCCCTTGACAACCTTTCAATTCATTTATCAAAGCATTTACAGTGCCCATTTTAAGGCAAGTAGAATAAGAATAGATGTTAACATAAAAAAGTTAGTGTCCAGAAATCTTCTGTAAATAAAGTTATAAAACATCAAAGCAGAAGGTCAAGCACTCATGCCTTTTCTTCAAGTTTCTTTCTACTTTGCTCTGATATAGTGAAAGTCTATTTGATGATTGCAGTTAGGTAATCAGGTAAATGTGTAACTGTTTTAAAAAAAACCCTCCACCACATCACTACGTAAAGGAAAATAAGGAAATTGAAATTGTGTGAGGAAAAGAGATTGGAAAACAGCTTTTCTGTTAATGGCTAGGTGAGAGTGTCCTTATTTAATCATGTGTACCCTTTACACAAGGTACAACTGGCTGACACAAATGACATTTACTGATGCATCTGCTATTAATAATAGTGATTTGTATTACTGTACTATAGCACTTACTGCCCCCAACCAAAGTTGGGGCTCCGTTGGTCTGTGTGTACATACACATAGTGAGAGACAATCCCTGCACCAAAAGGCTTAAAATCTAAACAGATAAGAGAAAGGGTGGGAGGAGAAACAGAGGTGAAGTGACAAAGACTGGGAATGGAACCTAACTCTCCCAAATCTCAGTCCAGTGCCAAGATGACACATGACCAATTAAGTTCTTGGGACAGAAGTTAGCGCTCCGATTAAGGTCATTGTGTTCATTCTCAATGCAGCAAAGGTTTTTAAAGGCCAGTGCCATGGTTGTAGTAGAGATGTTTTCTTTTTCTTTCCTACTATACATAGGGTTTGTGAAACATGATATATATCCAGAGCACTATGCTGCCTCTTTCATTTCTTAAAAAGCTTCTAACTACGAAAGTGTTACATGTGCTACAAATGTTACAAATTCCAATGCATTGTTGCTTTTTATTTTTCTCTTCTTTGTCATTCTCCAGTATCATTGAATTGAAAAACAATGACCAATTCTCACCATATTTTAATAATATTTTGTATGCAATTTATTTTCCAAATCACTGGCCAGGTAAATATAGATATTCCAGATATATGGTAGACATCAATTGGTTGTAAAGCAAAATAAAATATCACACTATTGAAATGGACTGTACTACTCTAGTTGCAAAAGTGACTAGTAAGCAACATGAGTTGCTACTGAATGTCCTGCAAGAAAAATAAAACCTGTTACTGAGAAAAAGAATGTAATATGCAGAAAGGTTAGAGTTTTCCAACTCTGTAGCCTATTAGGTATGGACTTGCAGGGATTATGTGTTTCTGTATGTCTTGGTTGGTTTGTTTCTGATAGCCTGTGGCATTACCCAGAAGTCTGAAGACGTTTTCTGCTTGCTTGGGGTAACTCCATAACATATACAGGAAATTATTGATATGCTTGCTTTGCTTTGCATAAATCATTCCTACCACATTACAGTAAAAGCTTTATTTGGTGTTTCTGTAATTTGACAAACTGGGAGATATAGCAGGGTGTAAAATTAGTAGAAGGATATAACCATAAGAGGCATATTCTTTTTGTTTGGAACTTACTAATTTAAGTCTAAGGTGACTCAAAGATGTGGTTATCATACTGTAAGTACTGTAAGTAACACTTCCCTTTAGCTAAAATGGTAGCAATTGTTTAAAGTTCATTGACCTAATGAAGGGGGAGGGAGGGCGGAAAGAGAGGCATGGGAGAGAATTAAAGATTATGTACATTGTGCTTGTCTGAGCAGAAATGTTATTGCCATCGATTACTGGAGAACGAGAATGTTAGCTGTTAAACCTGAAGTGACTTTTTTTTACCCTTTTAGTAGGTAGAATGACTTGAAAACACCTCCTCTTACATTTTTCAGTTTGCCATGACACACCATACATTGTGGATGGAATTATAAATCTAGTACTATTGCTGAATTAGGAGGAATACTAGAGTTTACCTATGGGCAGGGCCGCCCAGAGGGGTGGGCAAGTGGGACAATTTGCCCCAGGCCCTGGACCCCGAAGGGGCCCCCACAAGAGGTTTTCGGGTGCCCTGGAGCAGGGTCGTTCACTAGCTCCGGGAGCCCCGGAAAACTCACTGGGGATCCATGCCTCCGGAGCGTCTTCCGCTTCGGGTCTTCGGCGGTGGGGGGTCCTTCTGCCCCGGGACCCGCCGCCGAAGTGCCAGGTCTTTGCTGGCAATTTGCCGCCGAAGACTCCAGGCCCCCTGAATCCTCTGGGTGGCCCTGCCTATGGGTAGTTAAAGAAACCACTTTACTCTTAGTTAATTCTTCTCTTCCTTCCACAGTAACCCTTTACTTATATTTCATTTACTTCTGGCTGCCAAAGGCAACAGACAGTGTATAAAGATTTTTTATTATAAAATGAGCTGGAAAACTCCAGTTGTCTGAATGGCTTATTTGTCTGGATACAGTAGGTTCTTGTTGACTTTGTTAGCCATTGTATTGTGGCTTTATTGTCTAAAAATAAAGCTAAATTTTAAAATGATAAAAAGCAACATGTGGCAGGCCCAATTATGCTTTTAAGTATCTGGAGTCCTTGTTAGTCAGTTGCCTCCCAGTGCACCCAAGGCATGGCCTTTCATATGTTACCTACGCATATCTGTCCGAGAGTGGGGGAAAGGTGTGCATGTTTAAATGAAAAATATGAAACAACGTGAGGTTCTTCTCAGCGTTATATACTTGAACCATTTTTTATCTTATTTATGTTGCTGCACATTGCACTTCTACTTCCTCCAAGGAAGTGATTAAGACCTCTTTCTCTGGCAAATTTTACCCCTACGTAGTACTACATTGTGACTTTACGCTATAGCCGTAAATTTTTGCCCTAAGATATTTTTGCAGGTTTGGATATGAAAGTCTTTCCTTTTCCTCTTTTGCCTGGCCCCCCTTGATACAATGGGGTGGGGTGGGGGGAATGATTGCAGTATGAAACATGAAGAATATGAAACTTGCCTGGAGCCTGGTTTCTGGTTTACAAACCCAAATCCCATTACTTTGAAAAGTTCCAGGAACTTGTAAAAAACTTGTAAAAGTGTAAACCTTGACTGACTTATGATTTTGCATCTGAATTTTGTCTGAGTTGCAGGTTTGTTTGAATAAAAACTTGGGAGCAGATCCTCAGCTGTGTTGAAGTCAGTGAAGTTAAGACAGTTTAGCCCATCTGAGTATCTGGCTTCTGGAGTGCAAGCCACGGTAGGGCAAACCCGAAAATACCTACATGAACCTCTGCAATGTAAACCATAGCTCTTGAACTGACACCACATGGATTATACAGCAACTTTCATTTTGTATTGGCGTCTTGTTATATTGTACTTTTCCGCCATTACTTCTCTATCTTTGGATTTCTTTTGGGCTGGACAAGGAAAATTTCCGGAGTCAGTTGCATTTTTGTTTGATCTCTTAGTGCTGTGGTGTTTGCATTGCAGACACTGTAGGAAAAATGTTTGTTCTTAATGGTTTATAATAGAATTGAAGAAAATAGCAAGGAAAACTTTTAGTTTTGCTACAAGTTTTATAAAAAGCTTGCTTTTACAAAATCTGAGGTTTTATTCAGAATGTACAAAAGAAACTTATTTCAAAAGATACTTTAAAATGTCTCTGAACAAGAATAGATGAAAGTCTGGTTATGATTAGCCATAAATACACAATATATTTCTGCATGTTGCAAATATGTTCAGAAAGTTGCTAATATGAGCTATGATTCATACAGTACATTTATACTGATTTGGTGACCCAGTTCCATAATACATTTATATTGAATTAATGCTCTAATTCCATAATTTTCATAGCACACCCAATTGTGATAAGCAATTAAGCAGTCCCTCAATTAAAAACATGAGCTGCTTTTTAGTTTGGCTTCCCTACCTATTCATTATGAATGCCTTTCTTGTATCAAAGTATTCCTGTTTACACCTCTATTATACTAATTGAATAATTTGCTGTGTTTTTCATGGTTCCAATGGTTTCCTTTCACTCTTTGGGTGAATATGAATAATTGTACAATATATTACCCTATGTTAATTTAAGGACACTGGAAAGAAGGAGGGAGAGATAGAAATGGTAAGATGCGTTGCATAATATATATCACTTAGGGATGTGGCAGAAAATTTGTAGCATTTACAACACATTCAAAATGGAAGTCTTTCTCTTTGTCTGACTACTTGTCAGTCAAGGCTCTCAGATAGCCATGTATCAAGATGGGGGAAACATTATACTGGCTCACCTACTTTAATATTACTTTGGAGCAACAATCTCAAAGAATGTGGAGTTTCAAATGAGAGTGGGTCCTTTTGCTTTGCTTTTTTGACCTTAGTAAATAGTACTGCACATTTTTGCTATTACAAACATATTGTTTCCTGCGATTCACAGACTCAATTCATTACAGGTTAGTTCTTGCACACATTTCTCCACCCCATCATTGATTTGAAATGTCTCCAGGGTAAAAGAAGAACATGTCCATGTGTTGCATTAGATAATTCTTATTATCAAAACTCTGTGTTCAATCTAAAATGACCTTTTCTTGTATTTATTGTCAGGCTAGCTTTACAACACATTAAACTGAAGCTTTTGTGCTGGGACTGAAAAGCATGTTGTTCTGCAGAGAATGATGCTCTTCAGTTTGTTTGCTATGTACAACCCGTTTTACAGACAGCTGGCTGCTTGATCCAGGGTTTGGGGTTTTGTTTTTTTGTTTTTTGGCACAGACTTCCTAGTCTTTCAGTCTTTGCTACTTGTTACTAAGTCAGCTGCAAAAGAAAAGCCTTTGTGCTGAAATTCTGGTCATAAAGAGGGCTGGACAAGTGATTATGCTAAATAAAAGTTTGTCCATGAAAAGAGGCTTTATTATATGGGGCATTGCATCAGTACCTCTTCAGCGGTTGAAAAAGATGTCTTGTTTGCTCCGGGTATTGTTACTTGAGATATTTTAAAGAATAAACAAACTCACTCATCCAGAGCTTGTTTTCTATCTCTATTTCAGTGCCAGTATATTTTTCTTAATTCTTTTTCCTTTCCAGTGATGATGGCCATTGTAGTATATTGAATTAGCTTGAAACTCCTTTCTGAATCTGAATCCTTCCTGCACTGTCAAAAATCGCTTCAGACACAAACAAGGTTTCTTTATTGCTGTCTATCCTGAACTGCTCTTTGAATGTCCTATGTTAAGTCCCCTACGTTTTCCCTTTTCTAAGTACTGTTCAATGGAGGGATGATTTTAGTTGGCCCCTGCTGCTCATTCTTCTACCTGCCCAATGGCATGCCTACCGTGGCAGATGCTCTGGCTTCATTCTTAATGTGTCCCAAATATGTTCATCTTCTTTTCTAACTTCTCTTCATCTTTTCTTCTTTCTCAACTTTGTAGATAAGGAGTTGTTGACCTCTCTCTGACGCATCTTGGCATTTGATGTAAATTCATTCTGGTTAATATCTATTATTTTTCTGAGACATTTGCTCTTCAAGGCATTGACACCTGTCTACTTTTGATGGTTTTCCAACTTTCACATCCGTCTAAGGTGGAAGTAACAATTAAATTGAAGAGTCATAGTGTGGTCTTTCACTTATAGATTTTCAATGACCAAATCTTATTTAAGCTGGTGAAAGCAGCTGCTGCCTTGCCAGTTCATGATGTTATTTCCTTCTGGACATCCTCATTGCTTTGCATGTTACTGCCAAGGTATATGAATTGACTCGCCGCTTGTATTCCTGTGCCTTCTAATGTAATGCTCAAGTCAGGAATTCCTCGGGTTCTCGTTAGATTTGTTTTTTATAACTAATTATTAACCCTGTCTTTTTTTGCAGTGGTGGACAATCTTTTCGTCTTTGCTTGTATGTCAGTTGAGCTGTCACTTAGAAGAGCTGTTGTGAGAAAAATGAAAATTTTCTAGTGTACTGTTGTTAAGCCAACTGATGCCTGTGCTTTATCCATCTACTTTTTTTTCTCATAGTGAATTAAATATCGGTATCAAACAGAACAGATGAGAGAATGCATCCTTGCTTGACCCCAGTATCTGTTAAACCATTCACTCAAGTCTATGTTGACTTTAACTGTGCAAGCCGTACCTTAACATACAGCCTTGATGATAATTATTTGTGTTGGCATACCAAAATACTTAAAAATGTTTGAGTGAATCATGGTGGAGCCTGTCACATGGTATCAAGTATCAGAGGGGTAGCCGTGTTAGTCCGGATCTGTAAAAGCAGAAAGCTCATGCTCCAATAAGTCTGTTAGTCTATAAGGTGCCACAGGACTCTTTGCTCCTGTCACATGCTTTCTTAAAGTCTATTAAGATTGAGGAACAGTATTTGCTATGCTGTGCTCTTTTCAATTATCATTCTTAGGGTGGAAATATTGTGGACATATGATCTCTGGGACAAAATACTGCCTGTTCATACCTGAGCTTTGCCTCAACCACTTCCTTCATTGAATTTAAGATAATACTGCAAAAGACTTTGCCTGTGTGTGTGTTTGTTTTGGTGGGGGAGGAGGGTGTCTGGCTGTATATAAAAATTCTCTATGTCAAGGCTTTTCAGAGATAATGTTTGTCAGAGTTATTTAAGTTATTTGGGTTGAAAATACATTGATAGTAATACAAAATTTTACATGCTTAGTTTTTGTTGTAATTTAGAAGCTACCTCTTTCAACTACAAAAATATGCATTAGTATAAAAATTAGGAGGCACTGTCATGTTTCATTTGGCCAAAAACTTGTAAAACATGTATAAATGTTTCCATGATTAGTGTTTCCAAGGTCTATCTTAAAGAATTGGACTTTATTTTCTGTATTATAGATTAACATTTGTTTATCGCAGATACAGGGTTTATTTGTTTTGTTTTGTTTTTGTCATCCCTTAGCAGGACCGACAATCTGGCCCTTTCTATTAAGAATAATATTGTTCTTTAAATCTTATATTTTCTGTTAGCAGATGAAAATTCTCCCATTCTTCCAACGCTCATGCATGTCTTCAGATGTGTTGTGTATATATTTTTCACTATTCCAGTTTTTATCTATTATCAGAGAATACATCATAAACATAACTAGCTAAGTTTCATCACATGCATTTAGTGTTAGCTGAGTATGGCCTATTTCGATTTCTATGAATGGAAATGACTCAGATGACCAACTCTCCTATCCCACATCCATAGATGGTAGATAGGGGAACATTCTGTGGATGCAAGACAACTGTAAATATCCAATAAGTAGTTGTAGACCAACTGGCAGCATCTCTTGGCAGGGTATGGTGGGGGAGCTAGTGGTGCTACTAGTTCTATAAAATGCCATACAGGCCTTATGACTGGGATATCAAGGCAAATAAAGACTGCCTTAAAATAAGTCTTGCCTGGGTAGGTGGGGGTTGGTATCTTAGGTGTAGGCAATTCACCTAGGAGAAAGGAAATTCCAGTTTCAAACCAAGGGTGTCAGGCTTGCACAGCCAACCTGTAAAGCTTGTCCAATAGATATGCTCATGTTCACTGAGCCTGAATAGGGAAGCGACAAGAAAGAAGAAAGGATTCAATGTCATGTCTCTAGATATTGATTAAAAAATTATATTAGGAAGAGAAAATCAGGTCTTGCATGGCTAAAAATAGTTAAAGTAACTTGTTTTTTAAAACTCAACCTGTAACGTTAAGTCTACCTAGTTGCCATTAAAATATCATTTTTAGTAATCCACAGTGGTATTACTGTAGAAAAGATATGGTGGCTTTTTATTTTAAAAAACCTATTGGGCAAGATCCTATATATGCATTGCCCAAAAATGCTTGTAACTTTTTGGAAGAGCTCTGATATTTCTGTGGTTTGGAGAAGGACTTCAAAATTTGGCAGGTAGTCTTGGGGTCTGGGAAGTGTCTTTTGCTGATCTCTGAAAATTTCATAACATAACATAAGAACATAAGAACGGCCGTACCGGGTCAGAGCAAGGTCCATCTAGCCCAGTATCTGTCTACCGACAGTGGCCAATGCCAGGTGCCCCAGAGGGAGTGAACCTAACAGGCAATGATCAAGTGATCTCTCTCCTGCCATCCATCTCCATCCTCTGACGAACAGAGGCTAGGGACACCATTCTTACCCATCCTAGCTAATAGCCATGGGTATGACTTAGCCACCATGAATTTATCCAGTCCCCTTTTAAACAATGTTATAGTCCTAGCCTTCACAACCTCCTCAGGTAAGGAGTTCCACAAGTTGACTGTGCGCTGCGTGAAGAAGAACTTCCTTTTATTTGTTTTAAACCTGCTGCCTATTAATTTCATTTGGTGACCCCTAGTTCTTGTATTATGGGAATAAGTAAATAACTTTTCCTTATCCACTTTCTCAACATCACTCGTGATTTTATATACCTCTATCATATCCCCCCTTAGTCTTCTCTTTTCCAAGCTGAAGAGTCCTAGCCTCTTTAATCTTTCCTTGTATGGGACCCTCTCTAACCCCCTAATCATTTTAGTTGCCCTTTTCTGAACCTTTTCTAGTGCTAGAATATCTTTTTTGAGGTGAGGAGACCACATCTGTACACAGTATTCGAGATGTGGGCGTACCATGGATTTATATAAGGGCAATAATATATTCTCAGTCTTATTCTCTATCCCCTTTTTAATGATTCCTAACATCCTGTTTGCTTTTTTGACCGCCTCTGCACACTGTGTGGACATCTTCAGAGAACTATCCACAATCACTCCAAGATCTTTTTCCTGACTCGTTGTAGCTAAATTAGCCCCCATCATGTTGTATGTATAGTTGGGGTTATTTTTTCCAATGTGCATTACTTTACATTTATCCACATTAAATTTCATTTGCCATTTTGTTGCCCAATCACTTAGTTTTGTGAGATCTTTTTGAAGTTCTTCACAATCTGCTTTGGTCTTAACTATCTTGAGTAGTTTAGTATCATCTGCAAACTTTGCCACCTCACTGTTTACCCCTTTCTCCAGATCATTTATGAATATATTGAATAGGATTGGTCCTAGGACTGACCCTTGGGGAACACCACTAGTTACCCCTCTCCATTCTGAGAATTTACCATTAATTCCTACCCTTTGTTCCCTGTCCTTTAACCAGTTCTCAATCCATGAAAGGACCTTCCCTTTTATCCCATGACAGCTTAATTTACGTAAGAGCCTTTGGTGAGGGACCTTGTCAAAGGCTTTCTGGAAATCTAAGTACACTATGTCTACTGGATCCCCCTTGTCCACATGTTTGTTGGCCCCTTCAAAGAACTCTAATAGATTAGTAAGACACGATTTCCCTTTACAGAAACCATGTTGACTATTGCTCAACAGTTTATGTTTTTCTCTGTGTCTGACAATTTTATTCTTAACTATTGTTTCGACTAATTTGCCCGGTACCGACGTTAGACTTACCGGTCTGTAATTGCCGGGATCACCTCTAGAGCCCTTTTTAAATATTGGTGTTACATTAGCTAACTTCCAGTCATTGGGTACCGAAGCCGATTTAAAGGAGAGGTTACAAACGTTAGTTAATAGTTCCGCAACTTCACATTTGAGTTCTTTCAGAACTCTTGGGTGAATGCCATCTGGTCCCGGTGACTTGTTAATGTTGACTTTATCAATTAATTCCAAAACCTCCTCTAGTGACACTTCAATCTGTGACAGTTCCTCAGATTTGTCACCTACAAAAGCCAGCTCAGGTTTGGGAATCTCCCTAACATCCTCAGCCATGAAGACTGAAGCAAAGAATCCATTTAGTTTCTCCGCATTGACTTTATTGTCTTTAAGCGCTCCTTTTGTATTTTGATCGTCAAGGGGCCCCACTGGTTGTTTAGCAGGCTTCCTGCTTCTGATGTACTTAAAAAACATTTTGTTATTACCTTTGGAGTTTTTGGCTAGCCGTTCTTCAAACTCCTCTTTGGCTTTTCTTATTACACTCTTGCACTTAAGTTGGCAGTGTTTGTGCTCCTTTCTATTTGCCTCACTAGGATTTGACTTCCACTTTTTAAAGAAAGTCTTTTTATCCCTCACTGCTTCTTTTACATGGTTGGTAAGCCACGGTGGCTCTTTTTTAGTTCTTTTACCGTTTTTCTTAATTTGGGGTATACATTGAAGTTGGGCCTCTATTATGGTGTCTTTAAAAAGGGCCCATGCAACTTGCAGGGATTTCACTTTAGTCGCTGTACCTTTTAACTTTTGTCTAACTAACCCCCTCATTTTTGTATAGTTCCCCCTTTTGAAATTAAATGCCACAGTGTTGGGCAGTTGAGGTGTTCTTCCCAGCACAGGGATGTTGAATGCTATTGTATTGTATTATGGTCACTATTTCCAAGCAGTCCTGCTATAGTTACCTCTTGGACCAGCTCCTGCGCTCCACTCAGGATTAAATCTAGAGTTGCCTCTCCCCTTGTGGGTTCCCGTACCAGCTGCTCCATGAAGCAAGCATTTAAAGTATCGAGAAATTTTATCTCTGCATTTTGTCCTGAAGTGAAATGTTCCCAGTCAATATGGGGATAATTGATATCCCCCACTATTATTGGATTCTTAATTTTGATAGCCTCTCTAATTTCCCTTAGCATTTCATCATCACTATTACTGTCCTGGTCAGGTGGTCGATAATAGATCCCTAATGTTATATTTTTACTAGACCATGAAATTTCTATCCATAGAGATTCTATGGAACATGTGGATTCACTTAAGATTTTTACTTCATTTGAATCTACACTTTCTTTCACATATAGTGCCACTCCTCCCCCTGCACGACCTGTTCTATCCTTCCTATATATTTTGTACCCCGGAATGATTGTGTCCCATTGATTGCTCTCAGTCCACCAGGTTTCTGTGATGCCTATTATATCAATATCCTCCTTTATCACAAGGCACTCTAGTTCACCCATCTTATTATTTAGACTTCTGGCATTTGTGTACAAGCACTTTAAAAACTTGTCCCTGTTTATTAGACTGCCTTTTTCTGATTTTCATTTAGATTTGGCAGAGTTATAAGATACTGAAAATTACAATTGCCCATCTGTATTTCACACAGTACAGCTTGTTAAATGACTTTCTGCTAAGGAATCCTCATCAGTTCCATTAGCACAATGTACGTACTACCCAGTGTCTGACATCACTAGTCTGAGTACAAGGCGTGATCAAGGCACAAGAGAGGTTGAGGTTAGTTAACAGATGATAACTAACCCCAGCCTCCCCACAACATTCTCCCTAGTGTAGATGCAAGTTAACATATTATACCTCAATATGGCTGTTCAAGGTCAACCCTACCCCTCCTGCCCACCTTTGTTATGAAAGAATGAAACAGTGGTCTAAAGGGGCAAAGGGGGGGGGGGACAGTTTTTGAAAACATAATTAAACAATGGGTAAATTTGCAAAAGTGCCTACATGACTTAGTCCCTTTTGAATATGGGACTTAGGTGCCTAAATCATGTAGCCACTTTTGAAAATTGTAGCTTGGATTGGTCATTTCTTAACTTTTGACTGTCTGAGCTTACTACCTAAATAACATGTTTTGACACATCTTTTTGGATGTAATATACGTCACGGGATATCTAATAGGACTTTAAAAGCTCCATGTGTATAAAGTGGTGGTGGTTAAGGTTCCTAAAAGAGCCTTAATTTTACACTTCCTAAATTTGAGTGTTTAACATTGTAACCTGAATATTAAATTAACATGTTCTTCCTACTTTAGTTGTGTTTTCTAAGAAAAAAGATTAATCTCTAAGATGAGTTCACTATTCACTTCCAGTTACATGTTCAAAAATGTGTGAAACTGCACATGAAGTAGCAATACAAAACCACACTAACATAATTAAAACTGATGTTATGTAACTGCTGTTCAATAGCTCTGTAAACAACATTGCAACTCTGAGGAAATAGTATTTATTTTGAATTGCTCACATACAAAATCAATTTTTCAATTATCATTTAGGGGGAGAAATTCCATATTTTTGGTAAAACAAGGATACACCTTTCTGATTTCTTTTAAAATTTTAAATAGCAGTTGTTCAATGCTGCTCAGAAGTTTGGAATGTTAGAAATAATCCTAGGATAGATGGATTAGTGGACATAGTTCAAGTGAGGCAATCAAAGATGCATAATAAATGCAATTTATATGTGGATTTGGTGTGCAATAAATGCATTTATCATGCAGCTACTTATCACATAATATTTTCTGCTGTGATTCATCACCTGTGCCTCCATCTTGTCACTGCAGGCTGATGCAAAGCAGACATTGTCTCCTTATGTAGTCCTGCTGGAGAGACTGGCAGTGGCTCATATGCCTCCCCAAGTGCTGGGATCTGTAATTTGTGTCTTTTCCATCATGTTCTGTTGAAGCATATTGTCTGTAGCACTTGAAAGGAACAGAGCCAGTTTGGGAAGAGCTTGCTTCCCTGTACCTTATTTACAGAACTGGCCTCCAGAAGGTCACCACCCTCTCACTATTGTTAATGGACAGTCTTATCAGAGGCTTATTTGTTATTTTCTGTGAAGGCATTTCAGGTGAAAGAGTGAGAACAGGAGCAGATGGTGTCCAGTTTAATTTAAACAAGTGAAAAGCATCTCCTGGACAACAGAAAAAATACAAATATACAACAGGATCCTTTATGTTGGTATATAAGAGTCTCTAATATATTGAAATTTATTTGGCAGTGTAAAATTGATTTGAGAATGAATAAGGAAATTGCCTTACAAAAGCAGGCAGAGAATTGCAAATCAACTTATATGTAGACACATCTCCTGGGAATAAATCCCATCTTACATCAGAGATGTACTCCAGAAAATATCATTTCTAAAATTCATTTTGTAACATAAAAATAATTTTAAATGGGATCCTAATATATTGCCCCTCTTTCTCTGTCTCTTGGTGTGTGTACATATATTCTAAGCTTCCCAGCTTATATTCATAATTACTTATTTCCTTCTCTAATAAGTTCTGCATTGTTTGCTACATTCCATTATTTTTCTCTCTGGCCTTATGGAAATTCTACCCTATTGAAAATGAACAATTAACAGGGTTTGTGCACCAGTTAATCAGCTCTTTAGAAAGGAGACCTGCATCTGGGTACATTCCAGCTTTTCAGTGATGTGAAATTTATATTTTGACTTATAAAATGAGTGCTCTGAGCATTCCTACAACAAACTAAAACATAACAATACAAACCTTCACCTACTGTGCTTCTTCCTGTGATGTCTCGCTAAAGAATTTCAGGAACTCCTTTGTAAACCTAAAAGGTAAGGAAAGAATTCTGGAGCATACCTGAAGCAGCCTGGTTGAAAGTGGCTAAATTTGGGGTCAGAGCATTAAAAAAACCCCATCCAACCAACCTCCGAAATCCTGATTTGTAGTGTAATGAAGGTGCCATAACATCTCTTCAAAGATTAGTTGGTGATGTATTTTCCTCTTAAATAGGAATGTAAATCAATTAATTAAAACAAAATGAAAATCAACCTATCATATTTTCTCATGTAGAAAAAACACATTATTGATCTTAACATACACCTGTAAGTAAGAAATGTTCTAAAATGTAGCTTAGGTTAGAGATCAACTTGTGCATTTCAGTGTGATGTGAGGAAATGTGTGTGAGCATTGTGGCTGGTTATATTGTATCTTGAAATTGAAAGAAAGAAAGAAAACTTGTTGCATTGAGGAGTCTCGAGTTATAGTATGTGGGTTGCAAGTCAAGTGAATTGAAATTGGTGAATTCCCTGTGGCTTGGGGTGGGGATTGGTTGAGTTGCTTGGTTTGTTTGCATTGATTGAGTTGCTTGCTTGATGTGCGAGCTAAGTATTCATGGGTCCAAAAGATACTCATTTAGGAAAACTTGGATTGAGGTCAAAAGAATACAAAGCATGGTTCTGTATGTTTCTAGCATTTTCTGGGTTCTGTTATTTTACTCTGAAAAGAATTAGTTAAATTAAAATTGAGCACGTGCTTAAGTGCTTTGTTGAACTGGAGCCTTACATAGAATGGGCTCCATCTTTGTATAGGCTCAATATTGACACACTATTAGGTAAGATTTAAAATATATAACAAATGGGGAGAAGGGGAGATTTTGATTAACTAAAGTAGGGCATGTAATTCCAGAGAACAAAGTGAAGCTGAAAATAGAGGTGTTAATACACTGAGTGCAAGTGTAAGCAAGAAAAACCCGTTAGGTGTGATTCTAAATAATGGGGTTTGTAATTTAGTAGGTATAATTTAAACCTCTTTTGGGATGGCTTTCTTGAATATCAATATAATGAAAGAAGAGACACTATCCAAAAGAAAAGCAACCCTTTTATGCAAAATGAAGAATTGATGGAGAACATTAGAGTTAAAGGGAAACCTGGAATCAGTGACCCAAGAGCTACTTGAATTACGTAGTTCAAGGCTTTTATATTTCAAGAAAGCAAATTTTGGGGAACTCTAAAAAAAATCTGATTAATATGCAAGGAGTGAGAAAAATTAAAATCCACCAGTGTGGAAGTAGGCTTGGAAATCTTAAGATGCATCTGGTAATAATTACTCAGAAAAGAACTTGAAGATCAGTAGACCATGTTACTTCATAACAGACATCTCAAAGATCTGAAGTTAAAAGTCCAGTACTAATTATTCTCTATTACAAAAAAAGTAGCATATACATTATTAATGTTTTCAGAAGAGACATTAAAACAAAAAGCTTTTTGACTCCATATTATTTTTTTTTAAAGTAAGAAAGTTGGATCACTGAACAAGGTTACCTCCCTCTATCAGTAAATTATGCTGTTGACTATCCACAGCTATGTGAGTATTGCTAAGTGGGTCATAGAAACTGATTTGTTTTACTGTATCACTGATACTGAGCATGCCATGTTAGGTGCTATAGATCCATCAAGTATAGAAAGTTTCTTATAAAACTGAAATGTAATCTAGCGATGTCATTTTTTACATACTGTACAGTAGAACCCCAGAGTTACAAACACCTCGGGAATGGAGGTTGTTCGTAACTCTGAACTAAATGTTATAGTTGTTCTTTCAAAAGTTCACAACTGAACATTGACTTAATACAGCTTTGAAACTTTACTATGCAGAAGAAAAATGCTGCTTTCCCTTTATTTTTTTAGCAGTTTATGTTTAACACAGTACTATACTTGGGTTTGGGTTTTTTTGTCTTTATCTTTGCTGCTGCCTGATTGTGTACTTCTGGTTCCATTTGAGGTGTGTGGTTTACTGGTCAGTTCATAACTCTGGTGTTCATAACGCTGAGGTTATGTATGTATTTCCTGATAGTGATTATTGTTTATGTACACGTGTCTTTAAAAAAATTTTAAGGAGAGCACTATGGGTTTCTCATTTGCTTTTTAGTAGAATCTTTCTCAAACTGCTCTCCATGAAATAGTTTCCCTGAAATAATTATGTAACTGAACAGTCTTGTGACCTCAGGTTAATCCACATGGATCATTCTGAAGGTAGAAATGGAGTGACTGATGGATAATGGAACTTCTGTCATGCAGGAAATGTCCCATTCCTAATGACGCATTCTAAAATCTGCACTAAAATATAAATTTTCAAGTCCCAGGGCCTTATTTCTTAGCAACAGAGGCAGCAGCTACCAAACTGTTTAGTGAGAAAATGGATTTTTAAAGGTGACAATCAAAACACATTTACATTGCACCTTGGCTCTTTAAATTAGCACTGTCTTATGTTGCAGAGCTAGACATGAAGTTGTAAATTGCAGATGATTTGTCTAAAGTTTGGTTTGTGGATAGATCTGTGTCTAAGGCCTTATCTACACTACAAAGTTTTGTCGGCACAAGCTGCCTTTTCCCAACAAAACAGGGGAGGTGTCCACACTACAAAGCTACTTTTGGTGACAAAACTCTGCTGTTTTGCTGACAAAATAAAACCACCTGAACAAGAGGCATAAAGCCTTTTTCCGCAAAGTTAAAGTGACAAAGCGTCAATTAGGATGACCAGACAGCAAGTGTGAAAAATTGGGACCGGGGGTGGGGGGTAATAGGCTTCTATATAAGAAAAAGCCTCAAATATCTGGACTGTCCCTATAAAATCAGGACATCTGGTCACCCATCAATGCATCAGGACATCTGGTCATCTAGCATCAATGTAGACACTACAGTTTGTTTTGTCCACAGAACTGGCTTCTGCCAGTATCCCACAATGCCTGTCTTGACCGCTCTGCTCATTGTTTTGATCTCTGCTGCCTTGCAAGCATGCACCCCTCCCCTTTCAAAGCTCCAGGAAGTATCTGACAGCTGAGCACCCTGCTCCCTTTGAGGAACAAAGAGCAAATCATTAGCGTGGAATGTTCCTGTTCTGCCCTGCACTAGGAACACAGCAGCAGGCAGACTGGTGCTGGGGTGGGGTGGGGGGGTAGAAAGACTGCTGTGCTGCTTTTTGACATTCCTCAGCACAGAGAGCTCACAGAGCTGCTCAGGATGCCGCTCCCAGCAGCTGAGAAGGCGATGGGAGAACGAAGGAATCATAGAACCATAAGCAGGCAGGCAGAGCGGGCTGCTTTGGGAAGGACTGCTGTGCAGAGCCGGGGGGCTGACATGGGGTGGGTGTGTTCCTCTCTCCCTGCTTCAGGATAGGTCGGTCAGCCTGCTGTCTCCCCTGCCCCAGACACACCACTCTCCTCTCCCTCTCCCCACACATTTCACTTGAAAAAGCAGCTGACAATCTACTAGGATGCTCCCAGAATGATAGGATTGAGAAACCTGCATCATGTGACGCTGTACCTGCTCCATGAGGAATTGCAAACACCTTCCCAAAGCACCCTGTGATCAGTTGCACAGTGGGATAGCTACCACAGGGCACTGCTCTCTGTGTTGATGCAGGAGCTGCTAGTGTGGATGCACTCTGCTGACACAAGGAGCTAGTGTGGACATGCAACAGCGATTTTAATTAAAGTGCTTTAACTAAAATGGCATAAGTTTTGCCCACAAAACTTTGTAGTGTAGACAAAGCATAATACTGAGATGAGGATCCAGATTTTAAAAGCCTTTGAAGCACATGATGAAAGACTGAATTATATAATTCATACCCTGAAAGAAATAAAGCATAATTAAGAACAGCTTATTTCTCTAATATTTTGAAAGGATATGTTTATAACAACAAGTGTGAGAGGATGTAGGTGCAGGAAAGAAGCATCATGGAATCTCTTTCTAGGGGCATTTTATAGCCTACATAAGTGAAAGTGGGAATGTATCATTCACAGTATTTAGTTTGGGTACCAACCCTCTTCCCCTATCCACACATTTTAAATAATGACTGGTCTGTTTAGACTACAGTTTGACCACAGTCTTCATTATTTAAACATTAAAAATCAGTGGTTTAGATCTTAAGTGCTGTGTCCCCAGCCCTTGCCTCTGCTTCCTAGGTGAAAAGACTGCAGGTAATTGTATTAATTAAATGGGCAGCACCAGGGGCAGCTCCAGGCCCCAGCACGCCAAGAGTGTGCTTGGGGCAGCAAGCCGCAGGGGCTGCTCTGCTGGTGCTGCGAGGGCAGCAGGCAGGCTGCCCTCGGCGGCTTGCCTGCGGAGGGTCCGCTGGTCCCGCGGCTTCGGAGGACCTCCCGCAGGCCTGCCTGCCGTGCTTGGGCGGCAAAATTCCTAGAGCCGCCCCTGGGCGGCACACAAGGAATTGTATGGGGCAGGGACTCTCTACTACTCTGTGTTTGTACAGTGCCTAGCACAATGCTAGGATACTGTCACACAGTCTGTTAGTTTCCCCCTAAAGAAGGAAAAATTATATTTAAAAAAAAATCACTTTTTTGTTGCTGAAATTTAAAATGTTTGACATTTTTCATTGGTATTTCAAAATTCATAAAATGTTGACCATCTCAACCGTCACAGCTAAGATAAATCTTCCCCTTGACGAAGGCTTTGGGTCAGAGGCACTAACTCACACCTTTCAGGCATGCTTTGCTGGCACCGTGTAGACAAGCCCTTAGAAAGCTTTGTGCATTTTTACCAAAAGGATGACAAGTATTTTTTTTTTAATTCCAGCATTAGCAAAGTCACCAGCCCTTCATATTTATCCCAAGGTGTGTTGGAAGGTTAATAATTGGCACTTGCAGTGCTTAATGCTGCTGACAGACAAATATGTCTGGAGACAAGTCTGTTTCTTACAACAATAGTCCCACTCAGGTACCTTTCATTTCTTTGGTTTCTCAGACTAGTGTAGCATTATTCACGTTTTAAAGTGCAGGGTTTTATGACTGTGGTGGTAACAATTGTTTCCAGAGGAGAAAACATTCTGCAAATTATATGTAAATGTTTTTACTTGGCTGGGTTCTTTTGTATTTCCGCAGAGTATTTTAATCTACACAAGAATGAAGGTTTCCTGTGAATGCATACAGCATATTTATGTATTTAATTTCCACTTAATTTATAAAGGATTCTAACAGGCAGAAGGGTCATTTTGTTATAATGTAAGTGCTACTTTCAAATAAAATAATCAAAAGCCCTACAGCCCTGGGAGTTAATGTGCCATTTCTAATACTGTATCAGAGCTGTGCTTCCTAGCTGGACAAAGGAAAGTGGTATTCCTTGGCTAAGTACAGAATCTATTGTGACTCCCTAAAGTTGAAAGAGTTACAGGTTGCATCAACATTGTAGGAAACTTGGAAGTTCTTATTTGTTTAACCAGCAGTGGTATCTCTTCCTCTTCCTCATGCATTTCAGGTGACAATGAATGCTCTTGTATCTTGCTAAATTTTGGCTCTTGTCCTTCTGTTTTCTGCCTCTTGAATTTGGCCCTTTCAGTAATTGTAAAGTTTTGATTATTTCAGTTTTCTTTTGGTTCTGTTAGAATTCTTCAAAGAAATGTCAAGCTTCATGTCTCTATTTGTTGGCAATGAAAGGACATTTTGACCTGTTTCAGAAATTCTCTCCAGCATAAATTTTCAAAAGTGACTAATGCTTTTGGTTGCCTGTATTTTCACATGTCCAACTTGAGCCACCCTAAAGAGGCCTGATTTTCAGGTGCTTGGTGACTTTGAAATTGGATTCCTTTAAGGCTTCTCAAGATGGACACCCAATCACTAGTCACTTGTCTGTGTACAGTGTACACTAGTCATTTATGCTGGTACAGTGCCCAAGTCTATATGTATATATTTTCCCATCTCTAAGTGACAGAGATAGAAAGAGATTTTTATGTAAATATTAGAAAAATGTAATTATCAACTGGCACATGAAGTGTTGTGCTAACATGAGTCAAACACTGCTTTTTCTCAACCCATTGATTATGAATTTATTTCTTTACTCTTTCCCAAACTTTAGGCCATGGAAGAATGATCTTATTAATTAAAATTCAAAATAATACATTGAGATGATCATTAGTTTGAGAAATTAAATGCAAAGAGGTTAGGAAATTAAAAATTAAGGTTCCTATAATAACTAAATTTCCCCATCATGTACACTAGTACATAGTATTTTATATGGGAGTTTATACTGATACACAGATGACATAAGATATGTGCAGTGTGGCTAAGTTTGTTATTGAAAATGTATCTTTTAATTTCCTGACTTATGTGCATCTGAATTTTCTAACAGTACTGTTATAGGAACATAACTTTTTGTATTAAGTTTTCTTTGGACTTTTTGGAAGAAAAAGGTGAGTCACATGGGAAAAATATAAAAAGGAAAGAAATGGAAAGATGTGGTGTGTTTGTACTGTCATACAGACTAAGAATCTTAAGCTTCCTCCCTACCTTATTAAATGGCCTCAGTTGGTGGCCTAGCAGATACAAGTAGTTTTGCTTATTGAGTCTGTCATAACCAGTTTATTATATGTTTCAGTATGTTGAAGCCTATATAAATATATGTTGGGCCAGATTTTCTTCTGTTATACTGATAAAACTTCTTTGGAATCTCATGGTTGTAAATGAGGAGTCTGGGCCAGATGCCCTTATTTTTCTTCAAGGGATTGCCCTTGTGTGTAGCGCACTTCTGGGTGGTGCATGTGCTCCATATGGCCAGAACTAGACATTTTTGATGAGTGGTTGAGTCTCACCACATGTTGAAAGGATTCCAAGTCACACTTTGATTGCTGGGTATTTACACACCTGCGATCAAGAGAAAACCCAGTAAGCTGCAATTCATACAACCAACCCACTTGCCTCTTATCAGTGGCAAAAAGAACTGCCACACAAAAAAGGATGCCCATGGCCAGCTGTCTTTCATTTTCCAACTACCACATCATGACAGGACCTTCAAGAGCTGTGCACCAACTGTCCCTCTGCATCTGCACAAGTCCTCTTGTCTTTCCCCTCCCTTTGGAGGCTGACTTTCCACTACCTATCTTCTTGGACAGATGGGTACTAGAGGTCATCTCCTCAAGGTATGCCATCCAACTCTCTTCCCTCCCCAAACACAACCCCAACTGCCATCCCTATCCTCTATTGAGAAATCCTCCCATAACAGGATTCTTCAGTAGGAGGTAGTCACTTCTCCACACAGTCGATAGAATTAGTATATCTAACAGCAATGGGAAAGGGGTCCTACTCAAGGTTCTTCCTCATTCCCAAGAAGAGAGGAGGAGGAGAACTATTTTGGACCTTGGGAACTGAAGAAGTACATCTGCTGCCTAAAGTTCAGAATGGTGACCCTGTCGTCAATTATCCTGTCTCTAGACCAGACAGTTAATTCACTTGCCCTCTATCTCAGGCACCTACTTTATTGTGGACATTCATTCAGTACATAGGAGATTCCTGAGACTTGTGGCCAGTTAACATCAGTACCTGGACACCGTACAGGTGTCTCCCCTTTGGACTCTTAATGGTGCCAAGGTGCTATTGGTAGTGGTAGCAGCTCGCTTTCATCAACAAGGTGTGATGGTTTATCCTTACTTAGATGATTGGCTTCTGAATGGATGATCTTACCAGGAACAATGAGAAGCAACTGCCATGCTTCTACATCTATTTGAGAGGTTGGTCCCCAGAGTGAAACGGAAGAAGTCCAATCTGGATCCCTCACAGTCAATATAATTTACTGAGGCAAGGCTGGACACTGTTATAGCCAGGGCATACCTACCAGATGACTGTTTTCTGTCCAACATCTGGTTCAGATAGCAAATTCACTCTGAGATGAAACAGTACAGAAATATTTTTTCAGGACTTTATCTGTGGACACACTTAAGGGGGTATGATGAATATACTGTGACTGCCACAGATGTATGTGAAAATATCCAGGAAAAACAAAAATGTGGCAAATACATTTGAGTAGGTGCATGGTTTATATAAAAATTCATGTCATTCTAAACTAACAGAATAAGTCTTCATAAGCTTGTGGTACAGTTTGAACAGTGATATGCTGTGATATATAGTGGCTATAGTATATCTGTCAGAGGATAACTGTCCTCTATTTCCCCATGTTAAATATCCTCACACCTTCTATGGGTCATCTTGATTAACACTTCAAAAGTTTTTTTTTTCTCCTGCTGATGATAGCTCATCTCAATTGATTAGCCTCTTACAGTTGATATGGCTACTTCCACCTTTTCATGTTCTCTGTATGTATAAATATCTTGCTGTATGTTCCATTCTATGCATCCAATGAAGTGGGCTGTAGCCCATGAAAGCTTATGCTCAAATTTGTTAGTCTCTAAGGTGCCACAAGTACTCCTGTTCTTTTTGCGGATACAGACTAACACGGCTGCTACTCTGAAACCTGTCCTATATTTGTTCATGTCTTGGGTTTACTTAAATGTTTTCAAATTACAAGGGATGCTACAAAGGTTTTTTGTCTTAGCCCTGTGTGAGCTACCTTCCTCTTCCTATCAATATATACTTACACCTTAACTGAAGGCTTACACATAGGAACTACATACTTGTGATGTGTGTTTATATATAATAATATATAAAGTGTTTTTTAAACAATATCTTCGTCTGTGGTTGATGTCCTTATGTTGATTTTGATGGTTCAGCTATAATTAAATGAAAATGAGGAATTAGCTGTCGAGGGAGGGGGAGTCCAGACTGGAACCCCCACATTAGAGTCCTGTGTAGATGACAGTATCAAGTGCCATGTAAGAGATTGTACCAGTGAAATTACAACAAAAGTAAAAAAAAACAAAAAAAAACAAACCCCACAACCTTACAAAGGAACCATTGTTCAACACGATTAATCAAAATAGCTACCAACAAAATAAAACATCAAAGTTACTAATTGATTTTTGTTTTGCATCACCAATACCTATCTAATAGCTAAACCTTGTTATATAGATATTGTACTTCTGTTGTTTATGTATCTTCATTTTGAGGTAGGAAAGCATTTATTAGCTATAAACATCAAAATACAACAGTAAAACCTTATTTTTTCCTCCCAGAAATTGCCCTTGTTTAAGTGCTCAGAGATGAGTTGAGGACTATTTCTTTCATTGTCTCTGAGGACCTTTAACTAGAATATATTCAGGGCTCCTTGTTGCTTAGCTTCTTATAAATGTATTCTTGTCAGGGCTAGTCACATATCAGCTCCACAGAGTGAAATATGAGAATAAAAATAGAATCTGGTGCTGGCACATGTTTTCTAAAAGCACTGAAAGAGACATTCCTAGTAATAAGCAAGAGCAAAAAGAGGGTAGACCAAGATAGGATATTGTGCATGGCCTTTGCTGCACCTAACTTATACCTATCATTACACGGATGCTATAAAGCTGTGCAAATGGAAGTAATAAAAGGAATGATTTTGTTATTTTCCCCAGGCTTGCCTGCCAATCACCGATAAAAAAAATAAAAGAGGGGGGAAATATGTGATGACCTGAACACAGAGGATTGAGAAAGTGGAGGAAAAGGTTGTGATTGATTTGACCTTGGACACATTAGAAAAATCAAGCTGAATATAATGTCACTGTATATCCTAGCTTATACATGTGGACAGTTAAGAAACCAATAGGCTGAAGCAGAGTTAGAAAACATGAACTAGAAGTATTATATGTGGAAAGCTAAGCACTCTAAAAAGATGTATGAAAAGAAACAAAGATTTAAAGGGACACTGTTGATCAATTTTAGGTTCTGCATTTATATGTTGTAAAAGAAAAAAAGGAAGGAATATAGAAATCCTAATACGAGTAGAAATAGTTGGTTTTGTTTTTAAAATTTAAATGAAATCATCTTTTTCTTATTCTTTCTAATTTGAACACATTTTCCTGTAGCTCTTCGTAATCAAAACAGAATTGTTTTGTAGCATAGGAACTAGGGATGTACAAGGTTAAACAGTTAATCACTAAGCATTAGGCTTACCGTTAACCTCAGTGGCCCCACACTGGCCAAAGGGACCCCAACTCTGGCTGCGTCAGGCTGGCAGGACCCCTGCTCCAGCTGGGCCGGAGTGGCCCCAGCCCTGGCTAGGCCAGAGTGGCCCCAGCCTGGGCTGCACCAGCTAGCGGGGACCCCAACGTGATCGGAGCGGCCCCAGTTTTGGCCGTGCCAGCTTGCTGGAGCAACCCCAGCCCCAGTCCCCGCCGTGCCAGGCTTGCCGAAGCTAATATAATTTTAATCGTTTAACTGGTTAATTTGTAACTGATATTTACATCCCTAATAGGAACTGTAGCAATGCGGGACTCACCCCTGCGGCGCCTCCTGCTGGTCATCGGGAATTAGTTCATCCAGCCTCCAGAGCACTCTCTGCAGGCCGGTGTCCCACTTTCGCTTGGCCCCCGTGTCCCTCCTGGACCCGGTGCCTCGTTGTCTGGGTGCTGCCCCCTAGCCATAAACCCCTCAGTCTCCGGGTCTCCTCTCCCCAGGGAACCCCCAACCCCTATCCCTACCTCACCTCAGTCATAGGCTACTGCCAGTCACCAACTCGCCCCCACGCCGTGGGGCAGACTGCAGTGTCAGCCACTCATCATGGGCAAGGTTGGGTCTGGACCTACTGCCTCTCTCTGCAACCCAGTGCCTCTGTGGGGCCTTGAACAAGGCCCTGCAGCCTGAGGAGCTGCCAGCCTGGAGCTCCCCAGCCCCTCTGGCCTTTCCCCGGCCCTGCCTCATTCTAGGCACCCTGAGCTTCCCAGCAGCCAGGCCCCTCTCTCTCTGAAGGCAGAGAGCGACTCTGTGTGTGCTTCTGGCCCACTGCCCTCTTATAAGGGTCAGCTGGGCCCTTATTAAGCCAGCTTCGGTCTCAGTGGGGTGTGACCCCCAGCTGAGGCTGCTTTCCCCAATCAGGGTAAAGGGTACATTAAAGACACTATAAATTCTTTGAGTGCTGTTGATAACTCAGAACCACGAGATAGTGATGGCATATGGATCAATGTGGTAACTAGCAAAACCCAGAAGGGAGTGCCGCAGGGGTCTGTTACAGAGCCCCAAATCAAACTAGAGAGAAGGATAAGTCACTCCTTAAGCACCTGGCTAATGTGTGGAAAGAAAAACTGTTTTGTTATGGGGGACTTCAGTTTGAGAGAAATGTGCTGGAAGTCTTATGCAGCCAGCAGTAAAACATCATTAGTGTTTCTAAAAATTATAGATAATTTTCTATCACAAAAAGGATTGCGCCCACTATGTGAACTCTATTTTGGACTTTATTCTCATGGATAAAGACGAATTAATCACTGGAATAGAAGTCGGTGGTTGCCTAGGGATGAGTGATCATGACTAATTACATACAATATGTGCAAAAAGAGGACAGTCTCAACCAGGAATAATCATATGTATAATATAATAAATATAATATAATAAAGTTGGGATTGTCATTTTTTAGCACATATTGAATGTAATACTGGTCCCTAGGCAACCACTAACTTCCACCCCAGGGATTAATTCATCTTTATCAATGAGAATGAAGTCCAAAATAGAGTTCACATGTTGGGTGCAATACTTTCTGTGGTAGAATATACCTATAATTATTCATGTTGCACACATATCATGTGGTGCTTCAAAAAGGGCTAATTTCTTAAAGCCGAGGAAAAATTTAGACAGAAAAATGTGAATGAAAATTGAGAACTCTTTCAGAATTGTTTATTTCATGGCCACGAAGTTACAATTCCACAGTCAAGTAAAGATGGCAGCTTTGGCTATATACCATTCTAGTTCAGTGGCAAACTGGAGGCAGCAATTAGAAATAAAAAAATAGAAAAAGGGGGAAAATAGATAAACTGCTAATATGTATTAGTTGCTAAGTTCAAAAAATAGAAAAGGGAAGCTAAAGGTATCAGGGAAAAATCTTTGCCTGGCAGGGTACTGAAAATAAGGATTTTCCTAAGTATATTAGGAACAAAAGAAGTGCTAGCAATGGTATAGGTCAATTACTAGATGGAGATGGTAAAATTGTTAGTGATGCAGAAAAAGCATAAGTATTCAATAAATATTACTGTTCTATATTTGGAAAGATGCAAGATGTTGAGTTGGTATCATGTGAGGAAGATAAAATACTTTACAATCCATTAGCAACCAAGGAGGATGTTTGACAACATCTATTAATGATAAACATTTTTAAGTCAGCAGACCCAGATAAATTGCACTCAAGGCTCCTAAAAGAGCTAACTGAGGAGATCTCTGCTGATAACGTTTGCTGAAAAGAGCATTTAGGCCTGGAAAAAATGCCTTACTGGGAGAGACTAGGAATTCAATCTGTTTAGTTTATCAAAAAGAAGATTGAGGTGATTCAATTACAGAATATAAGTAACTTCAAGGTACTGAGGCACTTTAATGTAGAAGAGAAAGACCTAACGAGAACCAAGTGCTGGAAGCTGAAGCCAAACAAATTTAAAGTGGAAATAAGGTACAAATTTTTAACAGCAAGTCAAGTTTGATTAACCACTGGAATAAACTACCAAGAGAAGTGATGGATTCTCCATCTCTTGATGTCTTCTGATAAATACTGGATGTCTTCTGGAATGTATGCTTTAGGCAAACACAAGTTATTGGGCTCAGTACAGGAGTGACTGGGTGAAGTTTAATGGCTTGTGATATGCAGAAGGTCAGACTAGATATAATGATTCCTTCTGATCTTAATCTCTGTGAATGTATGAGTATTATAAAACTGACTATTTACATAATACTATTAATCAGCATATATTCATTGCCCTTGTTGAATGAAATGCAAAGTAAACAAGTGTACACGATGAAAAATAAATTAGATATTTAACAGGGAATCCTGCCTTCAAAAATATGAGATCCTGCCTGACTTAATAGTTGAGTACACATCTCAAAGCAAAAGTCAGCCCTTAAAGCTTTTAATATCTAAACTGTCTTTATTAAAGATATATGTTTTATTGTGAGTTTTATATTAAGTGTCCCTTTCAATCAGCTGAGCTGAGGAATAAGGGGAAAAAAGCGGTGGGTGAGATCCTAGTAATAGAATATCAGGGTTGGAAGGGACCTCATCTAGTCCAACCCCCTGCTCAAAGCAGGACCAATCCCCAGACAGATTTTTGCCCCGGATCCCTAAATGGCCCCCTCAAGGATTGAGCTCACAAAGCAGGGTTTAGTAGGCCAATGCTCAAATCACTGAGCTATCCCTCCCCTCAAGAGCCAAATTTTGGGCTTGAACCAATGACCTTGAAATTAAGAGTCTCATGCACGACCAACTGAGCTAGCCGGGCTGTGTAGTACTAACCAGGCCTGACCCTGCTTAGCTTCCAAAATCAGATGAGATCGGGCATACTCAGGGTGATATGGTCATAGTCCCATTTAGGGTGACCAGACAGCAAGTGGGAAAAATTGGGACGGGGTGAGGGGTAATAGGAGCCTTTTTAAGAACAAGACCCAAAAATCAGGACTGGTCCATTAGAATCGGGACATCTCGTCACCCTAGTCCCATTAAACTCAGAGTTTTGTCATTGACTTCAGTGGAACCTGGATTTCACCCATTGCTTTTAAAATGTTTAAAGGCTGTAAAAATGGCAAAGATTTGTGCACATGGTGTGTGTGTGTGTGTGTGTGTGTGTGATTGTGAGTGTGTGTGTGAGAGAGATCTAACTCAAACAGACCTTGAGTATCTTAATTTTCAAATCTTCATTTCCTTATTGCCCAGAAAAGACAATGTTAGATTTTCAAATGCGCTCAGCATTGGCCCAACTTTCCCATTGAAATCCATACTAAAGCTCCTCTTGACTTCAGTGGGAGCAGTTAGGCCAACAAAGAGCCCCTCACCTATTGTTAATAGTGAAAGAGGAGGACCCTTCAACTTAAAGAACATTTCTTTGTTGTGAAAGTACAAAAAAAACCCATTCCATTTAGTGCTTTAAAATGAGACTGACAATCTATGTATTAGTAAATATGTGAACTGGACTTGTTGCACTGATGACTTAAGTTATTTTGTATAGCAAATGAGGGAGAATTTATCAAGTCTCTCTCTGAAAGAGCATGCAGATCTAAAGATAATCTGGGCTCCATTCCAGTCAAACAAATAACTAGAAAATATGATGTGGTTGAAATAAAATATAGTGCTTTGCTTATTTTCTGTCATTGTTCATTAATCCTACTAAGGATGAGATTACAACTCTCTAATATTGGTGGGAGCATCCTAAATACGGAAGAAAATAAATAGCTGCTTTATTGTCAAAGTTTGATGCTATTTTGATGAGATTTCCTAATTGCACCAAGATAGAGAAAGCAAATGCTGCTGTGAAGTTTCTGGAGAGATTAATTAAAGGTTTCAAAGAACAATGCCTATGGCTGTGTGACAGGGTGTAACCTGGCCTTTGTGGCTCCCTAGAGGAGGTCCCATGGTCCTACTACACCCTGTTGCGGGAAGCAGTGAAGTGACGGGAAAGGAGCAATGAAGGTGGGTGGGTTCTTTGTACTTGCCTAGGGCAACTTCACAGAAGCAGCCAGTCAGAGCCCCACAGGCTCAGATAAATAGAGCTACAGGGCCTTAGCAAGAGAGGTCCTAGCTGGGACCAGAGGTATGAAGAAGGGTGCTGCTCTCTAGCTTGGAGATAAATTATAATCTGAAGACACTGGTGTGATGGGTTCGGTCACAGAGACCTCCTTGGGACTGTCACCTGATGTGATGAGACTACCTCTGAACCCATTTTCTCGGCCAGTTTGGGCCTCTAGAATCCTGCCTTGTTGAGCCAGACACACCCATCTGCTCCAACACAGAACCAGGGTCTGAACCATGCGCCCCAAAGCTGCAGACTTAACTGAAAACAGATTAAGAAGTACCCAGCTCCCAATGGGATCCAAACCCCAAATAAATCAGTTTTACGCTGTATAAAGCTTATAGAGGGCGGACAATTTATGAGTTTACTCTGTATAACACTGATAGAGAGATATGCACCACTGTTTTCTCCCCTAGGTATTAATTACTTACTCTGTATTAATTAATAAGCAAAAGTTATTTTATTAAGTTTAAAAGGTAGGATTTAAGTGGTTCCAAGTAATAATAGACAGAACACAATAAGTTACCAAGCAAAATTAAACAAAACACGCAAGTCTAAGCCTAATACATTAAGAAACTGATTGCAGATAAAATCTCACTCCCAGAGATGTTCCAATAAACTTCTTTCACAGACTGGACAATTTCCTAGTCTGGGTCCAGCAATCACTCACCCACCTGTAGTTACTGTTCTTTGTTCCAGTTTCTTTCAGGCATCTCTTGGGGGTGAAGAGCCCATCTCCTGAGCCAGCTGAAGACAAAATGGAGGGGCTTCCAGGGCCTTTTATATTCTCTTTCTTGTTGACAAAATCTGTGCAAAATCACAGCAACAAGATGGCGTTTGTAGCCATCTAGGCGAGTCACATGTCCATGAATAATTCAGCTTTTTGCAGGCCGACGCCATTGTTTATATATTAGTTTGAACGTTCCCAGGAAAGCTCAGATGTGGATCAGTGTCTCCCAAAATCCATTGTCAGTTAAATGTTTTTTGATAGGATTATTCTCAGTAAGTGCCCATTCTCAAGAAGCTGACCAAATACTTCACTGAGGCTACTTAGAATCAAACACATTGAGATAAAAGTACATAGCCAATATTCATAACTTCCAATACAAAAACGATACACACATAAAGACAGCATAATCATAACCAGCAAACTACAACCTTTCCATAGACACCCCACTTGACCTCCTCTGTACAAGATGTGGTGCAACCATAGGACCCTGGTTGCAACAATGATCTATATGGTCACAACCTGCCCTGAGATAGGGCTGGAGATAAAAGGGGCCTGGTAGGAAGAGACCCAGGAAGAAGCAGTGATGTACTGGAGTGAGCAGAATGTGTCTTCTGTGTAGATGGCGATAGGTAAGGTGGAATAAATCCTCAGAAGGGGACAGGCCTTATTTGGGAGTGTCATGGGGTTCAGTCACTGCTGGTGGCACCTCCTCCTAGCCATCCTGGGGATTAGCTCTGCCGGGGATTAGCTCTGCCAGGCATTGCACTCCTGTCTGGCAGTGTCTTTGCCCCTCTTGTTTCGCCCTGCAGCCCCTCTTGTTTCAGGAACTGCAGCCTCCTCTTTGTGACTTGGTCCTCCAGCTGGGTCACCATACATGTTTCCCCCTTCTGGGGTATCAGAGTCCCTCTTGGCAAATGGGCTCAGGTAGTCTTCCTGCTCATTGCCCTGCTGGTGCCTGCCACTTTGTCAGCAGCTGGTAGCGGGACCCCGGCCTGTCCTCTACTCCAGGTCCCAGCTCAGGGGCTCTCTCATCAGCAGCCAAGATTTTACCTACCCCATACCTCGCTGCTTTTCCTGTGAGCCTTTTCCTACCTTCCTGGCTTTCCCCCTTCTCTGGGTTTACCAGCTTCCCAACTGCCTCCTGTCAGGGAGTAACTGTGGACTACCCTCTAGCCCCTAATGCACTTTGCTCCTCCCAGGGAGTGACTGCAGCCCAACTCCCTGCAGCCCCCTTCTGCTTTCAGCTCCCAGGCTTTATACAGTCCACTCCTGTTCCAGCCCAGCTGGGCCTCACTTAATCAAGGCCTGCTCCCTAGCTCCGCCAGCAGGTGCAATCTGGGGAGTTAATTGGCTTTCCTGGTCATCTTAACCCCTTCCAATCCTGTGTGGGGTGGACACCCTATCACAGAGACCCTACACAAAGGCCCTGAATTTAAAGCACCCAGAGCTGGGGCTCAATACCCTACTGAGGGGGAATAGAATGCTTATTTGTTGGACTCTTAATAGCCAGGAGGGATTCATTTGGACTTTGTGACTGTGCTGGAGGGCCCTGGAAGACCCATCTAATTGCCTGGTAGCCTGCAGGAGCACCAGGGCAAGAGAAGGACTATGGTATACCCTGCCACTGGGACTGCTCTGTTACAGGCAGGGAAAAGTGGAACTGAGTATGGGGCTGAATAAACTTGGGCTCCATTGGGTGGTATTATGAAATTGACACATATGCTTGAAGTAGAAAGTAGAAGTCTGACTTTTGTGATTTGCACTTTATTATAGAAAGTTAAATGTGTGTGACTATTGTCCTCTGCTCTCAAGTGTTCTACCATGTTGTTACTTCTCCATTATTCCCAGGGCTGTGTTTAGAAAAATATTTAGAGAACGTACTTTTTGCAAAACTCCACCAGAGAGGTCCTTTGGGGCCATCTGCCTGTCCCAAGTCAAAAATCAGCAACAATAGAGTTAACAGAGACTTTTAGCCTGGAAAAGAAGGGTCTTCAACTCGAAGATGCATGGATCACCCTTCTTGCAGCCAGGAGGATTACCATCGGCACATGGGGTTGCAGAAGAGGGGTTGATAGCGGCTATACCTGGAACCAGCTAGAGCGAATGGCCCAGGATAGAAGACTATGGAGATCTGGGCATGAATGAATGAATGAATGAATGACTTTTTGCAAGAGATGTAGGACCTGCTAATTCTTTTGCAAATCACCACAGCTGGGAAGGTGGGGAGAGGAAAGTGACTTTACCACTCACAACTTAATTCATACACCCTGTAATCCAGTTATTCATTTAAAAATAGAAAAAGGGAAGGTTTGAAGTTTCAGTGCTACTGACTTACATTTTTTCTTCTCTCCTTGGCATCTGCAGCGGGGTGTTCACCCGCTCCTCCCTTAAAAGGCTTAAGACAGCCTGGGGAGAGGGCTGTTGCAGGGAAGGAAAAGCAGGGCTGATTGGGGAAAACACCCTCAGCTGTGGGCCACGCCCCAATCAGGCTGAGGCTGGTTTAGTGAGGGCACAGCTGGCCCTTATAAGAGAGCTGGGGCCAGAAGCCAGAGACAGTCTCTCTCTGCCTCTAGAGAGGGAAGGGTCTGGCTGCTTAGGAGCTCACAGGGTACCTAGAGCGAAGAAGGGATAGGGAAAGGCCAGATGAGCAGGGGAGCTCCGGGCTGGTCCTAGGCCCACAGAGGTGGTAGAGGAAGGCAGCTGGTCCAAACCCCCCTTGCCTATGATGAGTAGCTTTTACACTGCAGTCTGTCCCAGGAAGCAGGGGCTTGATGATGACTGACAGTAGCCCAGACTGAGGCGAGTTGGGGGTTCTCCAGGGAGGGGAGACCCAGATCTGTGGGGTATCACCTGGAGGGGCAGCACTCCAGATAAAAGGGCACCAGGGTCCAAGAGGGACACAGGGGCCAGCAGCAAGTGGGACACTAGTCTGCAGAAGGTGCTCTGGAGGCTGGATGAGCTAATTTCCTGAGAGACCAGCAGGAGGTGCAGGGGTGAGTCCTGCACATTTACAGCATCCATCTTGGATAGTACATGGCAGGAGGGTGGGTGAAGAGAAAGGTGGGCCCAGGAAATGGTGTGGCTTCCACCCTAAACTGAAATTACACACACACACCCAAGGCATACAATATCCTCTGACAATTATTTTGTTCTCTGTAATCTGGAACTCCCTTTTTTTAAAAACTACAATTTTCCCCATACAATCAAAGATGGTAAGCAGTACTTAACCAGGCTGGGAATTGGATTCCTGGCCATGCACCTCTTCCAACCCTATTTTCATTCCCCAACAGGTCCTTGGAAAATTCCCCAGTGGTGCCTGCTTGCCCATCTGGCTGAGTAGGCTGATCCTGGGCTTCCAGGTCCATGGTCTGATCCCATTCCTTAGACACTGCTGCATTATCACTTACTTGATCTGATCATGAGGCTGTGACAGGTTGCCCTCTAGTCCAGGATGCCACCTGATGCACTGGGGTCCCACTGAGCCTGCCCATTCTCCCTGGGCTCCTTCTCCCTGTCCTGCTGTGCCAGGCCCTCAAGCGTCTAGTGCACACAAACATAGGGATATGCCCATCTGCAGAAAGATGCGGACACTGAAATCAGATCTGGGTGGGACGAATCAGCTAGGGGATTGCCCAGCACTCGAGTGCACACTCCCTCTGGGGTGCAAACCCCAAATTGTATTGTCTTCCGCTGCACAGAGAACTGTACAGTGTAAGTCGTGAAAAACACCCCCACCCTCAATGTGGTGGAAGATATGCACTGCTTGCCCCCACCTCAGTTATGAATTTCACAAACTGGTTTAGAGAAAACAAGTTTATTAACTACAAAGGATAGATTAAGTGATTATAAGGGATAGCAACAGATTACTGAGCAAATAAAACAAACACTCAAACTTAATACATTAAAGAAAGTATCTATAAGTAGTAATTTCTCACCCTAAATGTTATTTTAAGCAGGTTGCCAAGTTTCTTGATGACAAACTGTTCTAAGCTGCAAGCAAGAATTCCAGATGTTCCTTTTACAGGGCAAACACCTTTTCCAGTCTGGGTCCAGTTCTTTCTTCCTCAGATCAGTCTTAGGTGTTTTCAGCAGTCATCTTGGGTGGCAATTCAGTGAAGAACCGACCCTGATTAACTCATTCCCCAGCCTTAAATAGGATTTACATATGGCGGGAATCCTTTGTTTCCCAGCTTGATCCTCACCCCCTACTAGTGGAAAAATATTAGCAGTCCAAGATGGAGTTCAGTGCAGGTGACATGATCACATGACCCTGCAGTGTCAAAGCATCCTCCCAGGAAGCTTCTCAGGAAGGTGGGAGATTAGTATTTTTGAAGTCCCATTGTTTTCCCTAATGGTTCATTGACTAACCAGCCAGACTGATCACATTTAGTCTGGTGGGCATTCCCTAAGTGCCAACACTTTTGTAATTGATACAGAGTTAATATTCCTAACATCAGATACAGAAATATATGCATACAAATAGGATAATCATTCAGTAAATCACAATCTTTCCAATAAAAGCAACAAAGAATCCTGTGGCACCTTATAGACTAACAGGGGCGTTTCTGCACATGCTTTTCGTGGGTGAATAAGAAGAAGAAGAAAAGCAAGAAGAAGAAGAGGTCATGCACAAGAACGCCATGTACTTCTGTTCTTGCCAACAGGATCTTTTTTTTTTTTACAGACGCTACCTCTGAATCTTTCCAATGATATCTCACATGACCCATCTTGCATAAAATATATTGTAGTTATGCCGTATTCATACCATAAGCATATTTATATGAAGAATATGGCACATAATGTCAGACCACCAGGGTTCAGGATGCTATCATGAGCAAAGGTGTGCTTTGTGCTTGGGGCTGTAGCAAGCGCCTAATCAGTCTCCTCATAGCAGGGGCACAGAGGGTGTGGTACCAGACTAGCAGTGTGCTTTGTGGTTCATCTGTTCCTGGTGTTTGATCCATTCCCTGCACGGCACACCATTCAGGTGGGTATCCACCTTCACTAGCCTTTTGGAGATGAAACTGTAGAAGTGCATATTCCTTGAGCTCTTGGTAAAAATCAAACTCCCAGGTGTACTCGCACCAGAAGTTTGCTAGTATCTTGGTATGTGCCTCTAGCTAGCTAGCAACCAGTTGGCTGCTGGGCATATTCCATTCTATGCTGAGCAGTTCAGAGATAGAGTAGGGCAGAGCACATGCAAAAATGAAAGCTAAACACAAAACTAGGGTATACAAACCTGAAGATGGTCCTCTGTGCATAGAGGGGGAGTGGTAAGTTAGCATGTAGATGGGTCAGAATGTACTGAGAATGGCCATGTGGCATTCACCACTTGAGTGCCTCCAAGCAGCTGTGTGTTGTACTGCACTTTTCTGGTTCTGGTGCCCCCTGTAAGTTGCCTACCTTAACTGGCAGATGTTCAGTGGCTCAGCCTTCTGGCCAAGTCACACAGTCAAAAATGGATCCTTTCTAGGGTAGCAAGGAATTCACCAAACTGTTGCCCTCCACAGGGTCTTCGGCCCCATCTCTGGGCCATTGAAATCCAGCCCTTTGCTCAAACTTCTAAAGGAGCCTCATCCCCTTGTTGGGGCTTAGGTCTCTTTGTCAGTGGCAGAACCTGGGCCCACCCACTGCTCCAGGTTCCAACACGGACCCTGCTTCTCCTCCACCTACTGCTTCCTTTAGTTAGTTGCTAATGCATTTCCTGGGCCTCTTCCCTTTATATTCACCCATTACCTTAAAAGTTCTCAGGTTCTCTCTCTCCCAGGGCCAGTAAATACAGCCAGTTGCACTTCTGTTGCCAGAGCAGCACACCCTTCCTTGCTCCTCTGGTCCCAACCAGGAACTGACTTGTCAAGGCCTTGCAGCTCCTTTTATCTGAGCCTGCTGGGCTCTGATTGGCTGCTTCTATGAGGCCTCTAGGCAGGCATAGGCTACGTCTACACTACCCGCGCCGGTCGGGGCGTAGCGATTCGATTTTCATGATATATATATCGTCTCTCTCTATACGCGATATATATATCTCGAACGCTTCTATTCCGTCCGTAACTCCACCGCCGCGGGCGGCGGGCGCGAGAGCGGACCGGAGAGCCGACATCGCCGTGAGGCGAGAGGGATATCGATATATAATATTATACTTCAGCTACGCACGTCGCGTTCAGCTGCGATATCTATCTGAGATTTTTTTTCCCTAGACCAGCCCCCATAGAGGACCCACCTTTGCTGCTCTTTCCTGGGGCCGGATGTAGTAGGACTGCCAGGCTTTCAGTAGCGGCCAAAGGGCCAGTAGGGGGCCACAAAGAGCCAGGTACGCCCCTCATACTGTCACCTTTGCCAACACCACACTGCAAAGTAGGCAGGTAGTGGGGCGGGGTCACACAGCTTAACCCATGCACATATCCACACTCCCCAGTCAAGCTTGCCAGCTCGGGATCTACTTTCCCTGAGGCCTGTGTTTAAGGAGCTTGAGTGTGTATGATTTGTGTGGGGTGGGGGAGGTTGCGAACCTCCATGTGCCTTGACATATGGAGAGTTTGCAGTGCAGACATACCCTAAACCACCTTTCTGTTCAACAATCTGGTGGCCACTAGGACCAAACATTCCCTGGCAAAACTTAGAGCCTCTGCTGCCTATTAATGCCAGCTTTCAAACTTATTTGTATTGCCTCAGGAGCACATGGCAGCTGGAATCAAGTCTAAGGATCTGGTGCAAATTCTCATAATTCGTGCTTCATTGGGTTTCATTTGCCATACTTTTTCTAGTGTGGAACTCAGCAGTGTTATCAGCTTTAATATATCTCTGGAATGTTACCTCTTATACTTTAATATTTGTAGCTGTCAATTCTAGCCTTGTATTTCCACAGGTTGACATTCCCATAACACCACAATGAATCGGGGGAAATCCAATGATGCTTGGGAAAAGTGTGCCCTTAGTTCTTATGTAATTAAACTGTTTTTCCCCCCACTACAAAGTACTTTATTTTGCACTCTTTTACTTTATTTCTAAATGGCATAATACCGAGAAACTTCTAAAAACAAGATCAGTCTCCTTTTTTGAAACACAGTGGGCACCTGGCAATTGGGAAACAGTGCTATGCAGCCAGGCCTTAAAAGTTTAATTCTTAAAACTGCTCTGCCTTATCAAAACCTTTCAAGAACATTTATAAACACACATTTTCTGCTTCTATCTGATTAGAAACTGCACTTCTTCGGAATCTTTTTCATAAATTACAGGCCAGAAGGGACCATTATGACAATCTAATCTGACCTCCTGTATAACACAGGCAATAGAACTTCCCCAAAATAGTTTCTAGAGAATATCTTTTAGAAAAATGTCCTGTCTTGATGTAAAAATTGTCAGTGGTGGAGAATCCACCATAATCCTTGGTAATTGTTCCAGTGGTTAATAGCTCTCACAGATAAAATTTACACCTTATTTCCAGTCTGAATTTGTCTAGCTTCAACTTCCAGCCATTGGATTGTGTTATACATTTATCTGCTAGATTGAAGAGCCTATTATTATATATGTGTTCCCCATGTAGGTATAAAGACTGGAATAAAGTTACTCTTTAACCTTCTCTTTGTTAGGATGGATAAATTGAGCTCTTTAAGTCTATCACTAGAAGGCATGTTTCTAATCCTTTAATTATTCTTGTGGCTCCTCTCTGAACCATCTCCAAATTAAAACATCCTTCTTGAACTGTGGGCACTAGAACTAGACACACTATTCCAGCTTTGGTCAAACCAGTACTAAATATAGAGGTAAAATAACTTCTGTATTCCAACTTGAGATTCCCCTGTTTATGCATCGAAGGTTAGCATTAGCTCTCTTGTTCACAGTGTCACACTGAGAACTTATGTTCAGCTGATTATCCGCCATGACCCACAAATCTTTTTCAGAGCCACTGATTCTCAGGACAGGGTCCCCCATCCTGTAAGTATGGCCTACATTCTTTGTTCCTAGCAGTACATATTTACATTTAGCTGTACTAAAATTAATATTGTTTGCTTGTTCCCCATTTACTAAGCAATCCAGATTGCTCTGAATTGGTGACCTGTCATCTTCATAGTTTTATCTGTCCTTCCAATCTGTGTGTCATCGGCAAACTCAATCAGTGATGATCTTGTTTTCTTTCTGGTTATTGATTAAAAAAGTTAAATAGTATAGGGCCAAGAACTGATCCCTGTGAGACCACACTGGAAACAGATCAGCTTGGTGACTATTCTCCAGTTACAGTTACATCTTGTTTCTTCTGAGTTCATTTATCTCTAATTCTTATTCCTGACCTGAAGTCATAACCTTTACAGCATCACAATCACTCCTACAGCAACCAGTTCCAATGTCAAAGAAGATAAATAATAAAAATATGGGGGGGTCTTGCTTCCAAAATCTTCCTCATAATAAATAGCCTATGAAGAGAAATACAGAACTGATATGTGGGTAGGCATAGAATTATAGACATAGTCCTGTTATTCATTGAATTGTTTGCAACAATGCACCACCATGAACATGCAGTCGTGAGTTTGTCTCATTACATCAAGAAGGATTTTCTTAGGGTTTCCTACTCAAGAGAATCATGTATTTAAATAATTAGTGTAATTACACTAGTTTACATAATTGGCATAAAATGTGTGGTTACAATGTATAATGATGTAAAAAGAAAATCGTATTCAAGTTGAGTGTCTTAGCAATACCAAACACACACTTTTTCAAAAGATCAAGCATTATTAAAAGCTCTCTGTCTCCCAAATATTGGTAAACTCCATCCGTCCATGGCAATAGCAACTCAACAATCCTGTTACTAATTCCGACTCCTTTGTGATGGGATGTGGGCTCACATTTTCTACAGGTTTACACACACACATTAGGGATTTGAGAGATCTGGAGTTCTATTTAGGTCTGCCTCTGACTGTGTGATCTTGGGCATGTTACTTTTCTGTGCCTTAAACATCCTATCCGTAAAACAGGAACAATAACATTTTTTATACTGAAGATTTATTGCATTACAAAAAATGATATCTAACAATTCTGAACAAAGTGTCTGGAAGAACTATTATTTTTAAAGTCACAGACTTGTGCCATAAAAAGAGTCAAATCAACAACTAGACTAATCATAGATCTATATGAAAACCAAACCTATAACGTATCATATTTTTTTCATATCTAGCCCACATAATCAGACCAAAAGGTTTTTTTAACCCAACAAAAATATTTTAATAATGAAAAAGTTAAACCTTTGGTCTCTTTTTCTTCAATATGTAGACACACCAGAGAGGAACAGCCTGAGAAACAGTCACAGCTGAAAGATTATCCAAAAAAAAAAAGAACGCAAACAAACCACCACACGCCAATCTTCTAGAGCTTTGAATGGACTGAAAAGGACTCAGACTCATCAATCAGTGATGGAATAATTTTGATTTTGTATCTTTATGGGAAAAGTACTTTGGATCTTAAGTGAGAATTAGATGCTTAACAAATCTTTCTATGCAAAATTGGCAGGTATACATTCTCTGCCTCAATTGGACAGTGAAATGGACATAATGCTACTTAACCCTTGTTAAAAAAAACTTTGAAAACTATGGATTAATATATAAATGTTAGGCCTTATTATTAAATAAAGGTGATCACAGGAAAAGTAAGATATAATATTTTTAACTTCTGTACCATGTCTTAAAGGATATTAAAGTGCTTTACAAAGATTAAAAAAATGAGCCTCAAGATAGCTCCATGAAGTATTGTAAATGGTGTGTATACACAAATGTATTTTAGCCACTACTAAATGCCAGGGTGAAATTAAAGGAAGCTGCCGTTCAACATTACACAGCAGTTTAGCATAGAGTGTACTGTACAACTGAAAGTGCAAGGAGAATGTAAGTAGGCAGTATGTAACTGCTGGGTTTGGATTTTTGCTTATCCTCTGGAATCAAATTGCTTAATTGAAAGTACTATGGGATCTTTAATGATCACATGTGGTTGACACCTGTGCTTTTCCCCAGCTATCATCCTGAGATTTCACCCCTTAATCTGCCAGAGAAACATTTTTTTAAATAAAGACTCCCAAAGAACAGAAAAGGAGCTCCTATACCCAGAAGTTCATAAACATACCTTAAGAGTTACAGGTCACTTCCAAACAGTATTCCTAAGAAGGCCTTTATGATTTGTTTCCCTATCACTTTCGCCTGTTTTCTACGTCGCCTTTGGATTAGTGAGGACTCGGGTCCTCACTTGTAGTCAAAGTAGGGAAAAGAAGCAGCGAAAAAGGTAAAAAGGGGGGATAAACGGAAATAAGAGAAGGGGAGTGAGAAATGAGAAAGGGTTTGGGGTGCTTATTATTTCAATCAAAATTGGTTTTGCAGAAGTATGAAGAGCACAAAACCCACCAAGCAAAGTGAATGATGTTGAACATGTTGCTGGTGTTCTGATGTTTGTAGTGTAGCACCAGCATTTTATTTTACTTACTCAGAGTAGTATACCTGTCAGTTTATATAACACAGCCTCTTAGATTTTCCTCTATAAAGGGTCACTGCCACATTGCGCAATACTTCTTGGAAATTAACATTGAATTAAGTTTTGCATTAACTAAATCCTGCTGTAACCAACAAAGAAACCGCAGATCACAAACAGGGCTACATATTTTTCAGAAGCTTTTGTTACCCTAAATCCCCTGTGCTCATACACATGCCCATCAGCATTCTTCTTTTGACTCGCACAGAACCTTGCTGTTAATCTGAGCCACTGTTAATCTGAGCAGTGGCTTTCATTGTGTGTCTGAGCTTGGCTGTAAAAATCATTTCTGTCTAGTTCTTTTAGGCACCACTTGATCATCACCACTGTTTCCCTCTGTTTATTTGAATTTTTTTGTCTATAATAGCCACCCTCTAGATGTATGTAAATTACTCAAAGCACTTTTTCTCATCCCTGCCAGAAAACTACTCTGTCTGTTTCCATATTGATACATCAGGCTCAAAGACTGAGTGTATATGAGTGAAAGTCTTGATCAGCTGTAGAAATCTGTTTACGGAAGCTGCTTGCTTTGAAGTTTTTGTACCAGGTTTTCTTTTCCAATCACTTTGAATTGCCCTGTGCATCAATCCTATCTTAACTGCCTATCTGAAAATTCCATATTGTGGTATTTCGTGTCATTGGTATAGCCTGTTAGTTAGCATACATATTCAGCAAGGAGACTTCATAATCCTCAATTCTTAATTTTTCAAGATTCTCAGCTACTCAATGACCTTAAGGGTCTGGGCTCTTTTTGCTGTGATAGTCAGCTCTTCCTTCCTTTCAACAAGCGATCTTCATGCTAGTCACATATAAAGAAGCAGATTAAAGATCTTTGCAGTATTTACTGTGGAATTCAATATTACCCTGCAAAACCCTAAGGGAACTTCTGCTAGTCTTTAGGTGCACATTAAGCATTAGCTCCATAAAGTGGTCCATTACCTCTGGGCAAAATTGTTACTTCTGGGCCCCCACAGTACTGAACAGGCATTTGTATTAATGGAGCACTGTGTGGTCTGTTCTGTTATGACTATCTGCCTTTCCCAGTTAACAACATAGTTTGGTGTGATTAGTGAGTGTTGCTTGAAAATGACTGTTTTTACTGAAAACAGCTGTTTACTGAGCCAACTTTCCAGCTTGTTCCTGAAATGTTTTATGTTTTTATCTCCTGTTTGCTGGACTTTCTCAGTACTGATGGTCCTCTTTTTATGTACCTTCTGGCCCCCTCAGTCTGTCTTCAGTTCTCTCACTACCCTGCCAACGCACGTCTGTCTTTTAAGTCCCGTAACCTGTTCCCTATCACATCAATCTCCTTCCTCCATCCTCTCACAGGATGCGCCATATGTTTTTCAATATACCAAGCAAATTCAATTTCCATCCCTTCTTCTCCTGGATTCATACCCCTGATTAACCTCTTAATTGCCAGCATTTTTTTTGTCCTCCTTTTGCTCTTCCTCTACCTTGCAATAACTCATAATCCTCTTACTTACTGGTCCCTGAAGTCAACATGGCAATTCTGAATATCCTTGGTTCCCTTGTGAAACTCCCACAATTGGCACGGCTACATAAACCCTATGGCAGGATATTCACTAAGATTTCCCAATTCCAGGATTCTGCTATATTGATTTTTATATTGCTTTGTGACTTACCTAGACAGATTGACAGTGTCCCTTTTAGATAGTCTCAAATAAATATATATTTAAGCTTTACTTACACCGGCTAACAGCTTTTTCCTTATCACTGTTTTTATGCCCACAGGTGTGTTATGTAAATGAACCGTGACCTTTAGTAGCAGTAGGGAACTTTTCAGGTAATAATGTACAGCATAGTTGCTACTGCTCAAACCACAGCCTGTTGTACACTTGCAGATGATTGCAGCAGTTAGCAGTTGCTATGAATTTTGAGCAGAGTAAATACCCATTATAAATTGAGGCCTCATTTGTTATTGATTGGTGAGAGTATAGCAACGACTGATGATGGAGGAAAGCAGGCTGCATGCAGCCTAGAAATGAGACAGTCAAATATTGGTACACTTTGCAAATTTCTAGCCAGGAAATATAGTCGTGGTTTTACAATGCTGGCATATAGCATGTACCTACAGTATTGATAGCAGTATTTGGAATGATGTGTTGGTGCTGGGTAACTGGGCTCTGGGTATGCACTGTTAAATACATCTTTTAACTTATTCCTTTAGTGAAAAAGACACTTTGGACAAAAAGGCATTTACTGGCTTTGTACGTGCATGCGCCACACGCAACTGTTAGTGGGGTAAAAAGAAAGCCATGCGAAAGCTTGGCTGTCTGGTAAGATAACATTAGCATCTGCTGCCCAATTAATATGTCATCAGTTTTGTTGGCTTGCAGTGATTACTATGAAGAATCCTCATTTGCCCAGATGTCTTGTCTCTGATTCCCAGACCACTCTGTGATCACCTCTGTTTTGTGATTCCCTGAGTTCCTTTTTGGTGGTTTGCTGCCCTCTGTAAGTCTGTCTACACTTAGGGTTGCATGTCGAGTACAGACACTGCATGTCCAGCTCGCTTGGCTATAAACAGCAGTGTAGATGGTAAAGTGCTGCTTAGGCAATTAGATTGGAAACATGCCAGAACTTTAAGGTACAAACCCTGCATAGCTCTGCATATGTTCAAGCAGTGCCTTCCATGTCTACATTGCTATTTTTAACAGTGTAGTGTCCTGCTGCCGGAGTCTTTCCCCGCTGCAGGGAAAGGCTCTGGCAGGAGAGGAGGGAGCGGGGAAAGGTCTTGGCAGCTCCTTGCTGCTGAAGCCTTTCCTTACTGCTTCA